>NC_056727.1:818966586-819676987 GCF_019279795.1 Protopterus annectens
GGGAAACACCAGTGATGCCTGTATTATGTAGTGGTGTTGTTCTATGTAATCTCAAGACTCCCTCAGACAGACATGTGTCATTCATACACACAAACAGTTGTTCATTGGTCGTATACATCACTCTGTGCATGTAATGTACATTAACACAACAGTACCTGCCCAATCATTATGTGTGAATAGTACTCATGCAAGGTGCTGTGTGCAACATCTTCATCATGATAAAGGTAAATGGGGTAACCATAGAGGGACCGGTAGTGTTGTGTGTACAATGGGGTCATCATCATCACATGTACCTGGACCATTTATGAGTGATATGCATACCAGGATCGTGTGCCTGAGGGACAGGGGTAAGGATAACAGGAGTATGCTGTGATGCATATTACAAGGGTTACATGTGTCCAGTGGGCACATGTGTAAAATGGACAGCTATGTATAGGGCAGGTGTTGTCCTAGGAGCTGATTGGCCTTATGTTTCTGTAGGGTGAGTGTCGGATGTGGGGGAAGGAGAGTAGGTATGGATGATTGGTAGGGTAGGATCACAGACAAGACAGCATACAGGGTTGGTATATGACACATGTGGAGGGATACACTTCAGACGGGGATGGATGTTCAGCATTCACAAGCCCATGGGAACAGTGGGATGGAGGTCACCAGCCATGGGAAGCCGCCACTGCACCTAAACAGCTGCAAAGGAGGCAGTGTTGAGGGCTGTCCAGGAGGGGCAGCATCATCCTGTAAATGTGACACTCTGCCCTTGAGCTTGTGTATCTGGCTTGGGAACCCCTTAGTGAGCCCCCCAACACAATACATCCAGGACCAGACAACAGCAGACTTGTGCCTGTCTGGTCCTGATCCCAGGGGGGACATGCCCCATCCTCAGTGGTGGTACCACCAGAAGGTGGCACAGAGCCAACAGAGGTTGATGTCCAAGGCTGGGCCCCAGATGTGCTGGTGCCCGGTGCCATGGTCAGCTGAAGTGGGACAGGAGGAACTGCCGGGACTTCCCAACCCATTCAGCCTATGGTGTTTCAGTTTAAACCCACATATGGCTTAGTGATAGACAACAGCATACAGGATTACCTACAACAACAGTATGCATAGATATCACCATCAACCCAACACAACAGATGGTATACATTTGCAGAGGAAGCACAACACATGCATATATACTGCATGCCATCTGTACAATGTGTAGTAGATGTGTGACCGCAGCTATGAACACTTGCACATTATTGGCTTGTCACTGGGAACCCCAGACAGTGTCTGTCATACCACTGTTTCATGTGACATTTGTCCAGTCAGGGATATGATGGCAGTAACACATCCGTATCATCATATACTGTGTGCAATCCTCACACTATGCGTCTGCTGTCCACAGATGTGTGTTCGGTGTGTAACACAGGAAACAAATGGTTCCACACACTGACCAGTTCACAGATGGCCCTACAGATGGGGGTCCCTCACGAACAGAGTACTGTCATGTCTGTATTAAAACATGCAGAATAGCCATTACCACACACAACATGTTAAACAGGCAGTAGTCTCAATGCAGCATAGCTACACTTACATGCTGTAGTCATGTGTGGCACATCACCCTCCTGTCTTTAGGCTGTTTCCCACTGTGTATGATGTTTGAGGTACATCCAGATATCATCTGTGATGCCGTTTCAGAACACCACATCCAGGTACCACTCACGGCGACTGTCATGGACAAATACCAACATGTTTTCCCTAGATAGTGTACTGTGTTTATCATGCGAATGGCTATGGGAACACCATCACAACTTTTCCACATGCAATCAAGGACTGCAATAGGAGAAGAGGCCATCACCTGATCATGTCCATCACTTACAATACCAATGCTGCTGCTGAGCAGGTATACACCTCCACATCCACCAGAGAGTGTGTGGATGGGACAGGCAAAGTACACCAGAGAAGGGCTTGGAGACTTAACCATAAGCATCGTCTGCCACACGCCTAACAGTAAAGGGGTCAAACCCCAGACTGACTAGTCATTACTATTACATGTGCATGACGTTACTACATGTGCCACAAAGCCAACATGTTGCTGAGCTGTAGGAACATATATGTGTGTAGGTGAGAGACATCTGCAACAGAGATATAGTAGACATACATTAGGAGTGGCACACATGGCTGTCCACGTGAACGGATGACATTGTCACCACAACCACATTCTCTAATGGACTCGTATTGACACTCTTTGCCAGGGCCACAAATACACAACCTAACTACTTAGTTTGCCACACTGCAGTAATGCACAGGGCTACATGCACCATAGGGGATATCTGGAGGTTCTATGGGCTAGGGCATGTGAAAGTGTTGACATCTGTTGGTATGCCAACGAGGGTTATACTGGGAGTGACTGTGGTTGGGACCATTATAACCCACACACAGACACAAGGTGCCAGTACTGACATGCATGTGTGCATTGCTTCATGAGTCTGTAGTGGTTGGCTGTGCAAGATGGCTGTACAAGGCTGGGTGAGGGGTAATCCTTGGCATCACATCACCCGACAATGGTGTGCAGTGCGGTACAGGACTGTAGTGTTTACAATGTCCCACACAGTTGGGTAGTGCATGATCTGCCCTGTGATCCTGGTTACCAATGTGTATGACCATAGCTTTGCAATGCATGCCATGTCTGTATTTTACAGTCCTTCACATGGACATTACCTGGGATGTGCATGTCCCACAATACTGTACAGTTACATGCACAGGTGTACCTGGTTTGGCAGACACATGTTGTGTACACAGACTGTTATTCCCCCGATATGCCAATACTGGCCTGGTGTGGTGAAACCTGTTTATAGTGAGCAGGTCAACCCTGCACCTGCATTGATAGTATGATACAGGTATTCCCTGGTGTCAGTGGCATTGGTCCATACAGGGCACATGTGTACGGCATTGCATGGCCTCTGTGGATCACATTTGATGGCACCACATATGTTGCAGGCATCCAGTGGAGAACATAGTGAAGGCACAATGTCTGCAAATATGTGCCTATTGTACCGCTGTACAGGGTGCAATGTCCTCTGCAGACAATGCATTCACACCATGCCTACTATCTGTCATCAGTATGCATGGTACCAACAACATAGCGGGATGTCCTAGGCAAGTGTGTTTGTGCATGGCACATGGGTGCAGGACATATACAGGGTACTAGTAGGGTTGCATACTTTGTTCACTAGGCCTTTTGCTAGATGTAGACGTATGGCTTGCCAACACAGTCCCGTGGCTGACTGACAGCTGTAATCCTCGTGAGGTGGCCAATGTGTCATAAGACGGAAACCATATAGGAAAACTATAAAATCTGCTCCCCAACATGTCCAGTGGTTAGACACTCACAGCCACCTCTACACAGGCTCTGAAAGCCAGCATACACACTTGCCATGTCCTGTATACGAACCCCTACTTACCATATCACACTGCAGCAATATGCTTTTAGGGAACGAGCTACGGCGAATACTGGGTTACAGCACAACTACAGGTGTATACCTAGGTGGGTGACAACAGCAGGTATGACAGAGGTTGTCATGTGATTTGTACAGAGAGTGCATACTCTACAAAGCACTGTACTTGTCTTATGCAGGCAGACACACACACACAGTTGGCAAGTCTGGGAATAGAACACCGACCTAACTACTTTATCACACTATAGCATTACACAGTTACAGAAGGAATTGTATGGAGTGTGAGCAATCTAAAAGCATTATTCAGTCCTCAGGTAGATGGGGAAACACACACGCACACACACACACACACACACACACACACACACAGTTGGCAAGTCTGGGAGTAGAACACTGACCTAACTACTTTAACACACTATAGCATTATGCAGTTACAGAATGTGCTACCAAGATTACTGGGTCACAGCACTCCCAGAGGTGTATTTCTAGGCGGATGACATCATCAGCCTTGTCAAAGGTGGGTATAGGAATTGTATGGAGTGTGAGCAGTCTAAAAGCATTATTCAGTCCTCAGGCAGATGGGGACAAACACACACAGTTGGCAAGTCTGGGAATAGAACACCGACCTAACTACTTTATCACACTATAGCATTACGCAGTTACAGAACACGCTACTGAGATTACTGGGTCACAGCACTTTCAGAGGTATATTTCTAGGTGGGTGACATCATCAGCCTTGCCAAAGGTGGGTATAGGAATTGTATGGAGTGTGAGCAGTCTAAAAGCATTATTCAGTCCTTAGGCAGATGGAGACAAACACACACAAACACACACATGCACACACACACACACACACACACACACACACACACACACACACACACACACACACACACACACACACACACACACACACAAAACACCTGCCTATCTACAGATCACTATTACAATACTACATAGCTACGAGTCGCACCACACGGACTACACATTTCAAGGCTGTCATTATGACCTTATAGGAATGCGAACATCAACAGGGATGCTGGCAGTTAAGATGTACATACCTGTGAACCTGTGTGCTTATAGTAGGAATCCATCCTGACCTGGAGTATGCCCATCTGTGGAATGGACAACTAATATCACTATACAGGGTTACAATGTTCATGCCCATACACATAGAGGCACATAACCGACACAAGGTTTCACTGGGCATGCTCACACAGTAGTACAGGTCTGTTAGGAATGCACTATGTGTCCATCTACACAAGGTTATACTGGGCATGCTAACACACTTAGTAGCACAGGGCTGTCTGGGATGCACTCTGATTCTAAACACATTAGGCCACAGTTGCCATGCTATTTCAGTTAGACATAAAGAACACATTGTAATGGACTCTGATGTTAGTAGTTGTCATTGTTAGCAGGAACGCTGCACTACATATATCTGACGCCGATCTTATACACAACATCTGCTGCTGAGCGTCACCTTAGATGTACCTTTCTAGACCAAGCACAATACTACCACTGTCTTGTCTTGATGTCTTGCTAGGAGTAGCAGCTGTTTGACCAATACAATGAGCCAATGTCCTGCTGTAATTACGAGGTTGTCCAGTGTTTGTCATTCTGGGATGACATGACTGAAAGTAGACAGGCCTTTGTCACATATCACATGCATCCATGATTCAAGGGAGTGGGGATAATACCTAAGTCGCATTCGCCCATATAGTGCCATTCCAAGGCAAATGTCCTAAACACAGGATAACAACCTGACACCTAGAGGACAACTGCATTGTATGCTTATGCTAACCAGTGCTAGATGTGTAGCATCCATAATTCCAGCTGCTCACTGTAGATCCAACAATGGGGAGGACTGACATCTGTGCAGTGAGGAACACCTGGCTGAAGGCTCTGTAGTGCACAATAGCACTATCACCATATACCTCAAAACCAGACATGTGGGCCATAACACAGATACAGACCGCTCCAGGTGGTGGTGTCCCCACATACATAAAGGCCACTCACATGTACTGACCAGTACTCCCACAAAAGACATCACAGATGAGTCAGGTGCAGGACACAGTGTCAAAAGCTGCATTCTAGGATGTAACCCTCAGACACCACCATGCTCTTGGACCACCAACACACATCCATACACGTGGTAGAACATATAATAGTACACCGCCATGTGACCCTTGATCAGTGGACTGTACCAAGTTCTACATCAACTGTGCAGAGCACCCATGTACTGACACAGTTGCATCATGTGTTATACAATGCAATGATACCACTGTCTGTAACCAGGTCAGCTGTACACATACCAGAGGCTCTCAGTTATTTACAGCATTAACAGATGACTGTTGCTGTACACCAGTAAACACCCTCATGATTGGATATGACATACATGTACCTGCCCTGGATATGTACATGCCACACATATACAACATATATGTAAATAGCATAGCTGTTGTTGTCCTTTGTGCAGACAGGTGGCTACAGCCATTACACACATGCACATGGAATGTAGGTCCATGGCTGCTGAATGCTAACAGTACATAAGGTGTGATATCAATTTTGACAGAGGTAACATTCCCTTTGTACTGGTCATCCAGTAAACCTATCATATCATACAACAGTCCATGTGTCATGTATGTCATTACACATGTCCATCAATTGCAATGCCTACAAACATGCCCAAATGACAGGATTGTAGGACCTACACACATGTACATGTAGTGGTATGTGTTCAGATACCATGCGTGTGTAGTTGCTGATGTATGCAGGTGACGTCTTAGTACATTATGCAGTTGCAATGCAGCCTCGACATTGCCAACTGTATATGGTGATATGCTGAAAGTATGGAAAGCTGTATCTCAGGTATGGACAGATGTGTGGACATAACTAAGTGGTGGGGCATCTTTGCAGATGGATGTTTGTTGATGACAGCTCATAGGTGTGTCACAAGCAGTCATATAATAACCTGTGTAACTACTAAGCAATAATTTTGTTAACTGAAGGGCAACACACACAACATAGGCAACGGTCAGGGTGACACCGAAGGTAAATCACTTGACACCTGTAACAGTTAAGACCTTCCGTGTGCATATATCAGCACAGTTGCCAAAGGAAGCGTCAGTACACTTTGTAACAAGTGCAATACTACTGTAAATCTGTCATACATATGAGATAGGCAGGTGTTAGATTCACAGTACTGGCATGTGTGGTTGTGTGTGGGTCTATATATGTTACGTATGGTGGGGAATACATCTCAGTTGTTACTCACTCTCCTGTACACTGTTGGAGACATCTGTACAGACTGCAATGTAGAAAGCAGGACGTAGGCAGGGGTGTGTATCTCACACATGTGAGGTATCTGTATGTGCGTGACATAGGTGTATTCAATAGTGAATGCCACAGTGTGTGTGTGTGTGTGTGTGTGTGTGTGTGTGTGTGTGTGTGTGTGTGTGTGTGTGTGTGTGTGTGTGTATGTGTATGTATGGCTGTCTGGTCCCTGGAGTGAGGATGTATGTTACCATAGTGAACTGATAAGACCCCTCCCCCCATCCAGGCGATGCAATCTACTATCTGTGTTGAAGTCCCCAATCTTAGGCCGTACTGACTACCTGTACATGTGTATTCTCTGTCGCGCATCATGTAGGTGCACAGTGCTGTAATGATGATTTGCACATAGGCAGGGTTCCTCATTTCAACACTAGCAACTGTGTGTGAGTGTGTGTTACTGTGTCAGTGAATCTGTGAGTGTATGGGTGTGTTACTGTGTCACTGAATACATGTGTGTCAATACCTGTGTGCGTGGGTGCAGTTGTGTGTTCGCATCCTGTCATGGGAATGTGTATTACTGCTTCCCAATGAGGCATCACACTTCCCACTGGCCTCTACCCTTGTCATCAGCTAGACCGATCTCTTACCTCACCACTCCATGTATCTGTACCTGTGATGTCACCCAGTATGGATGTCACGTCTGTAGCCACAGTAGCTTAATACACAGCTACCATGCTCTTGGATCAGTAGACGTGTTTGGAACATGGGACATTCTAACTGTGATGTGGAAGCTACAAGGTGCATGCTGGTATTTTCACACATACCTGTGAGTAGTCCACATTTACATATGGGACACCAACTGCAAACACTAACATCCACAGGCATATGCAATTAGACCTGAAGGAGGAAAGTGGAACATCATGAGCAACATGCAGTTACTGTTGTTACACAAGACGCATACTGTTAACAGTATGAAATGCATTGTAAACCTGTACTACATGGTATGTCTGCTTCCTGTCAACAGTACACAACAATTGTAATCTACACTTATCTTCCTAGTCTGTTCACCCTGTGCATCAGACCATATGAGCATGTCCCTGCACCGATGGTGTGGATGACAGGGATGCGGCACAGGCATCATCATCTGCACAGGGTGATAATGTTTTCCAGGGGCCTAGGCTGCACTATTGAATGACATCATGTGTGTGGGTTAGGGCCTTTAATCTAATTGGGCATGTGTGGATGTTATGCATGTGTGTGTTGCGGTGCCCTACATATGTTTCTGGTGTGTGCGTGTATGTATGCACACAGTTCTGGCATGTGTCTGGCCTAGACAGGGGTATTATTGACAGCTGCGGACTGTACAGGCCAGGTTTTACAGTGCACGGTGTCCGGCCACATCCACGTGACCTGTGCCTGCCAGTGGTTGCACGGGCACTACCAGGCAGAAGTGCAGATTGGGTACTGTCTGATGACACATGTCCACTGGAACCATGTCCCTGTTGGGACCATCCAGGGCCATGTGCACATGGCCTGCTGTGTCGTACTGTGGACAGCACAGCACCAGCTGCACTGCTGCTGCTACTGCCACTATGGGAGCGGGCATGTGAGGTAGCTCTTTCACGTAGACCTGAAACAGGTGTTGTAGCAAGCCTACATCCATGTGACCAATGCCTCATTCCTACCAGTTGTTCAAACACAGACAGCTCATGCTCACGGATTGTCATGCCATGTTCAAGGTCTCCAATCATGTCACCCAATTGTCTATCCAAAGCTTCAGCAATCTGCTGTTGAGCATTTACCATTGCCTGGATGTTGATGTTTAAAGAATGGACAGCAGCCATCTGAAGCCTCTGATCTTCTCTGTTGTGCCCTTCAGCACATGCCTGTGCCTCCATTACAGTCTGAAACATGCATCTGGTGACACCAGCTGCACTCTGTCTTGCAGGGGCAGGTTGGCCAGAGGTCGTCCAGCGAGCAGCACTGGCCACGTGCCTGTGTGGGGCATCCCCAGTCAGTTGGCTGACACCATGGTGTCCAGGCACACCTTCCATAGACCCCACACTTTTCTGTTCCAAGCTACCACACGCTAACAATTCTTTCTCTACAGCCACTGGTGATGGGGTATGTGTAGGCATGAGAACTGTGTGCGGGGATGAGGGGGATATAGGTGGAATGGCAACAAATGGCACAGATTCAACCCCTGACATCCTTGTCTGTGCCTCAATCATACATTCATCATCACTTCTAGAGTCTGTGGGGCACTAACATCAGATGGACCGCAGGCAGGGAATGCACCTACATCCCTTGTGAGGGGCAGACAAGAACTGTACATTACAATCTATACAATAGACACAGACACACACACAGACACACGCTATGGCACCCATCATGCATGTGATATGACAGAAGGCATGCAACATGCATGTGATGCAGCAGATGGCATGCAGCTCAGACAATAATAGTGGTAGTTATCATACATCCCTGGGTTGCACACAACAGCATGTATCATAGCAGAAGGCATGCAAATTACACAATCATAGTAGTAGTTAACATACATCCCTGTGTTACACCATGTAGACCAGCACAGGTTAACAGTACAACTGCCTGATGTGTAGCATATGACCTTGACAATCACATGTAGTATGACATGTGATCTGCTGACGTGTGCAATGACATGCATACATGTTTAACACAATGGTGTCCGGTCAAATATACAGTGGGGTAATGGTGTACCAATGCAGTGTTGTCTGTCTGCCCTATAGATATACTACACATTTAGTTGATGTGCATGGCCATTGCAGGGAATCACGAGGCATACAGTGTGAGTTACAGACACAGTTCATAGCCATGACTGTGT
Source organism: Protopterus annectens (assembly GCF_019279795.1). Classification (NCBI taxonomy): domain Eukaryota; kingdom Metazoa; phylum Chordata; order Ceratodontiformes; family Protopteridae; genus Protopterus; species Protopterus annectens. Next base: position 818,976,154 of record NC_056727.1, read on the forward strand.
GCAGATACAATACATATATACTGTGGAATGTGACCCACGTCACTGAGGTGTATACACACTAAACCATGATGTGGAATGTGTGACACAGGTTACTGAAGGGTATACGGATGACACCCCTGCACATCTGTAACCATATTGCTGCTGCCTGACAGCTATGGCCAGACATGGCAAACTCGTCGGTACACCATGTCCCACATGACATCTGTGTACCACACACACACACACACACACACACACACACACACACACACACACACACACACACACACACACACACGAGGAGCAAGGATGACACTGATGCCCAACACCAGCAAGGGGAATGTACTGTACCTGTGGGCTGATGTGGATACTGTACAGGTGAATGCTGTCATGTCGTGACACCCTCAACATGTTCAGCACATCTTATGTGGTGGATTAATGACACACCTACACAAGATGTGCACAGGCCTGTAGGACGTCTAGTGTTCCACATCTGCAATATAACCATTACACAAAGGCCATAGTTGGACCATGTGGAGCCAATATCCGACAGGGTGTACACACAAGCACATCACGTCTACTGTGTGTGTTGCTTCATGTCTCTAGCCATTCTCCATGGCCATGTGTGTACATGTGTTGGCCAAATTATTGTGATGGGCATCTATTTCACATGTCTGTGTTGTCCCATATGACATACACTCATAGATGTCATATGCTCCACTGACAACAGGGTTATGCAGACAAAGGGTGGTAAGTTTGGTATGTGGGATATATTCTTCAAGATAGTTAGGCAGTGTTGCAGCCAGCCCACTAGATTTCATGGACATGCCAGATAGCCCATCACATTGTGTGACATTTATAACAGGGATATGATCTACACAGGTGAATCCTGTGGGCTGGCCATATTCCAGCTCACTGTGTAGTACTGTTTGAATTCCCCACATGTGTGGTTCTGATCTGTAGTACATGTCCCTGCAGTGAACAACACCTCCACCATTGTATGCACAACTGTCCACACATATGGCAATGACAGTTTGTGAGGTTTCATGTCGGTGTTTCACATAGTTTGCAAGTATTGCACATGAGTAGCAATTGTGATGCATTGCAGGTCTGACCTGTATATTTTGACAGGACCATACATTATGTGTACATGTGGTAAATGGCCACATGGCAGATAGATCTGTGCATTAACATGCCTGATAAATAATAACAGTCTCACCTGCAATGGGCTGCTGTTGCAGCGGAATGCCAGAGGTACCTAAACAGGAGTAACACAGCAGTATGATCATTATCCACGCCTGTATGATAGCTACAGGGTGCAATGTGCATGTTAACACATACACCAGTACAATAGACTATACTATGGAGTATGTACGTGTGCATACACAGAGTAGCATACTATAATATGCGGCATGTGTGTATACATGCCTTGCATATGATGTTACATTACATATTGTACAGTGACACATGTAACTATATGGAATATAGTTGTTATAGCTGCAGTAGTGACTTATCAGACAACTCCAGGCTCAGTGGTTGCGAGACTCCCACCTCCATGATATTGGCTAAGGCTTGTAGATGTTGTTCTGCAGGTGTCCCCAGGTTGGCCAGTAGCTCCTCGGTATGTGTGAGTGGGTGCTGGGTTGGTGACCCACCACCTGTTGCACCTTGTTCCCTGGCAATTGCATTCACATGCTGCTTCACCCATCTAATGAGGTCTGTACAGTGTCTGCGTGCCTGCTGGTATATGCGGTTGTGGCCACCCACATCATTAATCCTCCTGCGAAATTCCTTCCACAGGGCATCCCGCTGCTGTGCATCCTGTGGCACATGGCTGAATAGGACATCATATAGGTATGGGATGAGAGCATCATCCTCCAAGTGGGTATAAGGTGGTAGCCTTGCACACAGCATACCTGGAAGACATAATGATGGAGACAGGTCACAGTAACTCACAGAGACATACAGAGCTACAGCTGAACATGCATGTGTATCACATTTATTACGATTAAATAGTTGTCTTTGCAAATCTACATGCCACTGACACCACTGACATGTTTGTGTCACACACATTTGACACTCAATGGTAATTGGATATTATCACCATATATGTGTGTGTGTGTCACCTGATTACATTGCTCATACTCCACATGGATGCTGTCTTGATGTGGGCATGTCTGTTTGCCGGTACTGGTGTTCTTACCTATCAGCACATGGCTGGATGTGTCCACATTAATGCAGTCAACTTTGATGCTGTGTATATGTCACATATAAAGACTTATACTGCCTTAACGGATATGACCTGTGACCCTGCAGACTTGCTCATGGAAGGTTTTACATGTATGTCTTTTGCCATATGCATCTAAATGACACTGTACAGCAGTTCAACATCCTGCCATGAATCACCTGTGTTGCACATGTGATACACATGGGACACTGACTAGCCAGATGGTATTTGCAGGGATGGATATCAACTATAGCATGTACAGTCAAAGTCAACTAGTAGGCTACATGCCCTGGGCCATGTATGAATCTAGGATGAAAGGTTACCTAGCTGTAGCCAACAGGCAGGTCTCTGTGGCCAGGTGGAGCAGTGCCACATAACTGATCCACAGGGTTAATGATACATTTACCATGCGGTCATCACACCATGTCTGAGAGGGGGGCAATGTGCAGCTTTGCTGGACAGGAATGCATAGTATGGCAGGAGTATGTAAAGTGTATGAGACAAGGATCTGTCCAGCATGTGTTGATCCTAGTACTAGGAAGGTGGATGTCCATAAAGTATGTGTTTGCGATCAGGATGTGTACGTGTAACATGTCCAACATCATTGGGTTGGACATGGCCTTATTCAGGATAGGCATCATGCTACATAGTGGAGATGGGGATTGGGAAAGCTGGTGCAGGCCATCTGAACATGGCCAATACCCTTTAAAGGAAATATGTGATCTGATATGGGTCACTTGAGTGTTGAGTATGGCTGAACAATGATCTCTATATTCATGAATGGCACCCTGTCATGATTAGGGTTGCCACATATGACTACCTGACAGGTGTGGTGATGTAACTATCACAGGAAAGACAACTGCCCAGCTGCATCCCTTACACACAGTGTCCATTATGTTGACTGCTGCCTAGGTGGTAGTTCATGGGTTATTAACGTAGGGGTGAAAATGCAATATGTAGCTGTCAGAGTGTGCCCATATGTCACAAACCTCACCCACAAAGACCCTTGTATATGTTGTCCACAACACTCTGAGTCAGCTATTGCTCCTAGGTCATAGACATTCACATACTTCAATAGGCAGGTTCCTTCTGTTAGTCTGTGTGGTATAGACTACAATTAGGGGGAGTACAATTAATTAACCCTGTCTTATTGTAGTTGGCACTGGTGTGATGTGCATGTATTATTCAGACACCTTCTGTAGTGTTGGTTCTGCCAGCAGTCCCATTGCAAAACACACCTGTGACATAGGAATGTACATCTAGTATACTACGCCAGTAGTTACTCTGTCAGAGGTTGAGGTAGGTGAATATTCTAGGGCATGTATTTTGAAATACAGTGCAAATACTAGGGATATAAAAACCTTTATAGAAAAACACTGGAATGTTTTAAAATAGATAAGACCATCCTAGAAGTGATAGGGGATAACCCTAAATTTGTACACAGTAATGCCATGAATTTGAAGAATGAATATTAATACAAATATTTGTCTACCAAGAATAAGGACAATAAGATAGGAACAACTAAGTGTGGAACATGCAACCAGTGCAAATATATTGTCAGCTACAATAGTGTGGTGTTGCAGGACAGAAATTCAACTAAAATTATATTCAAAAAGGGAAACTGTAGATCTTCCCATATAGTGTACTTGGCTATTTGCGCATGTTGCGCTTGTTACTATGTAGGGAAAACAGATAGGAATCTCCGGAATAGAATATATGATCAATATTATTGTGTGAAAAACGGAGATGAAAAAATGCCCTATGTAAACATTTAAAAGGTAGCAAAAATTGTGACAAATTCTTATTTGGTATATTGGAAGTAGTGAACCCTAATCCTAGAGGTGGATGCGTAAAGAAAAAATTAGGCGAAAGGGAAGTATGGTGGCAGGTTAAATTGAATGCTTCAGTAATCCCTGGTCTTAATGAATACATAACTATTAAGCCTATTTTAGAAAATAATGTTTTGTAGTCTTTGTAGTAATTAGTAGGTTGCATACATCATAGCTAGAGGTGATTTTTACTTATATTTATATTTTTAAATATTTTGCAAATTGCATTTTTTGTTATGTATTTTGAATTGTTTCATATAATGCAGAATTTTATCATATAATTTTATTATGCATATAGTACATAGTATATATTATGAACATAGTTTATTTTAAATGTTTACTTAGGTAACAAAATAGTATATTGACATTATATGATAAATATATATGAGGTAGATCTTATGGGGTTAATGCAACAAATAATTAATTAATCAATCAATTATATGTGATTGGCTATGAGAAAGTATTTAAACATCAAAGTTTGAGATTAAGAAATGTTCTGATGAAGTCTACTTTATGTAGAGGAAAGCGCTCAACATTTGTTTTATGTGTCATTGAATAAAGTGATTTTGCATCTGTACCTATGGACTACCTCGTGGAATTTTACTGCATGAGTTTTTGGTCTTTTTGAAAATACTGGTTCAAGCAAAAGTTGTGTTCCTTGCTACCCTTGGGACAGTATTGTTCGTGTGTCTTATACTGAGTATAGGTGGGACACAGTATAGGTGATGATGTAATATGACCTGGCAAGGTTATGATATGCAGTGTGAAATCAACCTTACTGTCATCTACATCTGTACTGCTGACATCAAATAAGTTGATCAAGGTTCATGGCCTTTCAGACCAGACGCAGCAGGGTAGTAGTGCAGTACTTCCCATTATCAGGTGTGTCTCCCCCTTTGTGGGTTGTGATACCTGTTGGTGTGCACCATTCAGTGTGTACACAGCCTGATATAAAGCTATGTTTTACATGATGTGTATGTGGAGAGCAACATGTTTTGCCATATGTGTAGGATACAACCAGGGATGTGGACAGGTCCCATGCAGCCTGAGCGCAGCTTGTACCTGCATAGTTGTGGTTACAGGGGCTCTGTAGTGTACATGGATATATGATTGTGTACCTGTTGGTGGGGGGGGCAGTGTGTTTATGTTATCCAAGACTCTATCTGGATTGCTTATTCATGCTCAGCACTTGTTCAGAACTTGTAAGCAGTACGTAAGCTACTAATTACTATAGCACTCAATCTTCCTTATTATCTAGAGGTAAACAGTTTTCGTACATACTTTTCTCACTTGCTTAGAGTAAAACAGCTGATGTACTCACTTTCCTCACTTATCTAGGGGAAAATAGTTTTATATTCAGGCATGTCCAAGGGTCAGCTCCCAGTGTTCTCTCCTGTCTATCTGATGAATCTGGACATTTCAAGGCAATGTTGAAATTGCCTCATGTACACAGACAACCCTCTCCACCTACTACCCAACACTACAACCTGTGAGAGATGCACTTATCTAGCCAAATTGGAGGTAAAGCTCTCTCCAACCAAGACTGGACCTGACAGTCATGTGGAGAAGGTAAACATTTGCACCACACCACATTCATCACATAGTCTCTCTAAATCTACACCACCATAATCCACACATACTAACACAAAACATTCATGGAAGCTCTCAATAATAATCTGTCTAAGCAACAGAGACCTCCAAAGTGGAAATGCAAGCAGCCTCCATCCCCCAACACAACCCCAATGGCACATAGCCCACAGATTCAGTGTGCCACTCAACCACAGCCAATAAGGCAACTCAACGTACCCAACACACTAGTCATAGGTGCTCTATAGTCAGGCACACTGATGTCCCACTCACAGGCTAAACAAGGAAAAGGTTACTGTCAGCTGATTGTTGGGTACCAGGATCCGCCACATAACCCACACACTCAGGTCACTCCACAAGTACAAATATGACTCTGTCATTGTACATGTTGGTGTGAATGACCTGAGATGTACCTCCCTGGACTACATGAAAAGAGACATGGAAGAGCTCTCCAATCTTGTAGCCCAGGCAGGTATGATCCTATCCCTAAGTAGCATTCTGCCATCACCCAGAATGATACCGCAGTACGAGGACAAAATGATTGTCTTCAACAATTGGCCAAGCTTCTGGTGTCATTCTAAGGGGATCCAGTATTTGTCTGCTTGGGATGAGATGGTCAACAGACCACGATGCTTTGCCACAGATGACCTGCACCTGTTGCCCCTGGGATTCCGGATACTGGCTAAGGCTCTTGCTGCCCCTATAGTGCCTTCTTTAGGCAAAGTTCAAATAACATATTCACCACCATAAATCTCAAATGCACTCACTCGAGGCAGTCCTTGTAATGGAGAACATTGATATCTGTGCAGTGACTGCGACCTAGTTCAAGGCTCCAGAGAGCACTACTGCACTACCAGGCTATAACTCATACCACACTTTTCGACCATGTAACCTGGACTGAAACACCCAAGGCGGAGGTGTGTCCATATTCATTAAGAATATCCACCTCTCCAGGCTAGTTGTTTAGCACAATGCAGCCGAGGTTATCCAAGTGCAACTACCTCTGGGCTAAACTGCAATCCAAATTGTAGCTTGCTACAGATCCCCCACCATGCCCCAAGATTCCAACTCCTCTTTTTTTGATGTACTGGAAATGATTAGGGTTCAACCAAACACTCTACTAATGAGCGACCTCACCTACCCCACTATTAACTGGGAAAACTACTCGTGTACCAACTCATTAGTTCACCGCTTTCTGGCATTCATAAACTCCAATGCCCTGGATCAACATATCCATACACCCACTAGGGGCAACAATATCCTAGACCTAGACATTACCAAAATGAGTGACCGGTGTTCCACACCTGAAGTCAGCTCCACATTGGTCTGATCTGACCATAAGCTAAACACCCTTGATATCCACATCCCACCCACAGCCCCCATTAAGGAAACCACAGTATAATATTTCTACAAAGCCAACTTCATGCTTCTTAAGACAGACGTGGTGAACTTCATGACACCCATGCAGATGGACAATACAGTTATAACTGCTGAATCCTACACAAATGCACTCTATAAGCACTTACGCAAGTGCATGGATCGTGTTATCACAAACAGAACTAAGACCCTATCCTCCAAAATAAGGAAGCCAATCTGGTGGCCCCTGCCATAAACAAACTGTACAACAGAAGGAAGAAACTGTTGCAAAAGAGAGCACAATCCCATGAGTGGAGGAGCTCCCTGGTCAGCCTCAGTAAGAAGCTGAGATCCCTTATAAGATCCTCCAAAGCTAGCTACGAAAACAAAACTGCCACTAATTCCAAGGACAACCACAAAGCATTATATAGCTATGTCAAATGTCTCGATGCAAACACCCAAATCTGCTCTGAGTTACAGCACAAAGGCACGAACATTACAGAACCAACTGATATTGCCAACATACTGGCAGATACGTTCAGTGAAACCTTTCCCTCCTCTCACCCCATAAAGGGCCCATATCTATTTTATTTATTTATTTATTTATTTATTTACATTTGTTAACTGGGAAAAAATCCAACTGGACCAGGTCCATTTATAGTGGATGCCTGAGGAGAAAAGCTCCACGTTTGACAAGAAGTAAACAAAACAAGAACAATACAAAAACAAGAACAATACAATATGAAATAAATATAAAAAAATAGAAATGTTTAGAGGTAGACATATACAAGAATCTATCACAATAATTTATATAGGGTTACATGAATATAATATCTTACAATATCTGTAGACAAAATATTACAAAACAATGGTAGTGGCTACATTTGCTATTTTAAATGACTGTTTACATTTCCTAGTAAATGTACACTGAAGGTGGTAGCAAGCCAGTGTGCCTTAATTGGAAGTGAGTATATGTAAGTGTGCAAGCACATGTGTATATGATGTTAAGAGTGTTGTCGAGGAGGAGTGAAGATATACTAATTTTCAAGTAATACATGGACAGATCCAGCTTTTCCTGAGATGTGGTTTTATTAGTCTTTTAAAGTTAGAGGTTGTTGTTGCAGAGGATATATTAGTGGGGAGGTTGTTCCATTTTTTAGCTATGATGTGGGAGAAAAGGGCTTTGGCTGCAGTGTTGTTTGCAGATGTGATACTGAGGAGAGGTTTGTTTGATGAGCGGAGAGGGTGACTGGAAGAGTAGGAGGTTAGTAGCTGTTGTAGGGCTGGAGTTTTCTCTGGGTAGTTTATGATGTTGAAGGCATAAGTCAGATGTAAGTAAAATAGTAGGTGTGGGAATTCTAGCCATTGTAAATGTTTTAGTATTTGGCAGTGATGTGTTCTGAAAGGGGAGTTGTTGGTAAATTTGGCTATTTTATTATAACATGATTCTAGTTTGCCCAGAAGTGATTTTTTAATATGTGTCTGGATTGGAGCAGCATAGGTAAGTGTTGATAGGAGGTGAGTTTGAGCTTGAGTGAGTCTTGCTTTGTCTGTGAGGAAGTTTTTGTGTCTATAAAGGGTTCCCATTTTTTTATTAACTTTCTGATTAGTTTGAGCTATGTGTAGATCAAAGGATAGGTTGCTGTCTATTTCTATCCCTAGGAGCTTTGTGTGGGTGGATGGGGAAATGATAGTTCCATTTTTTGATAAGATAGAGAAATCAGCAGGAGTAGTTTTAGTTTTGTTAGGGGTAAACAGGACAAGTTTTGTTTTGTTGGGGTTTAGGATAAGTTGGACGTCTGTGATCCAAGTTTCAATGGCAGAGAATGATTATTGGGCTTGCTCTAGCAAGGTGTTGACAGATGGGGCTGCACAGATGAGTGTAGAGTCATCTGCTTACTGTATTAGTGAGGCTTGTTTGGAGGCAGTGTGTAAATTGTAGAAACATAGAAGAGAAGTGGGCCTAATATTGAGCCTTGTGGTACCCCTATGGAGTTAGGGAGAGGGGGGGATAGTTGATTTTGCCATTGCACAGATTGTTTTCTGTCCGATAAGTAACCTTTGAACCAGGAGATAGTGGGAGAATTAAAGTATAGTGAGTGGAGAGCATCCACTAGTTTAGGATGTGAGACCATGTCAAATGCCTTTGACAGGTCCAAAAAGATAGCAGATACACAGTTATTGTTGTTTCTATGATAGTTAACTTGATTGGTAAAGGAGAGAAGAGCAGAAGTTGTACTATGGTGAGGCCAGAATCCGTGTTGGGTGGAGGAAAGGAGATTGTTTGTTTTCAAGTATTGCATGGCTTGGTAATGTATGCATTTCTCTAAGAGATTGGATAAGGCGGATATTATAGCTATAGGCCGATAGTTGGAAAAGTCAGAAGATTTTCCACCTTTATGTAGAGGTATAATGTAAGATATTTTCCATAGTTGAGGTACATAGGCTTCTTGAATGGACCTGTTTATTAGGATTGAGACTGGGTAGGATAGGGAGTCAGCTGCAATTTTTAGGAATTTTGCAGGTATTCTGTCTGCTGCAAGAGTAGTAGGTTTTAGGGTGTGGAGGAGTTGTTTGATTTTGGATGTAGGGACAGATAAGAGAGAGAAAGATGGAAGATTAGTAGTGCTGGAGGGAGGGGTTCCTGCAGTTGTGGCTGATAAGTTGTTAGAGTTATGTATTTGGTTGGACAGAGTTTGGATTGAGTTTATGAAATAACAGTTATACTGAGAAGCTATATTATTATTGTTTTCATTGGAGGTGGAAGGAGTGGGGGTAGTGATAGTGCCAGGTTTCAGTAGGGAGTTGATACTGCGCCAGAACTTTTGGGGATTATTTGGGTGTTTGTTTTGGAGATCAAAGAAGTAGTTATGTTTGTCTAGCTTAGTATGCTTTTTAGCTAGGTTCCTGAGTTGGTTATAATTTTGTTTAGTTTGATAGGTGTTTTCTTGTTTCCATTTCTTTCAGGCCTTGTCTCTGTTTTTTTGTAGGGTTCTTGTGTCCCTGCTTAACCAAGGAGCATAGTTAGTTTTAGTTTAGATCTTTCACTCTGGTGCAATGGAGTTTAGAACTGAAATGAATGTCTTCTTAAAGTATTCTACTGCCTGATCAAGATGAAGGGTTTTTAGAGGCTGCCAGTTACATTGCTTTAGAATGCTATTTAGGTTGTCTGTGGTACAGTTGCGATCATCTCTGATTAGTCTATAAGCAATGAATTTTTGACTAGGTGTATATTTCCTTAGGAGAAAAGTGGGCAGATGGTCACTGAGTATATCTGGTAAACAACCAGTCTGATAGTGGTGTTTAGGATTATTGACTAGGGTCCAGTCAATAATGGTTTGTTTTTGGTTTCTTTTATCAGTTCTGGTGGGTTCCAGAATTAGTTGGGTGAAGCCATAGAGGTTTATTTGGTTGGTAGGGTTGCTGTGGCTGCAAGCTATCCAGTCAGTATTAAGGTCACCTAGTAAGATTGTTTCTTGAGGGGAATTCAGATTAAGCCAGTGAAGGATTTCTTCTATGACTGGTGAATTATTTCTGGGAGGGATATAGCAGCACAGAATGATAATTGTTTTATTCTTGTTTAATGATAGGGTAGAGGCTATGACTTCAGCATTAGGAAAAGTAGGTAGAGAGGTATGGAATGGCTTTAGGTTTATTTCATTTTTAAACAGTATTGCTACTCCACCACCTTTCCTGTTTGTTCTATCTTGTCTTATGATGTTATAACCTGGTGGTAGGATTTCTTCACTAGGGATATGTGGTTTTAGCCAGGACTCAGTAATAGTTAGAATATCAGGAGAGCAGTGAGTAATAAACACATGCAGTTCCTGGAGTTTGTTGGAAATACTTCTAGTGTTGATGTTAATTATTAGGAGATCAGTTTGAGATCTTTTGGGGAGATCAGAGGAAGAGGGTCCTGGGTTTGTGTGTATGTCATCAGCAATAAGGAGCATTTTGCTGAGTTTGAAAAGGTATTTGATGGCATAGGTTAGACTAGAGAGGGATACATAAGCTGCTTTTTTATTGATGGCTGATAGTGGGTTGGACTTTGGGGTGTGTAGGATAATACTAGTGTTAAATAGTGTTGGACAGACTTTGAAATGTTTGTGGGGGTGGTTGGATTTTGTAGTATGTGTTGTATGGAAGGAGGTATTGTCTAGGGGGATGCTTATTTGTATGGATGTGGTGTAGGATAGGGAAGTCAGGGCAAGTAGGAGTGAGGGTAGAAGGATTTGAATTGTAATTTAAGTCGGAATGGTAGTAGGGTGTTGCAGTGAGGTGGGGTTGGGGTGTGGTTTGTGAAAGGTGGTAATTGATAATTGATTGGGACTGATAATTGGAGGAGGACTTGAGTCAGATGATCATAGATATGTATAAGTTTAGAGGTAGTGGGGTGGGTGAGATTTGGGGCTAGGGTAGGGGAGCAGAGTGAGCCCACAGGGCGAATGGAGCAGGGGCAAAACCAGCAGAGGTGAGTGCCAAAAAAGTATCAGTGGTTGCAAGCAAGGGCTGTGCACTGATAGAGTGATAGTGACTGTAGATGATAATTTAGTTAATTAGCTTTATAGGCCAGAGTTTAAGGATGTTACTTAGGGTAAAGACTAAAAACAGACAGGGTAAGAAGGTAGACCTGGAAAGGACACTATAATGAATAGTTTGGACCAGAAAGCCTTAAGAAAGCTGAATAGGTGAAGGCTCTTTGGGAGGATGTGTGGCTGTTTGCTGCCACCTAATGTAAAAGCTAGGGAACCCTGCGAATGTGCACGCTGTTGGGGCTCAAATTAAAAATCACAATTATACTTAGATCAGCGTGAGTAGGGAGTTAGATAACATTCCCTTCTTAAAGGACCAAGTAATTAAACAACAGGAGCTCACATATGCTTCAGTTTGCACAGAGCACAATTTGCTGGGAGACCAGGACCTCTGTTTATTTTGATTTATTTTCTTATTTTCCCGATCGCTGGGTTGTTTTCTTTCCTGGGCGGGTGGGAGTATAGACTGAGCTGAATGTGCTTCAGTTTGCACAGAGTACAATTTTCTGGGAGACTAAGACCTCCGTTTATTTTGATTTATTTTCTCATTTTCTTATTTTCCCGTTCGCTGGGATGCTTTCTTTCCTGGGTGGGTGGGAGTATAGACTGAGCTGACTACAATATTCATCTATACAGGAAGAATGCAGAGTCCCTGTAATTACAACTACGCAGGTAAAAGTTACACTCTCTAAAGCCAATATCACAACATCCATGGGACCGGACAACATCCCAGGCTGCGTTTTACATGAACATCAGAATGAACTGGCTCCCCACCTACTCACCATGTTCAATAATAGCCTCGCATCAGGCTTTGTGCCCCCTGAATGGCACACAGCAACAGTTATCCCACTCCACAAAGGTGGCACCACAACGGACCACGGGACCTATTGCTCTATAAGCCTGACTAGCCTGGTCTGCAAGGCTATGGAGCACATCATCATGGATCTCACTCACAGAGACACTGGGTACCTCCAAACCTTTGACTCCTCCCAGTTTGGCTTTGTTAAGGGCAGACCATGCCTCCTAAACCTGGTGGTCTTCTTTGAGACAGTTACCAAGGCATTAGATGAGGGTAAGGAGGTCCACACAGCCTACCTTGATCTCTCAAAGGCTTTCAACACCATTCCCCATTCTGGTATTGTTGACATACCCATCCACCTGAACATTAACCCCTACATCATGAGATGGTTTGCAAAGTGGCTCATGGACAGAATACACACAGTGGGGGTTGCATACCCTAGGTCCGACTGTAAACCAGTTACAAGTGGCATCCCCCATGGCTCAGTCCTAGGACCCTTCATGTTTGGTATATACTTCTCTGAGGTACAGGCAAGCACAGGAGGACTTTGGCTAAAAAGGTTTGCAGATGACTGCAAACTAGGGGCAATAATTGTTTCCCCAGCTGATACAGACACCCTTCAGAAGGGTTGCACTGAGAAGGATACCTGGTGTCAATATCATGGCCTCAAGCTGAATGCCAAAAAGTGCATAGTCATCCCCTTTGGATAAAACTAATTACCAGCGGACTACCACATAGGTGCTAGTCCCCTACTCACAGAAAATGTAATAAGGGATCTGGGAACTAAGTAGATAGCAATCTCTCCTTGGATAACCATAATGCAAAGGTGGTTAGAATATCCTTCTACGTGCCCCCCCCTAATCTCAAATGGGTTTGCATCCAGAACAAAGGAGGCCATTGTGTCTCTCTACTCATGACTTGTTAGACCTATTAAAGGATACAACACCCCATTTGGGATGTACCTTACAAGACAACTGCAACAGCTTGAAAGACCACAACAGTACCACACCAAGAGGATTACTGACCTCAAACAGATGACCTATGCAGCCCAACTAATGAAACTCCAGCTGTACTCAGTTGCATACCACATACTCACAGGTGATCTCTGCTTGACATACAAGGCCCATGTCCAACCCAGTATTGCTGGATATGCTCCACCTAAACAAAAGCCCCTGAGAGCCACATTCCCTAGGGATATACACCTAACCACAATGATAACTAGGATGTGCTGGAGGGATAGATGCCTCACCCGGAGACTCCCCATGCTTTGGAACATGATTCCAATGTACATCAGGCAGGGTCCCTCACTAGCACTCTTCAAGAGAAACCTTGATGGGTGGATGGGAGACAGACATGTACCCCAGGGATCACTGCAGTGGCTCTGCTGGACAGAGGCACAGGGAACTAATGGCTCTGCTGTTCAGAGGCACAGGGGAACTAACCTAAGGGGGTGGCGGAAGCTAACACACTCTAGCTAGGCTTATACATACCCTTGGGCAGACAGCCTAGTACCTACCTTTGAACTTATTACATGTCTTATGTGCATGGATAGTTAACTAGCTCTTCCATTTTACTTTGCTATCATGCTGATAAACTGTTGGGTGACTACAAGTCATATGTATCCTGTTATTGTGTATTGTAAATGCCAATCGATATAACTAATGTTTGCCAAACATAACAGTAATGCTATGTAAAATGTAATACATATCTGCCTACAATACTGTACATTACACAGTTATCGGCACAATATTCCACAATGGAAATCATAATTGCACAGTAGGCCAACCTTCAACATGTTATTCTCAGTAATACACCCATACATATGCCTACTGTTACAATATATCAACATATACTATCCCCTGTTATAGCACGTACTTGTTGGACCAGCCCTGCCACTGACAGCCTCTGGTGAGGAATTGTTGAGTTCAAAGCCCTTATATAGCATCTCTTGTGGTGTATGCAGTGTTTGCCTTGTGACCTACAGCAGTACACACATAAATACTACAAGCGTTACTATGCTCAACAATACATCACTACAAGATAACTCTTTCCACTATATGCATTATGTACACCTTAATTATTACAGAACAGCTACTACATACACAGACATACTGAGTGTTCTACATACCTTTTTAGCAACCCGAGGTGTCGTTGACTGTTATTTCAATCCTTTTCAGTTTGTGTTTCAATCTTCTTTGTAATGTTCTGCTGGTATATAGAGATGGTTTGAATGTGTGATAAGCCATCCTTTTATAGTTAAATATTGGTAACATGTGCTATCCTCATCACCAATTGGTGTTCCAAAGTAGTTAATTAGATGCACATCAGCTGTGCAGCTACTCCATTGGCCAATACCATGGCAAAAGTGGTGTATAATTGAGTACTCCACTTCGGCATTGTCCCTTTGCCTTACTTTCGAGGACGATGGCCTGGATTTGTTGTTTGATATGTATTTCAACAGCTATATGGAGACAAACAGAGATATATTAGCTTCATGACTCCCATAGATTGTGTGTAATGGCTGGAAGATGTTGGTCTACATGTGAGTACAGCTATTAGATTTCAGAACATTGCTACTTATGCAGGGTTTGTTTGTACCTGATACTTCTGCAGATGTTTCAGTCTGGCAAGAATGTTTGGGCAGCTCAAGGCTGTATGGCTATGCATGAAATGTTAGGTGATTTACAGTGTGCTCACCAGACATCTTTGGTTTGGTGTACATGTGTATCATACTGTGCTGTTAATCAGTAATTGGTAAAACTTCCTAGTGTACACACAACCCTCAGAAATGGGATTAGTGCAAACAAACCCTGTAACATCAGCAGCTGTTCAATTGTATAACAGCAACTATTTCACATAAGACCATGTTAGTGTGTCTCTGACAAGGTATGTTAAGGCTTCTGCAGATGTCATACAGTGAGTGAATGATTTGTGATGTTATTACAGTTTGTATTGTAATTGGTTTGGGTGTGAGGAAGATGTTTGTGGGTGTACATAGCAGATGCAGGTGTGTAGGAACTGCTTTTATACATAATCGATATGTGTGTGAGGGTTCCTTCCCTATTTAAACACCTATCCTTTAGTGGACTAATACTATGATAATTGCAGGCTGATTCATTAAGGCACTGTTAACTCGTTCCTGCAAGGCATGCAGGTGATGTTAGTCCTTGAATCCTTTCGGCAATACATCGGAAGGTAATAAAGTGTTGCTACATGAAAGCTGTCTGTGTATTTCTGTCATAGGTATTTGCAGTAATTGGAGTTGTGTTGGCGACTGACCCTTTGGCTCATGTCCATAGCACATATTTGTAATAGTGTATAGGCATATACTCTCCATATCCTTTGTTCATAAAGTTTGGTCGTGGCAGAATGTGTGATTGCTATGGTCCATGTTATACTCATATATGAACACTTCAACTGCTGTATATGGGATACCTATGGAATCCCAAATGCACACAATTCCGATGCCCACAGTACCAGGCCCAGACTCCCATACCCCAAATTATCGACAGCGACACTCAAACTCGCGAAAGTAACACAAACATGGAACACACACACGCACACATAGACACACTGCTACCCACCATATCCAAACAAACCATCCTATACTACGTATGAGCAGATGGGCAAGCCCCCCTACACCCCCCATGTGGGTGGCTGTGCCCCCCACACCCCCCTACTTTAATATTCTACCTCCGAGATTGCACAAACAGATGCACAAAGCAAATCCACACCCACACATTACAGTCCCCCAGGAGCACACACCATACTAAGAACACACACTTACACACACTACAGCCCTCAGAAACACACTTATGCACAGTAACCTACCTGAACCGCAATACCAGAAGCACTAACTAAATGTCCCTTAACACTGGGATTGTAAACCTTGCGCTTCTGGTGTTTCAGCACTGTGGTCTTTCGGACTTTAAGCCTCGTGATTACGTGCGTCGGTATGTCAAGCATTTGGTATTTGGTAGGTATCCCATTTATATGTACCTCCATGGTTATGTAGATGTTGTTAACCTATCTATATATCTACATATATATGTATATCCCCATATATCAACATATATCTCTCTCTCTCCCTCTCTCTCTCTCTCTATATATATATATATATATATATATATATATATATATATATATATATATATATATATATATATATATATATATATAGCATACACCTTTCATTGGGTACATGGCGGTTTGTCCTAGTTCCACACATTCCTCCCTTTTGTGTTTTAACCTGTCAGAATACACAACTGCCGTTGGTACATCTCAGGTAGCTTAGTGGTAGGTTATTGTGAAGATTGAGTACATGGTTGCGTGTACTAACCCTGGCAGTGGTCATTTTACCTCTCAGAGCAGGCGCTGGTAGTGCAAGGGTGATTAATGCACATTTCAGTGGTTGTGTGTTCCAAACGTTTATTATTCTGTGGAATACTACCTATATATGCAAGCTGTGGTTAAGGCATACTATGTAACATGTAAATCATCTCTGACTTTATTGGGATTTGAACCAGGACTGCACAGATATTATGCAAATGCTGTAGCCATTACACTATTTCCTATGTCCATGAATCCTATGTGTAAGCTTGGCTACACAACAGGCGGAGCCACCCACACCCAGTGAACTTCTCAAAATACCAACATAACACATGAATTGAGAGACTATACAGTAACATCCTAACTACATTTGGCATAGCCACTCACGGACACACTTCAGGAGAAACCTTGATGTGTGACTGGCTAACAGTATATACACCCCTGGGATCATGTGCCCCAGAAACATACAGCCTGGGTGTGGGGGAGCCACTTCAGTTTTACAGCTGCAAGACCTGTTGGGAAAATTGAATGCTGTTGGGTTGTCATGTTAACATGCCCTTTTGAGATCACTATGTGCCCCTATCACCCTACAGCACCCCAGTCTTCAACAGTTTCCAGCAACTCTGCCTGGAAACACTTCATTGGCTATCCACAGTAAAAGCCCTCAAGCCAAGGAAAACCAGATGATACTTTAACGCTCTTTATTCAAGACAAAACGTTTTCGCCCCTGCTATGCAGTAAGCTTCATCAGAAACATGAGTAAAAAGTACAGCACACTTTTAAATAGTGCGGACATGATGTCATTTCCTTAAAAACAGTGTAACCAATAAAACAACAAGAGGAAGGTATTCATTTAAAAAGACCAAGAGTAAAACTTCTTGAAAATAAAAATACGTTACATCAAGAAACATTGCATTACAAATAACATTATATATAGGTTAAAGTGGCATTCATATTGACATGAAAAGTATGCAAAAAATATATAAATATATAACATGTATGTATATGATACATATACATAGTATATATATAGAGAGAAAATATTTATATTTATATTTATAAGTAAAAAATACTCTCATAAGGGAAAAAAGCTATCTCTGATAGCTTTTGTATCTAAGTAACGAAGAAATGTTACAAGACTCATTTAGGCCAGGGTAAGAGTAGGCATCAACCCCAATTTGCCACTCTAATTCCCTGGTCTCTAAAAATAGTGACTGAGGTCCACCTCTAGGGCCCAAAGTAACATGTTCAATTCCCATAAATTCAAAACTGTGACCTATATTATTGACAATATGTTTAGATAACGCATTGTCAGTTTTTTTGTTTTTTATTGCATAAAGGTGTTGATAAATTCGATCACTAAACTTATGATCAGTTTTCCCTATGTAGAAACAGGGGCAGCAAACACAAAAGGCAGCATAAATGATTGATTTTGTGTTACAATTAATTTTTGAATGTATATTATATTTCCTATTCCTAATTGTAAACGAGCTACCAGTTCTCAAAAATTTACATCTGTTGCAAAAACCACAAGGGCCATTTCCCACTTGTCTAGTAGTTGGCATGGAATGAGTGGACCTTTGAAGCAGTTCCTTTAAATTTTTCCCTCTTCTATAAACTACAGAGGGGGATGGGCCCAATTTTTGAAGTAGTAAGGAACTATTGTGAATAAAGTACCAATTCTTTTTGATGATTGCCCAAATTGTACCAACCTCTTTGCAAAAAGTTAACACAAAACTAGTGCAAAAGTCGGTTGGTAGTTGAGTAGTAATAACATTGGTATTGTTAGCTACAGGGCTTTCTAAAGTGCCCGCATCTAGTGTGTGACCCATAGTTGTCGACTCATGGGTATTAATAGCTAACAGAGGTTTGTAAAAACCGAATGATCTTTTCGAGGCCACCTCCTCAATAAGCTCATCAATCAAAGGGGGCGGGTAGCCCCTGTTAGAAAATAAATCTTTCAGGAAAGCACACTCAATTTCAAATGCCTCTAGTGTGCTGCACATACGCACAGCTCTGACCAATTGTCCTTTGACAATTGATCTTTTCTGTTTGGGAGGATGGTTACTAGAATAGTGTAGAAAACTGTTACAATAGGTAGACTTCCTATAAATACAAGATGAATAACAGTTATTAACAAAATCCTTCACCAATTTGACATCTAAGTAGTCAATTTCAATTAAAGAAAAATGGGAAGTAAATTTCAAAAATGTAGAAGAGCAATTCATCAATTGTAAAAGGTCAGTTGCATCACTTTCATTACCATCAAAAAGGATAAACACGTCATCTAAGAAACGCGTGTAGTATTTTACCTTTTCTTTGAAATTTGGATTGACCCTAAAAAATTCTTTCTCCCAGTAGGCGACAACCATGTTGGTGACACTACCGCCACAGGGAGACCCCATGGCGATACCCTGTTTTTGCAGGTAATACTGGTTGTCAAAAAGGAAGAAATTGGAAGAGAGAATAATCTCCAATAATTGAGTAACAATGGAGATTTCTTCCTTCGTGGCCACTTCATTGGCTATGCTTGACAGAGGCTCAGTTACTTCATCAATGGTGCAGGTAAAGCCACCACACTTTAGCTATGTTTCTAAATGCCCTACAACCTATCTGTGAACCTCTACAGTGCAGGCCATCTCCAACATCATATGTGATTATACAGAGTTTTCTGATCACAATATAATCACCATGTAGTCAGACAACAGTTAAGTACAGCAATAGCATACAGACTACTGATACATAATCACTCCAAAAGCCTATCTTGGAAGCTAGTGGACATGTATAGGTTTAAGGCTTTGTATTGCTTACCAGTAGGTTACCTACAGGAAAGATGGGACACAAGCACAGATGGAATACATGCCTGCAACAATGCCATACCAACTTGCATGTGTCAGCCTAAGGCTTTGGAATGCTGGGCAAGGGTATTGGTGCCTCCATGGTGCCGTTTTTAGGCATGTCTCAGAGGTGAATCTCACCTCCATGAACTGCACAATAGCGGAACCAATGAGGGTTAGGCTACTCAACACCAGGGGTAGTACTCACAACATGCACGCACTCACAGCACCCCTCAGTATGGACAACATCTACATCTGTTCTGTGACTGGGACCTGTATAAGGCTCCTGTGAGCACACCAGCACTACCAGACTACAACCCATAACACACATTTCAGCCACTGAACATGGACTGGCACAGACATGGGGGGTGTATCCATATTCATCGGGGATACCTACACCCCCAAGTTAGTGGGGCAGCATGATACCTCTGTGATCATGCATGTGCAGCTAAAATCAGCCACGACTGCAATGCAAACTGTGAGCTGCTACAGATAACCCTCCGTGACCCAGGAGTACCACTACAACTATCTGGAGACAGTGGTAAACATGACAGTCCTTCCAGATACCCTGTTATTGTCACAACTGGTGTCCCACAGGACTCAGTCCTCGGGCCCCTACTGTTTGCCATATACTTCTCAGAGGTATGGGCTAACACAGGTGGACTACAGCAGGCCGTGTTTGGTGATTACTGCAGACTGTGAGCCATAACTGACCAACCAGCTGTCACAGATGTCCTTCAAGGGGCCTCACATAGACCAACACAGGGTGTCAGAGTGATGGCCTCCAGCTAAAGGCCACATACTGCATGGTCATTCCATTTTTGGAATCTACACACACACACATATTAACACATGAGTGGCAGGCACTATAATTCAGACGACATAATGGGCATGTGTGGACTACATTACATAGTGATCTCTCCTTTGACAGTCACATGTGCGAAGTAGTTAGGACATCCGTCTATGTAGACCATCTGATTACTTAAGGGTTTGCATCTAAACAGACTTAGGTTATTGTGCCCCTTTACTCATCAATTATCAATCCCATCATCGAGTATAATAACCCATTTTGGATGTACCTCAGAAGACACATCTAACAGCTGGAAAGGCCACAAACGTACCTCGCATAGAGGGATAATGCCCTCAGACATGTGTCCTATGCAACCAGACTGCATAAACTCTTGCATTACTCAGTGGCATCTCATTTACTCATATATGATATTTGCTGGCCAACAAAGCTGTGTCCAAGTCAGGCTTAATTGATATGCTCCACCTACGGGAATCCATGTCACAATGAGCCACACTGTAATGGGCTACACCTTGCCACAACCATAACTGAAAGATGCTGGAGTGACATATTCCTGTCACAGGTACTCCCCATGATTTGGAACTACATCCCTAATTACATTATACGGAGCCCCTCACTAACACTCCAGGGAATCCCCTTGCAGAGTGGGTGGGGAACAGTGGATACACCCCAGGGATCCCACAGTTGGCTGTGCTCCACAGAGGGACAGTTAGTTAATCAACAGGGTGGCAACAGCAGACACATTTTGGCTATGCTTATGAATGGCCTCGGGCAGTTAGGCATGTACCTACCTATGTACCGATGAACCTATACATACAGTATCGACACATGCTGATAGCTTAAATTATTGTTCAGGTATTGACTTACCTTGTGCCAATGGCAGTTGTGTGTACAATAGTTGAGGGCTGCCTATGTAGGATGCACACAGTAGACCACCTATATATGACAATTTACAGGTGGCCTTGTGTGTGTGCCATCCATGTTTGCTGTTTGTGCAGGTGAAGAAGGGTGCCAGTCCATAGGTGCCTACACTGTCAGTGTGTGTGCCATACGTTCCCTCATTACCAAGGCAGGGGCATACTGGGCACACCTCTGTCTGCCTACTGGAGCTGGCACAGGGTGTTCGTGGTCTGGGTCCCTCTGTGCCTGTGAGGTCCTTGACAATGGTGGTGAGCCATGAGGGTCTTCATTCTGTGCCTGCTGCAGCTGTTTCCGCAGGATCATATTGTGTAGCATGGAACATACTATGAAGATGTGGGCACATGTGCCTGGAGAGTACTGCAAGGCTCCACCAGATATGTCCAAGAAATGGAACCATGATTTCAGCATCCCAAACACACGCTCTATGACGATTCTGGTTTCTGTGTGTGCCTCATTATGGCATTCTTGCATGGATGTGTGTGCATTTCTGATGGGAGTCATCATCCACGGTTCCAGTGCATAGCCAGCTTCCCCTACCAGGTGGCCATATGGGATGTCCCCCCTGGCAAATACCTGAATTCACCTGTGAGGCATGCCAGATGTTGGAGTCATGATAGCTTCCAGGGCTGCCAGCACACACATCCATGATAATGCCCTGGGCATTGCACATGACCTGGCAGTTGAAAGAGGGGTATCCCTTGCAGTTTATGTAGCGCCTACCCTGCTCACTAGGTGGTGTCTTGATGTGTATGTGCGTGCAGTCTATTGCACCCAGTACCTCCGGGTAGTCTGCCACACTGTGGAAGAGATGCATATTGCTGGCCAACTCCTCCTGCATTTGGGGGAAGTATATGTGCTCATTGGCATGTGGTAACATGGCATCCAGGAACTGGTGGAGTACCCTGGATGCTGATGCCAGTGAAATCCCCATGATATCCCCAGTTGGCCTTTGAAAGGTATCTGTGGCTAGTATTCTCAAGCTTACACATACCTTCGTGTCCACTGGGATGAGTTCCCCTCTGTTATTTCTGGCTCTGAGGCGTGTCCGGCACAGCTCAACAAGTTGCTGTATGGTGTCCCTGTCCAGCTTGTAATGCTTTACTATCTCCAGATCATGTAGCCCCTGGCAGGTTACCCTGGGTCTGAACACTCTTCTCTTCCTCCAGTGCCTGAGATGGTTGTCAGCATCATCCTCCACACCACCATCAGTCTCAAACACATGCTGGTGAATCAAAGCTATGGCAGCCCTTAACATGTACATATTAAAAGTTCCCCATCTGTATACACCAATGGTGCAGACTGTCTGGAAATACACAAGTGTGTGTCTGGTGCTTTCACACTTTATACTATTGTGCAATGGATGCTGTTGGTGTAATTGGGTGTGTATGTGCAATTAGAGCTGCAGGGTATCTTAATTATGGGTTTTACAGCAGGTATTGCTATTGTGGGGCCTTTGGTGTTGACATACAGTTGGCTGCCATGATTCATCTATTGCCCTTTACTTCACTTTTCAACCCGATTCCCCTCCCATTGTCAGGCATGCATCCAGCTGCCTGCTTTCCTGTTTTGTACTTTCCCATCCCAGTGTTGTGTAGCAAAATGTGTTATGTAGCTGCTCTACTGCAAGTTTGCTTTGTTCTGCTGTGACAGTTCTCTTTTCTTTGCAGTATGGCACCTCCCCTTTCCTGTTCTGCAGGTAGCTGCTAGGAGCCTTGTTAGCTGTGAGTTCCTAGGTGTTAATTACTCATTTGTACTCCAATTACCATGCTGCAGCATTTCCTTATTGTCTTCCCGTATCCTTTCTGCTTCAGCTGTGGTGCACGCCGCGCACAGCCATTTACCAGGTTTCGAGCGGGTTTTCATCCACATTCACATGCACTTTCAGTTACCTTGTGTGCTTTCAGCTAAGCAAAGCTATGGCTACTTCCACACCCCTATCCTGCGGCTTTGCTTAGCAACAGGCAACCTGGATTAACAATGCTCCAATGTGCTTACAGCTAAGGTGGTGCACCCCTCTCTTCATGTCATCTTTATCTCCAGGCCACACCTCGGTGTTGTACTGCTACACTGTGAGGTACATCCTTACGCCGGTGGGGATTTTGCGATTCAGTATTACTTGACTCATTTGCATGGCATTGACTACTAATTCCTAGTTATCATGCAGAACAATGTCACAGACCCTTACCAACCCTTGCGCGATGGTTGTGGTGTAGCATGCGTGCCATTTACTAGTATGGGGAATTCATGAAATGTGTTACATTGCAGTTTTATTACATATAAATATATTTTCATTGTGATCCCATTTGCGCAACGATGCACTGCAATTTTACTTTGCGTTAGTGTGGCCATGACATTAAATGTTATTTTTTTTTATGCCATTGGCTATATATTTAGCCATTGGCATATATTAACACTATAATACATGAGTTTGGTCTGCTGTCATGGCTCCGATTTTATGTTTGAAAAAATGTAAACCTTTTTTGGTTTACATTTCGTCATGCTTACGCTACACCT
The DNA here is from genome assembly GCF_019279795.1 of Protopterus annectens. Lineage (NCBI taxonomy): Eukaryota > Metazoa > Chordata > Ceratodontiformes > Protopteridae > Protopterus > Protopterus annectens. The sequence goes on from NC_056727.1 coordinate 818,999,872, forward strand.
GCACCATGTCATGAATCGCTATATACCTTCATTTGCATGCTAAACTGCTGCGCATGGGGTAACTAGCATACATGCGCTGGGAACTGCACAGCTGTGGCATATGCTGGTAGTGAACATGGAAACAGCTCGTACCTGAATCGCTCGGTGACCATATTTGGCATTAGATCTCCGACGTTACTCCTGCGCCTGGCGCAAGCTTCATGAATCCCAGGGAATGCTTCCAAACATCTGTCCTTTTCAATACATTTCTTGGGTTCTTCACACATAGAGTTTTTAGGAAAATAAGACTTAAAAACATCAATTATTTTTTGCTCAGCTTTACCCCTTAGCTCTTCATTTGTATGTCAGTAGATCCACACAAGTAGTACACCATCCTATCATGACTCCTTTGATGAATCCTCTTTCCGTCTAGAGGTCAGGAATGCAACTCTTGGTATGGTAATGGGCCTGAAGTATCTCTTCCTGCAGCTGATGTATACTATCTTCCTGTCTTACTTCTGTTTGCCCTGTTTTAGCCTTAACAATGCTATCTAGTCCCAGCAGCTAGCATTACCCCCACATGACCCTCCCTAGTATAGTATCATTGTTTTGAACCCCAGTGGATGAGCTGTCCACCCAAAACCATCTATCCTCATTAAGATGAGTGCAGTCCACACAATGTTTAACTTTAATGTTGCAGGGCTGGAGGGTCAATGTCCAGCAAGACAGTTTAGAGTTACTATTCTTCTGTCAGTAAAGCCAGTGAAAGAGAATGTTTTGTAATATATATTAACTGTCTTCACAGCAGATAGTACTTTAGGGTGAAGAAGGCCGATTTCATCACCAGACATTCCATCTCTGAAGACCATTCTTTAGAGTTGCTGAGCGTTCTGCTGATGTAGCACAGGGATATACCTCCCCTTCCACAATCTAAAATAATACTAAACTGATATCCACTTCAGTGGCATTAGTGTGCACCAGAAACTTTTGCTGAAGTAGGATCTGTAAGTATAGGTTTCAAACAAAGCAGACTTTCCTGTTTCCTTTTCCTTTTTCTGAAGGCATATTTAGCTTCAACCATCCTTTGACTGTTCAACTGAGTCTTAACCTTGGTTGTGTCAGTCAGAGGACAAGTGATGGTAGCAAAGTCAGAGATGAATTTGCAATAATTGCTCACTTCACCTAAAAAGTATTAACATGCTTTCTTTTCCCCACCTATCACAATGAACATCAAGACAATTCACTTCCACACATTCTACTAACCTTATTAAAATTGTTGAACTATGCCTGGATTATCCAACGTAAGATGCTACAGCAAACTGTTTTTACCTTAGGAAATTCAGGACTCACTGCAGTCACTGACTGATTGTTTTTTGTTGCATGCCAAGCCTCAAAAAAGATGTAGCCCTGCTCCATTCACCCTCTGCTTCACTCCGGGCTTACTCAACTCTTCTACCCTATCCCCTTTACCACCAGCCCCCATGTTCATTAGATTAATTCTCTCCCCACCCCTCCCACTAATTAGTCAGCCAATTAACTTCCTCTACCTTTCACCAACAATCAAGGCACACCCTAAGTCATCTAAATCATCACAACTCTATCCTCGCAGATGGCCTCCCCCAACAATACACCCCATCAGCAAACCTTCATTATCTCCATTATAACCCATACTGCACTTCTAGCCATACTAACATATGCTACCTCCATATATACCACCATACATTTTATGCCTCATACATCTGCCACCCAAACTCTTCCATTTCCTTTTAACAAAGTTACTTACTAAAACATCTCACCCTCTTTACTTGTATCCTGTACAATTAGTATAGCCAAAATAAAACAACTTCTTACATAACCCAGACTTAAATTGTCTCTTATAGACCTCCATAAACACCTCTCACATAACCCTCAAACACACATTACAATCCTTCTTCTCCACTCATTAGCACAATGTGAAGCTATCTACCAAAATCCTGGTCCAAATCAACCTCCAGAGCCCATCATAGATCCAAAACACCAACAGCTACACCTAGTAGCAATAAACACACATAGCATTTGTAATAAAATCACTGAATTTCATGCATGGCTACTCACAGCCCCTACATAGTTGCAGTAACAGAGACATAACTAAAACTGCATATTGCTGACACAGAGATACTACCATCAGGATATAATATTTTTCACTCCGATAGACTCCATAAAAAAGACAGTGGTGTAGCATTAATCTATCATAACTCACTACAAATTACAACCTACCCCAAATCAGTCCTCACATTTGGAAACTTTGAACTTTTACTGGCAACCCTTCATATTAATAGTAACACAAATCTGTGTATTGCAGTAGTTTACTTTCCCCCAGGCCACAATATCCCCATATTAGAGAAGTTTCTGTCCTGGATACATCAAAATGTCTCATACAAAGCCATAATCCTAGGAGACACCAACATCAATCAGATAAACCAAATCACCCCCTCCCCAGCCAATAGTATAAGCCGGCATAGCTTCACACAACTTATAACAACCCCTACACATGGTCTATCAACAGAATCTGAGTCAACCTGAGATTGGATATTAGTATCCCATCCTCAGAATTACCCCAAATCAGGCACCCTATCCAACACTCTAAGTGACCACCTCCCAACATATGCCTATAGGACTCACCCTCATACAATCAAAGCACACTCCTACAGAACATCCAGGAATCTTACTCACTTCAACCCAGATAAATTCATAAGCATTTTAAAAGCTCAAAATTGGGGACCACTAAAAACAGTCCCCTTGGACCAGGCTGTCATCAACTTTAATAAACTCTTCCTAGATACTCTCAACAGCCTATCTCCAGTATGTTCCCAGTGAACAAAAAATAATCATGCCCCTTGGTTAACAAAACAGACCAAACAAAGTCTCCTTCTTAGAGACAAGGCATGGAAAATATGGCTAAAAGATAACACTAAACAGAACAAACTTAGTTATAAGCAACTCTGTAACAAAGCAAAAAAGTTAGTAAGATAAAAAGAACTACTTTTCCTCTAAGCTATCGATCTCATATAACAATCCAAAAAAGTTCTGGAGATCTGTCTTTGCCCTACTAAAGCCTGGCACCACACAAAATCCCTCTCCAGCATCTGACAGGACTCCACAACAAGTCTCCCATTACTTAATACCCATTTTATTTCCACCATTCAAAAGCTACTCAGAGACCCTTCTCTAGACTCTAACTCAAATGCCCTATATACTACAAATTATTTACTTGATAATAACCAGCTCCTCCTGGTAGACAAAGCCATAAGTACTTCCTTAGCCTATTCATTTTCTATAAAGCCTGTACCCACCTATCTGATTTTCAAGCACCTAAAGAAGCTCAAACCTTGTTCACTTTCAGCAGATAATCTTCTCCCAGAATATCTACAACTAGCAGCAAGTGCAATCGCATATCCTATTAGCATTCTTAAAAATCGCTCTATCTCAGAATCTTATGTCCCCCAACTGTGGAAAAAATCCATTATTGCCATTGGACAAAGGTGAAAACTCTCAAGATCTATCTAATTATCACCCTATCTCTATTCTGTCTCTGCTATCAAAAATCCTAGAAGAATGTGTTCACACACAACTACTTAAATACTTCTCTGATAATGTTCTTCTTTCCCCCACCCAGCATGGGTTCCATCCAGTGGATAGCAACATCACAGCCCTACTCTCATTTACTGATACTGTTAACAAGGCCAAAGTTGCTGGTCACCCTACTTCAGTAATCTTATTGGATCTATCTAAGGCCTTCGACACAGTATCACATACTAAGCTATTTTAATCCAACTATCAAAATTAGGATGCTCTCCCCAATCTCTTAAATGGTTTACCTCCTACCTAAACAATAGGAAACAATTAGTAAAATGGCTTAATGACCTGCCTGATTATCAAGCAAACATAAGAGACCCACAAGGATCAATTTTAGGGCCAGTCATCTTTAATATCTTCATCAGTGATCTTCATAAGCCAATCCTCCTTAATACCTTCATCAATGATCTTCATAAAGCACCCCAAATACAAAATCTCATCCAATACAATGATGATTACACTATAATATACACTTCAAACAATTTCTCAAACCTCCTTACAGTTACTTAAAAGGCTTTTACTTCAATTGAATCTTAGGCAAATAATGCACAACTCCTGTTAAACACCAATAAAACTAAACTTTTATTTTTCTCAACAAAATCACAAGATATAGACTTCAAAATCCTCTCTAAGGATGGAACCAAAATCAAAATAGTGAAAACAGCTAAATTGCTAGGCATAACAATAGATCCCAGACTCACTTTTGAGCCAAATATTCTCAATGCAATAAAGAAAACACACTTTAAACTAGGTAAACGCTGTCACCACAAACTTTACCTGGACAACCACACCAAACCAAAACTGGCCAGCACCTCACTTATCCCCTCCCTTCTATATGGTAGTGCCATCTTTACTAACCTTAACTCATCCATTAGTAATAAACTACAATCCTGCTATTATAAAATAGCCAAATTTGCCACTGGAAAGCCTCGCCACTCACATCATTGCCAACCTATTGCAGAATTGATTTGGCTAGGGTTTCCCCACCATCTCCACTACACCCAACTAACTTTAGCCCACAAATTACTCTTCAGACCTGGCAATTGCCCAGCGGTTAGCTCCATCCTACAAATGCATACTCCTAGACAAACACTAAGATCCTCAAGCAAACAGCTGCTAACCATAACAAAATTCAACAAAAGAGCTGAGCTAGACAATGTCTGTACTCACACAGCATTGCCAAGCTATGGAATACCTTGCCTCCCATATAACTCAAATTGACTGCATAAAACCTTTAAGTCAGCACTAAAATCATACAACCTAAACAATCCGTCCTGCCCTGCCAAACAAACAGGCCACCTTGAAACAGTCCAATAACAATACCTCTCTATTGTGCTATAAGCAGTTCTATAACCTTAGTTTTTTTTTGCTACCTAGCTACTCACCTTTATGTTATCATGCAATACTGATGGTATGGATGCTTATCTATTCGGTTATACCACTGTAACTTCAACCAGTACTTATTCTGACTTCTATAGCCTAACTATATTAACTCTGAGCTGAATTGTATTGCATTGTCTTTTACTGTATTGTATTGTATTGTATTGTATATGCCTTTGCTTTTATACATGTATTACTTGACTACTCATGTTAAACTCATTTTACTTGTAATATTTGTGGAGCTTTTCTCCCTGGGCTTCCACTGAAAATGGGTCTCTGACCCAGTGGATTTTCCCCGTCAACAAATGTCAATCAACCAATCTATCAATCAATCAATCAATCAATCAATCAATCAATCAATCAATCAATAAATAAGTATTCTCACTGTAACTGAAACTTGGTTTAAAACTAGCATAAATGATTCCAGAATTATACTCCTGGATATAATATCATCCATAGTGACCATATCAAGAGGAACGGTAGTGGTACTGCTTTAATATTTCTCAATAACTACCAGAGTTTCCCTTGCAACAAACCAATACCAAAATTCAGTTCGGCAGAGTTTCTTACTATTTTATGAAATTCAACAATTATAAACAAATATGCATTAGTGTTCTCTACATCCTTCCTGGCGACAATACACCTAAACTGGAAAATATCCCACATTGGATATCCATAACAATTCCACAAGAAAAATACTACTAAGTGATGTAAGTGTCAATTAGGTAGACATAAAATTTAATTCCCCTACATCTAGCACGATCTTATATGGCTTCACACAACTAATTAATAGCTCCACATATTACAGCAAGACATCAAATTCCTAGTATCAGACCTTAGCATATATACCACAACAGGTACAATGTCTGACTGTCTCAGTGATAGTCTCCCAATCTATACAATCAGACATTTCACACATTTACTTAAACAGCAGTTTTTCTTGTGCAAGTATTTTCTTTCCTCTAATTTCTCTCTTAATCTTTTTTTATAGCTTCAGTCTGGAAATTGGGCTTCTTGCATAAAAATAACAATACATAATTTCTTTCTTATTCTCAGTAGTCCACTTTTATCATCTTTATGGCTCTTTCTTTGGCCTGTCAGTTTTTGTGGCTAGCTACTACTTCATCCTCCTGAGCCTGGCCTATTCCCATTGTAGGAATGTTTTCGTGTCTTGAGGATTCGAAACTGTCATTTTTTTCCAGTCCTGGCTCCAATGTGTCTACCAGGTTTGGACACTCTATTAGCCTGGACATGTGCACCCAGCTATCATTTTTTTTATTTTTTAACCTACTTCTGTCCATGATACATGCTATATAAAATACAGTCTGTATGTCAGTGTCATCTTGGTGAGATTTTGTAAAAAACATGATCCGCCTCATGATGGTACTCACCAACACTTGAGGATGAACTCAGTTCCAGCAGTACTGCTCTCCTTTGCTTCCTGATTTTATCACCTCTCCGTTCAGATCCCTTAGACATTTCGCACATCTACTTAAATAACATTTTGTAAAACAACAAAACAACACACACCCTTTCAATGTTTAACCCAGAAATACTCATTACTATCATATCATCTATTAACTGGGACTTGTTAAAAATTCTCCCCTTAGATGATGTAAATAAATTCAGTACAACTTTCCTGAATATCCTAAATAGCCTTGCAACCTCTTAGAAGGAAGAGACTTAAAACAAATAATGCAATTTAGCTATCCAAAAAGAGTAGAATGCTAATGCAGGATAGAGACAAAGCATGGAAAGAGTGGCAAAAATAAAATACAACACAATATCATCAAAACTTCAGAATGCTTTGCAATCATACTAAAGAGCAAATAAATGAAGACAAAAAATGGCTCCCTATTGAAATGTCAGCACTCAAAATGATGAGTGCTGACAAGCCAGAAAGAAAGACTGAGAACAGAGAAGAGCGATTTTCAAAAAAAACACTCTTCTCCTTTAAAATTCTTTTATATATATATAATATATATTTATATATATATATATATATATATATATATATATATATATATATATATATATATATATATATATATATATACCAAATTATATATACCAAGTCTGAGATCAGCATATCACTGATAATAGGGAATATTCTGACATCTTAGACTTAGTATATGTAAATCCGATCTTTTGGCCACTCTCCGTGTTTTTGGGCTTACTCTAGTGGGTCCCAACCTTTCAAATGGTTACTCAAAAAACTATACCCTAATAACTTTCAGAACAATAGTAAATACAACCCTAAAAAATTCTAGACAGCTGTTAAATAAATCTTGCATTCCAGCCAAAAATTCAACCCTAACCTCTCTCCCAATAACTCAACACTCATGACTGCAATACAATTCAGCTCTTATTTCATAGATGATGTCGCATCTCAAACCATGGATTTCCCAACAACCTACCCAGCAGCCACATATCACCATATCCACTTTCACCTTTAAACTTGTGCCCACATCACATATAAAACTACTCTTAAACAAACTCAAACCATGTTCTACTTCATCTGATGACCTTCCAAGCCTGTACCTTTAAATAACATCCAAAAGCATTGCCTATCCAGTCTCAGTCCTTTTAAATAGGTCAGTCCAGGAATTCCACTTTCTTTCCCTCTGAAAAAAACTTGCATTTATCCATCTGCACAAAAGAGGAAATTCAACAAACATTACTAACTTTAGACCTATAGCAATTTTATCCTACTCCACAAAATACTTGAAAAATATATTCAAAAACAATTGCTATACTACATTTTGTAAGAACTCCAATACCTCACACATTATGGCTTCCATCCATCCCATAATAATACTACTGTACTTCTAACCTATATAGATACTGTCAATAAAGCTAGAGATAACTGCAAAGTAGGCTGATCCATATTACTAGACTTGTCTAAAGCCTTGGAAACAGTTTGTCACAGCAAACTTGTACTTCAAATGTCCTCATTAGGTTTCTCTCAGCCCACTCTTCTATGGCTCAAAAGCTACCTGTCCAATAGGTATCAGTCAGTAAAGATGCACTCTCCCCTCTCTCCATACCTCCCAGTCACCACATGTGTGTCACAAGGCTCTATGCTTGGTCCCCTCATCTTTAACATTCTCACCAACAACTTTCATACATCCATATAGCAGACCTCCTTAATATAGTATGCAGATGACTCCACATTCATTTGCACATCTGACAACATAGCACACCTCCAAAAAGTACTCAGGAAGCTTTAACAGCCACTAAAACATGCCTTTGTAACCTACAACTCATGCTCAACCCTAAAAAAATGACTTTTTTTCTCCAATTCCCACTCTCATGAAAAAATTCAATTTAAAGTCTTCTCTCATGATAATCCAACCATTGAAGTCAATTTTCATAGTAAATTATTAGGGATGATAGTGGGTGATAATCTTAAATTTGACCTACATATACAAAATTGCATAAGAAAAAACTCTTGAATGCTGGAGATGCTTTACAGAGTCAAAAACCTTCTCACCAATGCAAGTAAAACTACACTTGCCATTACTTATCTCCTCCTGATACATCTTTATGGCACTCTCATCCTTACTAGCCTTCAGGCATCATAGAAATCAAAATTTAAAAAAATGCTATAACAAAGTTGCTAATTTTGCAGCAAATATTCCTTTCAGAACACACCACTGTATAGCACTAAGTTGGTTAGATCTATCCCATAAACTAACATATACATAGCTTCTTGCCATCTGTAAAATTATTCAGCATCCATTTGCTTGTTCTGCACTAAATAACATTCTACACAACTATGTTTCTACTCGGTCATTATGATCCAGTGACCAAAAACACCTGTCTGTCCACAAACCTATCAAATCTGCTGGGTTGAGTGTACATACTTGTACCATGTTGAGTGTACATACTTGTACCATGTTGCTACAGCCTGGAACTCCTAACCAGTATCCATTAGGTCAGTACCCTCTCTCCCTCCCATCCTTCAAAACCATTATGAAAGACTTCCTAGCCAAAGTCGGCTTTGCTCTTGCTCAACACCAGGATAAACTATATCTCTAAATGTGAACAAGTACCTATTCATACCTTATACCTCCTTATTCTCCCTTTTTCACTCACTTCTTTATTTCTATTTCTGTCCCTTGGCGTTTTCTCTAAATATATCATAAGCTTGCTTTTTTCTCACTTCATATTGCAATTCCTGTTTGAATTATACTAGCATACCTTTAATTTCTCTATAAACTGGCTAAAACTTCTCTAAATGTTAAACCATTGTCTTATAACTTGTATCTATTCTTAAGCAATGTTTTCATATTATGTCGAATTTGGATGGTTCAGTGGTGCAGTGGGTTGTGTTGTCACCTCACAGCAAAAGGTTCTCTGGTTCTATTCTTGTCTGGGGTGCCTTCTGTGTGGAGTTGACACCCCCCCCCCCAATTCGTGTGGGTTTCCTCCAGGTGCTCAGGTTTCCTCCCACATTACAAAAACATGTATCTGGAGCATTTCCCAGTGAATCTACATTGAAAATTCTCTCATTCCAAGTCGGACTTTCCTGCTAAAAAAATGTTAAATAAAATTAATAAATTTGGTATAATTATTTAGACTGTAGATTTTCTGTATTATTTTTGAAGATTGTAAAAATATTGCACTTAAAATATTTTGTAATACTTTGTAGCTTTTCTTCCCAGACCTTCTCTGAAAATGAGCTCTTACCCAATCAGACTTTCCTGGTAATCAAATGTCAATAAACAAAATAAATATATTGTGGTTGATGTGAAACATTGCTTAACTACTTTAACTTTACAGCTTGTGGTTTCACAATCCCAACTTGCACTTATGTGGACTAGTGTTCAGTCCAGCCTGCTGAAGGTAAATCAAAATGGCTTGAAATTTAAGGAGATGACTTTGCCAGTTTTCAGAGAATACATCAACATCATCCAAGCAGACTGCAGCATATCTGGTATGTGGGCCTTAGAATCTTTCCAATCGACATCTGAAATTTTGTAAGTTGTCTTTGTAAACCAAAAGGCAGGACTATCTAGTGGAAAAGTCCTTTAGGTGTACAGAAAGATATCTCTTCCTTAGATTCTGGTTCTGCAGAATTTGCCAATAGGCTTTGATTAGATCCAAAATGAACAGAAATCTAGTCTTGCCCAGTTTTTCAATCAATTTGGCCACTTGGGGCATGGAATATGAATCAAATTTAGATATGCTGTTAAACATTCTGAGGCCATTACAAAAGATTATGGACACTTCAGGCCTAGGGACTAGTACAACAGGGTATTCCACTCACTTTGAGATTCCACCATGATCTCAATTCAAAACAGCCCCAAACAAACCTGTTAGCAGCTGAAGGTCTTCTGTGAAAGAAAAGGCAGTGCAGTGAATAAATGACAAACGAACCACCATGGACATCCAAAAACTCTTGAAATCCATTATTAAAATGAACCCTTGATAAAAGGGAAATATTTGTAGCAAAATCCTTGTAGAAAAATATATATAAAAACACAAAAAGGTGCACCATTCAGGATGGATAAGCGCTTTTGGGATTTCCCTTCCTCAGATCCTGTTGCAACTGAAAAAAATGTTCCATTTAAGGAAGCTAAACAATCAAGAAGTTCACACAAACTGACACTTCCAGTGTAAGCCAGAGGTAAAACATCCTGTCACGACATGATGGCAAAGTTACACCCTCCCTAGAATCCAGTCAGTGGAAAAACTTAAAGTGTAAGTTGCTTTCGAAATAAACACTGCTCTGCTAGTGCAGATACCAGTCCTCTTTCTTCAGATGGATTAAAAAAAATAATGCAACACCTTAGTTAAAAACAAAGCATGATGTAGTAAATTGATACTCTATTTCAATGAGGTGAATCTTGTCACATAAAAGGCTGCCATTCACAGTGCATAAACCATAATGGAACAGCCTAAAACAATCACAGTGCATATATAAGCCAATCCCTCCAGTTCATTCCAATAAAATTTTTCTATACAAGAAATAGCGAAAAAAGTGGGGGTGCAGAAGGTGCATGCTTTTCCTTGACTCAAAGCTAGCTGAGAAAATCAGTGGCAGGTTTTGAAATGTTTGGTCTTTAGAATAGATTTTAATGGTACCACACCATTAAGTCCAGGTTCATGATCAGCTTGTACTCTGATGATCCAGTCAATTTCAACAACTTCAGTGCGATTCTGCACATCGCCTCCCCTTATGTTTTCAGGAATCAACTGTAGCACCATAAACTTAAAGGAGTGTGCAGAATACATTTTAACATGTGCTAAAACATTGGTCTTGTCAAAATGGGCAATATCACATATACGGCGAAGAATTTTTTCTTTAAATTGGTGATCTGTCTTCCCTATATAGAAGGCATTGCAATCCTGGCAGTCAGCCACATACATTAAATGCTTGCTGTTGCAGTTGGCTCACACCTTTAGGGAAAAAGTCTGGCCAGAAACTGGATGGCGAAACAAATTGGAAACATTGATGTACTGACAAGCCTTGCATTTTCCACATTTTAGTCCCTTTTCAATTCAAGGTATTTTGTACTTTGTCCCTTACTGCTTGGTGTTGTTTATTCTGGTATCCAGTACAGTTTCAAATGTACTTTTTTACAAGGCATGCTTTTTACATTGTGTTGGATTAAACTGGTTCTACCAAGCAACTCTGAAAATATGGGGTCTATATTAGAACACTGAACATTTAAAATGTCGAGTGTTCTAATATCGACCCATTTTCAGCGAACACTGAAAATATCGCAGAAACAGAAAACCGAATTTTTTCCTAGGGAAAGAATTTGGTTGTCCATTTCTGTTGCTTCGGTATTTTCAGCACTCTGGTGGAAAGTTACAGGTCGGGTTCAGGTAAGTGTGCGATTGTGTGGACGTGAGGGTTAGGGTGGGTTAGGTGAGTTAGGGTTAGGGCGCAGGTCAGGTAAGTGTGCGATTGTGTGGATGTGAGGGTTAGGGCGGGGTAGGTGAGTTAGGGTTAGAGTGCAGGTGAGGTGACTGTGCGATAGTTACGGACCTTAGGGTTAGGGTTTGGGTTAAGGTAAGTGGCTAGTTAGTGGTGTATGTATAGTTTAGTGTAGGGTTAGGTGTAAGACTTTAGGTGTATGTGTGTAGATTGCTGTTTGTTTGGTGTGCTTGTGTTGTGTGTATGTGTTTTGGAACAGTTAATTTTTTCCCTAGGAAAAAAATTGCTGTTCTGAATGTTCGATGTTTAGTATTTTTGATCGGTAGGGTTCGATATCAGAACACTCGACATTTTGAATGTTCGGTGTTCTAATATAGACCCAAAATATGCCTATAGTCCTTCATATACTTTTTACTTGTTTTGCGACATGGATAATGTCTCGCCTGGTTTGAATTCAGGACTTGTTGCTAAGGGGTGAGGGGAGTGCTGCCCTGCCAACATACTTAGTACAAAAACTTCAGTTTCTCTCCAGGGTTTCAAAACTTTTATGCGGTATAACTGCTCTGGCTTCCATTTCTGGAGTCTCACTTTACAATAATTTCACTTAATTTCTTGGCAGTTTCAAAAGGTCCTTGCCACTTTGCAAAAAAAACTTATCTTCAGCAGTGAGTACTAACAAAAGCATTTTTGAATTCTTTGAGATGAACATTTTTGTTCCATGTTCCATGTGGTGTTTTGTGGGATTTTTCCATGTATTTTTTTACTATAGGCTTTATAAGTTCTACAGCTTAGAAGAATGCTCTATTACAGTTTTAAAGATTTTTCCTCCGGTGCTTATTTTCCTATATGTAGTAAGCCTCAGGGATGTTTGTCATTCAGCAGTTCAAATGGTGAGAAGCCAGATGAGGCTTGGAGTAATTTTCTTACAGCAAACATAAGATATCTAAACAGTTCATCCAACTTTGTCCCACCCGATTCTTTAGCCTTTTATAACATAGACTTTAAAGTTTTTTAAGCACTCGAATACCCTTTCTGTTTGGGGTGATATGCTGATGCCCCTAGCTGTTTGAAGTGCTTTGCTGCACCTTCCATCACTGGTGTAAATAACAAACCCTTTGAGATGGTGTAAGCTGTTTGACATATGCAATCAACTGCATTATATTTACAATCTGTTTTGTTGTTAAGGATGCCCATCTGAAGTTTTTTCTTGGAGCCTAAAACTCCTGTCATGACATCATAAAAGACTAATCATGAAAAACCTTACTTTGTACATGCTAATATATTTTTATGCCAAGGAATTTTTTACGTTCTAGAACAACAAGCTGTCATCTATGTCTGTCAGCTGGAATTAACATTTGTAATGATATAGTGATTGTAATGATGAGAAATTACCAGTCTAAAAAAGTAAGTGTTTTTTATTCCCACAATGCATTTCTGATGTATTCAAATCATGATCATACATTGACATAATTTTGTGGGTATAGTCATACAGTAAAACTGAATAAATCTTCATTGTTTTCCAAAACTGCTTGCAGCTTTAACATCAAGATCATAACTGGTATGATGTGGAAACAGATGTTTTCCAGTGAATTTCTTAAAACTGGTAAAGAGATTTATAGTCACTCCTGCATCCTGGAAGTTAGTGCTAAACTCCCTTAATGCATTATGGAATGTATAGACCTATATAATTTCTAAACCATAATTATAAACTGTTTGTGGCAATACTGGCTAGGAGTGCTGCTTCTTTCCTCCCCTCAGTAATTCACAAGGATCAGAAGTAATTTGTTCTAGATAGAGCCCTTTAGATAACTTGGTCAAGACAGCTGTGATTTTAAATGATATGGTCAAAACAGGTACCCCTTGTAATTGGTTGACTTTAATGCTGAAGAACCATTAGACGGAATACATTGGGACTTCCTGTTCATAGTTTTAGAGGAGATGGCTTTTCCTAGGAAATTCCTGGAGTTTATCAGAGGGTTGTACTTAGATGCTAACTTGACTTGGGGTACATGACAGGAATAGCCACTTTCCCCATTATTTTTTGCATTGTATATCAAACTTTTGGCAAGTAGGCTTAGAATAGCTGATATTAGAGGATATGGTATTTATGACCTACAGATAAAGTTAACATTATATGTGGATGGTCTGCTTATCTATCAGTCGGATCCCAAGAAAACCTTCCTATAATAATGCATATTCTAGAAGAGTCTGGAGTATTGGCATGGTATTCTCTTAATGCAGGTAAAACACAAGTTGCCTAGGCAGGAGTTTTTCCTCATTCTTTTATCTGGAAAAGCAAAACTAGAAGTTGTATTTGAGACTGAGGTTTGGCTCATCTCTAAAGATTACCCCAGATAAAACATATGAGGTTATCTTGTTGAAAACAAAGCACTACATAACGATGAAGAAAGACTTGTGCTTAGACTTTGGGCAATACATAGAGGCTTGTAGTTAGTTTGTACCCCCTTTGGTATTGTATGTTGCACAAGGCTTACCTCTCCCTCTTCCTAGAGCTGTTTTTACCAATTTGAAATACATGGTCTCTTCATTAAACTGCCATGGAGAACAAAATATATACTGTGTGACCCCTTAACATTTTCACCCAGACTCAGAGTTGTGGCTTGGCCAGATTTTGAATTATATACTAGATCAACTAGAACAGGGGTATTTTTGAAGTTATTAGAATACTATCTTTCTTTGGTTTGGAAGACAATTTCATTGACAGGACTAGCAGAACCAAAGGCCATTTACAACATCTTGCTTGGGGGACTGATATTCTGACCCAGAGATATGGTGTAATAGTAGCAGACATGTTTAAAGTGGCTCTTAGAGGTTTTTGCAAATTATTCTGTCACAGCTTAGTTGCCATCATCAATCCTAATTTTGTGGAACCCTAGACACAAGGTTATTAGTCCCTTATGATGCCACCATGGAAGGCATTTTATATCTCTTAATTACTGGGAACAACTTAAGGTTAATAACAGGTTGTCGAGTTTTTGGGACTATTAGGAGTGTTAGTTGCAACAAGCACATGACCTTCAGTTAACTGATGGAAATAAAGTCTCTACTATTATTGGAGAAGGGACTGACCACTATGGATTAAGATTTACTTTGAGGTTAGGAAGGCTGCCCCCTCCTTCAAGGGGTTAATTTCCAAAGTGTATTGGGTGACCTTGAGTAATAGGAAATTATTGATGGAAAGCAGGGAGATGGTGAGAAGGAGCACTTCAGGCAGTTATCTCTTGGGACTCAAGGCAAACTATACTTTTAATTCCAAGATTTCCCACTTCAAATATTTTTATACTCCTCTAAGACTGGACAGATTATTTCCTGGGTTGAATTCTTTGCACTGGAAGTATGGCAAGGATTTATTAAAAGATTGGTTGCATATATTCTAGAAATATAAGCAATTAGTTAGTATCAAACAGTAAATAAATGGTTGTTGTCTACAATTTGGCCTGAAAGGATGTCTCTAATGTTCTCTGTCATGAAAGGCGATACTGCCAGACCAGCTAGCTGGAATTTTGTAAATAATTATATGTCATTTGTGAATATGAATATGATTTATACCGGTGTGACAGAAGAAGACTCTGCCAGTCCAGCTAGCTGGAATTTTTTAAATTATGTGTCATTTGTGAATGTCAACATGATTCATATGCTTGTGTGGCAAATTTATTGGAGCTGCATGTCATATAAGGTTTTTTTACAGACTTAAGTGATGAACAGATATTTTGTAAAGTACTGAGCAGAAATGTATATGCAGAATTGTGGCTGTTTAGATGTATAGATTTTAACAATGGAGACTGAAACACAGGAGATTAATTTCAGAAGAATAGTTGAAAACTTAAATTACTTGATAACCACATAATAAAAGGATGTCATCATTCAGTTTCAGTCAACAGGAGACAGAATGTCTGTACTAGATAAGTTTTTTGTATTATCTTTAAATGTTGAGAAATGTACATTATTTTATGACTTCCACCATTAGCCAAAATATTTGAGGTCTGTTATGACTTCCACCATTAGCCAAAATATTTGAGGTCTGTGTTTTTCACAGGTAGCCGTGGTGGTGGAGTGGTAGAGTTGTCACCTCACACCAAGAGGTTCTCCCGTTCAATTCTCGGCAGGAGCGCCTTCTGTGTAGAGTCTGCATGTCCTCCCCGTGGTAGAGTGGCATTCAAAAGACATGTGTGAATGGGTGTGCCTTCGTTGAAGATTGGGTGTCGGGCTGGCACCTCGGCAACATAAAAATCTACTAACAATCATTAGCAGACCAGAGTTCCGCTGTGGTGACCCCTAACCTGGAAAAGCCGAAAGAAGAAAAAGAAGTTTTTACAGGTAGATGCTAAATGCTACAGCTGCATCAACGGTTGTGAGCCTGGGAACTGAAATCATAATGACAAGAAATTATGTCATTCTGCAAGTATCCCAGCAGTAATGTTTGAGATATTAACTTAAGCACTCTCTGAGAGAGAGACACTGAGCATTCTGTATTTTATCTTTCACCTGAGAAGAAAACCCATTCACCACACTTGCCTTTCTCTGTAACTAAGTTAACTAGGGTATAGTAATTCTCTTAGATTCAGTGAAGAATATAGCAAACTATAGCTTAGATGCTTTCTGTATTTATTTGAGACTGTCCTGCAATGTTGTTTTAGGTATTCTCTGTGATTTTGAACTCTGGTGTAACTGTGATTATTTACTGAGTATCTTCTTGTTATTTTATTATTTATTATTAAATATATTTAAATCTATCATTTTGGCTATTTGTGAGACATATTTAAGTTCTGAGAGTTATTTGGTGACACTGTGGGCCACTCGTAATAGCTTTTCTCATACTCAAACTACCATTTGTATTGATAGCAATTTTACACAGTAAGATTGGACACCCTTTATTGAGGGCCTGAAAGTAGCTGATAAGGAGTAACTGGTGGCAGTAATAACTACCCTATAGTCTGGACAGAAGGGGGCACAGCTAGTAAACTTGTGCCAGCCTTTCCCAGGGTTGTGTGTGTGTGTGTGTCTGTGTGCATGTGCGTGTGTGTGTGTGTGTGTGTGTGTGTGTGTGTGTGTGTGTGTGTGTGTGTGTGTGTGTGTGTGTGTCTGTGTGTGTGTTTGTTTGTGTAAAAATCAAACCTCAAAGACTGTGTGAGTCAGGTACTTTGGCAGGTACACAAAGCACTGATTGAACAGAGAGGGTGCTGGAGGCCTTTGCTTGTCACAAAGCTGAGATGTCAACTCTATAGCTGTGCAAGTGGGGAGTCTTACTGGGGATCTGGAGAAAGAGAGAGAAACCAGCCCTAGACTGACTGTGGTCTCTGTGTGATATTAAGGGACATTGCACTTGATGCAGAGAGCTGCATCTGGAAATACTGTGTGTGTACCTGTCATCCTCCAAGTGTGTACGTCCCCCACTGTTGCCAGTGGTTAGGACTGAGGCTCCTAGATTACTGGGCCAATGGTGGGACATCACATATTAATTGGTTGGCAGTGGCGGGATACCCACGTATTAGGATTCAGAAGTGTGGATATTGAACACCTGTAGCCTGTAAACAATGGTCACTGAAGAAGGCATTTGTACTTTCAATCAGCCACACAGTGAACATTCAGAGTTCTATATCACAATAGCTTTATTTATTTTTTGTTAGCTTAGTTAGTCAGGGAGATCAGGCAAGGATGTCAGCAGAAGTGTATGGCAAGCTGAAAAGGAGCCAGTTGGCTGAGATGTGCCGGGCTAAAGGACTGGTGCATGCCAACCTGACCAAAGAAGAAATGATTGCAGCCTTGGACACAGCTGCATCACAGTCCAGCAAACAGGAGGACAACCAGGTTGGAATTAGAGATGTGCAACTCTAAGAAAATGACCAGTTCAACCTTTCCACAGAGGACTTAAAAATCCATCTGGAGATAAAGGGACTTGAACTGGAGGCCAAATGATTAGAACTAGAATCAGCAGAGAGATTGTAGTGTTTGCAGGCTGATTAAAAGGAGAAACAGATTGCGCTAGAATCAGCAGAGAGATTTGAGATGTCTGGAAGCTGAAGAGAATGAGAAGCAGAGGCAACATGAGAATGAGATGCTGGCTCTTTGCCAGGGTCTTGTAGGTAATGGGGAAGGGAATAACCAAACCCCAGAAGCCACAAAGGTCAGTAAAGGTCTTCAACAATTTACAGAAGGGGGGTAATTTTGATAGTTTCATTTATATGTTTGAAAGAATATGTAAACAGTATGTTGACTAAGGGCTCTGGGTATGGTTTCTGACCCCCTTACTCCATGGTAAAGATGTAACTGCTATTTCTAAATTGTCTGATGCTGATTGCTTAAAGTATAATACTGTTAAAATGGTTTGTTAGAGTGTTTTAAGTTAACACCTGAAGCTTATAGAAAAAAGTGTCATGAGCATAAACGCAAGGCAGATGAAACCGTGAGTTAATATATTGCTGAGTTAAGCACTTTTATTCATAGGTGGGTGAGTGGGTGTCAGGTCACCACTTTTGAAGAGCTGGCAGACCTTTTGGTGAGGGATAAAGCCCTTAGAACATTGCCTGAGGACATGAGAATCTAGTTAGCAGATAGACAATGCAATACTGCAGATGAATTGGGGAAGAAGGGAGACCTATACCTAGCAAGCAGAGCATCACTGTACAAGAAAGGGATACCCAGTGCTGCTCACAGGTCAAAAGAAACCCATGGAGGGCATCCTAAACCACCCCGACAGAGTCCACCATTAGCAGGAGAAACCATGAGTCCAAGTACATGTCCATAACCAAGAGTTAAATGTTTTAAATGCATCCAGTGGGCCCATTTAGCATATATGTCCACGGAGGCAAGGTGGGAAAAAGGTGGGAGAACCAGTAAGTGAGAATAACAAAATGCCAGCAGTAAGTTGTCTTGAGACAACAAGCATACTAAACTACCAAAAGAGGTTATATCCTATCTTATTTAATGGGAAACAGGCCACTGCTAAGAAAGACGCAGCCTCTGACCTAACCATTGTGAAGCTTGCAATAGTTAAAGAGGAGCACTACTTGCTTGGGCAGTCTACTCCAGTCAGAGCTTAAGGAGGGACCCCATTCCAAATACCTATGGCTAGGGTACACCTTCACTGGGAGGGTGGAAAAGGGAGCTAGCAAGTAGATGTTTGAGGATATCCCTGTGAATGTCCTGACAGGGAATGATTCTGTTAATGCAGTACCTTGTGTGCATGCAGTTACATGCAGTTAGGCTTGGAGACACGCATGTGGATCTGGTAGCCTGGGGGGAACCCAGACAGACTGCAGATTTGAAGCCAAGACTAGTGTGGTGGTTATTTCAGGGAGGGAGCTACCCTGAAGCAGTGAGATTGAAATAGGTGAGCCACAGCTACTTGTGGATACTGATGTTCCCCTGGACAGAGTGACTGCAAGGGCAGAGGTGAGTAGTAGTACCCAGGCTGACAGTGAGGCACCTCTGTCAGAGAATATTAGACTTCCTCTGGATGGGGAGCTGGGAAAGGATACAAAGAGAGAGTTGAGATAGGCTCAGCTCTCAGACCATACATTACAAGGCCTGTGGAGGGGGTTCCTATTAGATATTTTACAGCTTAGGTTGTTGAATGCCTAATTATCGACACCTAAGCATCGAAACTCTAAAAGCGAGAACAGCCACATACGCAAATTCTTTCCTCGGGAAAGAATTTGCTTGGCCATTATCGGGGATTTGCCTTTTCCCCAATGTAAAGCAATCTCAGAGTTGGTATATTTAGTTAGAGTGGGTTTGGGTGGCACAGCCCCCCCCCAAGATTGGGGCAAAGCCTCCCACTATGTTTGGGTTCAGAAGTTTATTTTATTTTGCAATAGCCTAGCAAATTTTGTCCCGAGGAAAGAATGGCCATTAGCGATTTTACGGTTTCGATGCTTAGGTGTTGATGTTTAGAGATTCGACAACCTTAGCTGTCAAACATGTAATATAGAGCCTGTGGAGGTAGCCAGTGAGGCACATGATTGTCAAGGAAAAGGGAAATTTATATACTGGGACAAAGGTTTACTGTAAAGAGAGTGGATCCCTGAGGGAGGGCTAAAGGGTGAGAGAATACAGCAGTTGTTAGTGCCCAGAGGCTACCATCTGGCACTTCTAGCCCTAGCCATTGACATCCCTTTGTAGGTCATATGGGCATAAAGCATGCAAAGAGACATATTATGCTAAATTTTATTGGCCTGGGGTTTTCAGAGATGTAGCAGGGTACTGCAGGACCTGTGAGTAGTGCCAAAAAAGTTGGAAAGGCAGGAGACAAACTCAAAGCTCCTTTGATGCCTTTGCTTGTGATTGAGGAGCCATTTCAGAAGGTAGCTATGGACATTGTGGGGTCTCTGAGTACCCCATGTTCCACAGGGAAGAAATATATCCTAGCTGTAGTAGATTATGCTACCAGATACCCTGAGGCAGTGGCATTGTCCTCCATTGAGGCAGAAAAGATGGCAAATGCTTTGTTAGAGATTTTCAGTAGGGTAGGTTTCCCAAAAGAAATACTAACTGACAGTAGTGCCAATTTCATGTCAGACCTGCTGGCTTGTCTGTGGAAACATAGTGGGGTAAAGCACCTAAAGACCACCCCCTACCATCCCCATGCTAATGGTCTGGTGGAGAGGTTATCTTCTACACTAAAGCCTATGCTACAGGCATTTGCAGGCAAGTTTAAGAGGGAGTGGGACAAATATTTCCCCCATCTGTGGTTTGCTTAGAGAGATGTGCCCCAGGAATCCACCGTTTTTTCAACCTTTGGGTTGCTGTATGGGCATAGGGTGAGGGGTCTTCTAGATTTGATTTGAGATGAGTGGGAGGGTGAGTGTGAATTCCACAAGGAGTCTGTTGTGGCATATGTCCTAAACCTCAGGACAAGGCTCTGGGAAATCATAGGCCTAGCCCAGGAGAACCTGGTAGAAGTCCAACAGCAGAAAAAGGTCTGGTATAACAGGAATGCTTGAGATAGAGAGTTTTCTGTAGACTCTTTGTCAGGGTCATTTAGGTAATGGGAACCAAACCTCAGAAGCCACAAAGGTCAATAAAGGTCTTCCACAAGTTACAGAAGGTGATAATTTTGATAGTTTCATTCATATGTTTGAAAGAGTATGTAAACAGTATAACCTTGACTAAGGGCTCTGGGTACGGTTTCTGTCCCCCTTACTCCATGGTAAAGGTGTAACTGCTGTTTCTAAATTGTCTGATGCTAACTGCTTAAATTATAACACTGTTAAAAATTGCTTGTTAGAGTGTTTTAAGTTAACACCTGAAGCTTATAGGAAAAAGTTTCATGAGCATAGACTCAAGGCAGATGAAAGTGTGTGTTAATATATTGCTGACTTAAGCACTTATTTTCATAGGTGGGTGAGTGGCTGTCAGGTCACCACTTTTGAAGGCTGGCAGACCTTTTGGATAGGGAAAAAGCCCTTAGAACTTTGCTTGAGGACATGAGAATCTGGTTAGCAGATAGGCAATGCAATACTGCAGATGAGTTGAGGAAGACTGGAGACCTAGCGCAAAACAAAAAGAGGAACCTTGTTGGCAGAAATCACGCCACCTAGTCGAATAAAATCCTTAACGCTTTTATTAGAATGACTGGAGACCTATACCTAGCAAGAACGGCATCACTGCACAGGAAAGGGATACCCAGTGCTGCTCACAGGTCTAATGGAACCCATGGAGGTCACCCTAAACCACCCCACCTAAGTCTGCCAGTAGCAGGAGAAACCACTAGTCCAAGTACACTTCCAGAACCAAGAGTCAATTGTTTTAAATGCAACCAGTGGGGCCTTGTAGCATATAGATGTCTACAGAGGCAAGGTGTCAAACAAAAGGTGGGAGAGTCAGTAAGTGGGAATGACAAAATGCCAGCAGTAAGTTGTCTCAAGGAAACAAGGGTACCAAGCTACCACAAGAGGTTATATCCTATCTTAGTAAATGGACAACAAGCCACTGCTAAGAAAGACACGGTCTCTGACCTAATCATTGTGAAGCTTGCAATGGTTAAAGAGGACCACTATTTGCTTGGGCAGTCTACTCCAGTTAGAACATTAGGAGGGACCCCATTCCAAATACCTTTGGCTAGGGTTCACCTTGACTGGGAGGGTGGAAAAGGAAGCAAGCAAGTTGGTATGTTTGAGTATATCTCTGCAGATGTCCTGATAGGGAATGATTCTGATAATGCAGTACCTTGTGTACATGCAGTTACATGCAGTCAGGCTTGGAGACAAGCATGTGAGTCTGGTAGCCTGGGGTAACCCAAACAGACAACAGACTTGAAGCCAGGACTGGAGTGGTTGTTACTTCAGAGAGGGAGCTACCCTGTAGCAGTGAGATTGAAGGTGAGCCACAGTTGCTTTTTGGTACTGATGTTCCCTTGGACAGATTGACTGCAAGGGCAGAGTTGAGTAGTAGTACCCAGGCTGACAGTTTGGCACCTCTGTTAGAGAATACTAGACTTCCTCTGGATGGGGAACTGGGAAAGGATACAAAGAGAGAGCTGAGACAGGCTCAGCTCTCAAATCCTACATTACAAGGCCTGTGGAGGGTGTTCCTATTAGATGTTAGATAGGTTAGGTTGTTGAATGACTAATTATCGACACCTAAGCATCAAAACTTTAAAATCGCGAACAGCCACATACGTGAAATCTTTCCTCGTGGGAAAGAATTTGCTTGGCCATTATCTGGAATTTGCCTTTTCCCCAATGTAGAGTGGTCTCAGTGTTTGGTATATTTAGTTAGAGGGGGTGTGGGGGGCACAGCCCCCCAGATCAGGGGGTGTGGGGGGGGGGGTGAAGCCTCCCACTATGTTTGGGTTCAGAAGTTTACTTTATTTTGCGACGGCCTAGTGAATTCTTTCCTGAGGAAAGAATGGCGTTCTCGATTTTATGGTTTCGACACTTAGGTGTTGATGTTTAGACATTCGACAACCTAAGCTTTCGAACATGTAATATAGACCCTGTGGAGGTACCCAGTGAGACACCTGATTGTCAAGGAAAAGGGAAATCTGTATACTGAGACAAAGGATTACTGTATAGATAGTGGAACCCTGATGTAGGGCTAGAGGGTGAGAGAATACAGCAGTTGTTAGTGTCCAGAGCCTACCATCTGGCACTTCTAGCCCTAGCCCATGACATCCCCTTTGCAGGTCATACGGGCATAAAGCATGCAAAGAGACATATTATGCTGAACATTTATTGGCCTGGGATATTCAGAGATGTAATAGGTTACTGTAGGAACTGTGAGCAGTGCCAAAAAGTAGGCAAGGCAGCAGACAAGCTCAAAGCTCCTTTGATGCGTTTGCGTGTGATTAAGGCACCATTTCAGAAGGTAGCTATGGATATTGTGGGGGCTCTGACTATCCCAAGTTTTACAGGGAAGAAATATATCCTATCGGTAGTAGATTATGCGACCAGATACCCCGAGGCAGTGGCATTGTCCTCCATTGAGGCAGAAAAGGTGGTAAATGCTTTGTTAGATATTTTCAGCAGGGTAGGTTTCACAAAAGAAATACTGACTGACAGCAGTGCCACTTTCATGTCAGACCTGCTGGCTTGTCTGTGGAAGCATGTTGGGGTGAAGAACCTAAAGACCACCCCGTACCATCCCCAGGCTAATGGTCTGGTGGAGAGGTTATCTTCTACACTAAAGCCCATGCTACAGGCATTTGCAGACCAGTTCAAGAGGGAGTGTGTTAAATATTTTCCCCATCTTTGGTTTGCTTACAGAGACGTGCCCCAGGAATCCATAGATTTTTCAACCTTTGAAATGCTGTATGGGCATAGGGTAATGGGTCCTATAGATTTGATTCGAGATGAGTGGGAGGGTGGGTGTGAATCTCACAAGGAGTCTGTTGTGGCATATGTCCTAAACCTTAGGACAAGGCTCAGGGAACTCATGGACTTGGCCCAGGAGTACCTGGCAGAATCCCAACAGCAGAAAAAGGTCTGGTATGACAGGAATGCTAGAGATAGAGAGTTTTCTGTAGAGCAGCATGTAATGATTCTCATTCCTGAGAGACACAACAAGCTGCAGACAGCTTCGGATGGACCCTTCAAACTGGTAAAGAAAGTCAGTGATGTTAACTACATGGTAGAACTGCTAGGCAGGAGGCAGGAGTATTAACTGTACCATGTTAACATGATGAAACCTTACCATGATAGGGAGGCCCTGGTGCTAAGTATTTGCAGTACAAGGCAGGATGGGTCTGAGGGGGACCTATGGTTGCAGGGAGCCAGGCAGCCAAATCCCAAATTACTATGGTGGAGTCTAGGGTTGCAGGCATATGATAGGGCAGTGCAGCACTGTACTGGGGTCAGTAATTCCAAGGCAGCTAGAATTTCAAGACAGGGAATGGGGTAAGGTATCCCCAGATAGGCTCAACCCTCTCAAGCAGTGTTTCACAAGTGTCACTTGAAAAACTCACTTGAGTCTTCACAGGGGAGAAATGTCATGAAAGGATATACTTCCAACCCAGCTAGCTGGAATTTTGTAAGTAATTATATGTCATTCATGAATAGTAATATGATTTGTATAGAAGTGTGACAGAATGAGATGCTGCCAGCCCAGCTATCTGGAATTTTGTAAATTGTTATGCGTCATTTGTGAATGTCAACATGATTCTTTTGCTTGTGTTGCAAATGTATCGGATCTGTATGTCATCTAAGATGGTCTGTACAGACTTGTGTGCTGAACAGATATTTTCTAAAGTACTGAGAAGAAATGTATATGCACTATTGTGGCTGTTTAGATGTTTATATTTTAACAGGGGAGACTGAAACATAAGAGGTTAATTTCAGAAAAATAGCTGAAAACTTAAATTACTTTATAACCATGTAATAAAAGGATGTCAGCTTTCAATTTCAGTCAACAGGAGAAAGAATGTCTGTACTAAGTTTTGTACTAAGTAAGTTTTTAACTAAATTTTTTTGCATTGTCTTTAAATGTAGAGGATTGTAAATTATTTTATGACTTCCACCACTTGCCAAGATATCTGAGGTCTGTGTTTTCACAGGTAGATGCTAAATGCTACAGCTGTATCAATGGTTGTGAGCCTGGGAACTGAAGTCAGAATGACAAGAAATTATGTAATTCTGCAAGTATCTCAACAGCAATATTCGGGATATTAATTTAAGCTGTCTCAAGGAGAGAGAGTGAGCATTCTGTATTTTATCTTTGACCTAACAAGAAGGCTCATTCACTACACTTGCCTTGCTCTATAACTAAGTTAACTAGGGTATCGTAATTCTTTTAGATTCAGTCAGGAATATAGCAAAGTATAGCTTAGATGTTTTCTGTATTTATTTGAGACTGTCCTGCAATGTTGTTTTAAGTATGTCATGTGATTTTGAACTCTGATGTAACTGTGGTTATTTACTGAGTATTTTCTTGTCCTTTAGTATTTATTATTAAATATATTTAAACCTGTCATTGTGGCTGATATTTGTGAGATATATTTAAGTTCTGAGAGTACTTGCATATTTATTTGGTGACACTGTGGACCACTCCTTATAGCCTTGCTCTTGGTCAAACTACCATTTGTATTGATAGTAATATTACACAGTAAGATTTGACACCCTTTGTTGAGGACCTTAAAGTAGCTGATACAGAGTGACTGGTGGCAGTAATAACTACCTTATAGTCTGGGTAAAAGGGGTCATAGCTAGTAAACCTGTTCCAGCCTTTCCCAGGGGTGTGTGTGTGTGTGTGTGTGTGTGTGTGTGTGTGTGTGTGTGTGTGTGTGTGTGTGTGTGTGTGTGTGTGTGTGTGTGTGTGTGTGTGTGTGTGTGTGTGTGTGTGTGTGTGTGTGTGTGTGTGTGTGTGTGTGTGTGTATAAATCAAACCTAAAAGATTGTGTGTGTCAGCTACTTGGGCAGGGATATAAAGCACTGGCTGGACAGAGAGGGTGCTGGAGGCCTTGGCTTGGCCACTCAGCTGAGATGTCAACTCTATAGTTGTGCAAGTGAGGATTCTTATTGGGGATCTGGAGAAAGAGAGAGAAACCAGCCACAGACTGACTGTGGTCTCTCTGTGCTCTTAAGGGAAATTGCATGATGCAGAGAGCTGCATCTGGAAATACTGTGTATATACCTGTCATCCTCACAGTGTGTACATCCTCAACTGCTGCCAGTGATGAGGATTGAGGCTCCTTGATTACTGGGCCAGTGGTGGGGCATCACATCCTCTATTTTCTTTTCTGGCTGTGATCTCTTCCTGACGTTGGAGCCCCCCATAAGGCTCTCTTGCAATTAATGTTGTTAGTCAGTAAAAAAATTAATCACCAGGGCATTGATGTGTCAAAGCCTACCTAAGATTTCTGACTATAGGTCAATACTTCAAGAACTATATGTTATTGAACTTAAGTCAGGGGACATAC
The DNA here is from genome assembly GCF_019279795.1 of Protopterus annectens. Lineage (NCBI taxonomy): Eukaryota > Metazoa > Chordata > Ceratodontiformes > Protopteridae > Protopterus > Protopterus annectens. Next base: position 819,026,109 of record NC_056727.1, read on the forward strand.
AATACACGGAATTTATATCAGCAAAGTGGAACCTTTGGCAGTGAGCTTTTGTTACTGCTTTGCACCATAAAGTTGAGGTAGACTTTACACAGGTAAGCATTGTACGTGGTAAGTTGACATTAGGGTTACACCTGACTGGAAAAGGAGAGAGACTTGAACATTCAACTGGAGTATCAGTCTCTGTTTTGGAGTGTCTTAATTGGGGTTGTTTAGTTATTAGATATTCATTTATTTGGCATCTATAAATGGTGATGAGTATCTCAATTTTCATACTCAATTGAAGTGATTTACAGCTACACCACTACTTAATTGTTTTGTTAGAACTGTTTTACTTATGCTTCAGTTGTGCCTCACAGCAAAAGGTTCTCCCATTCGATTCTCAGCTGGAGCACCTTCTGTGTGGAGTCTGCATGTCCTCCCCGTGGTCGAGTGATGTTTAAAGACATGCAGGTAGAATCGTGCAAGAATGGGTACCTTCTTTGAAGGTTGGGTGTCAGGCTGGAAACACGGCACCGTAAAAATCCCCTACCAATCATTAGCAGACCGGAGTTCTACTGTGGCGACCCCTAACCGGGAAAAGCCTAAATACTTTTTATCATGATACCTCACTGCTCTGATGGTTTTTGAATGTTGTTTAAAATATTTGTGTTTCAATAAAAAAAATTACTAAAAACAAATATGCAAGGAAAGAGTAGCAATATGTTTTTAATAAGTGATAAAGTTAATGATTTAGGAAAACAAAAAAGCTGTGGATGGGAGCGAACACCAAGCTATCTGATGAAGTTTTCAACGTAGCAAAATGAAAACATTTATTCACTTGTCTTTCTTGTTTATTAATAATTATTTATACCTTTGTGTTTGCTGCAATCCACAGCTTTTTTGTCTTCCTTGTTTGTTCATTTTTTTTTCATTTGTGGTTTGTGAAAGTTCATGATTTAATCTGATCATAAAGAGGAGGGTCAGTAAGAAGTTGTCAGGGAATTTTTAGCTTAGAAAAAAGCCATACTAGCTTTTGTTTTGCTATAGCCTTTAAACTGACTTCTCATAGGTTTTCTGTCTCAAGAAATTCCATTGTATGTTATTGTTTGTCTTTCGGCTTTTCCCAGTAAGGGGTCGCCACAGCAGAACTCCGGTCCGCTAATGATTGGCAGTAGATTTTTTTTTTTTACAAAACGCCAAAGTACCAGCTCGATGCCCAACCTTCAATGAAGGCACGGCCATTTACGCACGCATGTCTTTCAAAATGCTACCCAACCGTGGGGAGGACATGCAGACTCCACACAGAAGGCACTCCCAGGCCAAGCCGAGAATCAAATGGGAGAACCTCTTGCTGTGAGTCTAATCAGTAATAATAAGGATATACTGATGGTCCTTACAATATCCATTGTTATGCATTCACATGAGACATCCAGGCTGGATAAGTGTATCAAAGGACTTTTAAAAATGCATTAGGTGTTACCTTCGACACTTCCCAAGCTACACATATGTTTTCTATGTACTTAATAATATCAGGCCAGTAAAATCTAGTTACAATTCGAGATTTTATCTTATCCTTTCCAAAATGACCAGAAAAAATGTGCCTGTGTTCTAACTTCATTCCTGAGTGTTCTAAAATGCATTGTAACTATTAACTTTCTCAGTATCTGCTCTTTGCCTTTCAATATCTTATGGAGTAGGTCACTTCTTAGTTCAAAGCGGAGAGCAGGGGTATGTAGTAGGGCTATTCTTTTCCTTTGGTTGCCCATCTACTCTATGATCTGCTTAAAGTATTACCTTCTCTTTGGGCCTTCTTAAAATTGGCATGGCTTGCCTGAAGGGTAAATGAGTCAGGTTTACTCTCACCAGTATTCTGGCACGAAGTAGAGGTCGTGGCCTCCTGTCCTATAAATATCACTACAGGATTTCCCCCTCATCTAATTAATCTTCTAAAACGGCAGCTCACAAAATGCCTCTCTTCCACCAAGGGTTCTAGTAGTTTTCCTTTCAGAATTTCCTGTATTTTCTTTACCTTTTTGAGTTCTGTTTTGTTTCTGAGAGTCTCCCTGCTTTTGAGTAGCATGAAGAGGCTTAAGACTGTTTTCAGGTATCCCTCTGTCTGTTCTTTCAGTATGAGTCACCCACTGCTTTCTCAGTTTCTACACCTACTTCCCTTAGTGTATTTTTAACCATAGCATCTACCCTGTCAGTTTCCATGTTGACTTCATTTATTACATTAACTGATGGGGTCTTTTGATAAGATTTACATTCAGTCATCGCCTTGCTGACGTCTTTTTATTTCAGCTACTGGAATCCTTTGATAAGACATACCTTCTCTGCCAGTTTCCACACTGACTTCTTTTGTAGTTTTAACAGCTGGAGTGTTTTGTAAAAACACTGTATCAAATTTGTGTAACCATTTCACCCAGAGCTCAATCTTAGCTTGGTCTGTATCTTCAGGTTCTATACACTTTCCTTTAGTGGGTTTATTTAGTTCTGGCAAAATTTTTATGGAACCTCCCTATAACTTCCACCGCTTTTAAACTCAAGAAAGTATGGGCCATTTAGCACATAATGTGTTAAATTAGACAGTAGAGCTACAAGATGTAAAACTTCACCTAGAAAAGTTTGTATTTCTACCTTTGTTACTGGGTATTCCCACTCCTCTTCAAGTACACATATTACTTCAGTTTTCTCTTTAGTATTTCTTTTATTCTTGCAAATTCATTGTGCGCTAACTAATGTAACCTGCTTCATGACTACTGTAGTCCCTGCATTTCTTTTCCCTCAACCAGTTTTACACTTGACAAGTTTTATAACAGTGTCAAGACAAAAAGCAGATTCTACTTGTCTAATAGATAGCAGTTCAGCATTATCACACTCCAAATGTTCACATTCCAGAGATATGCTTTTATGTACAATTTGTTGGATAAAGTAAACAGTTTCTAAGCATAATATTGCTGTCACTATCTGAATTACCTGTCTTGTCTTTTTCTACATTTAAAACAAAGTAACTTAGATGCTAACAGTTTTTTTTGTCCTGTTGGCAGGTGAAGCAGCATATTTGGATGAAGGTTTGTTATTAGTCCCTGGCATATGTAAGTCTAATTTGGGGCTTACGATTTTGGAGGCCAACAAATACTATACTGCAACAGCTAGCTGTTCAGCAGACTTAGGGTCACTCTGAAATGCCAACTTTTGTAAATTATTAGGTCATGTCCTGTTAAGCTTGTTTATACTCTTGATTTCTAGCATTTTATTTACATTATTTATGTGAGGTTCTAACCACAGCATTAAAATATTTATTAAAGTCAAACAATTGTGAATTCACTAGTCTGTCCATACCGAATGTCCACAGTAAAACTTAAGTGACTGCCATTCAGGTGAAGCTGCAGACCTTGCTAATATTTTTCATTTCAATTTCTGGTAATCCTGAGTATCCTGAGTATCAACATCTTCTAAGTCCATATACACCTTTAGTGACAGCCCAGTTAAGGGCGGATATATTATTATGGTCTACTCAGCTTGGGTTACTTCTCTCAAATCACATTCAAAAGCAACCACATAAACCTCTACATCATCTTAGTTAGTTAGTTTTTATAGAGGTCACTAGCATTTGGAATTCTCAGTGAATTAGGAGGCTAGTTCATGAGTGTGGAAATTTGTTCCTGTAGGCTAAGCTAGTTTTGGTCAGTTATTACATAGGATTCAATTACTCCAGTTCAATACAAAGAGGGTTTCATCTTTCACAGCAGAAAACAGCTACAGGGCAACCATTTTTCACTGCAATAAAGATTCATGTCCAGAGCACATCCCCATATAGCTAGAGAGGTTTATCAGCTCTTCAGAGTAATCCTTTTCCCTCACATGAAGACCTTTTTGACCAGAGTAAATCCCCATATGGGCATAAGGGTTCAACAGTGCCTCAGCTTCAGGAAGTTCTTTGCAAAATGAGACATTCACTCCAGACATATACTTATTGCTAAACAATTAATAGTTGCTCCACAAACAGAGCTTGCAATTTTAGATAAAAAAAGAGAAATTCACGCAGAGCAATTTGCACATATTTATAAAGTTAGAATTTGCAAAGATAACTGTTTTTCTGCCCATTGACTTCACAGTTTAACAAATAGACTGTGACATTAGTTTTTGTCTTTAAAATGAAGTTTATTAAATGAAGCAGTATAAAAAAATCAGAGAAACAAATCATGGTGTAACAGGAAATAAAATGCAGTTCATTTTTACCAGGGACAGAATATATAGTAGAGCAATATTTCCAAATATCAGTCTTTTTAGCATTTTTTTAATTTTTCACTAACAGGGAATGAAGTATAACAAGAATTACAACAGTCAGTCCTTTTCACTAAGCCCTGGCTCTTAGCTCTTTCTTTGCAAGTTAGTAGTTCTGCCCATAACAGTCAGGGACAGCTTCATCCTTCACAAGTACATAACCTTCTAAAGACTCCTCTACTTAATCGTTTCTTAGCCTAGAGGTCAGCAGTCTAAATCTTAGCAGGGTAATGGGCCTAAAATACTTCCTATACTTCCTGTAGCTGATTCTAATTACCTTCCTGCCTTACTCCTGTTTGCCTTCTGCCTGCCTGTCTTCATCTTCTTTGCCTTAAAGGCATAATGTTCTGTAAGCCAAGCCCATATATATATATATATATATATATATATATATATATATATGTGTGTGTGTGTGTGTGTGTGTGTGTGTGTGTGTGTGTGTGTGTGTGTGTGTGTATATGGGTGTGTGTGTGTATATGGGTGTGTGTGTGTGTGTGTGTGTGTGTGTGTGTGTGTGTGTGTGTATATATATATATATATATATAGATATATATATATATATTTATATATGTGTGTGTGTGTGTGTGTGTGTGTGTGTGTGTGTGTGTGTGTCTATATATACGTATATATATATATATATATATATATATATATATAGGCCTATATGTGTATCATCATCTTAATCATCATCATCAACCCCCTTTCTCCATTTTATACATGTGGTCAGGATGTCATTCTAACTGTGGCCACTCTCTCGATTCAATGCTACACTCCTGCCTCCTTCAACACTCATGCCTGATTGTCACAGATCTTCTCTCACATAATCCATCCAACTCTTTGCTGAATGTCCTCATTTCCTCTTGCCTCCTTCCTGTCTGTCTCAAATCTTTTTCACCAGATTGTCTTCTGCTTTTCTGAACATCTGCCCAAGCTACCGTAATTTCTTCTCTTTGATCTTTTCTGCAATGGGAGCTACTTTGGCTTCTGCTCTTATGTCCTCATTTCTTTGTCTGTCCCACATTGTATATCCTACCACCTGTCTTAGGCACTTCATTTCCATCACTTCTAGTTTCCTCATCTGCTCTGCCTTTACTGCCCAGGTTTCTGTACCATACAGTTGTACTGGCTGCACCACTGTTTTGTACACCATGCAATAATACTGGTTGCAACACTGTTTTGTACACCTTACTTTTCAGTTTTTTTTGGCATTCTTCTGTTATACAATACACCTAACAATCTACTCCAGTTGGCTGCAGCCCCTCTTATTCTATCTTTGACCTCTTCAATCAGACTTCCCTTCTCCTCAACCACCCCTCCCAGATACTTGAAGCTATTAACCTTCTCCACTATTTTCCCTTCTATATCAGTTCTTAGCTTCTTTTGATTTCCCAGTTTGCTGCCATTACCAATGTCTTATCTGTACTTAGATTCATCACATGTGCCTTCAGTTTTGCATTCATTTCCCTACCCTCTGCAGAAGTTCTTACTCACAGTCTGCCTGTAATGCCACATCATCTGCATACAGCAACTTTGTCGATCTGTCCCCTCTGAACTGTTCACTAATGTAGTCCATCACCAGTTTGAATAGCAGTGGGCTCAGAGCTAAACCATGATGTGCACCTACTCTCACTGGGAACCCTTTTGTGGGACCAAGTACTGTTCATACTTGAGTCATTGGATCCTTGTACATAGCCTGCCCTAATTCTACCAATGTTTCTAGGACTTCAAACCACCCACAGTACTACCCAAATCAGCTTTCTTGGGACCTTGCCATATGCTTTCTCCAGGTCTAGGAATGCCCATTTGAACTCTTTCCTCATCTCTATCTTCTTCTTAACTCTCTGTCTCACTGTAAACATTGTGTATGTTGTGCTGCATCCTGATCTGAATCCAAACTCCTTATCTCCTATCTTACTTTCTACTGCTCTGCATATCCATTTATCAGTCACCCTTTCCAAAACTTTCATGCAATGTGACAGGAGTTTGATACCTCTGTACTGTCCACAGTTGTGGACATCCTCTTTGTTCTTGTACACTGGCATAAGTATGCTTATTCTCCAGTCATCTGGGATAGGTCTTGCTCTCCACACTGCTATGAATACCCTAGGAACCATTACTCCCCTATCTCACCCAGTATCTTTATCATATCTGCTGTGATGTCATTTGAGCCTGCTGCTTTCCCTGACTTCATTTTCCTTAGGGCTATTCTTACTTCTTCTAGGGTGGGCTCCTCTTCTTCTCTCCTCATAGGCTATGTCTGAGGCAGTACAGCTTCTGTGGGGTTTTCTTCAATCAGAAGCTGCTGGAAGTAATCCTTCCATCTGCCTTTGATGTCCTGTGAACTGGTGAGGAGATTGTTGCTGGCATTCTTAATGAAGAGTGTCTGACCATGTTCGTTATCTTTCTGTCTTTGCCTTGCAACCTGATATAGTTTCTTTGTGCCACCTACTGAGTCACTTTCCAAAAGCTGGTATAGTGCCTCCAATGCCCTATTATCTGCTATTGTAACTCCTTTCTTAGCTCTTTTGTTAGCCAACCAGTATTCCTTCCAAGCATGGTCCATCTTTTCTAACTCCCACTTTTTCCTGCACTCCTTCTTTCTTTTGATGACTTCCTGGACTTCTACATTTCACCACCAGCTTTCCTTATGCACACTATTTCCATACCTGGCTTGGCCACACACCTGTTCTGTAGTCCTCACACATGGTGTTTTGAGGTGCTGCCATTCTTCTTCCACTCTACTTATTTCCATCTCTTCTTGGGGTGCTAGAGCCTTGAGTAATTGCTTGTACTGTTGTGTTTTATCTTGAGTCAACTTGTAGGTCTTTGTGCTGGTCTCTGTTGATCTTAGACCCTTCTCTGACCATTGCTTGCAACTTATTGTGGCAACCAGTCATTTATAACTTTACAATCATTGATTCCACCTTACTAAGAGGAAGTCTACCTGAGTTGCATGTTGGCCACTCTTGCATGTGATCTTATGACTGTGAATCGCGTGTTGGCTACTATCAAACCATTTGGCAGACAGGAGTCTAGAATGGCATCTCCTTATTTAGTCCTGTTACCCCACCCATGTGGACCCCAGCAGACTTCATATCTTGCTCTGTCTGCCCCGATATGTGCATTCAAGTCACCCAGTATCAACACAAATGTATGCTGTCCTGTTTTATCTACTAGGCCCTGCAGCTGCTGTATGAATGCATTCTTTCCCTCACTATCACAACCCTGCTGAGATTATGAATGTTTCCCTGTCATTACATTGGAGTCTGATTGCCATAATTCTGTCACTATTCCTGATGACATCCCTTGCTGCCTTCTGAAGCCTCTGTCTCAAACAATTCCGACAATTTCTATCTTGTCCTCCTCCTGGGTAGTAGACCCTGGATCCTAAGCCAAGTGTCTTTGCTGCACTGCACTTGCATCTTGTCTTTTGGATACATTCCAAACTGCATCCTGTCAGTGAACTAGTGTAGCAATTCTTAGTTCATGTTTTGCAGGTTCATTGGTTTTACATCCAGCTTTCACTCAACAGAGCTAAACCCATGCCTGGCAACTGGACACTGGCAAGCCAGCAGCTTATTGTCCCAGGGCTGCTAGGCTTTATGGCAGGCACACACTGACCAATAAGGGCACATATACTGGTCTACACCATTTGCATGGGTCTCTGGTGTAGGTCAGGTACTCAACCCACTTATCACCGGTAACTAACCATGCTTATTTGGTGACATTAGTCAACATGACCAAATCTCCTACCGCCATTATTTTACACTGTTGAGTGGCTAAGCATGCAGTGGGTGATCCATGTTCTCCTCTCTTGAGGATACTGTGTTCCACAGTAAATGCCCAAAGCAGTTGGTCTATGCAACTCTTCCCCCTACAGGGCACAATGTAGAGCCTGTGTTACTGCCCACAGCTCCATTCTTTTGTGCATTTGACACAGAAACACTCAACATGCTTTTTGGAAGGGGAGGAACTCAAAGAGACACAAGAAGAACATGCAAATTAAAAACAGGCATTGACCGGAGGTCAGGATCGAGTCTTATACCTTATGCCAACTGGTCTCTAAATATATATAGATATAGATATAGTTACAGATATAAACCTATATGTGTACATCTAAATACATACATACATGCATGAATACATACATTTTTTTATTCATATTGTGACACAGGGAAATACTGCCAGCCCAGCTATCTGGAATTTTGTAAGTACTTCTATGTCATTTGTGAATATTGATATGCTTTATACAGAAATATGCGTAAAGTACTGAGCTAAAATGTAACCACAGCATGCCCTATTGGAATAGAACAGGAATGTACCTGCAACTTTGTGACTGTTTAGATGTATATGCTTAATGGAAACTGGAACATAGCATGTTAACTTAAAAAAACTCAGAACAAATAGTTGAAATTACATTGTTTCATAACCAAGTAATAAAATAGATGTTATCTCTCAGTTTCAGTGCAGTAACAGACACAATGTGTAGAGCTAGACGTTTTTTGTATTGTCTTGAAAGAGGAGTAATGACTAGGTTTGAGATGTAGAAGTGTTTTATTGTTTTATGACTTCCAGGATCTGCAAACATCTGAGAGATATGTATTTTTCACAGGGAGATGCTAAAATTGCTTGTAATTTCTGCCAGTGGGGTTTAGCTTGGGAACTAAAGTCAGTTGTCAAAAAGTGATGTCATCCAAGCTAACCCAGCAGTAATATTTTATATTAATTTAAGAACTCTGTCAGAAAGAGAGACAGACTGTGCATTTTTGTATTTGTCTTTGACCTGACAACATCCACTCATCATCAATTTCTGCACATGCCTTGCTGTAAGTAAGTCTCTAGGGCATAGTAAGTCTTTTAGATTAAGATAGGTATATGGTAAAGTGTAGCTTGGGCAGGGAAACGAAGCACTGGGTGGACAGAGAGAGTGTTGAAGGACTTGGCTTAGAACCCTGGCTAAGGACTCAACTCTATAGCTGTGCCAGTGGAGAGTCTTATTGGGGATCTGGAGAAAGAGGGAGAAACCAGCCCCAATATGACTGTTATCTCTGTGTCTTCTTAAGGGAAATTGCACTTTACTGTGTGTGCACTTGTCATCTTCCCAGTGTATACATTCCCCACTGTTGCCAGTGGTGAAGATTGCAGGTCCTTGATTACCGGGCCAGTGCTGGGGTGTCACTCATACATTCTCTGGTACCTGGTTTCTCAGGGGCTTCAGGAGCCGGAGCCTATTCCTGCACTCACTGGATTTAAGACAAAGAAGTAATCTTGGACAACATGCTAGTTCATCATAGTTTGCACACACACTGAGACACACACACACACACACACACACACACACACACACACACACACACACACACACACACTCATGCACAAGCATACACATACACAGACACGCACACTCGCACACATTTCATCTCATGCACACACACACACACACACACACATACACACACACACACACACACACACACACACACACACACACACACACACACACACACACACACACACACACACAGTCATACACACCTACAGACAGTTTTGTGAATTACATACTCACCTATGGCATGACTATGTGATGACAGAAAACACTACAGCACCTGTCCAGAATTCAGTGACAAGAGGCAGCAAATCTAACTTGCATTAACTACTTTCTCAACTCAGTAGTGTGGGAAGATGGAGTCCAGGATGTGTCACAGGTGTCTAGGGAATGATTAGTGCCCTGGCACTGCAAGAGTGAGGCTTGGGATAGTAAATTGTCATGGACCACTCACCGTGAAATTCTCCAAGTACAATATAGTCAGTGAGTGAGTCATTTCTCCCACAGGGAAAGAGAGGTGTGCACACACTCAGAGGCACACAGGGTAATGAGTTCTCCCTGGTGGATACTGGGAAGATTACCACTTGTCTTGCAGAAGTAGGATAAGACTGCTTGAAGGAAACACACCCAGTGTAGAATTGACAGGATGGCCTTCATATACAGCTTATTGCATGACTCTCCATGCCGCTTTTCTGGGTCTGTATTAGAACACCAAAATTTCTAAATATCACATGAGCGAAAATGCAGGACCTTGAAATCACTATTGTCGGGGGCTGTGCCCTCCCCCCCACTAAATATACATTCCAACTCTGAGAGGAAAGGGCAAATATTCCGATCTTCACTGTAGTGCGATAAAAAAAAAACTTTGAGGTCCTGCATTTTCACTCATGTAACCATTCGATATTTAGAACTTTTGGTGTTCTAATATAGACCCCACTTTTCCAGCTGCATGCATGGATAGGGACCAAAAATCCTTTAAACTACCTCTGATAGCTGCCTGCATGATGCCCCCATTGGTCGTTCGTTATCTGGTGATGGGTACCCTAATTAACCAAAAGAAAGATCTGATGCTCTGAAGGCACTTGAGGGGCACAGAAACATCTACTCCATTAACAAATAAGAAAAATAAATAAATAAATAAAAGTCAGGCCACTATAATTCTAAGAAGATAAAATTAATGATAGTAGAGAATGTAGTTGTGAACTATTTTATAAAATTTGCTTCACATAATCGAAACCCATAATGTAAAAATGCAGTTCAAATGAGTTTGATAGAATGTTAAGACTATCATGTTTATACTTGACTGTAGTGTGTTTATTATGATGGAGAAAAAAAGAGAAGTAACTCATCACTCTTTAGTATTCAGCCTATGATATCTTGCATCTGTTATTCTTTACCTTTTATGTCACTTTCTGACATCTTGAAATTCTGCAACCTAGAACTCTTTGATTTCTTGCTCTTATGATAAACACAGTCCCAAGAGAGCCTCCTCTTCATTTTTCTTCAGTACTTTGTACTGTGTATCTGCCACAAGATAACACTAGTGATCATGAAATGAAAACCAATTATTTTATTGTTTGCTTCCTATTTACGAAGTGTGTACCTCTTCTGTGTCCAGTATATTTATTCAAGTCATGATCTATAAATGTAGACTAAAATACAACTTTGAAAAAAAAATGTTTTTTTTTTGTTCAAAGGAAAGCAACTTCAAGGTTTATAGCTGACAAGCCTGGCAGCATCTGATTATTAATAGCATACTGATGCACTGATTTATTAGCTACTATATAAACTGCCACATTATAGCAATTACACTTTATCATTTGCAATTATAAAGCCAAGAGCTGATTAAGATGCACACCATTGCTTGACTTTACAAAAGGTAAACATCTATTCTTTCATCGTTCTATTGAGCATGTCTATGCAGTAAGATGAGAACTGAGTAGGCGGCTAGGCTTGGATGTGTATCAGAGGTATGCGATCTATACTTGAGTCAACGTGACTATAATGCAATCTCTTGATATTTTAGCTTTATTAATTACTTTCCAAATACCAACATACTGATGAGGTTCCAGCCCCACCCCCCTCCCAAAAATGCTGTAGTGTGGCTATGTTATGGATGATCAAAGCAGCAGATATGACAGACAGTAATCATTTGACTGGATTAACAGTCAATGATTCAATAGATATTTATTTATTTGGATTTTATTTCATTATTTATTTATATTTGCTTTCTGGGACAGACCAACTGTGTAGTGTCCCTTTTCAGTGGAAGCCCGGGGGGAAAAGCTCCAGTACTGTAAATTAATTGACAGAATACTATAAACATAAAACTAAAAACAAACAGAATATACAGCAGGGCTTTTATTAATTTAAAATAGCATTTAGCAGCTCAGCTGCAATGGATTGTCTAAAGAATATAATTTTCCTGTAGTGTGAGGCAAACTACAATTGTTTAATTCAAGAAAATCTCCAAGTACAATATAATCAGAAGCAGCTGCAGCAAAATGTCTGGGTGAAGACTACTAACAACAGACGTTATCAAATAGGGGGGTAGGAAAATTAGAAGAGTGGAAGACAAGCTGAAGTAAAGGAGGGGTGAGATAAAAGTCTGGTAGGAAGAAGTGAGGGAGAGATTGGTGACAATGAAGAAGCAAAGGGAGACACTTGTAATACATAGCACTGTAGTTTGTTGGGTAAATTACATTATAGATAGAATATTCTCTTCAATTCTATGAAGAATAAAATGCTATGAGTTCTAGGGTTGACACCCTTTAGGAATTTTTACTGACAGTCAGGAAGTCAGGGTCTCTGTCCGGAAATCTGGAAGTCAGAGTCTCTTGTCAGGAAATCCAGTTATGATGAGTACTTGAAAAGTATTTTGAATCATTCTGAGATCTAACAGATTCCTGAGGAATGTTTTCTAAAGATGTTTACTTGTATTTACCATCTGCCTTCAAACTCTGTCTGAAAACAATCATTGCTGTTGCTTATGCTTGTGTGTGTGTGTGTGTGTGTGTGTGTGTGTGTGTGTGTGTGTGTGTGTGTGTGTGTGTGAAGGGAGGTTGTATAAGAGCAACAAGGTGGCCATAATTTCTTTCACTTTCCATCAAGGTCAAGCATCAACATTGCACACAATAAGTGGTGGTCTTTGGTGGTCTGGGCAGGATGTGTACATTGTCATTACTGTAGCACAGTGAGTCATGTTGTCTAGTCTAAAACTGACCCAGCTCAGAGGTGGGCACAGAGATCACTCAAGTTTATGTGGGGGCAGAGGATACTGTTGAAATTATTTCTTTAACTTTCCTCACAATGAAACTTTAGATATGTGCACAGAAGGTCACTATTAATTGTGTGTTAGCTGACGATAATGTGGTCATTATTTCTTTGACTTTCTTCAAAACATAACTTAAGATGTGCTCTGAAAGTCATTATAGCTTATCTAGTGCTAATATACACCGCAGAAGCACCAGGCTGAAATGAATTTTTTAGAGTTTTATGTTTCTAATTCATTTATAATTGAATTTAGATGTATCTATAGACGGTAATCATTTGGGGATAGAAGGAAGGCAGCATGCTGTATATGTACATTTGAAATATTTTTGTTATTCTCTTTTTGTTCTTTCACTTTCATCCTAGTATGACTTCAACAGGGCACACAGAAAGTATTTATCTTTTGGTGTTAGTGCTGAGGAGACATGCAGTGTGGATGCATGGAAGCAGCAATTTGAAATTTATTCCTAGGAGCATTTGTCTTTTCATGTTCATCTCAATTTACTGTCAGAGGAGTACAAAGAAAGGGACTATCTTTTTTCTGGGGGGGTGTAGGAAGGAAGACAGTCATCCCAGATATGATTTATGCACCTCACAGGCATTTTATTCTCAAAATATGGGCAACTACATCTAAATTTATTGGCAACTATTGTGTCATCAGCCTTGAACGGAATTTATTTCTTCCTTGAAAGAAATAGTTTCTTTTCGTAGTCATGATTTTTTTGTTCAGGCCAATGCAACTCAGGACATTTAGAGTCCCATAGCTTCTAGGGACATAGTGGCCTCTAGATCCCCAGCTTAATTAAATCCTTTCCTCCCCAGTTACTACATTACAGTCTTGGTTAGTTAGAATGTGTTAAAATGATATTAGAAAAAGTTGACAAGTAAGACACAGTGTGAGACAAAAAACACTGGCTAAATAGACTAAATCTCAAGCACTGTAGTGTCCTCTTCAGACACCTGAGCATCTGAACCCACCTGGCCGTAACAGCCCTCCCAGCAACAGTTAAACTCTCAAACTTGTATGTTCACCCTAAGTTACTGTATACCAGATTTTTAGCTATATAATAAGGGTCCTGTACATCACCAAACCATGCCAACTGCACTATCTTTCCCCTGCCTCTTGTTCCATCTTCCATACTCACCCCTCACCCCCTCTTCCTCTGCCCTTCTAAATATCATACTGCCTACCTAAGGCCACCTACATTTCTAACAGCATTTAACTTCACAGGCTTCCCTGTCACTATCTCTCCTCTGTTCTCTTGATCCATCTATCTTTTTTGCCTGTTACCTTTCGTTTCCACTTCTCTGGCCTACTATAATATACATTTACAGTGCCTATACTTACCCTGTTAGGGCTTCACTGATTGCTTTTCTTGCACATAGCTGAGTCGAGGCTCAAACCACTATGTTCATCCTCCCTACGGTTGGGCTTTCTCCACGCTCCTACCCTATCCCCATTCCCTACCAAACCCACATCAATTACCTTGATACCATACCAACTTTTACCCCATCCCTCTACACTTTCACATCCTTTAAAATCAGACAGTTAGATCTCTAACTCCTACTACCCAAATCACTCCCACCAACAAACACTTTCTAACCTACACTTCACATCCACACTCATTTCTCCCATCATCCCCCTCCTATATCAGTCCCATTCACCTTCCTTCACTCTCACACATCAACCTCCCCATCTTACTGCTTACCTATTAGTATGTTCCTCCATCAATTCTTATCCTTTCTTTTTCTTCTGCTATCTCATCTCACCTCCTACTGCATTCAGTTTAACCTACACCCTTACTCCCCCTACCTCCTCCAACACGATAAACACCATTGATCAATACTCCTTTCTCATAGTACCCACTATCTTCTCCTGCAGTGAACACACTCTTCTCAGAATTGGACTCCATGCTAAGACTCTTCCACATTATAAACACAAATTGAAATTTCTTTCACCCTACCCTACTATACCACTTCTACTACACTTCCATACATTCCTTCAACTCTCAGGTGACATTCACCAAAACCCAGGCCCACACAACAGCTCATCTACTCCCAACAACATTACTCACTCACCCCTGCAAGTACCAGACCCTAGTCTCAAACATCACTTCTTTTACTTCATCAACATTCACAGCACTCTTAACAAGACAAGTGAATTCCACTCTTGGACAGCCCAACATTCCCCTAACATAATCACTCTCTCTCTGAAACATGGCTGAAACTACACAACACAGAAAATGAAATACTCCCCCCTGGCTATAACATCTTATGTCATGACAGAACACACAAAAAAGGGGCAGATGTTGCCATTATGTACTCTGACCTCTTAACCTTACCCCCCCTAACTAAACCACCCCCTCTTTTCTCCTAGCTGAAATCATCACTGCCAATTGCAAACCGAACAACCACAAAACCCTAACAATAGCTGCTGTTTACATACCACCTGGAGATATCATACCCTTGCTAGAGCAGATTCTTCACTGGACAGCTAACAGTACACCTAATGAAACTATCATACTAGGTGATGTTAATATAAATTGGCTTGCCCACACCTGTAACCCCTCCACTATGAGTCTATATCAGCTTTTCAAAGGATGATAACAGCAAACACTCTTTGATCGACCCCTAAAGGTCGAACAATGTAAATGGCGAAGACACAGAACAGTGATTATTTTCCCAGGGAAATAAATCACTGGGCCATTGTCGGGAGATTGCCATTTCCTCCACTGTGATGCAATCTTGGAGTTGGTATATGTAAGTAGCGAGCTGTGTGAGGGCAGAGCCCCCCACTTTATGTTGTGTTTTCATTTTTTTTTTTTTTTCGGAACAGCAATTTTTTTCCCTGGGGAAAAAAAATCACTGTTGCGTGTCTTTGCATTTAGGTTGTTTGACCTTTAGGGGTTGATCAAAGAGTGTTCACTGTTATCAGCTTTTGATATGCTAATATAGACCCCTCCACTACCAGCATACACCTTTATGGCTACACCCAACTTATCTCTTCTCCCACCTTTCTTCACAAAACCACAAACACCCATTCTACCCTTGACTGGATTCTTGTCTCCCATCCTAACCTCTGTCACCACCCCAAAACCCTCCCTGAAGCAATTAGTGATCCTTTCTCTGTACATGTCCAAAGATTCTCCCCCCACCTCACTAGACCTCATAAATTCAAGTAATGCCATAGGCTAACCAACTTCAACCCTGATACTTTCAACAACTATCTTTCTGCAATTGACTGGTCCTTCCTCTCCCACCTTCCTCTTGACAAAGCCATCCTTCAATTCAACTCCATCTTCCTAACCACTCTAAACTCCCTAGCCCCTTCCAGAATTGCCAGAGTCAAATCATGCTGCTCTCTCTGGCTCACCTAGTCAACCAGATTTCTCATCCAAAACAGAATTTCTGCATAGAAACTCTGGACAAATACAAAATCTCACAGACACTTCCAAAATATAGGGAACTCCAAAACCTCTCCAAAAAACACATAAATGTTGATAAAAAAAACTTCTACCACACACCCCTAACTTCACAGCCTAAAAATCCCCAAAAATTTCAGAATGCTGTCAACCAAATTCTCCACCCTGGAAATCCCTCATCACCAAACCCCCACCCTAATAATTTGCTCCCAGAAACTGCTTCCATCTTCAGTTCTTACTTTATCAGTACTATCAGCAAACTCATACTAACTTCTAACCCATCTAATCCTTCACCTCCCACTACTCCCCCTCTGCAAAACCTCCATTTATCACTAAATCCCATCCCTACTAGCTACATTGAAAATCTTCTTCTCAAACTTAAACCTTGTTTCCCATCAGCTGACAACTTGCCACCTTTCTTCCTAAAGGCCACTGCCAACTCCATAGAATACCCAGTCTCAATCCTCATTAACCACTCAGTCAGTGTCCCTACTCTCTGGAACAAATTTTACACCATACCTATCCACAAAGGTGGAATCTCTGTAGAGCTTTCTAATTATGGCCCCATTGCCATACTTTCTCCCCTATCCAAAATCCTCAAGCATTGTATTCATAAACAACTCTTGGCTTATCTCACTCAAGAAAACCTCATTACCTCTACCCTGCATGGCTCTTGCCCCCACCACAGTACCACACCTACTCTCATTTCCTTTAATAACTCCATCTTCCTAGCCAGAGACAATACTAAACTAGTGTTCTGCCTCTTCTTAGATCCCTCCAAAGCCTTCAACACTGTCTCTCACTCCATCTTCCTCTCCAAACTTTCTCAACTAAACCTCTCCCCATCATCTATCTCCTGGTTTACCAGCTACCTCTTTAACAGACAGCAATCTGTCAAATGGCTCTCTACTCTATCTCCCTTCATCCCCATAAAAATGAGCATACTACAGGGATAAATTCTAGGCCCCCTTCTCTTCAACATCTTTACCAACCAACTTCACATATCCTGTTGACAGCCATCCCTTACAGAGTATGCAGATGATTCCACCATCATCACTATTGCTGACAACCCCTCTGACCGGCTCACCCTGACACAAACCTCTTTTAACTTCACTGAAACTTGGCTTACAAACAACCAACTCATACTAAACCCTAAAAAGACAAAACTTCTCCTATTCCTACCCAAATCTGTCTCCCATCTTAAACCCTCATTCATCATCTCTTTCCTTAACAACACAGCCATCCCATCCCAACCAAACCCCACACCAAGCTTCTTGGAGTCATTATTGACAACCAACTTAAATTCAACCTCCATGTACACCACTGTATGTATATATATATATATATATATATATATATATATATATATATATATATTTATAAACAATAAATGCATGTCCTACTCTACAGAAACAAAATGTTCCTTACCCCCAGCTCCAGAATCTCACTTACCCAGGTTTATCTTTTTCCTAACCTCTTCTACAGCTTTCAAACCCTTACTAACTTACAGTCCTCTTTACTATCCAAACTTGAAACCTCCTACAACAAAGCAGCTAGATTTGCAGTTAATCTGTCACCAAAAACTCACCACTGTCATACTCTCCAAACACTCAGCTGGCTAGAGGTTCCTAACCAGCTCTTACTAACTCAACTTCTCATCATCCACACTATCCTGAGCATGCCCTCCTCCTGCCCCAGTATAGCCCCTCTTGTTTCCCTCTATAACCCATAACGCTCCCTTAGAAGCTCAGACCAAAATTAATTACAAATTCATAAACCTAAAAAATCAATTGGACAAAACCTGTACAGCTACCTTCCAGTCCTCTCATGGAACAAGCTTTCCATGGCCCTCAGAAATATTTCCCATCCTCATATCTTCAAGATAACTCTCAGAAACGACCTATACAGCACCTGGTCCTGTCCCTGCAACCATCCCACTTGAAATTCTTCCCTCTCTCCCTCTCTAATATTTCTCTTCCCCCTCTCTTCTCCTTCCTGCTAGTTCTTTAAATACAATTGTGCTATCAATTCTAACTCTATCTTATTAACAATTTTCTGCATTCTTGTTGTCACCTTGTTCTATCCATCCTCCTCAGTACTTACTGCCTAACTTAAATGCCTCATTTGGTGAAATCTCTTACTAGTACTGTAATAGACATCTGCTCATCCTTTCATTGTATAATCTTCAATTGTTTTTATTGTATTTTACTTCACTCCTGTGAATTTTCTTTTACATGCATAATTTGTATTGTGAATGTTTTACTTGCGTAACTTGTACTGTGGCTATGGAGCATTTTTCTTGGATCTCTGATGAAAAAGGGCGCAAGCGCATTCAGACTATTCCAGTTAACAATTATCAAACAAATAAATAATAAATAAAACAAAACAAAGATTCTCTTGTGCAGAATGAAGAGACTAGGACTGGAAGAAATGGCGAGTGCTAGGATGATGGTAGACAGCAGACTCGGAGTGCCATGGAAGACTTTTTTCCTAGGACTTCATACCTTTTAATGCAGCCCATAGAATCACTGTATATCTTGCATTTAAAAATGAATGCCTGTATGTGTAGCTTGTTAAAAGGGGTGTGTTTTCATTATGCATGGGCATGGCTTATTGGTCATGAAATGGAATGATGCAAAGGTGGCAACACTAATGAGTTCTGACTCCACACTGGGTACATAGAGTAGTATTCACATATAGACAACATAGTGCAAAAGCTTGAGAGATATTTCATTCCTAAGGTTACATCCTTTGGGTGAAATAACAAACCAAAATCCTTCATACTTGAGATGGCGTAATTCAAGTAGTTATTAAGGATTTCATGGGGCCTGAAGATCAAAGTTTTTTTTTGGGAGGGGCATTAGTGAAAATAAAACACAGAGAAAAACACTTGTTCCTGTTGTGCACAGATTAAGAAGAAAGCACATTAAAAGAACTAAATCATTTTCATATTCTTATACATCTTAAGCAAAACTGAAAACATAAAAAACACCCATAAACACTCATTCAATGTACTCTGTAAGGGTTCACAGTTAAAAAAAAAAAACAAATTTAAGATAAAATTTCTGAGCTAGAAAGATGAACACTGTCTCCACTTAAAAATGTAAACCATGCATAGCTCTGACCTATTTTTAAAAGTGATTAGTCTTAGACTTTCTTTTAACACAAGTGGTAAGCTGTCCCATAAGTATATCCGGATAAAAGCTTGTCAGGTTGTTTATGGGAGTCAAATGTCAAAGCAAGTACTTTTACTCTGATGACACTTTTGCGAGACAAAAACTTTGCTA
Organism: Protopterus annectens; assembly: GCF_019279795.1. NCBI lineage: Eukaryota > Metazoa > Chordata > Ceratodontiformes > Protopteridae > Protopterus > Protopterus annectens. The sequence continues at coordinate 819,045,680 of NC_056727.1, forward strand.
AGTACACTCTGCCACTAACATTGCTGAATAGTAAGACAATTGGTTAAATGCAGTAGTAGTAACCTTTGAAACTTCTGTAACTTACTTCATCATTTATGTCTTTTTTTATTTGAGTAAGCATTGTCAATGCACAAGCATGCCATTAAAAAATGACAGTTCATGTTGTGAAATCACATTAATTCAAGATGAATAGACCAAATATGTTAAGATCCACACAACATCTTACCTGGTTATCAAAGCCTGTGTACCCACCATGCTTAAAACTGAGCCCCTATTATAACTATCTCTGATATTGCCAAACCTCTAGGGAAGTTACAAATTGTGTTGAACTGTATCCATTTAGTCTGGGTCCATTCAATCACCTTGGTCAAAGAGACTTCTATTTAATGGTCCACAATGAGGTATTTAAACACCACTGTTTTTTAATGAGTCTGTAATTTATTTATACCAACGGTGGTCACAGACCTGGGTGAAATAACCCTTTCCTCCAAGTTGCACTGTTGTTAGAGTTTTTTAGAATATTTTGGAAATATAGCAGATATAGTGCCTGGCATGCTGGTGTGGAAGGTATGCTAGTGTATGTGTGTGTGTGTGTGTGTGTGTGTGTGTGTGTGTGTTTGCAATGTGTTTCAATGTACTGGTTATGTGAACATTATAGGTGCTGTCTTGGAATTTTTCTGTAGTTGCGTCACACAGCTTGGTTTTTCAATTATGTTTTCAGATGATGCACCTAGACAATTTTCTTATTAATATTGAGACTGATTTTACCAAATAATTCTATCCCATTAAATAAAATTGCTGAAGTTTGTGAAGAAATAGCTGTTCATGTCAGTCTATATTAGGGAGTACTCTAAATGTAACACTCATATCACAATGTGCTAAGATGCTAAGTCGAGTGAGCTATTCCAACCTCAAATTAGAAGTTTATTCTTGGTGTGTCATATACTTTCCTGGTGAAACCATGCTGAAACATTAAAAAAAAGGCAATATATAATTATATAAGAATAAAAAATGTATATTGTATTCCAGTATTTTTTTGTGTATCAGCAAGTATAAAGTAATTACATTCCTCCATACACTTTTCTTACTATGTTGGAAACATTATGGTCAAGATTCCACAAGAAGAAAACTATAATTCAAAGTGGAAAGGGATGATGATGATACAGAGGAGAAGCTCAAGAAACAAGGAGACATTGGGGTTTTGCATGCAGACCCTTAAGGAGAATGACAATAATCATGCATAATATTATACTCATAAAGGTGCAGAAAATATTTTAATAACTAAGCCAGCACAAGAATGGAGAAAAGAGATTTTGCCAATAGGTATGACTGCAATTAGGGATACAGACATTAGGCAAGAAGGGGACGGAATTTATTGGAGAAAACTGGCAAATGATCAAGAGCACCCGCAGGCAGGTGCAAGGGGGTGCACTTGCACCCCCCTGGAATTGACTGGCCAGGAGATTAATTTACTTCTAATTTTAAAAAAAAAAAAAATTTAAGGACGTTCTTCTTTAAGAACATCCTTTGCGTCCAGTCGTACAAATGGAACAGGTGCTTGCGACCTGTTTTTTTCTTCTCCATATGTGCAACCGATGGTTTACGGCTTCATCTTCCGCATCCGTGCGCAGAATTTGAATTCCAGAAGCTGTTTGGACTAGGGACGAGCATACAAGTGAGAGAGGTAGGTGTGTACATGTGTTTTTAAGTGTTTAAGAGGTGTACAGTGTGTGTGTGTGTGTGTGTGTGTGTGTGTGTGTGTGTGTGTGTGTGTGTGTGTCGGGAGTCCTTGATCCTAGGCTTTAAAATACAACCCGGTTAACTGCGAGTGGAAGAAAGTATGTCGCTTAAACCTGAAAACTCAAAGGGTATGTAAGATAAAGTAAGGAGCATTGGAGGGCTCAATGAGACTTCAGAGATGCGTTTGGTCTGGGGAACATTTCTGTAAAAGATGCTGACTGGTACTTGAAATGCAGTTGATTTTGCCAACAGTGCGTAGTGATAACATAGGGAACCTGTCTAGTTTAATAGCATCTATAATATTGTAGGTTAGAAGACTAAAATATGACGTCATTATCTGTAAAACGTGAACTTGAATGTAAGTCTGACTGTGGTAAGAAACTTGGTTAAAAGTGATGCTCTGCATTTGACTAAGTTTGTTCGAGAGCTGTAGAGTTCATAAAAGTTGGTGTCTATAATAAGTAATTTAAATTTATAAGAATATTATTATTCTTGCTTAAAATCAATGACCAATTTAGAAAATTGTATTTGTTTTTATTCACATAAAGCTGTTCATGATTTTCTGCACGAGCTGCTTAGAATCGACTTTGTGTGTCATAAAACACATTCAAACAATTCCAAATATTTTTTACATATCATAGTATTTGTCACATCAATGGTGTGAGCTCCCAATATATCACATATGCACGTAATTTAAACCCCAGTCACTATAGAAATAACGATGTTGTATACATCAGTTATGTTAATGTGAATTATCGTCCTGTGCTAGAAAGTCTGACTTATCTTTGAAGAAAACAATGTATGGAAACACATACACACACACACACACACACATTATATATATATATATATATACATATATATATATATATATATATATATATATATATAAAGAGAGAGAGAAATGCAGAAAAAGAGGGAGATCAAGGGCCTACTCATAACTCATAAGAGCTATTTCATAGGCCATCCCTCATCACAATATCCAATATCTTACAGGCCACTGAGGGATGATCTCTGCCTCATTTAAGAGTGCCTCAACTGACTTCAACTGACTGTGTGTGTGTATGTGTGTGTGTGTGGGGGGGGGTTCATACTGTTCAGTTATCCAGATTTTTGCCTCATATTTTCAGATTCTTTCTCATAAAGTTGTGTTTTTCTGGCAAATCATTGAGGACTGAACTCAGAAAATAATGGCAGATATTTGAGCTTTAGACTTCATATCTTTCAGAAAATGCATACTAATGCAAAACATGTTGTTCTATCCACTTTCTAAGGCGGTAGGGGGATGAATGTGTCGGATATCATACCTCTCAACTGTACAGATTTTCATAGAATATCCAGATTTTTGCATTGCATTTTTGGTCTGTTCCTCAAAGATTCTGTTTGACAAATCACTGGGATGAGCTAAGGATGAAAGTTACTAAATAAATGACATGCATTTGAGTTTCAGACTTGATATACTTCAGAAAATATATTCTAACACAAATCCTGTTATTCTAGCAACTTTCTAAATGTGTCCCCAGTTTGGGGCCTTTGTGTGTGTGTGTGTGTGTGTGTGTGTGTGTGTGTGTGTGTGTGTGTGTGTGTGTGTGTGTGTGTATAAAAGGGAGGTAGCATACCCCTCAGCTGTCCAGGTTTTTGCAGAATGCCCAGATTTTTGCCCCATATTCCTCCTAAAAAAGATTGAAGTTGCTAAATAGTTTTAGACATCATATCCTTTAGAAAAATGCATACCACAATAAATCCTGTTATTCTCGCAATTTTATAAGTTCATGAAAGCAATATTTATAATCTGTCCCTGTTTATTTTAGGCTTAGTCCAGATTTCTTGCACTAAGAAGTTGAGGTGTGTGTGTGTGTGTGTGTGTGTGTGTGTGTGTGTGTGTGTGTGTGTGTGTGTGTGTGTGTGTGTGTGTGTGTGTGAGAGAGAGAGAGAGAGAGACAAACAGACAGCCAGAGCAAGAGAGAGAGATGCCCTAGTTAGATCTAGCAGGTGGAATTTATTTTCAAGTGCATTTTCAAGGAATTGTGAGCTTCAATGGAAGCAAAGGTTACTGCTGCTCATGCTGTCTGCTTAAAATGTGCAACTGTTTTGTTTGGCAAATGATATTATTGTGGTATAGAGTTTTAAAGCAGTGTTAGCACAGTAGGTAGCATACTTGCATCTTGATGCAAAGTGCTGTATGTTCTATTCCTACAGCATGTACATTTGTATTTTAAGGGGGTATGGTACTGCAGTCCTTAGTACGTCCTCCTTTGGATGAAACACCTAATAACTATGAACCTGTTTTTCAGCTTGCCACCCATTCCCTATTGCAATATACAAGCTTACCATTTCTTTTAATGTAACATAGGCAATTTATTATTCAAGGGCAACAGCCAACAAGCACTGAATTTGTAAATGAAACACTGAACTATAAAGTTGTTTTCTAGCAACAACCTCTTCATTGGTTTCAAATCTCTTTAATGTGGAATTATTCGGATGACTTTTACTTCTGCAGAGATTATGCATATTGATTGATATTGGTGGATTGTATGACAGAAGTTTGAGTGGCCCTTTATGGTTGAAATGTTCTGAATTGGGCAGGTTGTCATTATTGGTTCATATGATTTGTTTCATTGCTTAAAGGAAAAATGTTCAGAAATATACATTTAGAACACACTCTAACAAGTGGTGCTGTATTATACAAGGGATCTAGTATTGGAAAGGTTTATTACCATATTATTATACAAATAAACCAGCAGTTCAGGAATTGTAGTTTCTAGCCTGGTAAGATGGCCTACTTGCAATTTAGTAAGCAGGCATATAATATGTCAAGGGTGTGTGTTGCACAGAGCCACTAATGGATTAAATAGTGCTCCCTAATCCTGCATTACAAGATGTACTGCACAAAAAAAAAAAAAAAAAAAAAAAAAAAGAAAACTCAGATATCCCATTTATCTATGTACGTGTTTTAATTTAGAGCACTCTCTCTTTCTTTCTGTCTTAGACTTAAGTGAACTGTTATTTGATAAAATGTTTGCCGAATAAGGTCTTACACAGTGTACATACGTTTCAGGAAATGGGTATCTATTATGCTATATATGTGTTAATGTAAGGCTATAAGGGTTATGCTGGGATTTTTTTTACACTGTGATATGAAAGGTATACCTTGATGTAATGTAAATAGGTTATACACATCAAAGTACTTTAACGTTTGTGTTAAGGAATTTATTTAGTATTTTTATGTTATTCCATGTTTCTTGCACTAAGAAATTGAGGTGTGTGTGTGTGTGTGTGTGTGTGTGTGTGTGTGTGTGTGTGTGTGTGTGTGAGAGAGAGAGAGAGAGGGAGAGACAGACAGAGTCAGAGAGAGAGAGAGAGAGAGAAATGCCCAACCCTAGTTAGATCTAACAGGTGGAATTTATTTTCAAGTGCTTTTTCAAGGAGTTGTGAGCTTCAAGGGAAGCAAATGTTACTGCTGATCATGCTAAGTCTGTTTAAAATGTGCAACTGTTTTGTTTAGCAAATGGTATCATTATTGTGCTATAGAAATTTAAAGCAGTGTTAGCAAGGCACGTAGCATACTTGCATCGTGATGCAAAGGGCTGTAGGTTCTATTCCTACAGCATGTACATTTGTATTTTAATGGGGTATGGTACTGCAGTCCTTAGTATTTCATCCTTTGGATGAGGCACCTAATAACTATGAACCTGTTTTTCAACTTGCCACCCATTCCCTATTGCAATATACCAGCTTACCATTTTACTTTAATGCAACATAGGCGATTTATTCCTCAAGGGCAACAGGCACTGAATTTGTAAATGAAACACTGAAATATAAAGCAACAACCTCTTCATTGGTTTCAGATCTCTATTATGTGAAATTATTCAGATGACTTTTATTTCTGCAGAGATTCTGCATATTGATTGATATTGGTGGATTGTAATAGATGTTTAACTGGCCTTTTATGGTTGAAATGTTCTGAATTGGGCAATTTGTCATTATTGGTTCATATGTTTTGTTTCATTGCTTACTGGAAAAAATGGTCAAAACTATAAAGCACACTCTCTAAGTGGTGCTGTATTAACAAGGGATATAATTCAATTATTATATATTATAATTAATACAATCAGGAAGGTGAATCAAAGCAGTTATGCATGGTTCTGAAATATGTGCAAGGGGCTATGATTTGAAAACAGTCCAAAGGTAAACTTAACATGCCACTGGCCAGATTCATTTTATTTGAATGCAGGTTTCAATGCTGTTTCAGTGAATGCAAGTTTTAAAGGTAGAGAAGTTTTAATGCTAAGTCTGTTTTCATTGTAAGACTATTGCTTTGTTTAAGTTTAGCAAATGTCTATCAGTGTTTGTGCTATAAAATAGGAAGTTACTAGGCTATTGGCCCTGAGGCCTTAAAATTTGAAATAAAAGTTGTAAATTAAAACCAAATATCTGTAATCATTGTAGAAGTAAAGCATAAAACAGTATACACACTGAGAGTTTTGAACAGTGTTTATGGCAACTGGGGAGAAATAGCCAAGTAATGTGATACTGGAATGGCTGTGTGTGTGTGGGGGTGGTGGTGATGAAGGGGGTTGGGGTGGTGCTTTTAAGGGGCAGGGTTGGGGCAGTGCCCCGGGTTTGCACCCCCCTGCAAAAAATCCTGCGGTCTCCCTTGCAAACGATCCAAGGTATTGGGAGCAAATAACTAGAAATGGAAAGGTGGTAGAATGGAAAGACACCAAGAATTTATTTGGACTGCAGGTTAGAGATTGCATTCCCTGTCAAGGATAAATATCAGAGTATAGGCAAAGAGAAAGAAATAGGAGGGTCCTAAGCAAAAGACCAGCACTTGTACAGTTTCTAATAGAAGCTAGATCAGAAGCTGAAGCTAAAAAGGAATAATTAGCAGAGCATATAAAATATTACATGACAACTATAAGAATCGACCAGAGGAGCTTAGAAAGGATTGGGAAGAGAGATTGGATAAGCAATTCACAAAGAGATCATGGGGGATATATGTATATCTTCCAAATATGCAACAAAGTTGAAAATATTTAGGATCTTTGCTTGGAAATGTTTACATAGGTATTCTATACTTCAAGTAGACTCCAAAGAGCTCTTCCTCGGGTAGATAGCAAATGTTGGAGGTGTGATGGGAAAGAAAGCGGTAACTGGGGGCATCTTTTCTGGGAGTGTAAAGAGTTGGTCAACTTTAAAGATTCCCTGCAGGCTGCTTTGTCAAAGATACTGGGTGAGCAAAATGGTGTAACTAAGGAAGTGAATTTTTCGAGCTATGATACAGAATCATAGCCTAGATATTGTAAGGCCTTGCTAAGTCTAATTATAGTGGCTGCTAAAACAGCAATTACTAGAAAATGGAAATCAAAATCTAAATGAATTTTACTGGAAGGAGTGAATATCATAACAGGGGTAGCCACGGTGGTGCAGCGGTTAGTGTTTCTGCCTCACAGCAAGAGGTTCTCTGGTTCAATCCTTGGCTGGGGTGCCTTCTGTGCGGAGGCTGCATGTCCTCCCTGTGGTCATGTGGGTTTCCTCCAGGTGCTCCGGTTTCCTTCCACATCCCAAAGACATGCTGTAGGTGGATTAGACACTGTAAATTGGCCCTAGGTGTGAGTGTGTGCATGTGTGTGCCTTCTGTGGAAGGTTGGGTGCTGGGCTAGTAACTTGACACTGTAAAGCTCCACTGCCAATCATGAGCGGACAGGTGATCCACTCTGGTGACCCCTAACTGGGAAAAGCCGAAAGAAGAAGAGAATATCATAACAGAGATAAAGCAAATGGAACTGAAATCTTTAGAAAAGGGAAGGAGTAAACTACACAGAAAAAAAATGGGAACTGTGGGAGCATTAATATGCAGAGGGGAAACAAGGTTTAAAAGAAGCCAGGATTTGAATGGGCTATGTAATACTTAATTAACAATGATTGGCTATATTATAAGTGATGTATAATGTTTGCAACTACAGTTGTCTCAAAGGGGTATGTGATGCATAATGATTGCAACTTAAATTGTATTAATGTGGTTTGTTTTTCATTTATATAAATATTAGATTGCCTATGTTATACATGATAATTTAATAAAGATGTGTTTTTTTGTTAAAAAAAAAGTCCACTTGTCTTCACCTACATTCCTTTGATCATTAAATGTATCAGTGACATAAGTTCAAAATCTGTGCCCACAATGCTGATGCAATGGCTGCCTTAGCTTTGCAGTGAATGGTTAACATATTTGACCATATGATTAGAAGGAGTTTTTTAGCTGTTTTGTTTCACATCTATAAAAGACTGTATCTCCAAAATGGTATGCTGTATTTTAATGACATTTTCAAGGATTTTCGTAGGATTTTTTTTATAAATTATTCGTTGACTGTCCTAGGCTTCATGCAGTGTGAGGCTTACGCAGTGAGGAACCAGATGTGCTATTTTTCAACACCTCCTTAACAGACTGATAGGAATGTAAGCTAGCAAGAGCATCAACCTGCAACCAAACCATACCTCTCAAGTGTACCTCATTAAGACGAATGTACCTTATTTGGAGTTTTAAAAAGTTCATGTTCCTCAAAGTTTCTCAATGTTCCACATTGAAAGACTCTGACACACATTCAGTGTTAGGAATTTTTTTAAATGAAATCCATGGTAAATAGAAATTAATCATATTAATTCATCAAAAGCTCTATTTTATAAGTAAAACCAGCATATTTTAACCATCCTATGGCCTTCCTAGTTGTTAGTAAGCCATTAGTATGTGTTCCACATTTTGCCCATTTGTTCCACATTATGAGGCTAGTGTTCCTCATTTTGGAGATGGAAGGTTGAGAGCTATGAACCAAACTGAATCACACAGTAAAGCTAAAGTACCATGATCTTAATGGCCAATGCATGTGACAGGTTATAGGGTAAAGATGTCCCTGTCACAAATGTAGATCATCATCAAATGAAGGTCTGGTCTGCAGAAGGCCCACATCTACTGTTTGTATGTGTCTTGTAGTGCCTTGTAGTATGATCCTGCCACATGTAACAAGACATTCTCAGTATGTGCTAGCAATTGGAGCAGCAGATAGTACAGGCACATTCAGGAAGATAAACTTCCAGAATTGACAGTGGAGGATTCAGCTGCAGGGAAGGACTGTCCCAGGTGAAGGTAAACACAGTATGTCATGGCACTGGCCACATGTTAGCAACTGGTTCACAACACTGGCTAGACAAAACCTGGATGCAGAAAAGAAAACATGGTGCATGTGAACTTTCATCCAGGCTGTGTTATTTCATCCATAGACTGGCTACATTGTGTATCAGACAATAGGCTACCCAAATAACAGAGTGCAGAGGGCAGGACATGCTTATAATCTTATGCACAGGTGAGGAAGGTAATAGTGCTAAGTATCATCAAGAGGCAATGTGTGTGTGTGTGTGTGTGTGTGTGTGTGTGTGTGTGTGTGTGTGTGTGTGTGTGTGTGTGTGTGTGTGTGTGTGTGTGTGTGTGTGTGTGTGTGTGTGTGTGTGTGTGTGTGTGTGTGTGTGTGTATGTGTGTGTGTGCTGGAACGCATACATGCTCAGGATATGTTGCAGCGCTGTGTTGTAGCCTGATATACAGGTCCAGGGAACCCATAGGAGATGTGTGTACAGACTGTGCACTCCCCCTATCTGTGGAAACTCCCTCTCATGTGAAGGTAATAGACACTATCCAGACCAAGCCAAGGGATAGGAAAGTTGCAAGACCATGAGCAGTGGCCCCTTTCATAGATCAAATTATTGTGAACACCCTGTCTGCGCTTACATCCATGTCATAATGTACTTCCCTCAACAATTGATGGCAGTATTGATGTGGTGCATCTATGAGGGACTGATTGTGATATACCCCTGCCCCAATGGATCTCAGTACCATAGACAGAGGTAGACCAACCATCTGAAATGCATCTGCAATTTCATCTGGATACAAAAGGATACCTGCTTTGCGCAAACTACCTGCACCATATATATACATTATGTTATATACATGGTCCAAGCACTCCTGGAGGTAAAACAACTACCAGTTTGGCAATTATGGTGGTGTTGTCAGCCTGCACCTGTATTATTGTCCTGACCATAAACTGAGTCATGACCTTTAAGTCAGGTGTCTTGGGTAGATGGCATTACCAGTGGCATGAATGGCCATCAGTACAATGTTCAGCAATGTCTGACGTGCAAAATAGAACTTATAGCAAACAAAAAGTTATGCACCACAGGAGAAGACATTCCCATCTAGATCTCTTTCTGCAACATCTTGTCTTTGTTTGTCCTCTCATGTGTTGTTGGATGGGATCCATGGCCACAGAGACTATATCCACAGAATGAGGTGGGAATGTGGATTCCACACTACCCCTGTCCAACTCTAAAACTATAGCCATTGGCCATGCCGAATTTAGGCTGCCATCATCATCAGAACATGATTCATCTCTGACTTCAGGCAGTGGTATGTCTCCTGTGGAGCAGCCTAATAGTACTTCCTCTCTGAAGACACAAAAAAAATTACCTCCACTAATAAGGCCTGACACCAATACATGACTCCATGTAAATGAATAAATAAATGCTGTGTTATATAGTGATATTCCAGAATATGGGTAGCATACCTCATATGGGTGGCCTTTGAATCTGAAGCTCTGCTGTTCCTTTGAAAAAGTTTAGGTTGTTGTAACAACATCAAATTGTACATATGGTCAACAACAAAGACACTTTTAACATATGTTCTCTTGCAGTAAAGGATGTGTAAGACATCAATGCATGGTTGCTATGATTTACAAAATAAAATAGATATTGGAATGTATAATGCTATTAATGTGGCATGATGGGAGAGCCTATGTATTTATTTGCATATGTTTTTTTGCTCACAGTACAGTTATATCCACCACTGACTTCATCAAGATACAAACATAAAATCCATGTCTCTCTTCCAACACTGAGCTATCTCTGCAGTACCTATTAGAAGACAAAAAAAATCAATACATAGTACAGAAATGTGAAGTCTGAAATCAAAAATGTAGCTAGGGTGGGGTGAAGGGACCTGCTGCCCTGAGTGCAATGAGTTAGGGGGTGTGCTTTTGACCACCAAGAATGCTTTTTATGTAATGCTCCTCTTTCATGGCATGCATGCTGGAACAGAGATACTTTTTTGTTCCCCATTACCAGTAGGATATGAGGATGTTATAGGAGTGATATAGCACTTAGTGTTGAGGGGGTCAAATTGGTGGAGCTGCAGCTGGCATCAATGAGTCAGCTAATGCTCTGCCTGCAATAATAACTATTAATAAATGTTACAATTAAACATTGTTTAATTTTAATACGTTTATGTGCTTTTGTCAGAAGCATGTAATACAAAATTAAAAAGGTCTTGCAGGCCTCTGAATCAACAAAGAATGTTATAAGTAATAAACCACAGGCACACTTTATTCTATCAGATTTATAAATAATGTAGGCATCAGTGTTAAATAACTCAGAATTCATACGCACATTACCTATACATTGTGCGAATATAGTGAATCGTGTTGACACTCCAGCACTCAAGTACATATGACACCTACCTAAAAGTTGCCAACATACTCTGGTGGACCACAACTTATGGATCCATCAAAATTCTGTACTGAAACCAGGAACCCTACCTGTTATACTACTCGTACGGTGCTAGCAAAGTAAGCAGAAAGCAGATGTAGTTATGCAGTGGGCATGTGTCCAAACATTCTATGTTAATTACATGCAGTGCATATACACCTCAATTTATCAGAGTCATATATCAGTCATATCTAAAACTTATTTATTTATTTTTTTACTATTTATTGACATTTGATTATCTGGAAAGTCCATCTGGGTAGAAACCCATTTTCAGTGGAGGCCTGGGGGGGGGGGGGAGCTCAAAATTATTACAAAACATTTTAAGAACACTAATTTTACAATCTTCAAAAAGAAAGCAAAAACATCTGCAGTTTAAATAATTATAAAAAAATGGACATAATATAAAAACATTGGTTAAGAATCAAGAGTGGAATCATCTGCATATTGAATTAGAGTGATCTGTTGTGTGGGTGTATAGAGGATATTGGTGAAAATGTTAAAGAGGAGGGGACCAAGGATAGAGCCTTGTGGTACACCAGTGGTGACTAGGAGGTAAGGAGAGATCAGGGAGTGCCATTTTACTGACTGATACCTATTGGGAGGTAGCTTTGAACCACAGAAGGGTGGGCTGAGCAAGACATAGTGAGGACATCTGAAGTAGAATATTGCTGTGACAAACACTGTCACAGGCTTTAGACAAGTATAGAAATATGGAAGAGACTAGTTTGTTGTTATCTCTAGCTTTGTTGACAGTATCATTACAGGTTAGAAAGGCAGTGCTAGGAAATAGTCTGGAAATTGTTTTTGAATAAATTGTTCAAATATTATGGTGAGGGGAGATAAGATTGCTATAGGTATAAATTATTAATGTCTGTTGAATTTCCTCCTTTGTGCAGAGGGATAATGTGTGACTTTTTCCAGAGAGAGGGAATGTGGGATTCCTGGACTGACCTGTTTATAAGGACTGAGGCAGGATAGGCAATGCTATTGGCTGCTATTCTTAGGTACTCACTTGGAAGGACATCAGCTGAAGAAGAAGACCCACTGTTTTTAAATTTGTTTAAGAGTAGTTTTATATAGGATGTGGGCACAAGTTTAAAGGTGAAAGTGGACGTGGTGTTATGTGGCTGTTGGTTAAGTTTGGGATTAGATGTTGAGGAATCCCTAGTTAGAGATGCTGTACTATTATAGGATCATAAGAAGTTACTAGGCTATTGGACCTGAGGCTCTTATAAGCCTAGCCAAGAGTTTAGCCCATGTTTAGACAAGTCACCACTCAAAGCTCCTGTCCAGCAAGGACATGGGTGGAATCCCAGGGGAGTATCTTCTGTTTCCGATCCAGTTATCCAGGTTGCACTTGAAAAGGGACAATGAGGTACTTGGCTTGATGTGGAGAGGGAGTCTACTCCACAGATGGTGGAGTCTCTGGGACAGAAATCTGTCCTGCCAACAAGTCCTATTGATGTCACAGATCAGGTTGAAGTCATGTGTGTGGGTTACTTGAGTGGAGTTTGACTTGCAGATATGCAGTAGTCCCATCAAGACGGGGTCTGACATTGTTTTGTATGCCAGACAGAGGTCACCTCTGAAGACTCTGTATGGAACTGAGTAGAGGGACAGGGCTTTTAGCCTATCTGTGTAGGGCAGATGTTTGAGGCCCTGGATTCTTCTGGTGAGAAACCTCTGTGGTCTCTCAAGCTGCTGCAAGTGTTTTGCAAGGAACATGCCAAAGGGGGCACTGTACTCCATAACTGGCCTTATAAGGGAAGAATACAGGGATGTTATGACCTCCTTGTCCCTGGATGAGATACCCTTACTTATGAAGTACACCATATAGAAAGCTTTCTGTACAATGGAAATAACATGGTGGTCAAAAGTCAGGTTGCTACCAACCTGGGTGCCCAAATCCCTCATTACTGATTGCATGCTTCGGACATTGTTATTAATGTGATAATATGTGGGGACATCACTCTCTCAATATGGGATGATGATGCATTTTTTGGCATTCAGCTTGAGGCCATGTTTCTGGTACCAGTCATTTGTTTGGGTGAGATCCTCTTGGAGGATGTCCACATCACTTGGGGAATTGATGACCATGCCCAGCTTGCAATCATCTGCATACTTTGTCAGCCATAGCCTACTGGTTTTGGCCTGCACCTCAGAGAAGTATATCCTGAATAACAGAGGCCCCAAGTCCGATCCCTCAGATACACCACTTGTTATGAGTCTACTGCTTGAGGTGGCTTCCCCTGTTTTGAGTAGGTGGGTTCTATCAGTGGGACAGCTTGCTACCCATCTGATAACATATGTTTGATATCTATTGAGAGAGTTTGTCTACTACGCCTGAGTGGGAATAGTGTCTAAGGCCTTGGCCAGGTCAAGGTAGGCAGTGTGCACCATCCTCCCTACATCCATGGCTTTGGTGACTGTCTCACAGAAGTCAGCCAGATTTAACAGACATGACCTCTGCTTGGCAAAGCTAAACTGTGTGGGTTTGAGTGTTTGGAGGTTGCCAATGTCCCTGTTAATGAGGTCCATGATAATCCATTCCATGGCCTTGCAGATCAGGCTAATTAGGCTGATGGATCTATAATTTCACAAATCGGTGGATGTTCCACCTTTGTGCAAAGGGATGACAGTGTCTGTCCTCCACTCAGCTGGGACAAAGCAGGTACTCAGGTTTTGGTTGAATATGGTGCCTAATGGTGCTTCAAGTTCATCCCTGAGTTCATGTAGGATGCAGCCTGGGATGTTATCAGGTCCCATGAAGGCTGTATTTTTTGCCTTTGAGAGGGCAGTAATGACCTGTTCCCTGGAGACAAGGGGAGGGGGGGGGCAGGTACTGAGGATGTCCTGATTTACAAATGGGAGGACAGAGGGGTGAAGATGTCAGTGAATCTGTCAGCCAGTAGGTTGGCTATATCTACAGCATTTGTGTATGTGGTGCCCTTGACCAGCAGTTCTGAACTGGTCTGGGTGCTTCCTTTGAGATTGCAGACATATGTGAAGAAAGCCTTATGATTGTCTCTAGTAGATGTGGCCAATTTGGACTCAAAGTTGGCTTTAGAGGATTTCACTAGTGCTCTTATTTGCTTGTTCAGGCTAAGGAGAGATTGCTTCCAATTGGGCACCTGCTCCTTCTTGGTCCTGGACAGCAATTTGTTTTTGTTATATAGTTTATTTATTGCAGATGTCCACCAGACAGGTTTACTCTTCCTTTCAGAGTATGAGTTTGTCCTGTCAGGTATTCCTGACTCCATGCATCTATATAAGAGATCATATAGTACTTTGGTGTAGATTTGGACATTGTTGCCAGTTCCAATAGAGGGGGGAGGGGCTGTGAAGTTGTTTATACCATTACTCAAGAGGTTGTAATCAGCTTTAGAGAAGTTTTTTGTTTGACCCTAGCTAGAGGGGAGTCAGGGGAGATGCTGACTTCAAAAGTGACTGCTTTATAGTTGAATCTTACCAGGGAGGATGATACTGTAGGGGTGCTGTAGTGGTTACTCATGTTGGTTAATACCAAGTCCAAGACATTAATACCACTTGTGGGGGGTATCGACTAGCTGCTCCAAGGCATTTGCATTGATAAAATCAAGGGATCTCTGGGCATTTGCATTCTGGCATGAGTAGTTTTTCCAATCTAAGGTTGGGTAGATAAAGTTGACCAGGATCTGGGTAAAGGGTTGAATCTTGATAGATTCAAAGAAGTTCAGATAGGTGGAGTGGGCATCCTAAGTCAAATTTGGGGGCGTATAGCTACATATGACTTGAATATGGGTCTTGTCAATGGTTAACTGCACCTGAAGGGTCTCCTGTGCATCATACTATTTGACCAGCCTAGAGGTGTGTGTGTCTAATATTCATTGAAACTCCATTTCCTTTGGCTCTGCTGACCACAGTTTGGGGTCTGAATGTAGGATAGGATGAGTAACCAGGTAAGGCTGGGGTGCTGTCTGCAGCTTTGAACCAGGTTTCTGTGACTGCACAAATCTCAGCATCTTCCAGGGTTAGGGATGCTTGCAATGAGTGCAGTTTCATGTTTAGACTCCCAGCGTTTAGCAGTATGACCTTTAATTTGCGTTTTGTTGAAAATTTTATGTTGGTTTTATCGGCCTCAGGACTTTTCCTAAAAAAGGCACCATGGGGGAGGCAAGGGCCTTTGCCAGAAGCCTGATGCCCAAGTGAGACAGATGCATAACATCTCTATCAAAGCATTGTTGTCTGTTGATCATATCCTCCCAGGCTGTCAGGTACTGGATCCCCATGGAATGACACCAGAAACTAAGCCAATTGTTAAAGTCAATCATTTTCTGTTTGTATTAAGGCATCATTCTGGGTGATGGTAGCGTGCAGCTTAAGGCTAGGGACATACTTGCCAGGGACACATATTCAGCAAGCTCAATCATGTCTTTCTTCATATAGTCAAGGGAGGTACATCTGAAGTCATTCAGCCCAACAAAGACTATTACAGAGTCATAACAGTACCTGTTGTTGAGAGACTTGAGTGCATGTGTGATATGGTGAAATCTGGCACCTGACAGACAACTAATCATGACTTTCTCCTTATCCAGCCTGGTGGGAGGCACATCTGTGTGTCTCACAATGGAGTTCCCTATGACTAATATGTTGGGTTTATGGTTAAGCCTTTGTGGTTGTGAGACATAGGTGTGTGGACTATGCGTGGTATGTGGTGTGGAGGGTTGTGAAGTTTGCATGTGTTTTTGCCTCTGAGGTCTCCTTTGAGTATGTTTTAGTTGAGGACCTCCACATATGTGAGTGTGTGTTGTGTAGTTGAGGGTGGTGGTTGAGGTGTAGTGATTGTGTTGATAACCTTCTCAGTGTCAGATATACTGGATTGTGAGGGAGAGAGCATAGACTCTAGGTTCTTAATGTAATTACATCTCTCACAAATTGTGTTCCTAGGTGGAAATAGCAGATGGTTGCCCGTGTACATGAGACAGTTGCTACACTGTCTCAGGATGCCCATATCAACCAGGCTAGCAGGAGAAACCATAGGAAATTGTCCATCCATATTTGTCAGAATCTGAGGGAGTGAGGCCAAGGAAAGCTAAGGGGTAGGCATAAAGCCGAAGTTCTTAGACCAAAACTAAGAGGCTTATAATAGCGCAATTTAAATAGGCTAAAAACAAGCAGTAATAGATGCAGCAGAAAAGATGCAATTGAATTGAAAGATGCAATTGAACACTTTAGAGAACAAGTACCTGAAAAAGCAAGATGAAGTTGTAAAGTAGGAGGAAGAAAGACAAATACTATAAAAGCAGCTGGAATTTTTTTTGTTTTGTTTGTTTTTTTTTTTTTTTTTGAATGGGAAGGGAGAAAGGAGGAACAGAGAATAATTTAAGGTAAATTTAAGGTAAAGAAACTATGGGGGTTGGCCTTCCCAAATGTTCCTTCTGTATTAAGTAGAATGAGCTAATGAGACTGGACTGTAAGGAGTGTCCCAGATCAAATTTACAGTATGGGTGGGCAACTGTAAAGCCACCAAGTTTAAGAACAAGACAACAATACGGTGGAGAGTGGAGAACTATGTTACAGCTACTAGCTACACAATTTTAGGCAGAAAATACTACAGAAATGTCTAAACCAGCAGGAGAACAGCAGTGAGACACTAAATGAAAGTTTTAAACAGAAAAAGGAGCAAGGAGACTCTAGAGAATGCTTTTATCTGCAAACACATCAGTTAAATGATACACTCCTTGGCAAGAAAAACAGAATAACAAACAGATGCTTAACAAAAGGAGAAATTTTCCAATTAATACCTTTCACACAGTGAAACTAGCTAAAAAAGCTTTAGAAAAGTGAGGCAGTAAGAAAAGTGATTTAAAAGGCCCAGTAAGGCAGTAGAACTGTGCAGATTAGTTTATAGCAATAAAAAACAGTACAAAATAGGCAGCAGACAATAAAAAGTGCAATAAAAAGTAGGAAGCAGATAATAAAAAGTGCAATAAATTGTAAGAATAAGCAATAACTAGTAAAATACTAAGCAAGAAAACAGGATACTTATTGTTTTATATCACAGATCAGAGTTGTGGTCAGTGCTCCCCTTGTTTAGAGTTTAACTGTATTGCAATTTCAATTGGTGAGTTATCAGAAGAGAGATGTTCTTCATATCGACCCATCTCATTACTTAATGTTGATTATAAAATGTTTATGAGTATTTTTGCTGATAGATTGAAGACAATTATCCCCGGCATTATAGACATAGATCAGACGGGCTTCATTGTAAATAGAAATACTTTTGATAATATAAGAAGAACTTTAACATTAATTAATTTTGCAAATAGGAAAAAGAAAGATTTAACACTTATTAGTCTTGATATAGGTTCAGCATTTGATTCAGTAAGTTGGGACTATCTGTTTACCTTACTAAAATGCACAAATTTCTCTGATGCATTTGTAAATTTAATTGAGCATTTATACAAAGGAACGCTGGCTTATATTAAGGTAGGAACATATGTTTCACAAAAAATACCCATTCTTAAAGGTACAAAGCAAGGATGTCCACTTTCTCCACTATTATTCACTTTAGTAATGGAGCCTTGGGCTAATTTGATTAGAAACAGTACTGACATAGAGGGTTTTGAAATAGAAGAAAATACAACATCAAAAATTCAACTTTTTGCAGATGATGTTCTAATTACATCAGCAGGATCTAATTCTTCTATGCAGTCTTTATTTGATAAAATGATGAATTTTAAAAGTATTTCTGGTTTAATATTCAATTAAGAAAAAACTAAAATACTACCTATATTAAGACGAATAAATAGTCATTAGTGATTTTACTAAATATGTACCCAACTCAGGTCAGATAACTTATCTAGGTATAATACTATCTAAAGATATTAAATCTATTATATATAATAACTATAATACCTGTTTTCTTAATATACAAAATCTTTTTAATACCTGGAATAATATGTTTTTTACTATGGAGGAGAGACTTACAATTATTAAAATGATAATATTCCCCAAGATTTTATACTTAATACAATCAATAATACTTTCACCTACAAAAATAACTATCAAGAAACTGAATACACTAATGTTAAATTTCTTATGGGCACCTAATAGACCTAGGATTGCATTAAAGAAACATACTAATAGCTGGTCTCAAGGGGGTATTTCTTTTCCAGACTTTAATTTATATATTATCTCTTCTATTATAAAAGTTATTACTTTATTAATAGATCGGTCATATGTCGCAAAATGGAAAGATTATTGGGAGCTAATTAGTATGCACTTCATGAAAATCTCCTTAACATATAAAAATATGATTATAAATAACTCCATGTTGTGGTTGCTAAAGGAATTTTGTACTTCACCTATTACACCTAAACATATGGTCTGTTACCCATTAAATATTATTATTAGTTATCGTAACTTTATATTCATGCACCCTAAGTATAGGGAATGGAATTTTATTGTATTCCCTATAATTTATACTCAGGGTATGCTTATGTCATCTACTTCTGAAGGAGCTCATTTAGCTATAGATAATAATCTAAAGTACTGGTATCAGCTGATATCTGATAATAAAGTTAAAAATCTAGATTTCTTAAAACAAGAATTTGATCTAAGAGAAACTTGCTGGTTAGAGGTTCAGATCTTTAGACAACATCTCATTGATAGAATAGATCTAATGTCTATAACAGTTAAAGAATCTATTCCAAAACTGATTGATTACTTGATAATAAATTTACAGCATAAAGTTTCTGATAAAGGTAAACTTTCATATATACATAAAATTATCAGACAAGAAACTTTTACAATGTAGATTCATACTGGAATTATTTCACCTCTATTAATGGGGACCCACCAACTCAACAAGATAAACAATATATATTGGAATCTGCTTATAGAACTACATCTTCCATTGTCTGGAGACTTTATACATGGAAATTTTTACATAGATCTTTTTATACACCTGTGATGATGAATAAAATTAATAATAAAGATAATCTATGTAAGAGATGTAATGTAGAAATTAATGCTGACTGGGCTCATATGTTTTATGACTGTATGAAGTTGAAAGAATACTGGAAGTCAATTAATGAATTTTTGCAGGCTCTTTTTACAGATAATTTCATTATTTCTAAGTTTCTTATATTATTCAACACACCTGTACCTCAATGTGTTAAAAAGATTAAGCTTCCCTTGTTATGGTCTATCCTAGCAGTGGCTAGGAAAATAATAACTAGAAATTGGATTTCAGATACACCTCCTTCGTTCAATGAATTTAAAAATGTTATGAATATAATGTGTCATATGGAAATAAGCACAATTAGAATGAGAACAACTAGAAAAACATCACATTTTATTGTGTAGAATAATTTACAAAATTTGTTAAAAAAATTCTAATTTCAATAGCAGAGTATTTTAGTTTAATTAATTGATCTGATTGTAGTGGATGTCTTTGTAAATACTTTAGTTGTTTTGTTGAATATTATAATAATACCTATTTTTAATTATTTGTATAAAATTGTTATGATATTTCTCTTATATGTTAAAACAATAAACTTGTTTTGAAAAAAAAAGAAGAGAGATTTGGGTAGAATTTCGACCAGGATGTAAGATTTCCTTAATGGATGTCCAAATTTTTTTAGGGTTGTGTTTAGTATTATTCTGTAAGTTATTATAGTATAATTTTTTGTTTTCATTTATTTTCTTTTTAATACAATTGCAAAGCATTCTGAAGTTTTCAAGATATTGAGGTGTTTTATATTTTTGCCAATCATTCCACATTTTTTCTCTTTCCTGCATTAGCATTCTACTCTTTGGATAGCCAAATTGCATTATTTGTTTTTAGTCTCTGCCTTCTAGGAGATAAATAGACAGATATGGGAAACATATGCACTGCAACCAGACAATGGCAGTATATATATATTTATTGTCTATATAATGTTAAGGAAATATTTTATGACTTTATATATCTATGAGCCACTAGGCTCTTCTTCAGCTGATGACCTTTCAAGCGAGTACCTAAAAATAGCAGCCAATATAATTGCCTAAGAATTGTAAATGGAATGTAATGTAACAGCAGAAGTTGGTATTGATTTCAGAGTCTGATTGTTGGCTTAAAGATCAGAAGCTTGCCAGGTGGAGATAATTTTGCAGGTCAGTGTACTTTAGCCTCTCACAAACACATATTAGGTTAGTGAAGTGTGCACCATATGATATCTGTAGTGAACTCACAAGGAGATACAGTTACACTGGATAATAAAGAAGAAGTCCTCATAATTACCCTTTCTGACAGTCATCCTCTCGCCTCCACAACTAGAAGCACAATGGATACCAACAGAAGGCTGAATCATTCGCAGCCTAGCTATATGTGACAAGCTGTAATACTTTTAATGTGTTTACAAAATAGTGAAATGGGGTAGTGAACACACGATTTTAATCGTTATGAGTATCAATGTGAAACACACTCACTGTTTAGTCACATTTAGCCCACTGATACATACTTATCATTTTCAGTGTAGTGTGCACAACCAGATGAGTACTGGTGAAAAAAAATCACAGATACACATGATACTGTCTGACAACGACCTGCATCTCCATATTAAAATCCACATATATTTATAAATACATAAGTAAATATTTGTCTTGTTAAATATGTATGTATTTTACATAGTGGAATAGTGGAATATAAAGGCTTTTGAAAAGTTTCAGATGTTTGAGTATTTAATGGGTAAGACATGTATACTGCCCTCAGATATACTATGGATACCTGCACATTGCTTAGTTATTTGCAGCCTATGTATCATTCACAGATTTATACAAATTCCAACTATAATGTGAATGAAAATTAAAATCCTAATTGGGTTTTGAACTTATAAAATCTGTTTATAAGCATCAGGGTCAGATGCGTTACTTATTAAGCTACCTTTGCTGCCTGGCACATTTAAACCTCTCAAATATATGCTTGTTTCTTGGGTAATTTCTGCTATTTCTCAATAAGACTCACAAAGAGACAGAGGAGCAGTGTTTAGATCATTACAAGTATACATGCTCAAGAGTTCCATCTCGCATCTGCTGGATAGCTGTGAAAAGCTGAGTCATTCCCCCCATATATTACATTACAATAGCATATTGCAATCTTTACACTAATGCTGACATATATAATTCAATATTCAGTGATGCTGATATAAATCTGAATTGTGCCTGAACAAAAAACTGTTATGTTTAGTAAGAACACATAAATATTAATATAAATGTTATAGTCTTTTGTTCCTTACTATTATGAATAAAGTACAGTGATAGAATTTTTTCAACAGTCAAAAATCCATTGTGTTTGACTTACTAGGCATAAGGAGAACATGTTAAGGTATAGCATAATTTCACATGCTGTAGGGCTCTGGCATGTCTCTCCTGCTGACTGGTGCAATCCAGTCTCAAGTTTGCTCCAGCTCCATCTGGTGAAGGTCATCATAACAGTGAAAGATCTGGACACCAGTCCCGTGGATTCCTGTTCATCTATTAAGTTCTCTGCCAGTTTGATTCCTTATATCCATCATGGCTGACTCACACCCTTGCCTCCCACCCAATGTAGACATGCAGCAACTTTCAGGTCTCCTTATCAGTGCAGTTGGGCACCTGGGCATGTCTTAGCCACCTCTCAGTCAACACCTTAGATCTTGTAGAATCTGAAAATGCTAAGTAGGAATTGCACAGCAGCAAAGTAATGTTCCGGTATAGTATCAGTATCAATTTTCAAATGTGTGGTGTAGTTAGCATCAGCCTGTTGTTAGACATCACAGACATACTGTACATTTTGACAGATATTGACTAATAGCTGGTATATATGCCAAACTATAGGCAAATGTACCAAGATCTGATTGTTTACATTGGTGGACACAGATGCAATTCATAAACAATCAATGCAAATGAGCATCATTTATTGTGTATGGAGAAAATGGTAGTTAACACAGTTCATCTCACTGTTCTCCTAGTTGGGAAAACCTAACGTTGGGAGACAGTTGTATTACTTTATAGTTCTATTATGCTTGCACTTCTGCTATATGACCCTGTAAATGCAACTCATCAATTATGTATGGTGCAAATGGCACTTAATTGCAGTGTAAGCAATTTTTAAGTTTCCTAATATCTTTACATATTTTGTTTGTGCACATGGCCAGCTTCCTATTGCAACATCTAATCATTCACTTCTGCAGTACTTATTAATAGATAATCATAAAATGCTTTAGCTTTGCAGAATTTGGATTCCATATGTTTTATGTAAATTGGTGAGTTATATTGGAGAATTTGTCCTCATACTTTGTTAGTCAATGTTTTGCTATCAATGAATAACCTGTGTATAACTATGGTTATATATACTCTTATGGCATTATTGCTTGTTTGGTTACATTTTACATTGCAGATTTCAATGAGTTATGACAGAATCCATAGGTATGCCCAAATTTACTTCAGTGTACTACCTCTAAATACATTTTCCATAAAATACAATATGTGCTGTTCCATTATCTCAGTTCTAGTATGTGGTTCTTACATCTGAATGTCTTATATAGTGCACTCTCTTTGGACATATATCTAGTGACAAATCAAAACTGTCTATGGGGTATGTTGCTATGAAGCAATGTAGAAATGCATATGTTGTGCATGCTTACTCCTGGATAGCTGTAACACACTTTTATACCCTGATATGCACGAGTTTGTGTGTCGAAGATCAGTCTTTGGTCAATAAAAGACAATTTATCTCTCAGAGAAAACAACATAATTCTGGAAGCTTTGTGTCAGCATGGCAAATGCCTTTGGGACTGAACAGGTGATGTGATATGGAGGAAATGGGTGTGGCACGGCATTGCCATCATGGTGAATGCTGTGGACAGTATGAGTCAATCACACTGAGAATGCTGCTGCTGATGATGATTAGACATGATGCTGCATACCATAACGAAAGTATAATATTCCCAGAAAGAATGAGATACCACAGGTGGGGGGCCTGCTATACCTTCCTCAGATGTTCCTGGCATCACACCATCACCTGTTCTATGGCAGGTTCATTCTAAGTGGGGGAATTAAAGCTGGCCACCAAGACCATGTGGTAAGCATTCTAGTAGCATACATAATCTAATATATTTTACATGAATTGGTGTTATACTCCTCCATGTGTTGTATGTTCTTATGCATTCCACAGTGCCACCCCTCGTATCACTGAAGCTGTGTCCTCTGAAGAGAGTATACCATTAAGCTTCCCACTTTCACTGATAGTAAGTGCAATTAGGAGTCTACTTGACCTTGCATATTGATGACTTTTCCTCAGTCATAGGACCATCACACAGAGAAAATAAAAGAGTAAGTCCACCAGGTCATGTTGCCTTACAATACTATGCATGAGTGTAGTGTTATACATAGGAGTCTTTTTATTATTTATGTATTTATTTATTTATTGACATTTGATTACCTAGAAAGTCTGACTAGGTAGAAGCCCATTTTCAGTGGAGGCTCATGGAAAAAAATTTCCAAATTATTACAAAACATTTTAAGAACAATAATTTTATAATTTTCAAAAATAAAACAAAAACATCTGCAGTTCAAATAATTATACAAATTAGGCATAATATAAAAAACATTGGTTATCTCAGAATGCTAAATATTTGTATGTGTTGCATATTGTTCTATATTCCACAGAACCACTCATGCATCAAACCACTATAGTCTGCTATTAGGAGACTTAATGACCTTACCTACTGATGAATTCTCCTCTGTCACAGGATGATCACACAGGTAGAAGAGCTGCAAGACCACCAGGTAAATGCTGCCCTACTTTGCTATTAATAAGTGTAGTGTTATTCATAGTGGTCTGTTCACTATCTCAGAGTGCTAGACACTTAGCTTGTGTTGTCTGTTCTTATGTATGCCTTAATGCCACCCTGGCATTAGACCACTGCGGAAGTTCTGGTTCAGGAATGAAAGCACTAAATCATAATTTCTAATAAAACATTTTTGGTGGTACTGGAGCGTGCTTTTTTAGCAGTTTTACCTAAAGGAAGTTTTGAGATACCTTTTGCTTCTCTAAGTGGTTTTGGTGGTGTCATCTGGAAAGTGCCCTCAAATTTCTTAGATTTACTCTCCACCTTTATGTAAATGAAACACATTTTTTGGATGTAACAATACTAAAAGGCAGCGTTAATATGACATTTGTCTCAACAGTATACAAAAAAAACTATCTTTTCAAACTCCTACCTATAGTATACAAGTTATCACCCTTATTTTCAAAAAAAGGAGCTTAGTGAGAGGATAGTTTGTTAGGTTGGTCAGGATTATATCTAACTAAGATTTGTTCCTTAAAGAGAGAGGCTACCCCCCAAATTTGGTCAACGAGACCCAAAAAGAAATTGTGCAGAGAAGGAGTACAAAATATGTACACTGTTTGGCAATGGGCAACTAACTCAGACAGCCTCCCAACTGAAACTCCCAATGCTAAAACTTTGAAAAAGCTACGATCCTCAATTATTTCCATGAATCAGGAGGAACAAACAGAATTATGAGCACCGACTGAAAAATGTTAACTCACTACTCAAAGGTAGAATGAAAAAGTGTGGAAACAGCCAACTTTTGTATACAAAAGGAAAGAACATTAAAGAGAATTTAGAAAGATAGAAAAAATATGATTGCACTACTAGAAGGAAGGTGGGAACTTACAAATCTGAATTTTGACAACAGTGAGAATTGATCTCTGAAGGAGACAGTACTGATTTAAAGGCCAGACAGAGAACAATTAAATTTACCCACCATTTTGACTGTATTACTAACGGCATTGTCTATCCTGCAACATGTAACCTATATCCTTCTATCTAAGTAGGAAAGGCTGACAGAGTTTTTGTAAGAGAATATATGAACACTCTTATGGCAACTTCACAAAAAAGGAGTCTAATGCATTATTTGGTAATGCTAATAACTGTTACATTGATAGTTTCCATTTTTTGTATTCTTAAAGAAGTACATGCTGCCCCCAGGGATGGATCCTAGGAACTGCATCTTGAAGCACACAAACTGGTATGGCAGCTAGACCTAGATATCTCTAACCAACCCGAGTGAAATTATTTTGTCTGCATTAATAGTGTGATGAAACCTAGAGCTGGCAAACTGTGGCAGATCTTGCAGGTTGTTTTGGTAACAGGAGAGACTAACTTACTTCTTAATCAAGATGATCCATAAAATGTTCTAAAAGTTTTAAAAGACTTATACATTTAAAAGACTTATACATTTTAGTAAATCAAGTTGTTTTTAGCTTTCAAATAACTGTTTTAAATGTTTCAACATTTTAAACTTTTGTATTATTTTCTAGCAGATAGGCAATGTAACACAGCAGATGAGTTAGTGGCATTGTGCCATTAAGATTTTGATCAAGTATCTTGAACTCATTTAAAAGGGGTGTGATTGAATTTTTTAAGTAGTTCAGCTTTTCTGTGACTAAATAGCTTAATTCTTTTACTTTTTGGGAATAAATATTACTGTTTGAGAGCCTTCACGTGGATCCTACTGGTTATTGGTTTATTTTTTCAAGATTTCTGCTCTTCTGCTTGGTTCATCATGGTCAAAACCCAACTGGCATGTCCCATCATACACCACATGTCACTGAACTAATTCATAGTGTGCCCCACCATTCACATGGCACAACCACCAGATGAGCAGTACAGCTCCCTCAGCCTAAAGTTTCCTCATGTATCAGGGGCAGCCAAGACCTTGACATTAGCCATCAATGTTGGCATTCTCATCTGAGTTGGCATTACTGAGGCAGTTATCCCAGTGCTTGTGTCTTGTTGTAGCAATGATGAGCACTGTGCTGTTAATGGTGTATAACATGTCTGATGCCACAGTGATTATATTTTTTGTATGATTTTATATGAAAGCAAGTCAAACCATTTTCACTATTGTGTACATCTGTTCATGCTTAACACATTGTTATAGGATTTCCTGTCAATGTACATCACTTGTGTTGTACAGCTAATTTTATGTTAAGTACATGTTGTGTTACAAAAGCATTTTGCTATACATACAAAAATGTTGTTGTTGGCTATGACATTAATTCTTAATGGTGCACCTTGTGGAAATAGTGGTTGTCATAAGCATACATGGAAGACCAAATATGTGTTTCCTATGTCACATTATGCTGCATACTGCCAGTGAGTATACTGCACCAAACCTTGAGATATGCACTTCCCAGTCTCAAATGCCATGGTCCTGGACTTCACAATCCAAGTCAACAATGACATCACATGCATACAAGAGCTACATGTGCTTCCATACATGTCCGGACATGCATATTATCCTACTAATCCTAGACTGTATGTTGTCTCAAACAGTTTTATTTTGAATTATTTTCCTTCACTATTAATTACATATACATGTGAAATTTCAGGTGTTGATCAGGTTTTAGTTGAGTCAGTTATATTATGGTATTACAGACCATGACAATCATGCCTGGGATGCTGAGTGTGTGTCCTTTCTCAGAGCTGTACCATGTATAGGACATATTTGGCATGATGTTTGCACATCTGAAAGTTTCCTTATCAGCATCAAATTGTATGAAATTATAGAATCAGTGCATGCACAAACAAGCTGTTTATGTATCATGTAACGTATGTATCTGTATCACACATTCTGCAACCTTATACACATGTTTTGATGTTCATCTTCCCCATAAACACATGGCAACAGCTAAACTACACACAGTAGTATGCCACCTACACACACTATAATATACATATGGACAGACCACCCTTGACCCTTATGTGTTACACTAGCATTCAAAATACAATTATGTCCGCAGTAGGCAGTGTACCTGCACTACATTCATCCATATCCAATAATTGCATAATTCCCTGTAAACATCCAAACATATTCTGCGCAGGTGTTATCACTGTTATTTTTATTGTGTAGTATGAGGCAATTTAAATACTTGTATGGAACAGATGATGTTTCCCATGACAACTTTCAGATGGATTACTCTAGTTGTCACATGTGGTGTTGTTATGCTGACACCACACTTTATATGTGTACATGTTCACATCTGACATGTCATAACTCAAAGGTTCTGAGCCTGATGCTGCCATGTTACCTAAGACAGCATACACAACCACAGTCTTCATCACCCACATCTAGATGTTTCACCATTGTGTCCTCCTGATCATCTTGTGAATGCTCAGATAGCTCCACTTCAGACATTTGGGATTCTTGGGGAAGTCCACCAACACCTAGGGCTAATAGGCCAGTGTGCATAGATGTGATCATATTGTGCAATATGGCACACACTGTGACCATTTGTGCAGCTATTTATTGTCATGTATTGCAGTGTATCTCATATGTGTCCAGACATCTGAATCATGATTTTAGCATGCCAAACAATCATTGAGTGGTGTCTCTTGTCATGGTGTGTGTCCTACTGAATGCAAACTCAGCATGCCCTGAATGGTGTCATGAGCCAGGGTTCTAGTGAATAACTGCAGTCACCTGTTGATATAAGTGGGCAGAACATAGACAAATTGCTTCAAGTTATCATGCCATTTGACAGAACCAGTTAATAATGCACAAGCATCCCTAAGGGATGTCACCCAATTGAAAAGCTTCCCTTAGGGCTCTTTTGCTCCATATGGTTACATCATGCACACTACTGAGGAGTATTGCCATCAGGTTAATAATGAAGCCACCTGCAGAGTAAACTAGCTGATAATTGAGTGAAGGTCACCCCTTTCTATTACTGTAATGCTCTGCATCATCATAAGTGAGTTTTTTTATTATTATGTGGGTGCAATCAATTGCACTAAGGACATATAGACTGGCATATAACCATTCTGTGAATGACAGGCACTCCCTGTGTGTTGCCGCGAAGCAGAACTCTTCCACTTTGCTGCACATAACTGGCAGGAACTGTCTTAGTATGCAACTAGAAGCTGCCTGGAACACTCCGTTTCTGTGGTTTGCTGTTGAATTCACAGGAAAGTATTGTGATGTAAAAAATGTTTTATAGCAGTGACAGGCAAGTGTGGCCACTGGTGAATGCTTGCCAAAACGTATAGATGAACTACATTTTCGCATTGTGTTGCCATTGGACACACGTATTGGGTTTTGGAATTGGGTGCATATGTGCAGAGTCTGTAGTTATCTTACACTATACTTGTCAGCATATGCACTTGAATTTTGGTGATTCTCAAAAATCACATCAAGCCTTAACTTGCCAAAGTTTACCTTCAGTGCGCTGCACTGTGGGCACTTTCTTTTAGAATCTGGCCCTGAGTTTCCATGGGAGTGAGGTGATGTCCGTTTCAGCATCCTCTGGGTTACTGTTATCATTCTTATCCATAGGTTAATGTGATTCTGTTGAATGGGCAGAGGGGTTGGTTGCATAGCTTTTGTAGCCAACCCTGGCACTCATATAGCAAACTGGCTCAAGGACAGAACCCACAGGGTCAAAGTTGCTGGAGCTATGTCAGACTCTAAGCCAGTCACAAGCGGTGTCCCACAGGGCTCAGTCCTGGGACCCCTCTTGTTCGGCATTTATTTTTCCGAGGTACAGGCAAACATAGGAGGATTGTGGCTGACAAATTTCGCAGATGACTGCAAACTGGGTGCCATAATTGATACTCCAGTGGACACAAACATCCTTCAGAGAGGCCTCATAGAAACGGATAATTGGTGCCAGAGCCATGGCCTTAAGCTGAACGCCAAAAAATGTATAGTCATACCCTTTGGGAAAAACAAGGTACCGACAAATTACCACATAGGTGGTAATCCATTAAGTATGGAAGAGGTAATCAGGGACCTAGGGACCCAGGTTGACAGTAAACTCTCATTTGACACTCACATTGCCAAAGTGGTTAGGAAGACCTTCTATATTGCCCACCTTATCATGAAGGGTTTCACATCTAGATCAAGAGAGGTCATTGTGCCCCTATACTCTTCTCTTATCAGGCCAATGATTGAGTACAATGCCCCATTTGGGATGTATCTCACCCGACACCTGCAGCAGTTGGAAAGACCCCAAAAGTTCCTCACCAAGAGGATAAAGGGTCTTAAACATATGTCATATGCTGCCCGACTGAAAAAGTCCAGCTCTATTCAGTCGCATACCGCCTACTCAGAGGTGATCTGTGCCTGACGTACAAGGCCATGTCCAATCCTGAATTAATGGACATGCTCCACCTCAGAAAATCCAAATCCATCAGAGCCATGAGAACAAGTGACTTAAACCTCAACACAGAAATAAATAGAACGTGCTGGAGGGACAGATTCATAACCCAGAGGCTCCCTACACTCTGGAACAGAATCCCAGTCCATGTTAGGCAGAGCCCCTCACTGACTCTATTCAAGAGAAATCTCGACGAGTGGATGGGAGATCGTAGGTTTACCCCGGGGGTCATCTCTGTGTCACTACTAGACAGAGGCATAGTAAACTAAACCCTAAAAGGGCATAGTATTCTCATCCTAAGGGGTGGTGTAAGCCACATACACTCTGGCTAGGCTTATAAATGCCTTAGGGCAGATAGCCTAGTATGAACCTATGAACCTATGAACATACAACAAAATTCTTGATGACCTTGTCAGCAGCATATACCACTGCTCCTCCTGAGGTGCCAAAGACTCTGAAATATGTTCTGAGAAGCCTAAATACATATGCCCATGCACCTCACCTGTATGATCTGTATTAACAAATACTTTAGATTCTTACTAACCTAACCTCTCATTATACTGTCTATAGCTTTCAACACTGCTCTCTCCCTGCAGTTATGGTGGACTTGTTTCTTTTTATTTTTATTTCCTAGCATAGTGCTCTATACTTTTAATACATTTGTATATCCTGATTGTCATATTTAATTGTCATTTTTCATTTCTTTTTATTTTTACATCAGTGATGTGTCCTCATGCTTTATTGTATCCTATGTATTTTACTATCAAACTTTATGTATATATGCTTTTTAAATTATGTCTGTACTAATTTTTTAATCAATGATATGTAACTCTCTGGAGTTTTTCTCCACAAGTTTCTGGTGAAAATGAGTATTTATTTACCCTGTCAGACTTTCTCAGTAAAAAAAATGTCAATAAATAAATAAATGATATTCTACAACAGCATGGATCAAGCCTAGATAGAGGAATTATTGCTGTGTTCACCTAATGCACATGCCTATTGCACTGGTATTATCAGCCATGGCTCAAAGGGGTATTCTACATTAAATGCAAAATATTACATTGAGGGAGTTGTTACCACACAGCATGAGCACATTGTAATATAAGTATACTAGGCACTATTCATCCTATATTAGTCATCTAGATGGTCCTCTGGATATTTCCATCCAAAAAGTGAATGTAGAGGCTACACATGTCATATAATGGCAACACACACGCTGCTGGCATGCAAAATGAATGTATATATTTTTATTATTAGGTCATATGCATTTTTAATATAGATAGATGATAGCTAGATATGTAATATACATATATCTATATCTATATCTATATCTATATCTATATATTTATATCAATAGATAGATAGATATAGATAGAGAGATCAATATATACTGTATTGAAACATGTGTAAAATTAGTGGTACCCAAAAGCCAGAACCATATATGTTCTTCTACATTCTCTATCAGTATATCCTGGATTTCATCATGTACCCCAAAGAGAGACACCTGCAAGAACCCATGGTACTACCTGTCACTTGGTGGACTACAGAAAGTCCTTGCAGTCAAAATAGCCCTGTAGGTAAATACTAGACTAGCTGGCTTGAAGGGCCATTTTAAGCCTAGCCAATATCCCAAGGGCAGAATTAAGCCCTGTACCTTGTAAACATGAGGTGAATACATTATCCATTCTGCCAAACTCATCCAATAGCATATGCCTTAGTGTCCAAAGAGAATAAGTGAGTCATGCATTCCGAGCTATCACATGAAACTGGCTTATGTAACAGATATTCCTCAATAATTAATGGTCAGTTCAGAATTAGTCCCTGATCGTGATATGTTGATATGATATGAATGGTGCAGCACTAACATTGTCACCTCACAGCAAGAGGTTCTCCAGTTCGATTCTCGGCTGGGGTGCTTTCTGTGTAGAGTTTGTATGTCTCCCTTGTGTTCATGTGGCTTTCCTCTGGGTGTGTCAGTTCTCTGCCACATAGGTTCATAGGCAGGTACTAGGCTATTGGCACTAGGGCCTACATAAGCCTAGCCAAACAGTACCCTGATTTTGCCACCCAAGAAAATTATTTTCCTGTGCCCCTGTCAAGCAGCCCCACAGAAGTGATCCCCGGGGTGAATTTCCTATCTCCCATCCAATCATCAAGATTTTTCTTGAAGAGTGCTAATGAGGAGGTTTGTTTGATATAGATAGGTAGTTTGTTCCAGAGTATGGGAAGTCTCTGAGACAGGAATCTATCCCTCCACCATGTTCTGCCTATTGTGGTGACAAGGTTTAGGTCCCTATAGCATGTAGCTCAGAGGGATTGGGATTTCATAATGTGGAGCATGTCCAACAGCTCTAGGTTTGACATAGCTTTGTATGTTAGGCAGAGATCGCCTCTGAGTAGGTGATATGCGACAGAGTAATGCTGGAGTTTTTTGAGACAGTCTGCGTAGGGCATCTGTTTGAGGCTGGTAATTCTCTTTGTGAGGCATTTCTGTGGCCTTTCCAGTTGTTGTAGATGTCTTGTGAGGTACATACCCAAAGGGGTGTTGTACTCTATAATGGGTCTAATGAGTGACGAGTAGAGGGGAACAATGACCTCTTTTTTTCCTGGACGAGAAACCTTTTGTGAAGGACATGTGTCTAGACATTTCTCCCTGGGCCTCCGCTGAAAATTGGCTTTGTTCCAAGGTGGACTTTACAGGTTAACAAGTGTTAAATAAAAATAATAAATGTTATTCATGGAGAACATTCTAGGTGTTGCTCTGGTGCTTGTTCTGTCATTGTTCTCTGCACAGTCTGAAGTACATGAAGTTGATTTAAGTGAACAATGCCTACTGTGATTCCTAATATTTCTGCTATATACACTGATATTTTTCCATGTGCTATGTCAATGTATACCTGTTCATGTCACCAGGCCAACAGGTAGCCATGATGCCTTGAGATTGCAATACATGCTCTGTATCACTCATTTGCATGTATTCTCATTCTGCACAATTATACTGTACCTAGCCTACAACCACTCAAAAGTGCCTTGTGAACTACAAATTGTCTATGAATCCATTTCAGTGAGAAAAGTTTACTTCAATTGTCATTGCTCTGATGCATCATTTTTAAATATTGAAATTTTAATTTTTATACAAACATGCATAGCTTCTAAGTTTGTTGTCATAACACTATATACTTATATTTTTGATAATTTTTAATTTGATAACCAGAAAAAAGATGGCTATTCTTTTGTCTTAAGCCAAGTATTTTGGAAATGTTGAAAAGTGTCATTTCCTCATAGTGTTCTAACTTTTACTTGCAAACTGTCATATTTCTTGAATGTAAAACTCAAACCAAAAGCTGTAGATGGAATGAAGGAGCGAACACAATTCTTTAGTACTTTAGTTCAACTTTATTCTTCATGAACGTCTTCAGAAAAAAAGTTAACCTCTCAAAACATACCTCTTATAAGTTACATCACACATGACATGACTTTCATGGTACTTTAAATTAAGGGAATAAACCCATACCATAAAAATAAAAAACTGTCTTGTTTTCCAAACAGCTTTGAATGTCAAAACATCATAAAAATGTCTTAATATAAAAAAAATCATCATATTATTGTGATTTGAATGTTGTTTTAGTGCTAAAAATCACTTAATATTAAGCATTCGTTCAGACCAGGGGCTCTGTCTGCTACCAAACTGATCTGCCACAATGATTCCTTGCATTCTAAAATCAAATTGGTGTTCCCTATATAATCTACTTGTTGAACATAATCTATGACTGAAAAGGTGACATTTTTAAAGTTCACACAGTGAATAGCATGCCTAGCTAAAGCACTGGTAAAGTCCTTTTTCTTAATAGTGAGTGTGTGCTCATATATTCTACGCTTTAAACATCTAATGATTTTTCCTATGTAGTAACTAGGACAAGAGTCGCATACTGCCATGTAAACTATGTTTGTACTCTCACAGGTAAATTGCCTGTGGACCCAAATAGTCCTTTTAAGATGTGTAATAAATATACTAGATGTATTGCTTATATACCTACATTGTTTACACTTCCTGCAAGAGAAAGTACCCCGAACACTATTCACATCAGTCAATGCCAAAGTGTGCCCCCTCCCCCACCATTTTCCAAAATATTTTTGATGTTCTTAATTTTCTTGTAGGTAAACTTGGGTTCTACACTGACTATCTGTATGAGTTCCCTATTCCCCATCAAGAACTTCCAATTGTCCTTAATTATGTGTTTAATGACACCCATCTCATTAACAATGGTGATGGGGAAAGAAATGATAAACACTGTGTTGTCCTTCTTTTTCCTGTTGTTACTTACATCACCAACCCGCTTGATGATGGGTTTGGCAGTGTTTTGTCTCAGAATGAACACTTCCTTATGTATAGTGGTTACCCAAGCCTGGTCATACCCTCTTTGTTCAAAAAATGTGTCAACATGATGACCTCTTGAAAAAAGTGTCATCATCAGATGTAAGTCTACTGGGGTGAATAAATTGCCCCTTAATCACCCCTTTCGTCATATGCCTAGGGTGTAAGCTATGTCTGTGCAAATATTGGTTGACAATGACATCTTTCCTATAAATCTTACTAGAGTGTTTTAAGATAACACCTGAAGCTTATAGGAAAATGTTTTGTGAGCAGATGCAAGGCAGATGAAAGTGTGTGTGAATATATTGTTGATTTAAGCATTTATTTTCATAGATGAGTGAGTGAGTGTCAGATCACCACTTTTAAAGGGCTGGCAGATCTTTTGGTGATGGAAAAAGCCCTTACTACTTTGCCTGAGGACATAAGAATCTGGTTAGCAGATAGGCAATGTAACACAGCAGATGAGTTGGGGAAAAAGAGAGACCTGCACCTAGCAATCAGGGCATCACTGCACAGGAAAGTGATACCCAGTGCTGCTCATGGGTCTAACGGAACCCATGGTGGGCAGCCTAAACCACCCCAATAGAGTCTGCCAGTAGCAGAGGAAGCCACTAATCCAGCTACACAGCCAGGACCAAGGGTTAAATGTTTTAAATGCAACCAGTGGGGTATTGTAGCATATAGATGTCCATGGAGACAAAGTGGGGAACAAACAGTGGGAGAGCCAGTAAGTGGGAGTGACAGAATACCAGCAGTAAGTTGTCTGGAGACAACAAGGATACCAAACTACCATAAGAGGTTATATCCTATCTTAGTGGATGGGAAGCAGACCACTGCTAAGAGAGACACAGCCTCTGACCTAACCATTGTGAAGCCTGCAATGGTTAGAGGAACACTACTTGCTCGGGCAGTCTACTACAGTCAGAGCTTTTGGAGGGATCCCATTCCAAATACCTTTGGCTAGGGTTCACCTTGACTGGGAGCATGCAAAAAGAACCAAGCAAGTAGGTGTGTTTGAGGATATCCCTGCAGATGTGAATGATTTTGATAATGCAGTACCTTGTGTGCTTGCAGTCAGGCTTGGAGACAAGTGTGTGGGTCTGGTAGCCTGGGGGAGACCCAGACAGACTGTAGACTTGAAGCAAGGACTGGTGTGGTGGCTACTTTAGAGGGAGAGCTACCTTGTAGCAGTGAGAGTGAAGGTGAACCACAGCTGCTTGTGGGTACTGATGTTCCCTTGGACAGAATGACTGCAAGAGCAGAGGTGAGTAGTAGCACCCAGGCTGACACTGAGGCACCTCTGTCAGAGAATACCAGACCTTCTGTGGAAGGGGAGCTGGGAAGGGTTACAAAGAGACAGGCTCAGCTGTCAGACCCTACATTAAACAGCCTGAGGGAGGTAGCCAGGGAATTACCTGATTCTCAAGGGTGGTGGTAATCTGTATACTAGGACAATGGGTTACTGTATAGAGAGTGGACCCGTGAGGGAGGGCTAGAGGGTGAGAGAATACAGCAGTTGGTAGTGCCCAGAGCCTACTGTCTGGCACTTCTAGCCATTGCCCATGACATTCCCTTTGCAGGTCACATGGACATAAAGCATGCAAAGTGACAACTTATGCAGAACTTTTACTGGCCTGGGATTTCCAGAGATGTAACAGGGTACTGCAGGACCTGTGAGCAGGACCAAAAGGTAAGTAAGGCAGAAGACAAGGTCAAGGCCCCTTTGATGCCTTTGCCTGTGATTGAGGAGCCATTTCAAAGGTAACTATGAATATTGGGGGGTCTCTGAGTACTCCAGGTTACATAGGGAAGAAGTATATCCTATTGGTAATAGATTATGCTACCAGATTCCCTGGGGCGGTGTCTCTGTCCTCCATTGAGGCAGAAAATGTGGCAAATGCTTTATTAGAGAATTTCAGCAGGGTAGGTTTCCTCTAAAAAATACTGACTGACAAAGATGCCAATTTCATGTCAGACCTGTTGGCTTGTCTGTGAAAGCACTGTGGGGTGAAGCATCTAAAGAACACCCCCTACCATCCCCAGACTAATGGTCTTGTTGAGAGGTTAAACTCTGCACTAAAGACCAGTTTAAGAGGGAGTACAACAAATATTTGCGCCATCTGTTGTTTGCTTACAGAGAAGTGCCCCAGGAATCCACAGATTTTTCACCCTTTGAGTTACTGTATGGGCATAGGGTGATGGGACCTCTAGATTTGATTTGTGATGAGTGGATGGGTGAGTGTGAATCCCACAATGAGTCTGTTGTGGCATATGTCCTAAATCTTGGGATAAAGCACGGGGAACTCATGGGCTTGACCCAGGAAAACTTGGCACAAGCCTAACAGCAGAAAAAGGTCTGGTGTGACAGGAATGCTTGAGCTAGAGACTATGCTGCAGGGCAGCAGGTAATACTTCTCATTCTTGTCAGACACAACAAGCTGCAGGCAACTTGGGAAGGACCCTTCAAAGTGGTAAGGAAGGTCAGTGATATTAACTACACAGTAAAACTGCTAGACAGGTGGCAGGGGCACAAACTGTACCATGTTAACATGATGAAACCTTACCATGATAGGGAGGCCCTTGTGCTAGGTATTTGTAGTAAGAGACAGGAAGAGTCTGAGAGGGATCTGTGGCTACAGGGAGCCAGTCAGCAAAATCCCAAATTTCTATGGTGGGGCCTAGGATTCCAGGTATATGATAGGACAGTGCAGCACTGTACTGGGGTCAGCAATGCCAAGGCAGATGGAATCTCAAAACAGGGAATGGGGTAAGGTATTCCCTGATTGGCTCAACTTTCTCAAGCAATGTTTCTCAAGGGTCACTTGAAATACTAGATTGAGTCTTGGAGGGAGGAGGGGTGTCACAAAAAGAGATACTGCCACCCCAGCTATCTGGAATTTTATAAATAATTATATGTCATTTGTGAATATCAACATGATTTATATGCTTATGTTACAAATGTATTAGAACTGTATGTTATGTGTATATCAAACTGCTGTTACAGAAGTATGTGTTGAAAGGGTATGTAAAGTACTGAGCTTTAAAAATGTACCCACGGGGTACCCTACTGGAACAGAACAGAAATGTACATACACTATTATAACTGTTTAGATGTATATATTTTAACAATGGATACTGGAGCATAGGAGGCTAATTTCAGAAAAAAATAGCGCTAAATTTAAATTACTTTATGATCATGTAATAAAAGGATGTTATCTTGCAGTTTTAGTGCAGTAACAGACACATTGTCTACAACTAGAAGTTCTCTGCATTGTTTTAACAAGTGTTTTATTGTTTTATGACTTCCAGGATATGCCTTAAATCTAAGAAAAGCCTTGTTTATGTATTTTCACAAGTAGATGCTAAATGCTATTAGCTGCAGCAATGGTTGTTTTTCTCCTTGGATAGAGTCAGATGACAAGATGTGATGTCATCCTGCAAGCTATCCCAGCAGTAATATTTAGGGGTCTATATTAGAACACAAAATGTTCAAAATTTTGAGTGTTCTAATATCAAACCCTATGAATCGAAAATTTAAAACTTCGAACATACAGAACAGCGATTTTTTTCCTAGGGAAAACATTTGCTGTTCCAAAACACATGCACACAACACAAGTACACCAAACAAATAGCAATCCACACACATACACCTAAACACTTACACCTAACCCTGCACTAAGCTATACATACACCACTAACTATCCACTTACCTTAACCCTAACCCTAAGGTCCGTCACTTTCGCGCAGTCACCTCACCCGTGCCCTAACCCTATCTCACCTACCCAGCCCTAACCCTCATGTCCACACAATCACACACTTACCTGACCCGCGCCCATACCTCTCAACTGTCCCTAATTTTCAGGGACGTCCCTGATTTTCACTCAAATTTTAGCTCTGTCCCTCTGAATCCCTCCTAAAACTAGTGACTTTGGGCAGAAAGGTGGTGAATTACACTTAATGAATAATGTCAATAATTAAAAGTTATACACTTCTTTTACTTCAGAAAAGGTGTATTAATTCATATGCTCTGATTCTCTCAATGTTTCAACTTAATAGCACTAATATTTTAAAAGTGTCCCTGATTGTCCCTGATTTTTTCTTGACTTTTCCCTGATTCTGTTCAAATTTGTCCCTGATTGGTTGAGAGGTCTGCCCACGCCCTAATCCTAACTCACCTAACCTGCCCTAACCCTCACATCCACACAATCGCACACTTACCTGAACCTGACCCGTAACTTTCTACCACAGCACTGAAAATACCGAAGCAACAGAAATGGACAACTGAATTCTTTCCCTAGGAAAACATTTGGTTCTGTTTCTTCGATATTTTTAGCGTTTGCTGAAAATGGGTCGATATTAGAACACTCAAAATTTTGAACGTTCTGTGTTCTAATATAGACCCATATTTGGGATATTAATTTAAGAACTCTCTTGAGACAGACTGAGTATTCTGTATTTTGTCTTTGAGCTGACAAGATCCATTCACCACACATCTGCCTTGCTAAGAATAAGTAAGTCTAGGGAACAGTATAATTCTTTTAGATTCAGTCAGAAATATAGTAAAGCTTAATTTAGATGTTTTTCTTTATTTATTTGAGACTGTCCTGCAATGTTGTTTTGAATATTTCCTGTAATTCTGAACTCTGATGTTACTGTGATTGTATAATGAGTATTTTCTTGTTCTTTTATTATTTATTAGTAAATATATTTAAACCTTTTATTGTGGCTAATATTTGTGAGCCAGATTTAAGTTCTGAGAGTACTTGCACATTTATTTGTTGACACTGTGGGCAATTCCTAATAGCCTTGCTCTTGGTCAAACTACCATTTGCATTGATAGTAACATTACACAGTAAGATTGGACACCCTTTGTTAAGGGCCTTAAAGTAGGTGATAAGGATGTGGCTGGTGACAGTGATAACTACCTTATAGTCTGGGCAGAAGGGGGCATAGCTAGTAAACCTGTGCCAGCCTTTCCCAGGGGTGTGTGTGCATAAATCAAACCTCAAAGTGTGTGTGTGTGTGTGTCAGCTACTTGGGCAGGGTCTCAAAGCATTGGTTAGACAGAGAGGGTGCTGGAGGTATTGGCTTGGCCACTCACCTGAGATCTCAACCTCATAGCTGTGCGCGTGGGGAGTTTTATTAGGGATATGGAGAAAGAGGGAGAAATGAGGCCCCCTGAGTGACTGTGGTCTCTGTGTGCTCTTAAGGGAAATTGCACTTGATGCAGAGAGCTGCATCTGGAAATACTATGTGTGTATCTGTCATCCTCCCAATGTGTGTCCCCCAGTGTTGCCAGTGGTTAGGATTGCGGCTCCCTGATTACTGGGCCAGTGTGGGGCATCACAGCATATTTTGTCCTGAAATCTTCAGTCATTTGCCATTTCTCATGTCTTTTCACAGAACACCACTGCCCAAATAGAGAGGGTCTTTCTTAGACTGATACAGGTGATACCCTACCTTTTAGCAGTCACTCTGCATGCATAATCTATATCTTAAAATGAGGTTCTTACTGAATACATTGGTTATCTTGAGTACTCTGCAGACTGATTCTATCAGGCTACTAATTAGGACCAAAACATCATCCACATATGCCAGTGCTTTTATCCAAAGCCCACTGATAGGTATTCCAAAGGCCATCAGATCTTTATCAATAATTCTCAAGAAGGTTTCTAATGCTGAGTTATGGTGAGAAAGGACAATCCTGCCTCATATTCTTGAGAATCAGTAATGGTTGCAATAGTGCCTTTTTGCATTTAATTCTGGATGAAAGGTTTGAACACAGATTACTTATTTCAGAAACTTAGATGGAAAACTCATAAGTTTGAGGGAAAAGTCTCACTGCATCCTGTCAAATGCTTTCCTTCCAGCTATGTAAAGATGAGTCCCTTGCCAACCAAGCCTGACCACAATTGAAAGGGCAAGAAGACATTCCAACAATATGGTGCTAATACTCTCTGTCTTTCAAGAAGCCTACTTGCCCTTCATGCAGTAAACATAAGCAAGCCATCTCCATTGATATGAGGAAGTAAGACCATGACAGTGAATCATATGACTTCATTAAAGTAATACCTCTGATGTCTGCTGAAGCCGGTGAGTGTGTGTACATGTGTGTGTGTGTGTGGGGGGGGGGGTGATGTTGCTTAGTGCTCTCATATCTTCTCAGGGGGAAGGGTATGGGAACACATGCCCCAGATACATGTTCTTGTAGACTAGACACCCTATGGTTGTGCTGGCTTCAAGGGAAGGTGGGCCTGCCATAATGGGTTACACCACTCATGGAAGCAAGTGACAGGCCTTCACTAATTCTCATTGCACACTAATCCCTGGGAGTATTACCCAGCATATGTTGTGTGCATAGGGATACAAGAGAAAACTGAACCATTCCTGATGGTTGTCTGAAAAACAGCCCCTCTCAGTCATCTCCTTTCCTAGCGGATGAACAATAAATGTTCCAGTATACCATGAGAGCGTTTGATAGTTAGCAGGTAGTAGTGGTAAGCATGGCCAAAAAAATATACATTCTGTAGCTGAGCAGCAAACATCTTGTCCAGGATCTTGGACTTATCATTCACTAAAGAAATTGCCCTGTAGGATGTGATTTCCAAGTGACTCTTCACAGGATTAAGTAGTATTGCAATAGCAGCCTTTAGAATACCTTTCTGAATTCCGTGATCATTTTGCATGCACTCAAATAGCTGACAAGGAGGCTCACTGAAATCCCATTATGGATAGGTTTGTCCAGCTGTGCATTTTTTCAGAAGTTGGAGAGTTAATATTTGTATGAATAATTCTTCTGCCTCAGGTTACATAAGACATTTACTGCACTTAACAAAAATGTAGGAAAGAGTAGTACCTCCAGATATGTCCCAAATTATTCCTCAAAAATACTCTATGAAGGATGTTGTGATCTAAAGTAAGAAGTATCCTAAATTACACATCATAGGCTATACTCTGTGGGTCCTACAATGGACAACCTACATGAAGCTACAGATTGTTTTCTACGTTTACCCACTGCACATTACCCCACTGAGTCAGCTGCACCCATTATTGCCTGATATGCTATCAGACCTCTAAAGCCTTCAATCCCCCTTTCTTTGTCTAAGCCATGGACTCTCTGCAATACATGGGATATGATTTCCAATAGCCTGGCATATTTCACCTCATACAGCTCATGATAACAAGGTACAAAGCATTGACATTCACCCACTATCTGGCATTTAATGGACAACCACCCTAGAGCAGAACAATAGGTGACCTCCTCTACTAAATGCGACTGACTCATTAACCCATCCTCAATAATTCCTTTCTCATTATCCTACAACACTGAATTTGTGATCATCTGTTTAGAGTGAAAGTCTAGGTATTATAATCTCATAACATGTAGCAAAACAAAAAGAACAGGATAGACTGCAATACATTTCCACAGGATATCTATTGAGACGGTCCATTGTAAGACTGAAGCAGAGATTAACAGAATAGTTTTATCTGGACTGGGTGCTGCTGTAAGCTGATTTATATATGTGAGACCACTCGTCAAGAAGCAGCACAAGCTGAGGTGGTCTTGCACTCAAACTGAAGTGTAGAGTTTCCTTAAAGTATATTGCTATTTTGTCAATACTACCTTAATTCAATGGTCACAGAATGGATCATTAACACAGTTTTAGTCCCACATAGCTAAAACAATAGTACTATACATTCTTTTTTTCCCCCAGATAATCATTCAGACCTCTCAACTGTACCTATTTTTGTTGGTGTATGTCTATTTTCAGGCTTGATTCATCACTTCTAATGATGCACCCATTTTTAGATGAATGTCTCAATTTTCACCCCTTCACATGATTTTTGTGAATTTCCCTCATTGTTGCACATGATTTTGAAACAATTTGCTATAAAGAAACCACACTACCTAAACAACATATGGGGGCACCAATGATTTAAAGAAAGAGGAACCATATGTTGCATCTCCATTTTGTCAGAAGCAAAAACAAACAGCTTAGTGAGACAGATTTTTGTAATATTCATGAAGGTGTATAAATTTCATACTGTCTGATGATATGCTTATGTCTTTGCAACCTATATGTCAGTCTTATTTTTTTTTTAATTTTGTGCTTTTGAGTAATATCGCACAGTCTTACTGGAAATGGTGAGAGACATGTGCTTTTCAGTAGTCAAAGTTTATGCTAGTCAGTTGCCCACATTTTTAGTAGGATGTACCTATATTTTAAGAGCCATTGTACCTATTTTCAACATCTACAGGTTGAAAGGTATGACTCTAAAAACACCTGTATGTAGGGGTCCTGCCTATACAACCTCTTCTACTGTTTTTGGGGAACATGGCCAGTACAATGCCCTGAATGGATAGTCCAGAGAAGGACTGTAAGGAGTAAAAATGAAATATTTATTAAGTATTTGCTAATCACCACATAAGGCTAGTACTGAGTGCTATTTAAGATGCTGAAACTTACTGAAGTTCATCCTAGGCTGCTTATTGTGTGGTTTCTACAGATAAAGCACAGTACAGTCTCTAAGTCCTTAATCTTGCAGTGTGAGGTTTGCAGGTTGCTAAAGATCCTGATCTGGTGCATGTGGGGCTGGGTGCCTGTTAAAATCCTGCTCTTACTTCACCCCATCTATCACTAGTGCTGTAGTGGTTATGTCCACAATTGCCTGTCATGTTCTGATGGATGTTCATATTCCTCTGCCTACTTCTACTTATAAAGTTGGGGCATAGCTCTCAACCAATCAGTGACAAATTTCAACAGAATCAGG
The DNA here is from genome assembly GCF_019279795.1 of Protopterus annectens. NCBI lineage: Eukaryota > Metazoa > Chordata > Ceratodontiformes > Protopteridae > Protopterus > Protopterus annectens. Next base: position 819,088,328 of record NC_056727.1, read on the forward strand.
GACAAATCCAGAAAAAAATCATGGGCAATCATGGACACTTCTAAAATATTAATATTATTAACCTGATACATTGACGGAATAAGAGAAAGCGAATTAATATACATTTTTGGAAGTAAAAGAAGTCTGCAACTCTTAATTATTGTCATTATTTATTAAGTGTAATTCATGACCTTTCCTGCAAAAGTCACCAGTTTTAGGAGGATTTAAAAGGGACGGGACTAAAATCTGAGTAAAAATAAGGATCATTCCTGAAAATTTGGGACAGTTGAGAGGTATGATTTGTGGTCCTGAATGTCTCTGCTGTCTCAATCCAGTTTACTGAGCTTCTTCTCTTTGATTTGTCATTCAAAAGCTAATATGTTTTCTTCTATAGAGCTGAAGTGGGTGTATCAGCCCGTCATTCCATTACATTCAGTTTCCTGTTTTAGGATTTTCTCCGTGTTGTACACTCGCTGTGACCTGTTATGTTTCAGGGGGATCCCGACTGGTTTTACACGGGTGTTTAGTAGGGTGTTCTGCCATTCTTTTTTTTTTTATGTCCTTGCTTACATTGTTCCAAATGGGCGTTTTTGAAAATCTTAGCTCTCTAGGGTGGATCCTGCTTTCCAGACTGTTTTTAAATAAATGTTCTCACTTTAGAACTTTCACTTTCCTGAGTAAGTATTCTAGTTCCCTGAAATCTGTGTCCTAAGATATCCATTTATATAAATTGTACTGCACTCTTCCTTTAATCATGCTCTGTTCATCATGCACCATACCTACTAGTAACTATTCTAAATAATATCTGTCATTTCATTACACTATCTGACCCAAGGAAATATCACTGCCAAACACTTTAGAACGCCCACTGGCTGTCCACTAAAGAAAAAAAGAATAACTCTGTCTCTTGCCACATTAGTCTGCAAGATATAAACCAGAACTACTACCTCTAACCAGCAAGAGTCAGCCCTTCACAGAAATGACAAAAACGGAGAACCAGAACTGTAACAAAGAATACCAAACCAGTACTCAGGAATGGAGGCACCATGGTGCAACACTAATATCAAAATGTTTTTTTAATAAACTGATTAAGCACATTCGTCCGAACAGCCTGACTTCATCAGAATCTAGAAATAGCATACAAAAGCAGGCTTAAACCCCCAATTAATCACATGGCATGAACTCATTTAAAAGCCATCCATTTGTAAAGCAAAATAACATGCCCTTTTAAAATCTTAAAAAAAATACTGTTTTTTAGTACTTTATACCTTAAAGGATAACAGCCTCAGAGTGCTGGCTATTGAAATGCATTCATTTAGCCCGGGGAACACATTGGTCCGTAGTTTAAGTTGCCATAAAGTCTCCCTCTCCTCAGTTAGGTCCTTCCAAGGTCCACCTCTAGGTTTCCTTACCACAACATCAAGCCCAAAAAAAAAAACAAACCTGTGCTCAGGATTTTTTTCTATATGTCTATACAAGAACTATTTGTATCCATCTTCCTAACAATTGCCATATGTTCATATATTCTTTCTTTACATTTTCGTTGGGTCTTCCCCACATAAAAACATTTATACTGCTGGCATTTGGCCAAATATATCACCCCCCTGGAATTACAATTGCAATGAATGGATGCAAAAATATTAATCCCATTAACCTGAACCTTGTCACACTCAAGAATATACTTATATTGTCCACAACAATTACATTTGAATGTACCCTTCTTCCTACTAAAAGAAACCTGAATGTCTCCCTTCCCTTCAAGGAAATTCTTCAGGGACCTACCTTTCCTATATACAATAACTGGTCAAGTTCCGATAACCCGACTGGTCTCCCCAAAATAAGAAAAAAACTCCCAGTTTTTTCCTTAATATGTCAATGACAACATCATATTCTCAAATAAAGGTGGTAATAAAGGAACAATAATATTCCTTAGTTCCTGGAGAGTCCCTCTCCATTAAAACATGGGTTCAACCAGTACATTAAAGTGGAAACAACTCGCTACCCTCTCTCATGTGCAACACTAACTGATATACCTCACAAATTAGGGATCTAGGGTATCCCCTAGCTATAAACATCATTTTTTATTTGTCAAACTCTTCCACTAACAAAAGGTCATCAGATATCATGTGGGCCAATCAGATATATTTCCCCTTGACAATACCCCTCTTCTATGTTTCAGGATGGTTGCTGTCATAGTGCAAAAGGCTATTGACATAAGTAGGTTTTCTATAAATATTACTAACCAACCTACGTCTGTTATAGTCCTTACTTAAACAAACATCCAAATAGTTGGTGGTGTTCCTATTGTAGTGGTATGTAAACACCAAAAATTCTGTGGTACTATTCAAATAGTCAATAAAACCACGGGCCTCAATTTTGTCACAGTCCCATGCAATAAATATGTCATCCAAACATCACAAGTATAATTTTCAGGGATCAGGTACAAGTTTTTCAAACAGATATTTCATCTCCCATTGTAGCAATACCAGTACTAATTTTATACAACCATAGTCTAGCCGCTCACATCTGTATTCTTAATAATTGGCAAATAACGGGACACAGGCGACCCCCATTGCCACTCCTTTCTTTGGTGAAAGTACTGTCCAACAATATACACAAAATTCTAAGTTAAAACAATTTCCATAAGGGTGGATAAAACATTTCCTTCATTGTTACTAAACAACCCTGTTTCATGCAAAAATTCATTAAACCAATCTAGTCCCACATTGTGGGGAATAACATTGAACAAGTACACAATATCAATTGTTAAAAAACTTAAGTTGTCAGAAAATTCTATTCCACCCACTTTGAGAAGAAAATCACAAGAATCATGACATAAATGCTCATATTGCTCTAAAACCCCCTTTACATTAAGATCAATATACTTGGCCAGTGAATGAGTTTTAGAGGTACCCAAGTTGAAAACTGGCCTCATAGGTGGATCAGCAGCTGACTTGTGTACCTTTGAGATACCAAAATTTGAGGGAATAAAGGGAGACTTAGTGTACAAATAAGTATATAAAGTTACATCAATTTCCCATGGTCCAACATATTCTGTAACCAAAAATCAATTCTTCTGTAGGCTATATTGATAAAGTTGATGGAGGTCTCCTCATAAAATTCATGACTGTTGAGAAATTCAAACATTTTGTTAAAATAATCAATTTTGCTCATAATAACAACCCCCCCCACCTTTATAAGGCATCATTACATGAACAAGTTTTAATAATAGTAGCATTTCATTGTCATTTAAATTACTACACATGGTAGCATTAGAGCCATTCAACATTCTCCTTAAATCAATTTAACATAGCCTTTGAAATAAAATTAAGGGCAAAGCCAAAGGAGGATTAAAAGTGCTATTTCTCTGAACACAGTCACCATAGTTCACACAGTCTCTGCCATTAACAAAACAGTTTCAGATTTAGTTTACGCACAAATAACTTTAAGTCCAACAAAATGTTCTCTGTCTTTGTACCACTGTCAGGAACAAAGTTCATACCCTTGCTCAACAAGTCTGCATGCCCAGTTCCAAAATCCTTTGAGGTATAATTAAACAATTTAAAGTCCCCACCAGAGTTAAATACAATGACTTGCACACACATTTCACAGTGGTTTTCCAAATGGGGGGGGTACTAGCATGCTCGTACTTCAATAGTTCCTCCTCAGTTGTCGATTCTGTCACCCCCTTGGCTGGTTCTGCTCTTCTCCCCGCTATTCCATCTCCTCTGGCTGGTTCCTCCTGTTTCTCTTGTTCCAAATCCGCTCAGAACATCTCAAAACCAGCCTCTCTAAAGGGATTGAATGCTCATCGTGGCCCTCCACTCCATTATGCATCCTGTCATTGCCAAAAGATCAGTAAAATCCTCTCGCCCCTCAAAGGTTCAGATTGGCAATGGATAAGCCCTTCCTTCTTGGTACTCCAATTGGTCGCGTTCCATTTTATTCTCTTTTCTTTTCAATATTGAGGAGAAGGAGACTTTATGGCAACTCAAACTATAGACCAATGTGTTTCCCAGGCTAAATGAATGTATTTCAATAGCCAGCACTCTGAGGCGTTTACCTAGCAGATATAAAGTATTAAAAAAAAGTATGTTTTTTTTAAGATTTTAAAAGGGCATGTTATTTTGCTTTAAAAATGGATGACTGTTAAATGAGTTCATGTCATGTGATTAATTGGGGTTTTTTAAAGCCTACTTTTGTATGCTGTTACTAGATTCTGATGAAGTCAGGTTGTTCTGATGAAAGTGCTTAATCAGTTTATTAAAAAACCTTTTTGATATTAATGTTGCAGCCTGGTGTCTTCATTCCTTCACAGAAATGTTTGAGATGCAAAGCTAAAGTGTCATCACTTCAATTGCACTTACTATTAGCAACTTTGTTTTTTTAAAGATGACTTATGCAACGTGGAGCTCACTTTTTGTTACAAACCCCCCCACACACACACACACACACACACACTTTCTTAATGCTCTGGTTCTAAACTGATTAACTGAATCATCCTTCTGATCATGCTTTAGAGATGCTGGATAACAAGACAGTACAGTTGCTAGCATCTATTTTATGACTGCAGAGGTTCTGAATATATAGTACTAATTTTATACAACCATAGTCTAGCCACTTGCATCTGTATTCTTAATCGTATGCATTTTATAAATAAAAGCATGCATACAACTGTAATCATAATTCTGTCAATTTTCTAAACAAACCACTGTGTTTTACCTTCTTTCATCATTTTGTGCACTCAGAAATTTGCTTCACTCACGTAGTTAACTTGGTTTTCCCACTGCTTGCTTCTGTATACCAACCTTCTGTAATATAACATAATCCTTGCTATAACATTTATTCAGAACCATATTTCACTATTGTGTATAATTTGTGCTGCTTGCACTTAGATATTTACTTTATAAAAATTTGAATAACTCAATGCATTTGGATTAGTAAATGATCACAACTACATTTGTTTTGCTTTTTTTTTTTTCAAATTGTGCCAAATGGCCACATATACCATACAGATATCTAAATTGTCCTGTCATATATAAAGAGTGTACCTGTTTATATCCCTCTGTTTGTCTCTGTCTGCAGTCCCTAGAATGAATTATAACTTTAGATGAGTCCATTAATTTAGAGGGCAAATAAATAAATAAAATATGATTAATGTTATCAACGGACACATCACAAGTCGCCTTACTTGTAGGGAGGACAAAAAAAGAGATTATGAGAAAAGGTAAGTCCTGGAATATGATGATCTGGAAGACAAAATCAGTAGCTGGGATGAGAGTTCTTATTTAAACTTAGAAATGTGATCATCAGGATTAAAAATGACACATAAAAAGGTGTATGGAAGTGTTACTGAGGAGTTATGAGCATAAGCTGACCATGAAAAAATTAAAAATGTAATTTAGGATACAGATCTTTATAAAATGAGTGCAATCCAGGAGGAATGCACTCCTGAAACGAGGCCAATAAAAATGCAGTCATCAGATTTGAAGGCATAATGATGAATTAGATCACAGGTGGAAGAAAGTGGCACATTGATGGAAACTAGATAACAGAGGATTAGGAGGAAACAGAGAAACAGATGTGCACAAACGATTAATTTCCTTCTGTTAGCAATACTGCACCTTGGTATTTATCCTTGATAAGATTTATACATATGTGATATTTATAATCCTATATGAATACACTGCACAGTGAGCACAACAAAAATTATTTTTCAGTTGCAATGCTGTTTTACATTTAATAACAAGACTCTCCATGTATATCCAGTAAATTATTTATATGTACAGCAACATTGGTGCACCCACTAAAGGCTACTTGTTTACTGAGTCTGTGTCCTTCTTGAAGGTTTATGTTTTTGTAATGGAATTCATCCTTTATTTGCATCAGGATAGTTGGATTTATTTGAAAATATTTGTTAGAAGCAGAACTTAAAAGCCCTAAAATATCTATTCAGCATTGTTCAATAATTTTCTGAGTGCTGTAAATGAAATATACATTCAAGGGTCTGGCGACCTGATTCTAGTACGATGTGTGTATCTTTGATGTCAGTGAAAGGGTTATGAGAGCAAGCTTCCATTCATACCTCTCAACCTCTTACAGCAAGAAATCTGGGCAAAGCCATAAATAAAAGTGGGACAAAGGCCCAAAAATAGAGACAATTTTAAATACTGCTCTTACAAACTTAAATTGATAGACTAACAGGTTTTACATCAGCATGAATTTTTTTGTAGGGTATGAAGTCTGAAACTCAAATGTCTGTCATTGCTTTCTAAATTCAGTCTTTCATGATTTGCTGCTAATTTGCCAGAAAACCACAATTTTATGAAAAACGGACCAAAAATACGAGGCAAAAATCTGGATATTCTGCAAAAATCTGCACAGTTGAGAGGTATGGACTCCATTGGTGAAGGCTTGACTGATGAGTGATATATCAAGTACCTATGAAAGTGTTCTGTGCTGAGATGGATGGGACTGTAAAAAACTTGCCTTGTAGAGAAGTTTATGACTTATCTGGATCAGAATACTTTAGTCAATTTGTTCTCCGATACTTGCTTTATACAGTTCAGGGTTATGTGCATGGCAGATCCTGTCCAGATACTTAGCAAGTGCAAGGCACAGAAACTAATCCTGGATAAGGTGTCATTTTCATCTGTCAAGGGCTGCACAAACACACAGATGCAAAGATAGACAAAAATGTACATGCACACACACACACACACACACACACACACGCACGCATGCACGCACACACACACACACAAACACACACATGTAGAAGTGCAAACCCATGTTGACACAGTAACGACATGCAGACTCAACACTGAAGGCACACTAATGAGGTTGTGAATTGGAAAACAAAATGCTGTGTGGCAATATTGCTATCTACTGTGGTCTCTGCCAGACTACTGCTAGACTTCTTACTTTTATTAATTCTGAGAATTTAACAGTAGCAAAGTATGTTATATGGAAAGAATGCCATATGCATTAATAAGAAAAAAGTAAATTAAGTCAGATAGTAAATGATCTGTGACTGCTTGCTCTATAATGGTATGAAATCTACATAAAATAATTGCAAATTGCAATGGGATTGAGGATGGGTGGATGGATGGATTCATCACACTAATGTCAATTTGTTTCAGGTACAAGATATACTGAAGTAATAAGTCTGTATTTGTTCTTGCCTTTCAAATTTCTTAAAGAGGTTGCATCTTGAATACAATAAGCTTTCTATTAATAAATGAAAACAGCTTTCTCAACTTATGGATAGTGGATGGCTGTTGTGCTGATAGAACGATGCACTCCTTGTATTTTCTGACTCCTTCACTTTGAGACTGTGATGAAAGAACTCAGTCCTTTACTTCACTGAGCAGAGCAGCTTGGAATCCAATATTACCCTGTCTTGTGATGTCATTTATTAAGTTGAGTATGGCACTGTAAATTCTATCAAACTCCTGGGAATACATTTAGATAGTGAGTTCAGATTTGATGGTCATAGTAATTCACCCTTAAAAACTGTTCAGAAGACAGGCACATTATAGTACATCAAGGCACACACAGCCATCTATGACTTTATTGCCACAGCCTGAGCTCTTTTGCAACCAAGTTTACTGCATGCATTACACACCTTCACAATCCTTGTCCTGCCTACCACACATACATTAGCGCACATTTATAAGAAAACTGGGATTCACAACTAGTATGCCTTATTGTTCCCTGCACTGTACTGTGTGAGGAACTTTGCACAGGCTTGAGTTACATATGTAGCTTATAAACTGTTTATACCATGTCAAATGTCAAGCATTAAATAAATTATCTGTCATAGACTACCTCAAGGTCTGCACTCATGTGTTGCTTCCTCACTTTAGTTACAGAATATAAGAAATATTTATAAAGACTTTGCTATTCAATAACCTTTTCAAAAGCCAAGACTTCTCAATGTGAGTCCTAGAATGTCAAGACAGAATGACAGAAAATATGGACTTACATATACTAAGTCCAAGACTGCTGTTCAATTTTCTCGGAGGTATGGCCATCTCAGAAATGGTACATGTAAGTTCAGGGGATAAAGTGGGAAAGCTCCCCACATCTGGGTATGCAGGGGTGCACTTTAATGGAGAAAAGAGATGTTAGACATTAACTGTTCTCTTGTGTTTTCTGCCTGTTTTTAGGGCTCAGTGTTAAAAGTTTTGACATTTCAATAAGGAGCTATTTGCATTCTCCTGTAAGATAGTAGAATTTTGGAATGAGGCTTCTTTATTTTGCAGATATGCTGTATATTACCTCCTCATACACATTTTTCTAATGTCATAAAAGTAATGTTATAGTTGAAAACATTAGGGGTCAGATTCATTAACAGCTACACTAAGTGCAGCTATTTGGTATTCATTAAAGAGCTCTACAGCAAAACAAAGACAAACAGTGGAATAAGTTAATGACAGCATAAATACCTGGATCACATGCTAATTAAACAATGCGACATGGTGGAGCCATTCAGACTATGAAGCAATTGCATACACAAGCTGTAGCCATTTGCCCTGAATTCCAAAACTCTTTGGATTTCAGCCATGATTACACTTAGAAAAAAATGTGTTAGGAGTTGCTGCTGCTGCCATTATAAACCTGTGTGTGCAATAGACTTTAATTCAAGGTGCTGCTGCTGTTACTGCTACCAGACCTTGTCCAAGAAGAAGGAGAGTGTTTAGACTCCATTTGTCTTATCATGGATTTAATGACAAAGAAATTGTAGAGTGATACTGGGTGGACAGGGAAACACTGGAGGAAATATGCAACCTCTGCTGCCCTCACCTGAGGCCCCGGGGCTAGCCACTAGCTACAGGTACTGTAGAGAAGACCCACAGGGTATATATTAGGGGTCTCACACACCTCAGCTTCCAGAATATTATATCAGTTTCTAAATGCAATGCTACAACATGCAAGGGAGTGCATCTGTTTCTTATGCACCCTGCAGAGACAGCAAGAATCATGCAGGAATTTTATGCAACAGCACAACTTTCTTAAAGTTTCTGGGTCCATAGATTGCACACACACATAAAAATAAAAGCCTCACCTTGTGAACAGGGATGGAGGTACATCAACAGAAAAGGGTACCACTCTATAAACTGTCAGGTTGCCTGTAATGCCCAAGGGATCATCTACAATGTCTGTGTAGGTAATCTAGGCAGTTTTCATGACACACATATAGCACACCTGTGAGCTGTACAGAATGTTTACTAGGGGTGACTTTTCGCAAGGGCATCTGGTGGGTTATGCACATTATGGCCTGGAACTGTGGCTCATGAAACCCAAGAGAAACCCACATAAACCCACTGAGTAAAGACACAACGATGCTCATGCTTAAACTAAGACTATCATAGAATATGTATTTGGTTTGCTCAAATCAAGTTTCCAGTGTCGAGACACCTCTGGGGGTGCTCTGCAGTATGATCCAGCTGCCTCTGTGAAATACTTACAGTCTGTTCCATGTTGCAAAATATCACTCTGAGGACACAGCTTCAACAATTACAACTAGGGGCAGGACTACAGTTCCCAGTACCACAGGCAGGACCCAGCTGCAGCAGATACAGATGAGAAGTTTTAGGGAGAACCACCAGCCGTGAATGCTGCTGGCAGATGTAGTCATTCACAATATGCCATGACTGTGGCTAAGAGGCAAAGGATAGGACACACACACACACACACACACACACACACACACACACACACACACACACACACACACACACACACACACACTGAACACTTAAAGGAAAGAATAACAGCTTTCGTACATACAAATATTAAAAATGATGCCTGCCAAACTGCACAACCTTTACTTAACCATGTAATGGTTGTATTGTGTTAGCATCAGACACAGGCAAACCGCCAAGGAGATGTCTCACATCTGCATTATTACCAACGTAAGCCTGGAACCTATGCAGAAAAAGCAAAACAGTTATATAAATGATTACTGTGTTATACAAAGTTTCATATGTCCCTAAGGTGATACATTTCCAAGGTGTACAGTAATGTCAGTAACAGCTTATGACTGATGTTTACAATACCCAGCTATAGATTTTGCCCAATAATGTTCATCAAGCATTTCAGGTGGCCACTATATATAAGCCAGTGTGCAGATCAAGGGTAGTATCATTTGCATGGATATAGCAGTAAGGAAGACAAACATCTACTTTGACTATATGAGTAACAATAATAACAGAAATACAGTGAGGGTCAACAATTACAGAAACAGTCTTGCATAACTAATTATGAACTATGATTAAAGACATTTATTCTGCAATACATTTACATTAAAGGAATTTCCTGAGTAAGCAAGCATTAGCTATCTACTCTAGACTGTGCATCAGACATATATGCAAACTGAAGTCACAAAGAAATGTGCAATGGGCAGGCAACAGTCATCATCTCTTGCACAGGGTTGGGGAGGGGGAACAATAGGGCAAGCCTGACACCAAGAAGTGATTGTTTGCAAGTAAAATAAACATTTATTCCTTAAGTATCCAAATCTGCAGGGTAAGCCATGTTTAGCAGTCAACAGTACTAGATTACATAGCAATATGTGTGTGTGTGTGTGTGTGTGTTTGTGTGTGTGTGTGTGTGTGTGTGTGTGTGTGTGTGTGTGTGTGTGTGTGTGTGTGTGTGTGTGTGTGTGTGTGTGTGTGTGTGGTGGTATAGGAAACTACTTATAGAGAGTGTGTGTGTATGTTTGTGTATCTGCATGAACACAATTCAAGTACTATGATAACACTATCTCCTGGCATATCAGACAGGTTTGAGCCTTGCATAGTAGACCAGTCTATTCTAAGTTCTTGCCCTTGACCACAAGAACTATCTCTGCCAGGAGTTTAGGGCTAGTTCCATGGCTCTGGATAAAATTTGACTGCTACCTGAAGGAAGTGATGTCTGCTGGATAAGCTCTCATCATGACTATATCCATATCCATGACCATGGCCACATAGGCTACCATGTCTGGTTGTGGACACCACAATCATTGATAGAGCAGTGAAGAACTGCCACTACAGGAGTAGAATCTTGCATGGCCACATTGGCTAACATCAGACAATGTAGTGGCTCTATGACCACATGGATGCTGACCCTCTCCAGCAGACATTTCATTACAGACACTTTCTAGTCCAGTGTTTCAGTCATACTGTTCAAGGAGTCATCCATACAGTTCAGGCTGTCCCACACATCATAATTCACAATGTTTAGCACTTCTGCCATCTCTTCTGATGCTCTTGTGAAGCATGCCTGTCCCTCTGTGATGGCCCTCCACATATGTTGTGTGGAATCTACTGACATGCCAACATCAGGAGTAGGGTGGACAGCAGGCCTCCTCTGAGCACCTCAAACAACCCACCTGTGTGGCACCTCACCCTTATCATGGCTACAGGGAGAATCAAACAGTTCTCCAGTTGGAGTAACCACACTACCCTGATCAACTGCGTTACCCTCAGCCTATCCAATATCTGAGGTCTGTGTGTCATGACTATGCACAGGTATACTGACTATGTCAGAAATAGGAGCTGGAGATGTTGGAGGTACAACATTAATGCATACTGACTCTCTGCACCCCCAGACTGTACCTCTTCATTGATGCCATCATCATCAGAGGCTACCAATGCTCTGACATCAGGTGGAAGGAGTTTCAGAGGGCCACTGGCAGGATCACCTATGATAACAAGCAAGCAACAAAAAAAAAAAGAGAGAGAGAAAAAAACAGATTAAACAATGATCAAATCTATGTTATGTGAAATGTATACTACATATTAAGATATGCTAATGGAGTGAAATCAAATAACTTTCAGTTACACATACATATACCTATTGGACATTAATAAGAATACGGAAAGTGCGCTTACCATGTGCAGGTGGTCCTGCAATAAAAGACCAAGATTTGCCTAGACATAAAAAATGGAGATGAAACAGGGATGATAAGCATTACAAAGCAAATGACAGAAGAAACAGAAAACAATGGGCTTTACAGTTGCAGAACAAGACAAATCTCATAGAAATCATTACTGCTCACTTAACTTCCCACCAGCCCCCAGCCCCCTCCTTCTCCCTGTCTATCTATGTGTCTTCTATTCCACCCCATGTCTCTGCATCTGTCTATAAATATAGATACACACATATATATATATATATATATATATATATATATATATATATATATATGTGTGTGTGTATGTGTGTGTGTGTGTGTGTGTGTGTGTATATATATATATATATATATATATATATATATATATATATATATATATATATATATATATCTACATTGATATAGATATATAGATATGCATATACACGCACACGCATGCACACACGTGCACACACACACACACACACACACACACACACACACACACGAACTTGCACTAATTTAATTATATTGCATGCCTGAAAGTTCTGCAGTAGACACTTAGCATGCCTTCCCCATTACTCCCAGCACAGTGAACCCTGTGCTGAGCTATCTGGATCTCTGACAGTGGACAGCACTCCAATATTTCAGTTAGTTGTGGCTTGGTAGAACCCCCTGTAGCCATGCATTCATGGGCAATTGCAATTGCCTAACGTCTGTTCTTCATGATCATATCATTGGCCCTATGTCTTGTTTTGGAATATGTACTTTTATGGCCTCCCACTACATTAACATCATTCACCACCTGCTCCCAGAAACAGTCACAGGAGGACTTGTTGCCCTGCTGCTCTCTAATAGGAAGGAATATGGCATGGCAGTGCAGGGCTTGAATGATCACATCATTCTCAGCATCAGTGTATGGCAGTTTAGGGGGTGTAGATGTCTTGGGTACCATAGACCTGTATGAGTGGAAACATAATAGGAAAATAAAAATCCATAAGTAAAAAATAAAATTAATTGTTAAGCCCAGAATGATATATATGAATGCATCCATCCAGCATATAAAAAATACGAGAGAACGGATGGCTCTGTATGACTACACACAACTTCATGCAGATTCCCTCCCCCAATACCAAAGAAAAAAAGAAATAACTTGATTGTTAAACACAAAAGAACTCTATCCATCCATCATACACAAAATACATGAAAAAGGAAGGCTTCATATTTGTACATACAACTTAATACAGATTTCCCAATGCAAATAAAGAAATAACTTGATAATAAATTCATAGCAGTACAAACATTTCTGTCCCTCTGTTGTACATTGCAATGTAAAGAAAAATAATCTACACCTGTCAAGGAAGAATGGTTAACAGTTTTTGGTGTGATATCCCCTTCCCAGGAGGGCAGCCTGATAGACATCAGAGCCTTAACATAATTACCAGTGCTAATAACGCAAAAACCCATGACCTCGATAATGATTAATACAACAGTCTTCTGAACAAAGTGGTCAGCTTTCAAGATGGAAATTTCCATTAATCTGTCATCATTATGTAGAACAATACTGCCAGGTCAAGAAATAACTGTAGTATACACACCCATGCTAACAGGTCAAGATGACCCAGGACTCCTTTTCCTCAGTTGAGGCCTGGCTAGATGCTTTTTAACTAATTTTAAATGTTAAAAAAGCAAATAAATTTTATTTTTATGTAAATCTCTTGCAAATAATACCTCATTTGAAACAGTTTCCAGCACAAAGCTTCTTGGTGTTTTAATTGATGACAACTTAAAATATGATCAACACATCACTCAACCCACCAAGAAAACTCACCAAAAGTTGGGCTTCCTCTACAGAAACAAACCCTTTTATACTGATTACTCTAGGAATTCTTTAGCAACAGCTTATCTTCTCCCTTCACTTCTCTGTGGAGCACCCACCCTGACTAGCTTTCATTCCAACTTAAAAAATAAACTAGAGATTTGCTATAATAAAATAACTAAGCTTGCATCCAAAAAGATTAAGATCTGTTTCTGAGTATTGAACTTACAAACAATTAATCTGATCTACTCATTGTCTAATGCAATAACCAAAAGTTATAGAAGCAGGCATGTAGGCTTGAAATTAAAGTTAAGGTATGCCTGATCAAGATGATATACAGTGATGGACTGACTTCTGGTTAACTGCAAATTTTTGTATCTCAATGTACATTTCATGAACATACCATTTGAAAGGTGCAGCAAGAAAGCATTTGCAAAAGCATTCCATTTCAACAGGAAGGGTCGATATTAGATAATCAAACATTTGAAGGTTCGACTACCATATGGTCAACACCATATGGTATCTAATAAAAAAAAAATAAACTACACAAAACACCTACCTGAATGCTCTAAGCAGAGGGGCAAGCCTCCATGAACCCCCCACACCCCCCACTCTTTAAATATACCAACTCCAAGATTACACTACAGTGCAGAAAAGGGAAATCTTCTCATTCCTTGCTCTATGGAGATCTGTGTTACAACGTTCGAACATTCAAAAATCCGATCATATGGTGTTGATCATATGAAATTCAAATTTTTGAATGTTCGAACATTCAATATAGACCCAACAAGAAGACTTAATAAGACACTGTTATCCTGCTTAGGTTGTCTTATGTTGTTTGTGCTTTCCTACACTATCTTGCTTCCTATAGCAAGCACTTTATTGCAAAGAGCATGATGGTTTAATGAGGAAATAAGTAAGAGTAACACACCATACAGATGGTCCTACATGTCCCACAAAAAATATTGTTGTTATTTCTCTTTGTCTATTTCTCTTTCTCTCTCACTCTCTCTGTTCACCCATTCTGCCTCTTTGAGTTATTACATTTCATCAATTCTGTGATTTAAAGGGCTTTCTATTGAAATGTTGGCACTCAGGAGAAAAAAAAAGAAAACACAGGAGAAAAGCGAATCTTGAAAACCACTTTTCTCCTTAAAACTTCTTTTTGCATCCCCCTATGTGGGGGGTAAGCCAATTCTAACATTGACATACCTTGGAGAAAAGGGAATATTCTGAGAAATTAAATATTGGGACTTGGTAATATATAAGTCCATTCTTTCAGCCATTCAGTCTCCATGTTTCAGGACTCACTCCAGTGGGTCCTGATATTTCAAATAGTTATCAGTTTAACGTGCTTGATGTAAGAGTTCCCTTGTGGTATGATGCGATAATGCTCAGAGTTATAGATGTATTTTTGCATACCTTTAAGGGTTCTAATCCAAGTATTAGCTAAGTGTAACTATTTTTAGTTTATTTTATGTATAGCTGTTGCCTACATGTTGTTATAAGCCAACATTATCCTGTTTCTATCGTAAGCTACTTGGTCTCTGCCTCCCTCTCCCCTCTATATGTATCTTCTCTCTTCTGTGTCATTCATATTCTGCCACTGCATTTACATGATGTCTGGTGGAAGTACACAGCTTATGTGGATTTTTGCCTTTGGCCATATTATTTTGGTGGCCTTCAAACTACCATACTTAGATATGTATAGTCAGACTAATCTTCTGTTGGTCAAGCTGAAGAGTTGAATGCACTGTCATATTTAAGAAGTGTGTATTTCTACTGTTAATGTACATTGTGCAAACATGAGATAAGACAAATGACACTGACACTATAAATGTTTATTATTTACATGCAATCATCTCAGAATGAACTGTCAAGAATGCTTGATTAATAATCTGTTGGATTACAGTTGTGATTCTAACTGACATCTCACACTGTGAAACAGGTATATGTCCCTCACAGTAAGTCACTATACATGAATGACAGTATAGAAATCTTAGCAGAGAAGTGTGTCATTATATGGAGAAAGCACACTGTTGTTACTCTGGCCTGTCCACATACAAACATTTGTCCCAAAACCTCTGATGCATAGTACCAGATGGCCAGACCAGTGAAGTTTTCCTAAGTACAAATGTGCATTTTCACATTACTGAAGTCAGATTTCTCCTGTGGCACTTGCAACTAATACCTTTTTCTCTAAATTGTGTAACTATGTAGGTGATGTAGATCAGAGCTTGTGTATGTACCTTTAAGAAGCATTTCCAGATGTAAGCGCATGCATGTAAATACTGAGCACATGCAGGCAGCAGTGCCATTTTCAGAGAACAGCCAGAGTGTTAACATGTACGAGTGTGACAGTCTGTTTTTAAGCTCAAGGTGCAAAGCCTCATTTCTGATGTGTTTGTGTGCAATAAAGTTGCTTGAACTGAACCCATGAATGTTCTTCTGTTTTATCCTGGCCAGACAAGTGATATGGTGCCAGAACCGGGATTAAAAGAACAACTTCTTCAAGCAATGAGGTGCAGAGTTGAAGGTGAAGGCAGATCAAGGTGGTTGAGTGAAAAAGAGCTCAGACAAACAAAAAAGTACCAGAAATGAGCTAAAGGTAACAAAAACTGCACACGTGATTTATTTTACAAAGAAAATGAAATGGTGCATTTTTAAGGCGCAAAATAAATTAGTAATCAAATGAGTAGCACAAAACATATTATTAAGCAAACAAAAGGCACAAACCACATTATTAATTAAATTAAATGTTCAAAACCATGAAATTTGATCAAACTAGCAGAGATATTCATATGGGGCTCAGAATTACCTTTGGTTGGCATAACGAGCATGCTTAAAGTAAAAAGGGCACAAGAAAATTATAATGAGCATGATAAGAGATTAAAAGGGCATAACAGGTAAAATAAAAAGATTAAATTAATCTTAAAGAGCAAGGTAACTGCATTTTTTTAGTAAAAGACCATGTTTGGGCGCAAACTATTATTTCGCATTGACCAAAGCCATTCAAAGCATAACTAGAGTTGTACAAAGTATCTCAGAATGTGCAAAGTGTTTGCAGAGTGAGTGCTTTATTATGGTGATTATTTCAAAGAGTTTCCTGTGTGAAAAGTGCAGTTATATTGGAAAGTACAGAGTACAGCTATTTCGAAAAGTTTCTTTTACTGTGTGCATTTATTCACAGAGTGCTGCCATTTTAGAGTGTTTCTTACACTGTGTAAATTTATTTCACAAAGTACAGCTATTTTGAAAGGTTCTTGTACTGTGTACAGTTTATTTGCAAAGTGCATTCATTTCAAAGTGTTTCTTACTCTGAGCTTTTCCACAGTGTACAGTTCATTCGCAAAGTACAGTCATTTCAAAGTATTTCTTACACTGATAAGGAGTGGTTTCATAAAGTACAGTGATTTCAGAGTGTTCTTGTGCTACAGAGACTTATTTGACAAAGTACAGTTATTTCAAAGAGTTTGTTGTGCTATTGGGCATAATTACAAGTACTGGCATAAATATGTGTGTATGTTCATACATAATTTCAAGCACTTTCACTATTGTGTGTTGATATGGCAAAGTCATTTCACAGACTAGGTCCACCTTATTTTGCTCATAATATAGCAGAAAACTGGAGAATATTTGAGCAGGAATATGCTATTTTCATATAAGCAGCTTTTAATAACAAAGATACACATACAAGGGCATTCATTTTGCTTAACTGAGTCAGAAGCTATTGAAAGAAAGCGTTAATTTGTGTATGCACCAGAAGTATATGTAGGAGAGGGGGAAAATGTCATATTGTGATACCAGCTGAATCCAATGAGGACCCTAAGGACTTAAAATGTAAATTTAGAGAAATGTGCAACCCCCAGACACAAATGTGGTCTATATTAGATGAATGAACACTTAAAATGTTGAGTGCAACATGCTCGAAAGCTTTTAAGTAAAAGTTCATCTATGTGAAACCCCATAATGCTGAAACAAAGAGTTTCAAAATCTTATAGTTGGCCAGCCATCAGGAAGCCAACAGTTGACAGTGAAAATGTACTGTACACCATTAAACCACTCCCCTAAAAAATAATAAAAACAAAAACAAATCAACAAACAAAATAAAGTGGATGGCTTCACCAACCATAGCCCCATCGTGTCCCCCACACCCCCCCACTTAAATATACCAACTCTGAGATCGCACCACAGTGGACTGTCATAA
The DNA here is from genome assembly GCF_019279795.1 of Protopterus annectens. Lineage (NCBI taxonomy): Eukaryota > Metazoa > Chordata > Ceratodontiformes > Protopteridae > Protopterus > Protopterus annectens. The sequence continues at coordinate 819,106,217 of NC_056727.1, forward strand.
CACTACACAGGGTGAACGATGGGACCGCACCACAGTGGAAAACTGTAAGAATGACTAGACAAGGTGAACTTTCTGACATCAGCCATTGGCTTCCTGATGGCTGGCCAACTATAACTTTTTGAAACTCCTTGTTTCAACATTCTTAGGTTTCGCTTACAAGAAGGTTCGCTTAAAAGCTGTCGAGCATGTCATACTCAACATTTTAAGTGTTCATTCATCTAATAGGGAACCGACAAATGTTACATTAGTGAGGCATGTTATACAAGAGATCAAAAGTCAGGTGAAACTTTTGCAGCTTATATCACTAACTTGAGAAACAAAGCCAAAATGTTCAGATTTGGTGGCTTGAAAGATGAGTTAATAAATGAGAGGCTTGTGTGTGGTGTTAATAGTGTTGCAGTGAGAAAGATTTTGCTTCATGACAGTGATTTAATGTTAACCAAAGGCAAAGAGATTTGTCAAATCCATGACCTCACAGAAAGGCACACAAATATGATTACAAGTGATAAGAGCATGGTTTCAAAAGCCTCTAGAGCAAACACAGACAACATGCAACACATGGGAAGCAGATGGCAGCAGCAATGCCTGTGGATTTGACGGGAGGACCTTGTAACTTTCTATCAAGTTCCAAGACTAGTTCAGTAAAAGGGCATGCTCAGTACAGTATGAGTGAGTCAGCAAAACCCAAGTTAAGTCTTATTGTTAACTGTCATAATTGTGGAGCCAGTCATGAGTCTAAAAGAGAGAAGTGTTTAGCATTTGGTCAGCAATGCCACAAGTGTAAAAAAGGGAACCATTTTCAAAAGTTTTGTAAATGAAGCAAGCCTCATTCAGTTATTAAGAAAGGTCACTCAAAATAGCAAGTCGATCATATAGAGAGCTGCAACCCTACTTTCTATGTAGCTGGTGTATCAGTGGTCAGTGAAAATGTTAATGTAGTAGATGTATTGGCAAATAATTAAATATTTTGTACTGTCCTGATTAACGGTAAACCCACAGAGCTTAAAGTAGACAATGGTTCAAAGTGTAATGTAATATCAGCAGAAACATTTGCCAAAGTGAGAGTTGATAAGCAACTTAATTTGGTCAATTGTGTGAAGCTTGTTGCTTATGGAGGTGAAGAGATTCAAACTGAAGGCCTTTCATGCTACTCAGCTGGGAAAAGTTACAGCTTGCAATTTTATGTTGTCTGAAGACCTGTGCAGTCATTATTAGGTCTCAAAAACAATTTGAGAATGAAATTGCTTTCTTTTATCAAAAAAGTACACCATGTAAGCACATGTCCCAGTTCTAGCTTTACTGATGCTATTTTCTCAGAGTATGCTGATGTGTTCAATGACAAGCTAGGTAAACTTCCAGTTTGTGTAGTCCATTAAAGTAGATCCAGAGGTCAGTCCAGTGGTCAGATCAGCAAGAAGATTTTATGCAGGACAAAGCTAAGGTCCATTTAGATAAAATGGTGCACCAAGGTGTGATTTGTCCAGTCACACAACCAACTGAGTGGGTGTCTTCCATGGTAGCTGCTCATAAGAAAAATTCAGATGAGATCAGAGCATGCATTGACCCAAGAGAATTGAACAAGGCATTAAAAAGATGTCATCAGCCTATGTGTACAGTCGAGGAGATTGCTGTCCTCATGACAAATGTCACTGTTTTTTATGTCTTAGATGCAAAGAGTTAATTTTGGCAAGTGATGCTTGATCACAAATCTTCACTACTGACTACATTCTGTACCTCATTTGGTAGATACAGATTCCTCAGGGTGCCTTTTGGAATAAATTCTGCCAGTGAGGTCTTTCAGCGTGCAATGGAGCAAATTTTTTCAGGCTACCCATGTGCAATAATAGTTGTTGATTTACTGGTTGGAGGTAATGGTGAAGCAGAACATGACAGTAATCTCAGGAAAGTTCTGGACAGAGCTTGTGAAGTGAAATTAAAGCTCAGTCCTCTGAAGTGCAAATTCAGACTACCAAATGTTACTTATGTTGGTCACTTATTTACTAGTACAGGCTTATGTCCAGATCCTTCCAAACAAGCAGCCATTCTTGAGATGCCAACTCCAGACAGAGTCCAAGCCTTACAGCATTTTCTTGGCATGGTTAACTATTTGGGCAAATTTATCCCTGATGTTAATGAGTTATCAGTGCCTTTGAGGGAGGTGACATGCAAAAATGTTGCATGGTCATGGTTAGAACAATACCAGAGAGCATTTGATAACCTCAAACAGCAAATTGCTAACCCATCTACATTAAGATACTATGATGTCCACAAACAAGTAGTTCTTTCCTGTGAGGCTTCAAAGTTCAGTCTTGGCCCAGTTATTCTTCAGAAGGGCAGACCTGTTGTCTATGCATATACAACTCTTACCCAAACTGAGATGCAGTATGCTCAAACTGAGAAGGAACTTTTGGCAATTGTGTTTGCATGGTTGAAGTTCCATTATTATATTTATGGCCGAGCTATCCAGATAGAAATTGACCATCAACCTTTAATCATTATTTTAAAGAAGAAAGAAGCCTATGCATTCAGCTCCAGAAAGACTACAAAGGATGATGCTCAAATTGCAAAAGTACAATTTCAAAATGGTCTGTACAACGGATAAACTTCTTTATCTAACTGATACCTTATCCAGATTGCCCAGAAATACTAGAGAACAGCTTGATGCAGAGAATTTTGACTTTGATACCATGGAAGTGTGTAATTTTTCTACCAAGAGACTTGATGAGCTGAGAGATCATACAAAGACTGATCCAATTTTGCAAAACCTCAACCACTTCATCAATATTGGATGGCCATCAAGGCAATCCTGTATATCACCAGAAGTACAACCTTACTTTCCATACAGAGATGAGATGCTGATGGAAGATGGTATCATTTTCAAAGGTCCAAAAGTTGTTGTTCCTACTTTTTTACAATGTTAATACATTCAGATTTTACATAGCCACCCAGGTTCCAATTCTACCAAAAGAAGGGTGAGATGACTATTATTTTGGCCTTCCTTAGCAAAAGACATTCATAAAGTGCTTTTGTCTTGTTCAATGTGCAACAGTATTAAGCCACATTTTCAAAAAGAGCCACTTCAGCTCAGACAAATTCCTGAACTACCTTTGTCAACAGTAACAACTGACATATTTGAGTGGAATAGTCAACATTACTTAGTGTTGGTAGACTCTTATTCAAACTGGTTTGAGATCGATTTGCTATAGGTTCATAGGTTCATAGGTGTGTACTAGGCTAATGGCCATGGAGCATTTACAAGCCTAGCCCATAGGATTACCCTGGCATCATGCCACCCAACCTTAGTTCCAAGTGCCTCTGATGAGTAGAGCCACTGGAGTGATCCCTGGGGTGAATTTTCTATTTCCCATTTGCTCATCAAGATTTCTCTTGAAGAGAGCCAGTGAGGTGCACTGTTTGACATGTATAGGAAGTCTATTTCATAGCATGGTCAGTCTCTGGGTTATGAACCTGTCCCTCCAGCACATTCTGTTGATTGTGGTAATGAGGTTGAGGTCTCTGGAGCATATGGTGCAGAGGGATTGGGATTTATTTAGATGTAGCATTTGTAACAGACCTGGGTCAGACATGGCATTATAAGTCAAGCAGAGATCATCTCTAAGCAGGCAATATGAGACAGAGAATAGTTGGAGTTTTTTTGAGTCTGTCAATATAGGACAAGTGTTCGAGGCCTAGGATGCTCTTTGCAAGGTACTTTTGTGGCCTCTCCAGTTATTGCAGGTGTCTAGTGAAGTACATGCCAAATGGGGCATTGTACTCAATAACTGGCCTAATGAGGGAAGAGTAGAGGGAGACAATGACCTCTTTCTTCCTGGATGCAAAACCCTTAGTAATGAGATGTACCACATAGAAGAACTTTCTGACCACAGTGGCAATGTGGTGGTCAAAAGAGAGGTTGCTATTAACCTGTGTTCTCAGATCTCTTATAACGCCTTCTGTGTTCAGTGGACTATCACTGATGTGGTAATTCATGGGAACTGGGTTTTTCCCAAAGAGGATGATGACACATTTTTTGGCATTGAGCTTAAGGCCATGGTTCTGACACCAGTCGTTGGTCTCAGTGAGGCCTTTCTGTAGGATGTCAACATTACTTGGGGAGTTAATAATGGTTCCCAAATTGCAATCGTCTGTGAACTTTGTCAGCCAGAGTCCCTTTGTGTTGGTCTGGACTTTTGAGAATTAAATACCAAACAGGAGACGACCCGGACCAATCCCTGTGGGACTCCACTCATGGCTGGATGGCAGTCTGACCTGGAGCCAGATACTTTCACACTGTGGGTTCTATCTGCGAGCCAGTTTGCAACCCCCCCTAGTGACATAGGGGTTGATGTCTAGCTTAGTAAGTTTTTCTATGATTTCTGAGTGGGGAATGGTATCAAAGGCCTTGGCCAGATCAAGGTAGGCTGTATGAACCATCATGCCTTCATCCACAGCTCTGGTGACTGACTCAAAGAAGTCAACCAAGTTGAGCAAGCATGATTTACCCTTCCCATGATCAGTTTGGAGATTCCCTATATTCTTGCTTATTATGTCCATGATGATGCTTTCCATAGCTTTGCACATCAGACTTGTCAGGCTAATGGGGTGATAGTTCCCAGGATCTGTAGTCACTCTTCCTTTGTGGAGAGGGATGACTATAGCAGTATGCCATTCAGTAGGGACAAAGCCTGAGGTGAGGCTATGATTGAACAGGGCACACAGGTGAGGTGCAAGTTCACTCTGTAGTTCATGTAGAACACAGCCAGTGATATTGTCAGGTCCCAAAAAAGCTGTATTCTTGGCCATGGACAATGCTGTTTTAACCTGTTCAGCAGTACTACTGGGTGCCTAGCAATCTACTGGTATTGTGATTAGTCCTTTGGGGGGAGGAGTAAAGTTGACACTGAATCTGTCGGACAGTGTATTGGCAATATCTGTTGGCTCGGTATTGGAGGTACCATTGTGCAGTAGTTCAGATCAAATCTGGGTAGTGCCGTGGAGATTCTTTACATAACTATAGAAGGCCTTGTGGTTGTCTTTACTATCTGCTGCAATTCTGTTTTCATAGCTAGCTTTAGAGGATTTGATGAGGGATCTCAACTTTTTGTTGAGGCTGATAAGGGAGTTTTTCCAGTCTTGGGACTTCACTTTATTCCACATCAGTTTTCTCCTTCTGTTGTACAGTTAGTTTATGGCAGGGGATCACCAAATTGGCTTCCTTTTTTGGAGGAGAGTGTCTTGGTCCTATTGGGTATGGCGAGAGCCATGCATTTGTGTACGTCTTCGTACAGTGCATTGGTGTATGATTTGGCTATCATGCAACTATTCTCCATTTGCATGGGTGCCATAAAGTTAGCCACCTCTGTTTTTAGGAGGTCAAAGCTAGCTTTGGAGAAGTTTTTCATGGTGGTTACCTTTGCGGGGGGGGGGGGGTGTAGGTAAGAGGAATGTGGATTTCCAAGGTGATTAGTTTGTGGTCGGATCTAACCAAGGAAGAGTTGACTATTGGTGAAGGGCAATGGTCGCCCATGTTAGTAATGACCAGGTCAAGGATGGTGCTACCTCTTGTGGGGGTAAGAATGAGCTGCTCCAGGGCATTGGAATGAATGAATTCCAGGAAATGTTGGGCAAGTGTATTGGTACATGAGTAGTTTTCCCAGTTAATGGAGGGGTAGTGGAGTCACCCAGTATGAGAGTGTTAGGCTGGACCCTAATATTCTCCAGGGTGCTTAAGAATGTGGAGTGCGAGTCTGGGAACATGGTTGGGGACCTATAACAGGCTATGACCTGAATCACTGTCTTATCCAGTGTTAGCTGCACCTGAAGTATCTCTGATGTATTATATTGGGCTACCAGTCTGGAGGTGTATGCATCCTTTATGAATATGGAAACACTACCACCTTTGGAGCTTTGGTCCAAGTTCTGGGGCTGAAAGGTGTGGAATGAGTTATAGCCTGGTAGAGCAGGGGCGCTTTCTGCTGCCTTGAACCAGGTCTCTGTTACAGCACAAATGTCGATGTTCTCCATTTTAAGGAGTGCTTCGAGCAAGTGCATTTTGAGATTTAGACTTCTAGCATTGAGCAGCATAACCCTCAGATTACATTTGTTTGCAGCTGTTATGGTGGTAATTTGGTCTTTGGAACACCGCCTAAAATAGGCACTATAGGGGTGGCACAAGCTTTAGCCAGTATCCGGAATCCCAGGAGTGACAGATGCAGGCCATCTTTGGCAAAGCATCGAGAGGTCTGTCAGTCATGTCATCCCAGTCAGACAGATACTGGATCCCCTTAGAATGACATCAGAAACGTAGCCAATTGTTGAAATCAATAATTTTCTGCTTGTACTGTGGTATAATTCTGGGTGATGGTAAGATGCTGCTCATGGCTATGGTCATACCCGCCTGGGCTACATAATCCAAGAGCTCCTCCATGTCTCTTTTCATGTAGTCCAGGGAGATACGTCTCAGGTCATTCACACCCACATGCACAATGACAGAGTCATATTTGTACCTGTTGTTGAGGGACCTGAGTGCATGTGTTATGTGGTGGATCCTGGCACCTGACAGACAGCTGACTGTTACTCTCTCCTTATTCAACCTAGTGAGTGGGACATCAGTGTACCTCACTATCAAGTCACCTATGAATAGTGTGCTGGGCATCCTGTTTTGCCTTAGGGGCTTTGGTTGAGTGGCACACTGTTTAGGAGAGTTATGTGTCTCCTGATTAGTCCTGTGTTGTGGTGGTCGAGTACATTTCTGCCTTGGAGGTCTCTGCTGTTTGGGTAGATTTTTATTGAGAGCCTCCACAAAGGTGGGTGTGTGGTTTGTGTTTTTATGTGAAGGCAGTGCTGGTGTGTGTTCTGGAGGGCTATGTGTTCCATGTGGTGTGGTGCAAGTGTTGACCTTCTCCTCTTGACCAGCTATTCCAGTCTTGGTTGGAGAGTGCATGACTTCCAATTTGGATATATAAGTGCATCTCTCGCAAGTCTGAGTGTTGGGAGGTAAGAGGAGAGGGTTGTCTTTGTACATGAGGCAGTTGCTACATTGCCTCAGGATTCCGAAGTTCACCAGGTTAATAGGAGAAAGCACAGGGAACTGACCTTTATACGTGCCTTGAGGGGTGGGTATTAATAATAAATACTGAAGCTGTTTCCTTGTAGAACGCTTAGTGCTGGTAGCACTTTTGTGTGCTGCAATAATTGCTACAAGAAGTCTGGTATGGTAAATTGCTAGACTAATAAGCTAGACTAGTTATAGGAAAGGTGGGAAACAAGCACAAATGTTGGATTTTAAACCAGAAAGCTGAAAGAGATGGAAACAATTGCCCAAAAGGCCAGTAAAGTACAATTTCAGGGCCAGAAACCATTCCTTTTGTGGTAGATAGGCTACTTAGTGCTTACCACTCCCACTGATAAGCTAAAACCTAACCTAATGTCCATTGGTGTTATTACTAAGGTGAAATGTCATTTTTCAGTCCCTGGTAGTCCACACAAAGTCATTTCTGACAATGTTTGTCAGTTTACCTATCAATAGTTTCAGAGATTTGCTAAAGACTGGGGCTTTATCCATGTTATTAGCATCCTGAATATCCACACTCAAACTGCCTTGGTGAATGTGCAGTACAGAGTGCAAAGCAATTACTGGAGAGGTCAAAGTGTGACAATACTGGTATCTTCTTGAATTTATACAATCCTACAACCTACTTGGCTCACTTGCTCAGATACTTCTAGCTAGGCAAACAAGAACATCCTTGCCTATCAGTCCTAGTTTGTTGGTGTCTAATGCTAAAAACAACAGAGCAATTAAAGCCCAACTTTTTAAGAAGTGTTCTTCTCAGAAGTCCAGCTATGATAAAATGAACAGATTTCTTCATCTGTTAAAAGAAGGAGAGACAGTGAGGATGCAAACTCTGAAAGGCTTTGATCAACTTGGTCAAATGACAGGTTTATGTATCGAGATGAGATCCTACTTAGTGGAATCTGAGGGTATAGAGTACAGGAGAAACTGCAGACAACTTCTTCCTGTATCAGAAATGATATCGCAGCATCGTACCTGTGATACAGACTGTGGATTTCAGAGCAATCCTTACAATGTACATACCGAAGAACCTTTCTCAGTATCCATTCCATTTCCTGATGATGTCCCGGTTGTCTCCAAAGCTAAACATTTCTTGAAGACAGTCTTCATTGCTAGATCCAATTCTGACTTTTATGTTACGTGGTCAGGTCATATTTCTAGACCTAGTAAAAAATGCACAGCAACCTGGACATGATTGTTTTATATGTGTCTAATTTTGTATAATCGCATGTCAAATAATTAGTTTTGTATAATTGCATGTCAAAAGATCATTTCTGTAAATTGCATGTCATTGAATACTGTAATTTCACATAAGGACTATTTCTCAAAGAGGGAGGATCTAGATCAGAGCGTGTGTATGTACCTTTAAGAAGCATTTCCAGATGTAAGCACGTGCATATAAATACTGAGCACGTGCAGGCAGCAGTGCCATTTTGAGAGAACAGCCAGAGTGTTAACATGTATGAGTGTGGTAGTCAGTCTGTTTATAAGTTTATTTAAGCTCAAGTTACAAAGCCTCATTTCTGATGCATTTGTGTGTAATAAAGCTGCTTGAACTGAACCCACAGATGTTCGCCTGTTTTATCCTGACTAGACAAGTGACAGGTAAGGCATTCAAATCTGACAGTGGTGAACTTGTGTGGTTTTAGTGTTATGGAAGTAAAGCTTCAACAACAATGTGGTGTGCCCACTTCCACTCAGGAGAAATTTTTAATTTTGGATACAGCTCCATCTGCCGTTTATCCCACTTTTAACACAAACTTCTTCTCTACAGCAAACTCAGAGATTATCCTGTCAAAAGTGCACTCTTTCCCCTTAAGAGTCATACTTGTCCTGTGGCACTTGAGGCTAATGCTGTGTGCTATAGACTTTAATCCTAGATATTTAGCAGGTTCAAATATCACAGTGTAAAACTTGTGTGTGTCTTCAATCTGGGGTGCAATTAGCTTCCTGAAAAGACATGCTGTATCATCTTCCAGTCGGGGATAATTTTAACATGGGAGAGGATGTCCCCATCCCACTTTTTCCAAAAACATCTTCTTTACATCACACTGATGAGGTCCATCCATCCATCCAGCCCTCCATCCATCCTTAACCCCTTTTCCTATTTTGTACATGGGGTGAGATCATCAGGCCAAAAAGTGCAACTGTGCCCTTACAACTCAAACTTCTCCTGTGGCAGTTGTGGTTAATTCTGTGTCATATAGATTTTGTAAATAGACAGGTTGTTGTTGTGTCTTTTGGCTTTTCCCAGTTAGGGGTCGCCACAGCAGAACTCTGGTCCACTAATGATTGGCAGTAGATTTTTACGTGCCGAGTTGCCAGCCCTAACACACAACCTTCAATGAAGGTACGCCCATTCACGCATGTCTCCACACAGAAGATGCACTAGCTGAGAATCGAACAGGACGTCTTACTGTGAGGGGACAATGCTACCGCAGCACCACCACCACAGACAAATTCAACACTGGTTAACTAATGTGACTCTGTGTACTGTAATGTACAATTGTGTCCATGAAAACACCCCTTATGTAAATTTCCACTTAGGAGATGTTTTTTCACTTGCAGAGGATTAACCTATAAATTTGTATTACCCCCCTCCCCCCAGGACAATACCCAGTTTTGGAAACACATGTTTACATCATGATATCAAAATGAGCTCCATCACAGTGGCTGTATGAGTTATCTTGTGGTACTGGTTGCCAGTATTGTGCTCTCTAGACCGCGTAAGTACAGATGGAGGAGGTTTGATTCCACCAATGATTGACTACTGTCCATGTGTGTTTGTCTGTCTGTAGTATGTGTAGCTGTTTATTATTACTGTGCACGTCAACCACCTTTATACATTTATAGAAGAACATCAATGTATGAAAGAATGGCGATGTCATCCATTCAAATGTGTACTGTCACAATTGTGAAACAACATCTTGTGTGGTGTGTGCAATTCAGGCAGTGTTCTGTACCTTGTAATTTTAGGTAGTCTGATCAAATCCAGCTATTACTCCTTATACTCATTCGTGTCAGGATGTCTGTGAATGTGCAGGTAGGTAACAGTGTTGTCAGCCAGCTATCTGCTGTGTACATGTATGCCTGGAGATTCCTTTTACAGTGATCTTTGCTTACTTTTCACACAGAAATGCTTTACTGGATAATAATGATGCCATGGGATATTTGTCTTTTCCACTGGTCTGGTAGACCCCGGTCATAAATAAGCTATACAACAGAAGGAGGAAGCTACTACATGACAGAGCAAAATCCCAAAAAGGGAAGGCATCTCTGATCAGTATTAGCAAGAAACTTCGATCCCTCATAAAATCATCAAAGGCCAGCTTCGAACGAAAAATTGCCCTAGACACTAAAGATAATCACAGGGCCTTCTTTAGTTATGTCAGGAACATGGGCGGAATCTCCCAGATATGCTCTGAATTGTTGCATAACGGTACAAAATATACCAAAACTACAGACATAGCCAACATCTTGGCAGACAGATTCAGCGCAAACTTCTCCCCCCCTTCCCCCCCAAAGGAGCAAATGCCTATCCCAACTGAATGTAACCTCCCTGACATCACAGAGGCACAAGTGAAAGCTGCCCTCTCCAAAGCAAAAAACACAGCATCTATGGGACCAGACGGTGTCCCAGGCTGTGTCTTACATGAGCTCTAAGAAGAACTGAACCCTCACATTAAGTCACTGTTCAAACTTAGCCTTACTACAGGATATGTACCCAAAGAATGGCGTACAGCTACAGTGGTCCCACTCCACAAAGGTGGTGCCACAACGGACCCTGAAAACTATCGCCCCATAAGCCTGACTAGTCTGGTCTGTAAAGCTATGGAGCGTATTATCATGGAACTCATAAACAAAGACATTGGGAGCCTCCAAACACTGGACCCTACCCAATTCGGCTTTGTTAAGGGCAGATCTTGCCTCTTAAACCTAGTTGATTTCTTTGAAACAATTACCAAAGCCATAGATGAGGGTAAGGTAATCCACACAGCCTACCTGGACCTTGCAAAAGCCTTCGACACAATACCCCACTCGGGCATCATACATAAGCTTACCAGCTTAAATATCAACCCCTATATCACAAGATGGGTTGCAAACTGGCTCAGAGATAGAACCCACATGGTTAGAATCGCAGGTGCCATGTCCGAATCCAAACCAGTTACAAGTGGCATCCCACAGGGCTCAGTCCAGAGACCTCTCTTGCTCGGTATATACTTCTCTGAGGTTCAGGCTAACACGGGGGGATTATGGCTGACAAAGTTCGCAGATGACTGCAAACTGGGGCCATAATCGAATCTCCAGCTGACACAAGCATCCTCCAAAAGGGTCTCACAGAAATGGATGCTTGGTGCCAGAGCCACGGCCTCAAGCTAAATGCTAAAAAGTGCATAGTCATCCCCTTTGGGAAAAACAAGGTGCCCACAAATTACCACATAGGTGGTAATCCATTAAGTACAAAAGAAGTAATTAGAGATTTGGGGACCGACATAGATAGTAATCTCTCCTTTGATAATCACGTTGCCAAAGTGGTTAGAAAGACCTTCTATATAGCCCACCTTATCACGAAAGGGTTCGCATCTAGATCAAGAGAGGTCATTGTGCCCCTCTACTCATCACTCATCAGGCCCATAATTTAATACAATGCCCCTTTTGGGATGTACCTTACCCGACAACTGCAGCAACTGGAGAGACCCCAAAAGCACCTCACCAAGAGGATCATGGGCTACAAACAGATGTCCTATGCAGCGCGACTAAAGAAACTCCAGCTCTACTCAGTTGCTTACCGCCTACTCAGAGGCGATCTATGCCTGACGTACAAAGCCATGTCAAACCCAGAATTAATTGACATGCTCCACCTCAAAAAATCCAAGTCCCTTAAAGCTACACGCTCCAGGGACCTAAACCTCAGCACAAAAGTAAATAGGACATGCTGGAGGGACAGATTAATTTCCCAGAGGCTCCCCTCACTCTGGAATAGAATCTCAATTCATGTTAGACATAGCCCCTCGCTGACCCTCTTCAAGCGAAATCTGGACGCATGGATGGGAAATCATAAATTCACCCCTGGGATCTCTTATGTGTCCCTGCTAGACAGAGGCACAGTAAACTAATTTTAAAAGGGTACCTTCTGTGACCTACTTTACAGAGGCACAGTAGGCTAATCTAATAGGGAGGCGGAAGCCAATACACTCTGGCTAGGCTTATAAATGCCCTAGGGCAGATAGCCTAGTATCTACCTATGAACCTATGAACCTATGTGAACTACTAAGGCCTCTCCTGTAGTGTGAAAACATGAGACAAGATTCTGTATGCTGTAAGGCATGTGTTTGAATCCATGGTGATCCACTGTGCATGATTGCCATTCTCACATCACAGGTATGACTACATTATGCATCGTATTTGTTTAGGCATACCTAGCAGCAGGCAATGTTGTGTGAGAAAGATACATATAGCAACAACTTTTTAAAGAAACTACAGGCACACATATCTTTTGCAGCAATAACTTGATGTCATAGCTTCACAACTGTACCACCACTGACACCATGACACAGTCATTCTTCCCAATATCATGTAGCAGCTGTAATTGCAGTTAGGTGTTCAAAAGCTGCATTGACTGACTGCAAGCATTGTGTGTCCTAATGCTGTTATGCATGAATGACATCCCCAGTGTTATAACATATACAATTACAGTGGAAGAAGTATCCCCCCAGCCCTTTTATCTCATAAAAATTGCAACACAATCATATGTTGTAATGGCTTTACATAATTGGAGTCTCAGTGCATTAAGACTTCCACTGTGGTTCATGTGATCCACATGAATGTCAATAACTGGTAGATTTACATAGCTTGTTGTTCAACTCCAGTAAAAGACAATATTCTATTAATGTGTTAACATTACACAAACAGCACTGCATGAAGTTACTATTCTCAATGTTTACTTTGTAGAAAGAAATATAATTGTATTGTGTAATGTATCCTGCCAGTGAAACAGTTATTCTGCAAATGGTGTGAGTACTCCTTCATCATATGCATTCAGCAATGATTTGTACAGCATATCTACACAGATACAGTATGTATCAATTCTTGGTCAATGTTGTACAAAATAGAAAGAATAGATTCCTTGGCCAAGAAACTTTAATACTGCAATGTTCACAGTTGTGTGCACATTAACATAGTTACCTCCTTGTCATCATTCTGGCAAAATAATATTGGAGACATCATCCACACATGTCCTTTATTATTTACACATTCATTTTATTTATTTGTGACAAGATCCATTACCATGTCCTGTGGCAGATGCAGTCAATACACAGCTCTGCAGAGTGTGTAGTATGAAAGGTAGGGGGTTGAATCTAGTAATATCTGTCTGTCAGATAACTGTATCTTAGGCAAAGGAGGTTTATTATGACACAGTCAGAGGACAACATTTTTAAACCATCACTCTTCACAGTAGGGGATCAATACTCATTAAAACAGGGAAGTGGTTTAAGCCCTTCAAGCGAGTTTGTCATGAAAAACACAGTATGCCTATCTCTGTGGCAGCAAAGGTTGATAAGCATCTTTCTCATATCTGTCCTGGCACATGTTTGAGTCTGATAAGATGCAGATGCTGAGTATGTCATTGATTTTTCACAGGTATTACATAATTTCCATATAAGAATGCACTGTATTTCATGTCTTCCACCAAGCACTCATGTGTTACTGTAATTGTTTTCTTCATGCTGTACAGCTTTTTAGGACATGAGGACTTACATAACATGTCTTCCTGTATGGCATGATGCCAAATCATTATAAAGCATGATTTGGCCTGTGTTTAGGCACTTTCTTGTCTTTGTGTTGTTTGCATTCTGTTATGGCAGTGTTTGCTGTAATTTTTTGTGAGTATGCTCAGTATAATCCTGTATTAGATGCTCTCCATTTACAGAGACCTTAAACTACTGCATTAATATCTGTGTTGCCATTTGTCACGTGTGTATTTCAAGTGCTATTATATTACTGTTATCATGTACATGATTATAAAACACATGCTTGTCTAAGACGTGTCAAAGAAATATACCTCATATCTATGGTTGTGCAATGACAACAAATGGTAAAACATGTCCCTTTCTGCTGTGCATGACACAGTTGCTGTACAGCTCATGCCTTGTTCATACAGGATGAAGTATAGGTTACAGTGCTACAGTCAGTTATCACACATACATTTCCTGTATTTACATGTCATATTCAATAACTGCACTGTTTGCGAATAGTCCCTAATTTATTCACTGTCCTTGCTAACTGTTATCTCAACTCAGCATGTTTCAACATTAATAACACATTTAATCCCCTTTGTTACAATGTTGCATTGTGTCCTTCACACATTCATTGCTAGCATGTCTGTTTTTATGTACATGGATAAATAATTGGAAACAGGATTATTTATTATTACCATCAATATGGATGCCTTTCTGTTGAAAATGTTTCTTTGTGACATCATATTTAACTGCATTAACTGAGTACATTTTTCCCATTTACACTCACCTCATACTTATCTCTACAGTATTAACATTGTATTCTGTGTACATTCTCCCAATTTCATGTACCCTAAATCTACTTTCTTATAATTCACTTGCCCTTACTTCATATAAGCTGTCCACACGTGCTCAGATAGTCTGTTTACCTACAGGCAAGACGTTTTATTTACATTGTGTGCTTGTGATTCCCAGCACTAGTTCATGACCATCAGCACTGCTGCTGTCCATGAAATGGCTCTTGGAAACATGTAAGCGTGATGAGCATCATGCATAGTCAATGAACGCTGCTGCTCATCATGCTAACATGCTGTGATTGTGGTGTTAATGAATCTCAGGGTTGATGTTCTTTCTGCTCCTTCCTAGTTGCTGTGTTTATCTCATATTTTCTGCCTTTTTATCTCACATATGTTCCCTATCTATCTATACCTGTTATCATTTCTATACCACAGTCTTTACTTTGTGCGCCTCCTACTGATTTTTTCCTTTGAATTCTGTCATTACCTTCTTCTGTCCCTCTACAAACCTCATCCATATTCAAATGTCAATGCTGCATACTATGTAACTGAGTTTGAAACACATTCTATTCTCAAATATTTATGTTATACTTACACATTACCATTGATTCACTGTTAAATATAAGAAGTCGTCATGCCTGGGGTTCAATAAACTTCGTGCAGGCTTAGTGCGAAGCTTACACAGAGTTTACATGTTTGCATGGTGAGCAGCAGTGCTAATTACATATTCATGCCACATATCTCATTTAAACATATACAAGCATTGTTTTATGGCTAGCAACAGTGTTGCCAGCCAGAAAACCATCTAAAGCAATTGGATAGCAGCAGACATGTAAATCTGTTTACCTTCGGGCAAACTAGGTCAGCATGTTTTTGTGATATGCCAGGAAGATTTCCAGTGTTATGAACAAAGCAATGTATATAGTTCCAACACATTATATGAATGCATATACAGTGCAGAATATTGTGGAAACCTGTGTCAGGCATATTGTACAAAAGTTGTGTAAATGATCCATAATGGTACATAAACTCCCATTAAAAATAAACAGGGGAAGTGTGTGTATTGAATTGAGACACACAGATGAATTGTACAAATGAACACAAGGAAAGAGAACAGGTGAAACAGCTTAATGTACAGCAGATGAAGGCATGTCAATGAAGACAGCTGTAGCAGGAACACTAATCACATATTGACATGATACAGTACAGACTGCACACTGAATGTATATTATGTGACTGTCACACAAGGTGACATAACAATGGGTAAGATTTCTTTGTGATATAAACAACCTGACATGAGAAATAGAGAGGACATATATCAGGGATCTTATATACATCAGAGGTTAGGTGCATAGTGTGAAGCTGTGCAAAATGAGTTGCCTGAACATGACTGTAATGTCAGCAGAGGCCTCCACTGAGTGATACACTGTTACAAGCTCATGGACAACAGTATGCAGATTCACGCACAATCATGGACAATGTCAGAACAATACCAACAGTAATCCCATGTCTCTGACATAACATATGTGATTATGAGTGATCATAGATGGTTCTGCATGAACACACCTGTGCAACTATTATGAGTTGTCAGCAATCTATGAGAGGAATCAAGCACACCATCCTGACACTGTAACATCTTGTGGAGGTGTTAGGAGGGAAACTGCTATACCTGTATATGAAATTATGATCAATCCAGTATAGATGACAGGTGCCCATAGCATATATATGTCACAATCCACACTGTCATGAATGTAACCCATGCCATCAATGTAAATAAGCTGTGTATGTACTGTGTGCATCACCAGAACAGGTATCACACATGCATCTGGTATAACACCTTGATGGAGGGTTCTGCACCATCAGACAACAACAAAAAGAATACTTAGCTATGGCCACTAAGATGTGCTGGACCTCACTGTGGCAAATGTGGTACACTTGAGTTACTCATCCCTGGAAAATGTGGAAGGAGGTACATGAAAAAGGGTGCACTGTACTCAGTTATCGGTGTGATGAAGGCTGTGAACTATGGAAGTATGATGACGTTTGATATGGATGTCCTGCACATACTCAGGAGTTGTGTTACATGCAGGAGAGTAATCACCACTGTGGGCACATGTTGGTGGACATTCCACATACCATCTACCTGAGTACATAGGTCAGATGCCACTTGGTCTGCTCATAGGGGTGTGCTGTCTACATTATCATTAGGTTGTGCATTTGCTTTTATAATTTAACAAATCCACCCATGATTTTGTTTCATCTCGTGTGTCAGTATGCATACATCTCAACTATCCATGATGAAGGGTTTGCCTACCTCACAGATGAGGAGTCAGGATGTGTCTATACATGCATGCATCAGGTGTTGCCTCCCCCTCGGTCATATGTATGCATGTTAATGTACACCCATCTATGAGAACATATTCCATCTGGAGGCTATGTTGAAGTATGGGTCCAACCGTGTCTTGCAGTTCCATGGGTCACGCTAAAGGCAAGCTGTAATTTTTTCATGGCCCATTGATTCTGTGTTATTAGCCATACAGAGCACACAGATGTACTGCCCTCCTTAGCATAGAAACTGAGTAAGTTTTGCATGTATACTTTGGCTGATGTACAGTGGCAACAGGGGAGTAACATGTCAGGCAAACACTCAGCTAGCGGATTGTCTATTCACTCTAGTTGGGTATTCTGGTGGCCGCCAGATGCACATTTGTGCTTACTTATGTATTCCACTTAACATTTCAATTGCATACTAATACATGATTTGAGAAAAGACCTACACATATAATCATGGTCATTCATCACATTCCACACAATGGTACCATACACACAGTAATACAACTGTAACAATGTCTTGTACTTGCATCATTTGCACAACATATGAGAAGCCTGATGCCATATCGGAGACATTACAGATCATTTGTTTGGAACTCATTCAGAAAATTTACTGATACAAATGCTAATAGTCACACAATGCTGCTGCTGAAAACCCTCAACAGTCTTTGGTTTTAGCAACACAACTGCACATAGAATGAATTCTCCAAGGTCGCAGTTATACCAAAACAACTGATACATTGTTGTATATATATATATATATATGTATATATATCACAGATTAACAACATGTGCATGAGACAAGACTTATGAAACCATGTAATCAATATGAATTTATATTTATGTGTCACATAGCATTTAATGATGGTATGCAGACACTTGCACACCTATGCCATACTGCAGTTGCCAGTGTAATGGTGGAACGTGAACTGTGCCAACAGTTGATCTGCTCTACTACAACAAAACATATCCTAATACTCTAGCAATATATATATATATATATATATACACCATTATGACTCTGTCAAAGTTCATGTTGGGGTGAAAGAATTCCTTGAGCTGTGCCTTTCTGTACTACATGAAAAGTCTCATTCCTGAACTCTCACATTGTGTGTCCTAGGTAGGTATGTACCTAGCCCTAAGCAGCATTCTACCTTCAACCAAGATGATGCCACAATATAAACAGCAGATGATAGATGTCAACAATTGGCTTAGCTTCTGGTGTTAATCTAGGGGGATCCAGTATCTCTCAGCCTGAGATGACATGGTTGACGAGCTACACTGCTTTGCCAGAGATGGTCTGCACTGGTGCCCTCTAGGCTGTTGGATACTGGCAAAGGTACTTGCCTCTCCCATAGTTCTATTTTTAAGCAATATAACAGCAACAAAGTTCTGATGTAACATCATCCACTGGAGGCAAACACAAAGTTCTGCTGCTTAATGCTAGGAATGTAAACATGAAGCTCACTGGAGAATATTGCTAACCTGCTAGCTGACAGATTTGGTGCAAACTTCAACTGCCTGGCACCACTTGCCTTACCCCCAAAGTATACCTGACAGCTCACTGCCTAGTATTACTAGACATCAGGTCATATCTGCACTCTCCACGCCAAAGACACAACCTCAGTGGTACCAGATAACATCCCAGGTTGCTTACTAAGCAATCTAAAGCAGGACCTAGAGGTCCCAATTAGCATTCTCTTCAACCATACCCTGAGAACAGGCTTTGCTCCAGAAGAGTGAGCAACAGCAGCAGTAATCCTATTGCACGAAGGGGGGCCTTCAACTGACCCTGGGAGCTATAGACCTGTAAGTCTAACCAGTCTCATCTGCAAGACCATGGACAGAATCATCATGGACCTTATCAACAAAGACATAGGTGACCTTCAAACTCTAGACCCAACCCAGTTTGGTTTCATTAATGCTTGATCATGCTTATTAAATCTAGCATACTTCTTCAAGAAAGTCACCAAAGCCCTGGATAAATGTAAGACAGTGCATATCACCTATCTTACTGGCCAAGGGTTTTGACATAATCCCCCACTTAGGTATCATTCAGAAACACTTCAAGCTGGGGATTGACCCTTACATTACTAGATGGTTAGCCAAATGGATTACTGACATAACATATGCTGTCAAAGTTGGTGACTAAACCACTACCACATGGTCTAAAACTTAACTAAAAAATGCCATTAGTATTGTCTTTTGCAAAGTGGAATCCACCACTAATCACAGTAATGACAACCCCCCCAAACTCAAACCAAGTGGTGCCAGACCTGCCAACACAGGTAGATAGCAATCTGAAGCTCAACCACCATATTTCCACAGTAGTAAGTAAAACCTTCAACATCATGCACCTTATAAGTCAGTGAATCACATCCAGTTATGAAGATTTTATAACACCACTGTACTCAACACTCATCAGACCAGTAATAGAGTACAATGCTTCCTTTTGTATTAACCTCTCCTCACACTTGCAGCAAATGGAGAGACCACAAGGGTTTCTCAACAAGAAAATATAGGGCCTACAAACCATGCCATGACATACATGGATAGACTGAAAGCCCTGTCACTGTAATATGTATTGTATAGGCTGCTGAGAAGTGACTTGTGCCTCGCTTACATGTCAGCCTCTGACCCTGCCCTGATGGAAATATTGCACATTCGCAAATCTAATGGCACAATAGTCACTCACTCTAGGAATCATAACCTAGTCTGTGACATTAACAGAACATGGTTGAGAGATAGCTATAGCTGATTACATCAGCAGAGTCTGTTGACAGGAAGATGGTAATTAAAGTATCCCACATGTTGGTGTAAAATTCTTTCTCTAATGTCAAGCAAGTGAAGAAACGCACACACACACACACCAATTGACTGCAGTGAGACCAGAACCCCTATCAAGCTAGGTACATTGACTACAGACCTCTGCATTTAATGCATGCACCACAGCACAAGTCTGAGTTTGAGAGTATCAGACAACACTTTGTAAGTGATGACATCAGCAGTGTCTGGTAAGGACAAGATGTTATAGCAGTGTCACACATGATGTAAAATGCCTAATGCAACCAAGTGAACACACACACACACACACACACACACACACACACACACACACACACACACACACACACACACACACACACACACACACAAACACACCAGTCGACTGCAGTGAGAACAGAAGCCCTGCCTATATAAGTACACTGACTAGAGACCTCCATATTTAATGAAAGCACCACAACACAAGTCTGACTTAGAGAGTGTTGGACAACACTTTATAAATGATGACATCAACAGTGTCTGGTGAGAAGAAGATGGTAATAACAGTGTCCCACATGCTGGTGTAAAATGCTCTTTCTAATGTCAACCAAATAAGCAACCACACACACACACACACACACACACACACACACACACACACACACACACACACACACACATACACACATACACACACACACACACACACACACACACACACACACACACACACACACACACACACACACACACCACTTAACTACAGTGAGAACAGAACCCCTGCCTATCTAAGTACACTGATTAAAGATCTCTGCAGTTAATGCAAGTACCATGGAACAAGTCTGACTTTTGTAAGGCTGCAGGACAATTTATAGTGATGACATCATTATTGGATGTTTGAAAGAAGATGTTGGGATGCCTGCTTGAAATGGATGTGTAGGTATGTTCATCTGTCAAAAATATTGGTACTTTATGGGATTGTAGTGATGATTGCAGGATATGCAATTACGATCTTCTGACTAGACAGACACATACAAGTTGACTGCAATGAGATAGATTAGAGCCCCTACGTAAGTCCACAGACTAGAGAGCTCAGTACTTAACAAAAGCACTATGGCACAAGTCTGACTTTTATAAGGCTGCAGGACAATTTATTGCAGATGATATCACCAGTGGATGTTTGAGAAAAGATGTTGCGAGACCTGTCTGAAATGGACAGCTAACCATGTACAACTGTCAAGATATTAAAGATCTGCATGTTACCACATTGCTGAGTGTGCAAAGTGTTGCATTTACTGTTGTGTTTCCAGTGTGCAGGTATACCTTAAAATGACAGGTTTGCAAACTATTTGCAAAAAGCTGTCCACATTGCTACAAGTACTGGAAAATCTGAATGTGTATTGTCATTATAAAGATGTGCATAGTATATAAGACAGCATTTGTTATTTATTTCTGTAGTGTAGATGATATATTCTTGAACAAGTACTGAGAGACAACGTTTGAAGTGCATGGTAGAGGTAACATATGGCTACAGTGTAAATATGTGTTCTTTTCTTAAAAAGTGCCATCCCTTTGTTTGTGTTTTTACATGTACATTCATGGCATGAAGACCAAATGAACAGTAAACATAAGTGATACATGTTAATCTAAACTTCCAATAGCAGCTGGTTTGGGTGATTGATGGCAAAGTGTTTACACATGAAAGATGCGCATTTCTACTGCTTTCCCTGTTTACAAATATTTGAGTGGCAAGCAAACATGAGCCTCATTGATAAAATTATGAGAGTTCTGAGTACTGAGTGTATGAAACACACATGCTGCTGAGCTGACTCTGTGGCACAAGGTGTAAATGCATTGACACATTTCCTTTGGAGCCCAGATGATACAGGTTTGAATCCAGGTGTATGGAATAGCTGTAAATATGTAGTTATAATGCAATGAAATAATTATTTATTCTACATTCAGTGTGTGTTACCCTAGTGTACTGTGTTTAAGCGGCATTGCATAGAGGTAACTCACATTACTGAAGAATTGTTCACAGGTACTTGGCATTGGTGCATGATGCCAAACTCAGTGCAAACACAGAGGCAAAACAGTGAAGGTCTCCACTGCTTTTTTTTACTTATGTGTGTTGTGAGTGATTCTATTTTTTGACCAGATTAAAAGTGTTAAAACGAGGTAGATAGGAAGTGTTGAAATGAGGGGCAAGCAGGGTCCAGAACAAAGGGAAAACAATATATGAATGTGCAGAAGGGAGACAGGAAAGAACCACAACTATCCACTTCTTCAACAGTGTAACATAAAAATATGTAGAGAATATTAGTTGAATTTGGACTGTAACCTCAACAAAGAGGGGTAACAACAATGTAATCATTGTATAGCCAATTGGATGAAATCAAGTGTGTCAAGAAGACATGTGCAAAGTGTAGTGCTATGTATGGGACATTTTTTTTTAATCCAGTAAGAGACAAATTTTTGGTAAGGGAGGCATGTATTTCTAGGTCAAGTAAGTAGGGTAGGTGAGGAAGCAGATGCAAACAAACAGGACAAACAATACAAGACACAGGGACCATGAGGAACACAAAAGGTTGGGGGATGCCATGATTGGGTTTAGGGAGGGGATAACAGATGCCCATGCCCATCAAACAGGGGGTCAGTGAGGAATCTAGTCCTCACCTGCAGGACTGTCATCACTGTTTCTTTACTCTGCTGACTGTTGGAGTGCTTGATGTCTTGTCCTATGGAACATAAGTGAGATCAGCCACTCCAACCAGCATAGGAGTGCACCAATGGTGCTGTCCTCAACCCTTTGCAGCAACCATGGAATCTCCTGGCAGGTGATAAAATCCCCACCTCCCCAACTTCTCCCAAAGGGTACCACAGCAGCAACTTCTGGGGTAATGCTATCTGATGTACTGCCCAGGTAGTACAGGGGCAGCAGAGATAGTACTGCTAGGTTGGGTCTTAGATGTGCTGGGCATCGCTGTATGATCCAGTAGAGTAGGGGGAGGCTGAGCCAGGGGGGGTGACCTACCTCCCTGTGCTTTAAAGCATTTTGTAATTTGTCAGAGATGGATGACATGGAAACATTTAGATGACACATATAAAAAAAAGAAAAAGATAAGGGTTGGGGTGAGAGAAAAAGAAAGAGATCAAATTACTACCATCATATGTGACATATAATGCATTACCACAATAATAAAGCATTTTATCTCATCTTTTACATTTAAGTATACTTCTTAACAACTACAACTACAAACTATAAGTTAGGATTGGTCAAAGTAATCCTTGCAATGTGTATATATTGCATGGATTCCTATCAGTTGATCAAAGTTTCAAAACTTCGAAGACCATATGGCCGAGACCATATTTTCGAAGTTTTGAAACTTCAAACACTTTGTGTTGAGATTATCATACAGCGCGGAACTCAGGATTTGCCATTTTCCTCACTGTAGTGCAATCTTGGACTTGGTATATTTAAGTAGCAGTGGGTGTGGGGGATGCAGGGGGGGTTTGCCCCCCTGCAAAAATGTGAAGATACATTGTTTTATTTTATTTTGGTGTTTTTTATTTGTAATTCAAAGTTTCAAAACATCAAACATATGGTCTTCGCCATATGGTCTTCAAAGTTTTGAAACTTTGATCAACTGATAGGGATCCATATTGCATATATGCTTGGCCCAATTATACAAATTAAGTTAACAGCTGGGCATTTATGCCACTTGTGTTGCAATTAAATTATGTAATATTTTTTAAAGGATTTTATTATATATTTGTTATATGTATTTGTACTCACAGCATCTGACTACAGTATTATACTTGACTTCTACAGACTGAAGCATGCATGCTTGCTTTTACACTTTGGATATGCATGCTTACTTTACTACAACTGTATAGAAAGGAAATAATTTAGCTAAAATAATAGTTCTGTTGTGCTGCATACATACCCCTTGCTTCCCTCAGTCTCTCCAGACACTCAGCATGGGTGTTTCTATTCACTATAATCTTTGGAGTGGCTGTGGAATAAAGAGAAGGAAACAAGAGAAGAGCATTATGCATACTTGCCTATATGCAATTTTCTATCTACTGTAAATTCTCTTTATCAGTATACTTACACAATTGTGGGATGTTATCAGTCCTGAATGCATCCATCCACTGGTTAGTGCATTCCTTTTGCACAATTTCAGATCATTAAAGTGATGCCTACTGTGGAATGCCAGTCAAACTGGACACAGCCTTGGCGAGACTATTCCAAGCCTCAGACTTGTACTGTGAGATGTTTTAGTCCCACTGCAAGAACATTTGGTTCTGGCACTTTGCAAGGAGTACAGTGAAGATTCTGGATGCTGCAACACCACACCTCTGCACCTTAAATTGGGCACCTTCCCTTCTACTGCCAGACATATCAAACCAGGGAAAACAGCAATAGTTATGAATGATTTACCAGCAATGCCTGTTATTGCATTTACCGGTAAATCGCAAACCTGAACAACAATACCAACCATGTTTGCATGATGACAACAGGAGAGCAACAGTGCCAAACAGAGAGGAAAGCACTTGCTAAAACTGGAAGGTTAGTATGACACTTGACATTCATTTGAGGGCTGTTTGCTGCTAGGTGATTTAACTTTGCAGATATGTGCAAGGGGCATTCGTTTTTTGACCTGACACATTTTTGTGTGGCTTTACACACTGATAAAATTAATTTTTTTAATGTGGGATTCAGACCTACCCATAAGAGACAAAACATTTTCTTTCACAGTGGTGATTTTTCATCTTTGCCACAGAAGAAGTGTTTTTCACATGACAGACTGAGGGGTTAACCATGTATGTGTGTGACCTGACAAGATCCTGGTTTATACATCACTGTGTGTATGAGTATTATTGCAGTCTGAAAATGATCCAAGGTGAGAGAACACAATTATGATTACAGAAACATATTAGTCAGAATACCCTCATTCATACAAATAATTCATTTGAGTTTATTAAAATTGAGTGTACAACTCTTAAAATAATTGGGAGCATAATGTTTTATGTGAATTTTAATATAAAGAAAATGGAACAACAGTAAAAATATTTGGAATTTGCTGTATTAGAACTCAGAATCACCTGTATTGCAGCCCAACACTTACACTTATTTCCACTGGAAAAGTTAAAAACCAGTTGCATATTTTTATATTCACTATTAACTTATGTATGTTAACCACCACACAATATTGCTTAACATGTTTGTGTGGTTCCAAACATATTTGATAGAATATATCCATTTTGAAATTGTCTACTATCCGTGTCCTCTCTGCAGGTTTTCTAGACCTGCAGGTGTTACGGAAGGTTGCTAAATTCCACCCAAAGCTGCTTAATGCATTTGCGTAATGGAATACAAAAAAAATGCAATAATGTATGCCTTTGAAATTGAGAATGCCTGCATCCTGTCTGTAGGTGTTCTGTTTGCGTCATGTGTGGGGGGGGGCATTAGTCCAGGTTTGCATGATGGTAAGTGATGCACAAATGTGGGAAGCAAAGTTAAACTTGTTTTATCTATGTAAGCAGTGTTTCTTAGGTTTCATACTTAAAAAAAAGACAAATGTAGGACTTGAACCATGATCTACAGACAGTATTTACTGTGTGGATCACCATGTTTAGCAGATGTGCTACAGACACGATTCACATGGGTAGTTTATATTGTGTTTACCCATTTCCCTAGTTTGTGTTAAGCTTCACACTGTGCAAATACTGGTATTAAAAATTCTTTAAACTAAACAACAGCACAAAATAAATGTTAGTACACATGAAAGCTTTTTATACAAGTTGGATTTGAACTCTCACACCAATGAACCTACAAAACACAGGAAGGGTGTTTTAACACTCTTTGCCACAGAAACAGCTTTACAGCAGGAAAAAAAAATCATTGTACATACAAGCAAATCCAAAATCATCCAGAGTATTAACAAGACATATATTCTTCTTTCGGCTTTTTCCCGGTTAGGGGTCGCCACAGTATTAAAAAGACATATGACACTTGTAAACTTCTGAGTTGTCTGTAGATGTGTTAATTTCAGATGCAGTGCAGTGTGAGATCACACAACCATTTATAACTATTGTTTGCAGAAATGCAGCTCTGCCTTATCTGTGTATGGTGTTAATTCTTCTCTTATATGAACAGTAATCTAAGACATGCGTATGTAAGCATGTTGTATCATTGTGCTTAAAATGTGCTAGAATATTAAATGGCAATAATATACAGTTTTCAACAAATGCAGGGGAGGTTGGATATTACTGAACAAAAACTGTGAAATGTGTGCTATTTCTTTACATTTAAAACCTTGATACAACTACATCTACACTTTATAAGTCTAACCTGGCTGACACACCCACTGTAGGTAAGGGAGTGTAAACTGCTGTTGTGTTTTCCTTCTCCCTACCAGCAATCATTCACAGTTGCAATCCATTAGCAACAAACACTGAGGGAGTGCCTGCACTATGTTTACATTTGCTACACAGAAACAAGACTTTGGGATTCAGCAGTTCTAATGAGTTCACACCTCATTTGCATATTCACCATGCTCACAGGCCTGAATCTACACTACAAAAAGTAACCATTTAGCTATAGAACTTGAAAATGAGGAGACTTGTGTATGTGGGTAACCCAGATGAAGATTGCTATTACTTTGGATTTATCTGCACAGAAGACTACTGATCTTGATAAGGTATGATTTTTTCAGTTATACACTTGATTTGCTCACATGTCACTAGGAAAAAATATATCTAGATAGATATAAATATGCATTAGCAAATGCTACTTTTATCTGTATGTACTTCTTACAGGTTTATTGATGGAATAGGCATTTTTGTCAGGGTATTTTATTTTCTAGGATGTACAGCCTTAATAACTTTCATCACAGCTGTTAATTACAACTGTGTCTCTTTTCACTCTTCTATTTTTATTTAAGTGGAATGTAAATGTCCTTTATTATCAATGACACAGAGGGTTAGCCTTCTAGTTTGGCCTATAGACACCTCTAGAGGAGTGCCAGGCACAGGTGGAGGTAACTGACAATTGCATAAAAAATGACTGTTCTGTGGTAAATGTGTACACATGCTTTTGGAAAATTTTGCTTGATTGCTTGGTGCCATAGTCCTAGGAGACATAAAACACAAAATAAGCAATTCACTGCTGTTTTATTCTTTTGTGTTGTTCAAAATTTCATTTGCCTGTTGTCTTGGGGTTGGGGGAGCCAAGTTCCATTTCTGTGTTGGTAGAACCAAAATGTTTTTACAGAGGTTTGCTTTGCTATTGTTGCGCCTTGTTTTAGATCACAATGCAGTGGTCGGCAATCTTACTTTACTTGTGAAGCAGTTGTCTCAATTGGTGGATAATTTATCATGCAGAATTTCTCTTTCCTTTTTACCAGCTTCAGGAACTGTTGTTAATCTGTGGAATATGAGGCAGGATACTTTTTTGGACAATGGAAATCAGTGTTTTTGTTCTACTGACTCTCATGTGTTCCAAATGAATCATTTGCGAGCAGAGATTGACCCAAATAGTGCCAATGATATTAATGAAGGCACTAGTGGACCAGGTGACTCTTCCACACTATTGCAATCTTCCATAAAGCTTATTAGTGTTCCATATTACAGGAGTGGATGAACAAGCATCCAGAAGGTATTAGCAGTACTGATGATTTAAATTTAGGAGCACTGGCTAATGGAAGTGATAGTAATAAGAATTTGAAACTGTCTGAATATAAGTTAATTAAATATAAGAAATTACAGCTGGAAATCATTTATTTAAAAGAATGTTTACACAGGCAGCAATTCCCTAAAGGCTTGAGACAGTGGTGTTTTCTTAACGGCCTTGAGCCTAACTCTCCCTTTTATTTTGAGCTGTTGAAATTGTTTGATAAACAAGGCTGTGACTTTATAGAAATGCTGATCAAGCATTATTCTAGATTGTTGGACTCGCTTGCAGTGGATTTGGATGTCCTCGATAAGTTAATTAGAACTGATGTCAATTTCCTAAGGTATAAATATGAATATAATAGATTATTTGAAATATTTGATCAGTATTTGAATAAATTGAGAGAAAATAAAGTAAAACAAAACTTGAAAAGGACAAATGTGATTATGAGAAGGGAGTAGCTTACCCCAACCCCCACCTTCACATATTTGGGGTAATTCAGGTAGTAACAATGAACTAAGAACTTCTGATACTAATGTCAGTGAGGACATTAGTAGAAATACCCATGAGGACCACCATGATGTCATATTGGAACAACAACTTAGACATAGTGAACACTTAATAGAGCAAAGAGGTCAACAGCCAGGGCCTATGCCTAGTATAACTAACAAGCAGTCTAATAACCAGAATTTTTGTACATCTTTGAGGGGACATCAAACCAATACTAGGAGGAAAGGGGGTCAATGGCAGAGCCTGCAGCCCCAGAGGTCAAACAATCATCACTGGAGATGAGTCCCAGCAACATGAGTAACCATTCTGGATGTGTACGAGTTGTTACTAATACACAAGGTGACTTTAAAATTTTCAATTATGCTGCTGCTGATGTTGAAATTTCTTTAGCCAATATTTTGGCTAAAGGTGCAACTTTTGTTTCATCAAGCAGAGCAGATCTTGCTAATACTGTTTTGGACTTAAAACTGTTCACACGTAAAATGAACTTAACATTATTGTTTGGTTCTGATACTTGTTCTGATGGATAATTTAGAGTTAGTAGTTCATTTAATCCACCACCCCACCCTTTATTAGGTGCTTTTGTGCATATTTGTGAAATGGACATGAGGTCACTATTGCGTAAATGAAGTAAATGTGATGAGATGTATAATTTAAATAAGGATGAACATGATTTTATTTGTTCTTTACATTGTTCTAATGTAAGGGTCATGAAACCCGATAAAGGGGAGGGCTGGTCTTTAGGGATATGGGTGACTATCAGTCTAGGATGTTTAAGGTTGTGGACACATATGAACCTGTGTCATTGAATGAAGTGAATGGTACTTATGCTAGAATTAAATCTCATATCAATGACTTGCTGATTGATTTCCGTATTGATATAAATTTGTATAATTATTTGGATATGCCTTCACCATTAATCTCAGTTATTTCTGGGATCCCCAAATTACATAAGGGATTATTGACCAACTTTATGAGCAATAGTGGATGGAAGAAATTCCATCACTTATGCTTGTGCAAAATTTGTTGATAGTATGCTGAAAAAATTTCTCGAACGTGAACCTCAAATTTCTAAATATTCATGGTCTTTTCTTGAAAAAATTAATGACCTCAAATTTATGGCTGAATACAATTTTCTAACTGTTGATGTCAGAAATCTATACACAGTCATCTCCCATGAGTTAGGGATTCAATGGGCACTGTAAAAATTTACTGCCAATCATTAGCGGACCGTAGTTCTGCTGTGGCAACCCCTAACCAGGAAAAGCCGAAAGAAGAAGAAGAAGAACAACAACAACCTTAAGACATTTTATATAAAAATTGGGACCTATTGTTGAATGATATTCATTTATAACAAAAGTTAGGTGATCATCCTAGGGATGTTTTTAAGAAAGCTACCAATTTTAAAAATGTATTTGATTCTAAAAATTCATTTGATTCTAAGAAATTTCCTTTAACTAGATGCCCTGGAATGTATAGGTGTGAAGCTTGCCCTTATTGTAAATATGTTGATATTGGCAATAACTTCATGGTCCATAATACCAATTATGAGATCAAGGGTATGTTTAACTGTAACTCTAAAGGCATTGTTTATCTGGATAACTGCCTGTTCTAGAAAAGTTTTTATATAGGTAAAACAGAGCGCAGATTTAGAGAACGACTATATCAGCATATTTATAGTATTAATAAACTGCATGTTCATAATGCCCTAGCTAGACATATTTCGACTTTCCCAGAACATCATTTTAAATTCAAAGTAATTGAGCAGTTTTTTTCTGATGAAAGAGGGGGTCCATGGACTCTCAAATTGGAACACTGTGAACTTAAGTGGCAAGTTTGAGTAAATGCGTATAGCTTTCCTGGGTTGAATGATATATGCTCAATACAGTGCTTATTAAAATTGAAGACACTGGATAGGTAACATTTTTGGTTTTAAGTGTTTATATGTGATGTTTTTTATGGTTGCATTTTAATGCAATGTGTTTTCTGTTCTATAATACTATATGGTAGCCAGGTAGTTTTCCAAATTAATTGTTTATTTAGTTGCAGTCCAGTTTTTGAACCACAAGATGGTGGTGTTTCTATAGATTTGTTTCAGTGATGTAGTTTCCTTTTGGGTCACATGTTCATAGGTTCATAGGTAGATACTAGGCTATCTGCCCTAGGGCATTTATAAGCCTAGCCAGAGTGTATTTGGCTTCCGCCTCCCTATTAGATTAGCCTACTGTGCCTCTGTAAAGTAGGTCACAGAAGGTATGCTTTTAAGATTAGTTTACTGTGCCTCTGTCTAGCAGGGACACAAAAGAGATCCCAGGGGTGAATTTGCGATTTCCCATCCACGCGTCCAGATTTTGCTTGAAGAGGGTCAGCGAGGGGCTATGTCTAACTTGAATTGGGATTCTATTCCAGAGTGAGGGGAGCCTCTGGGAAATGAATCTGTCCTTCCAGCATGTCCTATTTATTTTTGTGGTGAGGTTTAGGTCCCTGGAGCATGTGGCTCTAAGGGACTTGGATTTTTTGAGGTGGAGCATGTCCATTAATTCTGGGTTTGACATGGCTTTGTACATCAGGCATAGATCACCTCTGAGTAGGTGGTAAGCAACTGAGTAGAGCTGGAGTTTCTTTAATCGAGCTGCATAGGACATCTGTTTGTAGCCCATGATCCTCTTGGTGAAGTACTTTTGGGGTCTCTCCAGTTGCTGCAGGTGTCGGGTAAGGTACATCCCAAAAGGGGCATTGTATTCAATTATGGGCCTGATGAGTGATGAGTAGAGGGGCACAATGACCTCTCTTGATCTAGATGCGAACCCTTTCGTGATAAGGTTGGCTATATAGAAGGTCTTTCTAACCACTTTGGCAACGTGATTATCAAAGGAGAGATTACTATCTACGTTGGTCCCCAAATCTCTAATTACTTCTTCCATACTTAATGGATTACCACCTATGTGGTAATTTGTGGGCACCTTGTTTTTCCCAAAGGGGATGACTATGCACTTTTTAGCATTTAGCTTGAGGCCATGGCTCTGGCACCAAGCATCCGTCTCTGTGAGACCCTTTTGGAGGATGCTTGCATCAGCTGGAGATTCGATTATGGCCCCAGTTTGCAGTCTTCTGTGAAATTTGTCAGCCATAATCCCCCCGTGTTAGCCTGAACCTCAGAGAAGTATATACCGAACAAGAGAGGTCCCAGAACTGAGCCCTGTGGGACACCACTTGTAACTGGTTTGGATTTGGACATGGCACCTGCGATTCTGACCATGCGGGTTCTATCTCTGAGCCAGTTTGCAACCCATCTTGTGATATAGGGGTTAATATTTAAGCTGGTAAGCTTATTTATGATGCCCGAGTGGGGTATTGTGTCGAAGACTTTTGAGAGGTCCAGGTAGGCTGTGTGGACTACCTTGCCCTCATCTATGGCTTTGGTAACTGTTTCAAAGAAATCAACTAGGTTTAAGAGGCAAGATCTACCCTTAACAAAGCCGAATTGGGTAGGGTCCAGTGTCTGGAGGCTCCCATTGTCTTTGTTTATGAGTTCCATGATAATACGCTCCATAGCTTTACAGACCAGACTAGTCAGGCTTATGGGGCGATAGTTTCCGGGGTCCATTGTGGCACCATCTTTGTGGAGTGGGACCACTGTATCTGTACACCATTCTTTGGGTACATATCCTGTAGTAAGGCTAAGTTTGAACAGTGACTTAATGTGAGGGTTCAGTTCTTCTTGGAGCTCATGTAAGACACAGCCTGGGACACTGTCCGGTCCCATAGATGCTGTGTTTTTTCCTTTGGAGAGGGCAGCTTTCACCTGTGCATCTGTGATGTCAGGAAGGTTACATTCAGTTGGGCTAGGCATTTGCTCCTTTGGGGGGGAAGGGGGGGGGGAGTTTGTGCTGAATCTGTCTGCCAGGATGTTGGCTATATCTGTAGGTTCAGTATATTTTGTACCGTTATGCAACAATTCAGAGCATATCTGGGAGTTTCCGCCCATGTTACTGACATAACTAAAGAAGGCCTTGTGATTATCTTTAGTGTCTAGGGAAATTTTTCTTTCGAAACTGACCTTTGATGATTTGATGAGGGATCAAAGTTTCTTGCTAATACTGATCAGAGATGCCTTCCCTTTTTGGGATTTTGCTCTGTCATGTAGTAGCTTCCTCCTTCTGTTGTATAGCTTATTTATGGCTGGGGTCCACCAGACTGGTCTCCTGTTTTTGGAGGAGTGAGTCTTGGTTTTATTTGGGATAGCACGATCCATGTATTCCTGCAGGTGCTCATAGAATGCATTTGTAAAGGATTCTGTGGATTGGGCTGTATTATCCTCTGTCCCAGGGGCTTTGAAGGATTCCACCTCAGTCTTGAGAAGTGCAAACTTGGCTTTTGATAAATTCTTTACAGTGATTTCCTTGGCTGGGGGTGGGGACAGGATATGGATGTCCAGGAAAATTTGTTTATGGTCTGATCTTACCAATGAGGGGTTTACCTCTGGTGTGGAACATAGAGTCCCCATGTTGATGATGACCAGGTCCAATATGTTGTTCCCTCTTGTGGGAGTGGTGACCAGTTATTCCATTGCATTAGAGTTTATAAATTCAAGGAACCGTTGGGCGAGGGTGTTTGGGCTTGAGTAGTTTTCCCAGTCAATGTTTGGGTAGTTGAAGTCACCCAATAACATAGTGTTTGGAGAGACCTTCATATTCTCCAGTGTTCTCAGGAATGCCAAGTGGGGTTCCTGTAATAGGGAGAGTGTTCTGTAGCAGGCTACAAACTGAAAGGCAGTTTTGCCCGCTGTTAGCTGCACATGGATGGTTTCCGATGCTTCGTGCAGTGCCACTAACCTGGAGGTGTAGGTATCTTTGATGAATATAGATACTCCCCCTCCTTTTGTGCTTCGGTCCGAGTTTTGGGGCCGAAACGTATGGTATGAGTTATAACCTGGTAGTGCTGGGGTGCTCTCAGGAGCCTTGAACCAGGTTTCTGTTACTGCACAGACACTGATTTTCTCCATACTGAGGAGAGCCTCGAGTGTGTGCATCTTGAGGTTTAGACTTCTGGCATTTAGTAGCATTACCTTTAGTTTTTTTTATCCTTGGGTTGTCTATGGAGGTGGGTTTGTCCTTTGAGCCTTGCCTAAAAAGCACTATGGGGGTGGCAAGAGCCTTGGCCAATATATGAAAGCCTAAGGGTGACAGGTGTAAGCCGTCCCTAGCGAAGCAACGTGGCTTGTCGAGCATGTCATCCCAGGCTGACAGACACTGGATCCCCTTTGAATGACACCAATACTTTAGCTAGTTGTTGAAACTGATCATTTTGCCTTTATACTGTGGCATCATTCTTGGTGAGGGCAAGATGCTACTCAAGGTCAGGGTCATACCAGCCTGGGATACATGGTCAGAGAGCTCCTCTATGTCTTTTTTCATGTAGTCCAGGGAGGTACATCTCAGATCATTCACACCAGCATGGACAATGACGGAGTGATACTTGTACTTGCTTTGGAGTGACCTGAGTGCTTGTGTTATGTGGTGGATCCTGGCACCCGACAGGCAGCTTACAGTGACCTTCTCCTTGTTCAGTCTGGTGAGCGGGACATCAGTGTGCCGGACAATAGAGTCCCCTATAACAAGTGTATTTGGTGTGTTGTTTGGCCTTAAGGGCTGTGACTGTGAGGCACACTGATTTTGTGATATATGTGATTCGTGGGTATTGTTGAGGCGTGGCTGTTGCTTGGATATCTGCTTAGGAGGTCTTTGCTGTTTAGGCAGATTTTTATTTAGAGCCTCCGAGTATGTTTTTGTGTGTTTATGTGTTGGGTATGCAGATACAATAGGTCTGTGTTAGACTGGATTTGTGGTGTGGGTGGTTACCTTTTCCTCCTGACTGACTGTGCCAGTCTTGGGTTGAGAGAGCTCTGCCTCCAGTTTGGCTATGTAACTGCATCTCTCACATGTATTATAGTTTGTTGGAAGGAGGAGAGGGTTGTCTGTGTACATAAGGCAATTGTAAAATTGCCTCAAAATTCCCAGATTCACCAGCTGGACTGGAGAGTAACCTTGAAACTGACCCTTGGACATACCAGATTAGTATAGGGAACTGTTTTTTTGCTGATCAGATTAGGGAAAGGAACTGATTTTTCACTTGATCAGGAAGGACCAATCTGGAGCCTAATACTTATGAGAAGTCAAGGAGGGTGTAGTGCTTTAGTTAGTGTTTCCTTATAAGAGCTGAGCAAGTGCAGGGCTTTAGAAAGAGAATAGAGTGATTACTTTGAGAGTTTGAACAGTTCTAAGGGAAAAAGTGAAGAGCAGACTTTGTGGAGCCTGGAATAGTTTAAACCTGTTTAGGCGGCGCTGCCCGACGCTGCTCAGTGCACAAAACCGCAAAGAGAGTTGTAGGGTTTTAAGAGAGAGAGATCAAGGAGTTTAGAATTGACCCAAAAAGGCCAATAAAACTATAGCTTCTAGGTAGTAACCACTCCTCCAGGGACAGGCAGGCTGTTCAGTGTTAACCACTCCCACTGGTGAACACAGAGACTTCCCTTTAGCCCAAGCAAGCACTGGCCTTCTAGAAACCTCCAAACAGTTCAGAACAGCAAATCTGTAACTGAACTTTCTTAACTTTCAGAAAGTGGGAAAAAAGCAAGATTTTTTTGTTTTTTTTTCTTTTTGTTGTAGTTTAAAGGTAGCAGAGATACACAAGCAGCAAAATAATCACAGCAGTGCAATAAATGACCCCACACTTGAGTGCTAGGCCAAAATCAGGTAAAATGCAGTTTTTAGAGAAAAAAACGATTTTAAATTAAGTGCAACACAGGAAATGCAGTAAACATGCTCTAGATATGTACCAAGTACTGTTAGTGTTACATATATAAACTTTAGCAAGCCGGAAAATGCCGTTTTTTAATGTAGGGTTATTTAAACTGTGTTTTTAGCTTTGCTCTTGTTGTCTGAAGAAGTTTGTTTTAATAAATACAGAGGAAAGTACTTACAACATGTAAAATTTAGTGTCTGATTCTTGATTTACCCTTTCACTTTTTCCCAGTACTTGTATTACTAGTCTTTGTGGGTTTTTTCGGGCTTTTAGTTGTTTTGGATCAAATTTGGTTGGTGTGTGACTGTGATATGTTACAACCACATAACCCTTTTTTATATTTTAATAACTAAAGTTTTGTGTTTCCTCAGTGGGTAAGACTGAAAAACTAATAATATGTGTCATATTTAAGCAGGACCTTTTATTTATGTGATATTTATGTATAGTATCCTTCTTTTGTATTTTATGTCATCTGGGACTATGGCACCCAAGTGGTCTAATCCCTGCAAACCCGCCTTCAGTGACTTAGAAAACCACATGACTGTCCAAGCATTTTGGAAACATGGTGCCTTTTTGCTTGATAGAAAACATGGGATATGTCTGGAAGAATTTAGATGTGGAACTGTTAAATAAAATTAAGAATTCAATACACTGGAGGTTCAGGTTAAAAAGTTTACTAGTGTACACCAGGAGGCAAAAAACATACAAGTACAGAATTTTGTCTAACAAGAAACAGGAAGTGTACAGATTTTATACTCTTTACATTCAAGTTGTGCCCACCTTACTGATGTGGTATGTCACAGGGCATCTACATCACTTTAGCTTACAGTCCTCTATTCATAAAAACTGCTGATGCTGTATATTTAAAAAAAGTTTTCCTCTGGTAACAATACAGCCTTGCTATCCACCTGGTCAGACATAATGTCTTTCTGTAAAGTTACTTCTTTAAGGTTTCATATCAGTTTGAATACAATAGCAGATTCAGTCTTTTAATACACATCTTTGTTCACTGTTACACTTTCCCACCAGCTGCATGCTATCTTAGTAACACATATACAAGGCCAAATCATCCCAGCAGGAAAGAGCAGAAGATTTCATTATTTCACATATCTAATTTCCTGACCCAGCAGATAATCATTTGTGAAAAGCATAAACATTAAATCTTGCTAAGCTAGCATCTGCCAGGGTCAGAGATCAGCTTTGCTTCAAGCCACACTGCAGTTTCAAAACTACTTACATTTACACATGAATTAATCCTTTCTGTTATATGATTAATAGAATAAAATGCATTATATACTACTTTGCTTTTAAACTAGCATTTCGCATATATTCAAATACACATTTTTCTAACATTTCCCCCCCTATTAATACTTTTTATTCTATTTTGAAGTATGTATAATGTCATTTCATCTCCCAACCTCTTCCACTAAGGATTTTCAGCTAGGTGAGTCATTCAATCTATACTTCAGAAAAAATGTCATCTGAGATCAATTTTTCAAGCTCAATATCTTGATACAAGGTTTCAGTAACAGATACATCAATAAAATCTTTGATTAGTCTTTTCATGCAGGGAATTCCACAGCAAACACATGCTCCTATTAGGAGTATACCCACACAAATGGCAATCAGAATATTCATTAGGATGGAACCCCACCCCCCAAATAGATTCTGGAAAAAGTCCGTCAGTGGGTTTGGGCCTGGTTCAGTCATGGCTGATGCTTGCTGAATTACCTCTAGGTGGTTGTTAATTTCATGCCTATTGTCTGGTATGTACACACAGCATTCTTCTTTGATAAGCGCGCACGTACCACCTCTCGCCACTAGGGTGAAGTCAAGAGCCATTCGATTTTGTAGCACAACAGTTCTCATTGCATTCAGTTCATCAGTCACCAGTTCTAGGGCAGAAAAAGTTGCATTACTCATTACTTCGATAAGTTTCGACAACTTCCTCAGCTCCCAGATCAATTTGACTGCTCCATATGCTGGGAATATCCCTGCCCAAGATATAACACTGTCACTCAAGTCCATATGAGTCAATTTACTTTTGTCTTTCACGCTATTATGGTCTTTCCAGCCAGCTTCAATTCATCCAACTGGATTTACAGGTTTTTCAACTGGACCTTCAGGTTTTCGGGCTACTTCTCTCACGTTTCGTATCTTACCCAAAGGTAATTCTGCAGTATGTCTTATTGCCGGAACCAGATAACACAAAAAACAACTGCCGGACCAATTCTCAGGTAACCATTTATATGCTTTTTTCCCACAAATAAAATAACAGTTTTCTACTTTAGTACTAATACGCATTAACCCTGCATGAAATATTTTCTGATCTATAACTGACAATTGTTTAAACAAAACAGGATTCTTGCGAATGTCATTCATGGTTGTTTTCAGTGAGTTCAAATTTGAGTCATAATTAGTATTGCAAAGAATATTACCATTACTATTCTTAATATAACATCGGTAAGATATGGTTATATTACAATAGCTCCAGCCCACCTGGAGAGTATCATTTTTGTAAAAACATACAATTCCTTTTTGTGTGACAGGTAAAAATAAAGCTATTTTGTCCTGTGATCTCACAGTTCCTGTATCGAAGAGTAAATTTTCCCAAGTCTCATTTATCCCCAAAGGGATAGCGGACATTATCAGTCCTCCATATGCTGTTGGTATAGCTGTACAAACCTAGCAATTTGAAATGTTCATAGTCTCTGCATATACACGCTTCATGGCTAGGTATGTGTTAAAATTTGGATGCCAGTCTATAGACATTTCGTCACGCCTTCCCACTTTCACTTGTGTGGTTGTGTGTAGGATAAACCACAACAAGAGGAAAATTGTCACAATTACAGTCAATAAATGTATACTCAGCAAAATGATTATGCAACATCTCTGGGGTTGATCTAAATTTCTATTCGCTTTGTTTTTGGCCATCTTGGTCCTGTTGTATATCAGTCACAAAGTTTTTATCAAGTTGAAAGTTCTTTACCGGTTTGCAGTGTGTCAAATGAACCCAGGACGTCCTCTCAGCCACTCTGACTGCAGTAGGCATTGCCAACAGTACCTGGTACGGTCCTTCCCACTTTGGACTCACCCAATTCTTCCTTTTCGTCACTTTCAGCCACACCCACGTTCCGGGATCCAAAACTGCTTCCACCGGTCTGGTCTGTTCCTTATCTGAAAAAGAGTTAAACTGCAAAACAGATTTATTTGTTAACAGTTTCCTCATATAACTAGCTAATGAACTGTCAGCCTCTTGTTCTGCGGGCATGAGAGCTTTCCACTGAGGCACATAATATGCTCTCCCAAAAATCATTTCAAAGGGAGTCAAACCCTTCACATTTGGAACCGTTCTCATACTCAGCAGTGCCAAAGGCAGACAGCGTATCCAATTCTTTTGAATCTCCTCAATTAACTTCCTAAGTTTATTCTTAAGGGTACGATTGTACCTTTCCACCAGTCCTGCTGACTGTGGGTGGTAGGCACAATGGTTTTTCAAGGAGATACCAAAAAATCTCCCAAGTTGCTGGATTGTCTGGTTCACAAAATGTGTGCCGTTGTCACTATAAATCCTTTCCGGAATGTCAAATCTAGGGATTACTTCTTTTATCAGGGCTTTCGCTACTGTTGCTGCATCCGGATTTTTGGTTGGAAAAGCTTCTACCCATTTAGAAAACATATCTATGATAACTAAACAAAACTTTTTCCTTCACACTTATTTAATTCTATGAAATCCATACAATAGTATAGAACGGATACTGTGGTATAGGAAAACTTCTTTGCTTGGTTTTAAATGCCCCTTGTGCATGGTGCTTGTTACAAGTATGACAAGCTGCACAAAATGTTTTTGTGTAGTTTGTGTATCCATATGTTTGGAATATTCGGTTTACTAACTGTACCATCCCCCCTGTTGAGACATGGCACTGCCCATGGCTCAACAAAGCTGCATATCTAAATAAATAAGATGGCAATATCGGTTTTCTCTCTTTGGAAATGTACAGTCCATTTTCAAGAATTGCACCTCGTTTTTCCCATTTTTGTTTTTCTGCTTTTGTAGTAAGCATCTGCATTGTTTTTAACATGTCTAAATCTAAAATCTCAGAGGGTTGTAATTCCTCATTTAAAAGTAAAGTTTCTGAGTCTGAGGCTGCTTGCTTTTGTTTACTTTGTGCCCTTGTGCCGCTAAAAACTTCAATAATGCTACAGTATCCTCCCTGCATTGTTGCTGGGTGGGGGCTGCTAGCAAGATGTCATCTACGTAAAGTAGAATCTGACTTCCTCCCGGTGGGGTAAATCCTGCCAGGTTGCTAGCCATTTCTTGTGCAAATATTGTTGGGCTCTCACAATATCCCTGTGGTAGTCGAGTAAAGGTATACCTTTTACCCTGAAATGTAAATGCAAACCAATATTGACTATCAGGATGTATAGGTATTGAAAAGAAAGCATTACAAATATCTACCACAGAGAAATATTTTTGTTGTGGTTTTAAATCGTTTAACAAAGTATGTGGGTCTGGCACCGTAGGTGCTCTAGGTATTACTGCATTATTCACAGCTTGTAAATCTTGAACCATCCGCCATTCCCCGTTTGCTTTTTTAACAGGAAATAGGGGTGTATTACATGGTGAATCAGGAGATTCTACCAGTACTCCTTCTTTGAGTAATGCTGCTATTATAGGCTTGATTCCTATTTCTGCATCTTTTCTCAAAGGGTATTGTCTTTTCTGTGGTCTAAATGCTGATTTTGGTGTAATTGTAACTGGTCCTGCTGTTCGAATAAGTCCTACATCTGACTTGCCTGTTGACCAAAGAGTTGTTGGAATTTCACATAAGGGTTTTTCTTCTTCTTCTAATAAAAATGCTAATCAGCTGTCCTCGCTAGATCGCAAGTGTACAGCTGGATGTGTCTGTGTTAACCAATTCAATTTTTGTTTCTGTATCCCTTGTTCTGACAGTTCTAAGTCAGTCCGTTTCTCCCATCTTGTCACCTTTTCTCCTAAGTCTGCCCATTTTACATTTTTGTTCTTTGTCAAGCTGACATGTGGTAATCGATTTGATCTATATAATGCAAGGAATTCTTGAGGTAATGAACAGCTAACTACACTGTTCCCCTCAGTATCCCAGTACAAAGTACGTAAAACCAATCTAGTTGCCCGATATCTGAACAATTCTTGCTCATACTGTCTATCAGGTCCTGGCGTAGTACAGTAGTATAGAGTACAGTGTAACAAATGCTGTTGATCAGTGTCAAGGGAGGGGACTTTACTGATGGCTACGTTCATCAGTTCCTCGGTTACTGCCCCTGGACAAGTCGTGACTAGGTCCTGGCTGTACCAGTAAAAAGTTTCTCCCTCCGATAGCACTACAAAGGTATCCATTTGTCTCTGCGCCTCCATACCTTGTACAGTTGGAACTACTGCTATGCCAAATATCTGCATAAGGTCCGTGCCCAATAGGTTCACTGGACACTTAGCAGAAACAACAATTTTACTTCTTTGGGTCATACCTGAAACAGGGTAAATTATTGCTATATCATGGGAAAGTGGTTCCCTGTATAGCTGTCCGTTTGCGGCTTTTACTAGTATATAATCAGGTGATTCGGAATGTTCTGGTAACTTGGAGGGGTGTATCAGGGTCCGTGACGCTCCTGAGTCACACAGGAATTTGACTTCCCTTCCCTCCACCAGAAGTGAAACTTCCAGTTTCGTATCTGCTAAGTAGAGCTCTAGGCTCAATAATGCTAATTCCAAGATTTCACTTTCTTCATTCTCCATATCTACTTGCACTTCCTCTATTCCTTCTATCACGTTTATATTTGTTTTCTGTTCATTAACTTCTCCTGATGACTTCTGACTTTCACATGATGTATCTTCACTATCATATAGTCAGTCCTCATCTTCCTTATCTTCTGTAATTACCTTTTTGTTCTGCTTACAATCCCTTGCTAGATGTCCCTTTTTCCCGCACTTGAAGCATTCACCTCTCTTTTTCCTCTCTTCAAAATCTTCTGATCGTTTGTCAGACTGTTTATTTCCCTGGGCATTCTTCTTGCCCTTTTTACCTGATTGTAACACAAATACTTCAGCTCTGTCTTCAGCAGTGAAGACTTGCACTTTCTTTTTCTTTTTGCTATTAAAATGTCTTTCAGCATGTCTAGCATATTCAAGTAAGGCTTGTAACCTACCTGTTCGATGGTCTATCATATGCTCCGTAATGAAGCTACTAATAGGTGCAATGCAACCTCTCAAAAATGGATTTTTTAATTGTTGTTCATATGGGGAATCATTTGTTTGGTTTTCAGGAACCGTCATGCCACTATGATTATTAAAACATTCCAATAAGCTAGCATAGTATCCATCTATTGTCTCATTTTCCTGTTGTATGCATTGATTAATGCAAGTCCAGTCTGCTCTAGGTTTCCATTTCTCAGAGATTCTGTCTGTCAGACCTTTCACTCTGTTGTCTAATTATGCGTCACTATGTGGGAGGGGTTTGAGCTCTGCATTACGAGGATTCCAAGTGCCACAAATCATTTGCCAATCTGGACCTATAATTTGTCTTACTACTTTTTCTACTTCTTCCCCATTCAAGTGGTAACTCAACCTCATGCCTTGTAAATCTTCTAAAAATTTCGTAAAATTAACTTTTGGATGGGGGATTCCCTCAGTAGCTTTCCGGATATACTCCGGTGTCCATGGTCTATATACCAAGAGTGTTGGGTCCTGCTCTTCCTGTCCTGCCTGAGAATTTGGAACCTCTATAAGTGGGCATATTTCTTTCTCACTCTCATCCTGTAGGTTTCTTTCTATTTGATATGATCCTGCGTCCCTATGTATTTTACGTGTCCGGGACCTAGTTTCAATAGGATCTCTAACAAATGGTTGTGGTCTTGCTGAGACTTCAGGATAACGCAGTGGTGGACCAGCCTGTCCACTCGCTTCATATCCTGAAAAGGGTAAAGGAGGGGGCAAGGGAGGAGGAGGAGCTGTTGCTATTACTAAGTTATTATCTTCTTTGTCTAAAAATAATGTTTTCGAATTTTTAATCTTCTATTCTCTACGATTTGCTTCCTCAATCCACCTGTGTGCCTGAGGAATACCTAATTGGCGTTGCTTTTTTGCCTGACCTCCCGCATCAAATTTAAGTTGCTTAAGGAGTTTAACTAGTGAAGTTTTATCTAGTTTACCATCAAATTCATATTTGTTAACCCATTTTGTATAACACCTAACGTTATCGGAACGTTGTGATTGCATGTATTTTGCATCTTTGGTTAGGGGCAGATCTCGCAATGTTTTAGTGCACTGATTTCCCATGGTAAAAGAAAATGTTACGTAACCCTTCTTATCACGTGATATCAAGTTCTCAGTTCCTTTTCACAGTTTATCTAGAATAACTGCCTACCTTATTCTGTTACCCTGATCTATGACCAAATATACAGTACTTCCTTTTGTCCCTGATCTGCATAAC
The DNA here is from genome assembly GCF_019279795.1 of Protopterus annectens. NCBI lineage: Eukaryota > Metazoa > Chordata > Ceratodontiformes > Protopteridae > Protopterus > Protopterus annectens. Next base: position 819,148,375 of record NC_056727.1, read on the forward strand.
AAATCTTGACAATATACTGTAACCTAGTCCCTGATCTAAAACAGAAAAAAGGCAAAATCTTCCTACCTGAGCCTCCGGTATTGAGTCGTCCAGTATCCGCTCTTCGGCCACAGATCAGAAAGTGGCCAACCTCTTTAAACGACAATTCAGTCGGAGGTCTTTTCACCCAAGAAGAACCGTTTCGGTAACTTCTCCTGCGCAGTATTCGACCACCAGTAGACTCTGATCTGCAGCTGTCCGAGGGAATTCCGGCTAAGAAGGACCAAACTATTAAATAAAATTAAGAATTCAATACACTGGAGGTTCAGGTTAAAAAGTTTACTAGTGTACACCAGGAGGCAAAAAACGTACAAGTACAGAATTTTGTCTAACATGAAACAGGAAGTGTACAGATTTTATACTCTTTACATTCAAGTTGTGCCCACCTTACTGACGTGGTATGTCACAGGGCATCTACATCACTTTACCTTACAGTCCTCTATTGATAAAAACTGCTGATGCTGTATATTTAAAAAAAGTTTTCCTCTGGTAGCAATACGGCCTTGCTATCCACCTGGTCAGACATAATGTCTTTCTGTAAAGTTACTTCTTCAAGGTTTCATATCAGTTCAAATACAATAGCAGATTCAGTCTTTTAATACACATCTTTGTTCACTGTTACACTTTCCCACCAGCTGCATGCTATCTTAGTAACACATACACAAGGCTAAATCATCCCAGCAGGAAAGAGCAGAAGATTTCATTATTTCACATATCTAATTTCCTGACCCAGCAGATAATCATTTGTGAAAAGCATAAACATTAAAACTTGCTAAGCTAGCATCTGCCAGGGTCTGAGGTCAGTTTGCTTCAAGCCACACTGCAGTTTCAAAGCTACTTACATTTACACATGAATTAATCCTTTCTGTTATATGATTAATAGAATAAAATTCATTATATACTACATTGCTTTTAAACTAGCATTTCTCATATATTCAAATACACCGTTTTCTAACAGGAACCAGATGGTGAATGACATGAATGTTGTTTGGGGACACAGCAGGACATAGGATCAGGTGTGTCATAGACTTACTGACATGATTTCATCGGCCCAGAGGAGATCAGCTTCAGTGGCCTATGAACAGCTGGCTACCAGGGGGTCTGCTATAGAACCACCACTGCCACCAAATGAAGAGTTCCTGTCTACTGTCAAGGATCCAGAGAGCTCAGTGGAAAGTGCACAACAGCATGTCACTGATGTAGGTGGCGCTGTTTTAAAGAGGACAAGAATGTCCCAGGAGAAGCTTCCAGGTAGGCTTACATATGTCAATTTTTAAATATTTCTTGTATAGCAAACTACTGAAAGCAATAGTCAAGTTATTTTATTTTTTTTTTTTAAGGGGGGCAGTGGAACTAGTTATAGATTGATACAGTTAACAACACATTCTTGTTCATTACACATGGACTTGGGGTGAATGTGTCATCCAAGTTTCAGATAAATGTATTGTTAATGGACATATAAAGGCCAAAATCTTCCCCTCTGTTATTGTTATGATGGTGTCCTTACATTTTGCTTAACTTCTTCCAGTACCATCCTTCCTAGCAAGTGTGGAGTCATCTGCACATGGTAAGCCAAAAATTTTTATTTCAGTACTGATGAACATTTCATAGAAATATTCAGTTATCCATATGTGTGAGGTGAGTGTGTGTATTGCTGTACCATCTGTGATAGTGGAACCAGTGCTAGTTTGTTAACATATATAGAACTGTGGTAGTATAGCTATTAATTTCTTTCCTATGTTTGTTACTTATTATCACAGATGATCCTGACAGTGGAAGTGTAGGAGTCTTACCACAATGTCAGATTATCAGCAGACACTGATGATGATGGTAGCCAAACACGGGCACAGTCAGGGGGTGCAGAGGTTGAATCTGACACGAAAGTTGACATTAAGCCATCCCCTGTAATTCCATCAAGCACAACCAGTAGGTCTACGTAAATCTATTCCAATGAGCCCTCAGATAATGGACAGATGAGGTGGAAAGTGAGACACTTGATCAGTGTACTGTGGTTAATATGGCTTCAGTTCCTGTTGACTCTGGCCATAGCCAAAGTTTGGATGAGGTGCCATGCCGGAGGGTTGTTAGGGTGTCTCAAAGGAGGCCTGCAGTCCATCCTCCATCTGATCCAGATGTATCTTTCTGTGCCAGTCAACATATGTTTAGGGCCATCATAGACACACAGGCACATTCCAATAGGGCCTCTGTGGAAATGCTTAGGGTTGTAGATGTGGCACAGTCTGACATGGAAGAGCTCTCGGAACATGTGGCCCAGGCAGGTATGACCCTAGCCCTGAGTAGCATCCTGCCTTCGCCCAGAATGATACCACAGTATAAGGACAAAATTATTGACTTCAACAATTGTCTAAGCTTCTGGTGTCATTCAAAGGGGATCCAGTATCTGTCTGCCTGGGACGACATGATCAACAGACCACGATGCTTTGCCAGAGATGGTCTGCACCTGTTGCCCCTGGGATTCAGGTTACTGGCTATGGCTCTTGCCACTTCTGTAGTGCCTTTTTTAGGCAAAGTTCAAAGCACAAAACCACTACCGTAACAGGTACAAGCATGCAAATTCTGAAGGTAATACTATTCAATGCTAGAAGTCTAAACCTCAAAAATGCACTCTCTCGAGGCACTTCTAAAAATGGAGAACATCGATATCTGTGCAGTAACTGAGACCTAGTTCAAGGCTCCAGACAGCACCCCTGCAATACCAGGCTACAACTCTTACCACACTTTTTGGCCACCAAACCAGGACCAAAACACTAAAGGTGGAGGAGTGTCCATATTAATCAAGGATATTCACAACACCAGGCTAGTTGCCCAACACAATGCGTCTGAAATTCTCCAGGTGCAACTAACACTAGGTAAGACTACAATCCAAATTGTAGCTTGCTACAGATCCCCCACCATTCCCCAAGATTCTCATTACACCTTTCGATTCTCAATACACCTTTCCCTTTCTAAACAAACTGGAAAATATAAAGATACAACCAAACACCCTAATACTGGGTGATTTCAACTACCCTGCCATTAACTGGGAAAACTACTCAGGTACCAACACCTTTGCCCAACGGTTCTTGGAATTCATAAATTCCAATGCCCTGGATCAACTAATCCTTAGTCCCACCAGGGGCTCCAATATCCTAGATCTGGTCATTACTAACATGGAAAATTGATGCTCCACACCTATGGTCACCCCCTCGTTGGTCAGGTCTGACCATAAGCTAATCACCCTTGACATCCACATCCCACCCCCACCCCCCCACCCCCAGTAAGGAAACCTCCGGAAAAAAACTTCTCCAAAGCCAACTTCATGCTACTCAAGTCAGAAGTGACAAACTTCATGACACCCATGCAGATGGGAACTGAAAGTTCGACTACTAAATCCTACACTAAGGCACTGTATGAGCACATCCACTCATGCATGAATTGTGCCATCCCCAATAGAACCAAGATGCTCTCCTCCAAAAAAAGAAAGCTAATCTGGTGGTCCCTTGCCATAAACAAACTTTACAACAAAAGGAAGAAACTGTTGCAGAAAAGAGGAAAATCCCAGGATGCAAAAAACTCCCTTAAGAAGCTGAGATCCCACATAAAATCCTCCAAAGCTAGTTATGAAAATAAAATTGCCAAAGTTTCCAAAGACAACCACAAGGCATTCTATAGCTATGTCAAGAATCTAAATAGCAATGCTCAGATCTGTTCCGAGCTACAACAGAATGACACTAAATATACTGATCCCAAGGATATTGCCAATATCCTGGCAGATCGATTCAGTGCAAACTTCACCCTCCTCTCACCCCCTATAAGGCCCATCTCAATACCAAAAGATTGCAAAATCCCAGAAATAATGGCCACATAGGTAAAAAATGCACTCTCCAAAGCTAAGAATATAGCATCCATGGGACCAGATGACATCTCAGGCTGTGTACTACATTAACTACAAAATGAACTGGCACCTCACCTAAGTGTTATGTTTAATCATAGCCTCACCTGAGGCTTCATGCCCACTGAGCGGCGCACAGCTACAGTTATCCCACTCCACAAGGGGGGATTCACCTTGGATCCCGGGAACTACCGCCCCATCAGTCTGACAAGCCTGATCTGCAAGGCTATGGAATGTATTATCATGGAACTTATAAATAAAGACATTGACAACCTTCAAGCAATGGACCCCATGCATTTTGGGTTCATGAAGGGCCAATCTTGTCTCCTGAATCTGATTGACTTCTTCAAATCAGTCTCCAGAGCTGTGGACAAGGGTGAGGTGGTTCACATAGCCTATCTGAACCTCGCCAAGGTCTTCGACACCATCCCCCACTCTGGAATCATAGATAAACTTACTAAGCTGGGCATTAATCCCTACATCGCTTGATGGGTTGCCAACTGACTTACTAACAGAACCCACACTGTAAAAGTAGCCAACTCCAAATCCAGCTCCAGACATGTGACAAGTGGAATACCACAGGGTTCAGTCCTGGGACCGCTCTTGTTTGGCATCTACTTCTCTTTAGTACAGGCCAACACTAAGGGACTCTGGCTAACAAAGTCTGCAGATGACTGCAAACTGGGAGCCATTATTGAATCCCCAAATGATGTGGATATTCTACAAAAGGACCTTACAGAAACAGATTCCTGGTGCCAGAGCCATGGACTCAAGCTCAATGCCAAGAAATGTATAGTTATCCTCTTTGGGAAAAAACATGTACCCATGAATTACCACATAGGTGGCAGTACACTGAACACCAAAAGTGTGATAAGAGACTTAGGGGCACAGGTGGACAGTGGTCTCACCTTCGATAACCACATCACCACAACAGTCAGGAAATCCTTCTATGTGGCACACCTCATCACTAAGGGCTTTTCATCCAGAAAAAAGGAGGTCATTGTCCCACTGTACTCATCCCTCATTAGACCCATTATAGAATACAACACCCCATTTGGTATGTACCTCTCAAGACATCTGAAACAACTGGAAAGGCCACATTAATACCTCACTAAAAGAATCACAGGCCTAAAGCAGATGCCCTGTGCTGACCATCTAAAAAAACTCCAGCTATACTCTGTCACATATCGTCTACTCAGAGGCGTTCTCTGCTTAACATACAAGACCATGTCAAATCCAGAGATGTTGGACATGCTACACTTAAAGAAATCACAATCCCTCAGAGACACACGCTCCAGGGATCTAAACCTTGTTATCACAATGAACAAAACATGCTGGAGGGCTAGGTTCCTGACCCAGAGACTACCCAGACTCTGGAATAGACTGCCCATACATGTCAAGCAGAGTGCCTCATTAGCCCTCTTCAAAGGGAACTTGATGATTGGATGTGTACTAGGAAATTCACCCCAGGGATCACATCATTTGCCCTGCTAGACAGGGGTCCAGGGAAGTAAATACTGTGGGAAGAAATAGCCAGGGAATTGTTATGGCTAGGCTTGTATAGGCCTTAGGGCCGATAGCCTTGTACCAAGCTATGAACCTATGACATGCATAACTGCCTCCATCGTATTGCCAGTTTAATGGATCAGATGAATGACATGTTGGAACAGGCAGTCTCTGTGATGGAACATCTGGTGGGAGGGGAACAGCATCTATGTGGACGTAGGTCAGGCACATCATCTGAAGTCCACCAATATGGCCATGCCCAGTCATACTCCCATAGTGGCACTACTTACATTGCTCCATCAGTGGTTGAGGCATCCACACCCAGATGTGACAGGCCATGGGGTTGTGGTCCAGGGTGTACTCATCAGGAGAGTTCATCCAGCAGACATCAGTCACATTCAGATAGCAGCAGTGCACCTGACAATGAACTGTCACCTTTACCATACATGGCTCACACCTATCTCACATACCAGGTCATAGAGGTAGTAAAGTCCTTGGCTGTGTTCTTTCAGACACATACACACCAGTTTCAACTGGGGTGCTCATACAGACACACACACACACACACACACACACACACACACACACACACACACACACACACACACACGCACGCACGCACGCACACACACACACACACAAAACATATACATGGGTCAGTCATTAGGCTTGAATCTTATTCTATTTCAGCAGCCATTTGATACTTTATCCAAATGTCTGGCTGTTTCTCTTACTTACTGGCACACACTCACTACCTTTTGTGTCAGCCTAGGCCTCCTACCCTCCTACACAACACCATGTGCAAATGATGATGACTATACCATATCCTTGTTTCCTAATGTTTGGATTCAGGGATCCATAAGTCTTTGGTCTGATGTTGAGAGTGCATAGCTGACTTAGTGCTTAGTATATCTGTTTTTGTGATGCTGTTTTGCAAACTGTACTGATTTCTTACAGGTTTTTGTAATGTGTACATCTCTGCAAACTCTTAAACCAAGTAAGCTGGACCAAGCCATAAACAAAAGTGTGACAAAGTACAACAATGGAGAGAGTTTTTAAACATTGTGGTCCTACAGACTTAGATAGTTGATATAATAACAGGTTTTGCACTATTATTTTTATGTTTTTTTTCAGGGATATGAAGTCTGAAATTGAAATGTGTTTCATTATTTTCTAACTTCACTCTTTAATGATTTCCCATTACTGACATATGAATCCAAAATATGGACATTCAGTGAAAATCTGTACATTTTAGATGTAAGGCCTGTTAGTTGATGGAGGACACATGTAGTCACATAAGTCAGTGTTGTCACATCTTGATGTAATTGTTGTAAAAATCACCCACCTTATACTTACTTACATTACCAAGTAACAGTATGCAAGGATATGTCATTAACTTGTATTCTTAGACATTTATTTTTCTATTCCAGGTTCAACACTTACCTTGGAAATCCAGAAGTCTCAAGAGTTCTAGTTCAAAGCTGACTCTGATGCTAGCAGTACATAGCCATTACATGTGTAAGTAAATGTTGTGAGTGTTGCCTGGCATCAATATTATTGTATGTATGTGCATAGGATGAAGGTTTTAGTCTCTTAGGTGATGAGCATGTGTGGTATCTCTTGCCTCTTGGCCAGTATGAGGCCATATTGCGAACGTCTATGTCTGCCTACACAGCAGCTACTGATTCCCCTTCTGACTCCTCACCTGCGTGTATCTGTTATGACCTTGTGGTGGTTGGGATGTGTGATCCTTCCCATTGCAGTTCCTGCTGAAGATGTTTTCTCAGGATAATGTTGTGGAGAATGACACAGATGGTGAATATTTCAGCACATGTAAGGGAATTGTACTGCAGGGCTCCCCAAATCATATCTAGGCACTCCAACCATGACTTCAACAGCCCAAACACACATTCCATGATATTTCTTGTTTGAGTTTGTGCCTCATTATAGCATTCTTCAGATGGTGTGTGTGCATTGCTGATGGACGTCAACAGCCATGGTTCCAGTGCATGACATGCACCTCCCAGTAAATGACCCTGTGAAATATCCCCCCAAATAAACATCTCATACAGTTGAGAGTTGTGTCAGATATATGAGTCATGGTAACTGCCTGGGTTGCCAGCGCATACATTCAGGATGAGTCCCTCAACATTACACTTGACCTGGCAGTAAATAGAGTGGTAGTCTTTTCTATTTATGTACACCCTTCCCTGTTCCCCAGGTGGTGCTTTGATTTCTACATGTGGACAGTCTATGGCTCCCAGGACTTCAAGGTAGTGTGCTACAGGGTAGACCTCCTGCATAGTTCTGGTCCTGTCCTCAGCTGTACAGGGAAAATATATGTGCTCACTGGCATGCTGCAGCATAGCATTCAGGAATTGATGAAGGATTCTGGATGCTGATGCTTGTGACACCCCCAGCATGTAACCTGTTGGTCTCTGGAAGGTTTCTGTAGCTAAAATTCTAAGTGCTGCACATACCTTAGTCTCCACTGGTATTGGTTCCCCTCTGTTTGCCTTTGCTGACAGTTGAGGATGACAGAGGTTGCTCAATCCTGTAGTGTGTCTCTATCCACCCTATAGCACTCTATAATTTTACCTCCTGCAGATTATGAAAAGTTAAACAGGGTCTAAAACCCCTTTCCTTCTTGACCATGGCTATTAGCAGCAGCAGCATAGAAATGGGCATGTGGCATATACACATGAATAAGAGCAACAGCAGCTCCTAACATCCATTCCATGTAGCCTAGTTTCTGTGACTTTTTTACTGTCTGCTGCCTACTATTTTTACTGTATTTTATTGCTATAAACTAATCTGCACTATTGTACTGAAATTGTCTGCCTTACAGGGCCTGTTAAATAACTTTTGTTACTGTCACACTGTTTGTAAAGCTTTCTTAGCTAATTTCACTGTGCGAAAGGTATTAACTGGAAATTTCCTCCATTTGTTAAGCATCTGTTTGTTGGTTCGGCTTTCCTGCCAAGGAGTGTATCATATAACTGAGTTGTTTGCAGTTAAAAGCATTCTCTATAGTCTCCTTGCTGTTTTTTCTGTTTAAAACTTCCATTTAGTGTCTCACTGCTGTTTTTCTGCTGTGATAAACATTTATGTAGTGTTTTCTGCCTAAAATAGTGTAGCTAGTTGCTGTAGCATAGTTTCCCACCCTCCGTCCATATTGGTGTCTTGTTTTTATAATTGGTGGCTTTGCAGTTACCTGCAGCTACTGTAAATTTGATCTGGGACACTCCTCCCAGTCCAGTGTCATTAGCTCATTCTACCTAATACAGAGAGAACATTTGGGAAGGCCAACCCCATTAGTTTCTTAACCTTGAATTAGCTCCTTTCCCCCTTTCCACTTTACTAAAAAAATTCAGCTGCTTTTACAATATTTGTGTTTCCAAGAGGTTCTCCCGTTTGATTCTCGGCTGGGCTTGGGAGTGCCTTCTGTGTGGAGTCTGCATGTCCTCCCCATGGTTGAGTAACGTTTGAAAGACATGCGTGCGTAAATGGGCATGCCTTCGTTTAAGGTTGAGCATTGAGCTGGCATCTCGGCGTTTTGTAAAAATCTACTGCCAATCATTAGCAGACCAGAGTTCCGCTGTGGCGACCCCTTACCAGGAAAAGCCGAAAGACAAACAACAACTCTGTTACTTCATCTTGTTTTTTCTGCTACTTGTTCTCTAAAGTGTTCAATTGCATCTTCTATGCTGCATTTATTACTGCTTGTTTTTAGCCTGTTTAATTTGTAGGTGTTATTCTAAGCCTCTTAGTTTTGGTTTAAGCACTTGGGCTTTAGGCCTACCCCTTAGCTCTCTCTGGCCTTTCTCCCTCAGATTCTGACAAATATGGATGGAATATTTCTTACGGTTTCTCCTGCCAGCCTGGTTGACATGGGCATCCTGAGACAGTGTAGAAACTGCCTCCTATACATGGACAACTATCTACTACTACCACCTAGGAACACAATTTGTGAGAGATGCAATTACATAAAGAAGCTAGAGTCTATGCTTTCTCCCTCAAATGCCAGTATACCTGGCACTGAGAAGGTTGTCAACACAATCACTGCACCTGAAACACCACCCACAACTACACAATACACACCAACATATGCAGAGGTTCTGAACCAAAACAAACCCAAACAAAGGAGACCTCAGAGGCAAAAACAAGTGAGAACTGCAAAACCCTCCACACTACATACCATACATAGTCCACACACCAGTGTCTCGCAACCACTAAGGCCTAACCATAAACCCAACAAATTAGTCATAGGAGACTCCATTGTGAGACACACAGATTTGCCTCTCACCAGGCTGGATAAGAAGAAAGTCACTGTTAGTTGTTTGTCAGGTGCCAGAATCTGCCATATCACACATGTACTCAAGTCTTTCAACAACAGGTACTATTATGACTCTGTCATAGTCCATGATGGCGCGAACGACTTGAGACGTACCTCCCTAGACTATATGAAGAGAGACATGACTGAGCTCACTGAATATGTGTCCCAGACAGGTACATCCCTAGCCTTAAGCAGCATTCTACCATCACCCAGAATGATGCCTCAATACAAACTGAAAATGATTGACTTTAACAATTGGCTTAGTTTCTGATGTGATTTCAGGGGGATCCAGTACCTGATAGCCTGGGAAGATATGAATGACAGACCACAATGCTTTGCTAGAGATGGCCTGCATCTGTCTCACTTGGGCTTCAGGCTTCTGCAAAAGGCCCCTGCCTCCCCCATAGTCCATTTTTTAGTAAAAGTCATGAGGTTAATACTACCAACATAAAAATTTCAACAAAATGCAAATTAAAGGTCATGCTGCTAAACACTAGGAGTCTAAACATGAAACTGCACTCATTGCAATCATTCTTAACTCTGGAAGATGCTGACATTTGTGCAGTCACAGAAACTTGGTTCAAAGCTGCAGAGAGCACCCCAGCCTTACCTGGTTACTCATCCTATTATACATTCAGTGGGAAGTAAAGCCAAAGGAGATGGAGTTTCTATATATATATATATATATATATATATATACATATATATATATATATATATATATATATATATATATATATATATATATATATATATATATATATAAGACACAAACACCTCCAGGCTGGTCAAACAGTATGACACACAGGAGACACTCCAGGTGCAGTTAACCATTGATAAGGCTACAGGTCCCCAAATTTGACTCAAGATGCCCACTCCACCTATCTGGACCTCTTCAAATTTATCAAGATTCAATCTTTTTCCCTAATCCTGGGTGACTTTAATTACCCAACCATAGACTGGTAAAACTACTCATGCAAGAACACAAATGCCCAGAGATACCTTGATTTTTATCAGTGCAAATGCCTTGGAAGAGCTAGCCAATATCCCCCAAAAGAGGTGATAATATCTTGGACTTGGTATTACCCAACATGGGTAACCACTGCAACACCCCTACAGTATAATTCTCCCTGATAAAATCCGACCATAAAGCGGTTGCTTTCGAAGTCACAATTTCTCCTGACCCTGTTCTAGCTAGGGTCAACAAAAAAACTTCTCCAATGCTGATTACAACCTCCTAAGGGATGGTATAAACAGCTTCACAGCCCACTGAAGGAACTGGCACCAATGTCCAAATCTACACCAAAGTACTATATGAACATTTATATAGATGTATGGAATCAGGAATACCTGACAGGACAAAATCATCCTCCGCAAGGAAGAGTAAACCTGTGTGGTGGACATCTGTAACAAATAAACTATAAAACAAAAGGAAAAAAAATTGCTGTCCAGGACCAAGAAGGAGCAGGTCCCCAATTGGAAGCAATCTCTCCTTAGCCTGAACAAGCAAATAAGAGCACTAGTGAAATTCTCTAAAGTCCAAATTGGCCACATTTACTAGAGACAATCATAAGGCCTTCTTCATATATGTCTGCAATGTCAAAGAAAGCACCCAGATCTGTTCAGAACTGGTGGTCAAGGACACCACATACACAAATGCTGTACATATAGCCAGTCTACTGGCTGGCAGTTTCAGTGAAAACTTCTCCCCTCTGTCCCCCCATCAGTAAATCAGGACATTCCCAGTACCTGCCCCCCACCCCTTATCTATAGGGAGCAGGTCATCACTGCCCTCTCAAAGGCAAAAAAATACAACCTCCATGGGACCCAATAACATCCCAGGCTGCATCCTACATGAACTCAGGCATGAACTTGCAGCACCATTAGGCACCCTATTCAACCAAAACCTGAGTACCGGCTTTGTCCCAGCCGAGTGGAGGACAACCACTGTCATTCCTTTACAAAAAAGGTGAAGTGTCCACCAATCCAGGAAATTATAGACCCTTCAGCCTAACGAGCCTGATCTGCAAGGCCATGGAATGGATTATCATTGTCCTCATTGACAGGGACATTGGCAACCTCCAAACACTCAACCCTACACAGTTTGGCTTTATCAAGGGGGAGGTCATGTCTGTTAAATCTGGTCGACATTTTTGAGACAGTCAACAAAGCCATGGATGAGGGGAAGATGGTGCATGCCACCTACCATTACCTGGCCAAAGCCTTCAACACTATTCTCCACTCGGGCATAGTAGATAAAATCTCTCAACTATGCATCAATCCATATCTTACCAGGTGGGTAGCAAACTGGCTTACTGATAGAACTCACTTAATCAAAATAAGGGAAGCCACCTCAAGGAATAGACCCATAATGAGCGGGGTTCCCCAGGGATTGGTCTTGGGACCTCTGTTATTCGGGATATACTCCTCTAAGGTGTAGGCTAAAACCAGTGGCTATGGCTGACCAAGTTTACAAATGACTGCAAGCTGGGCGCAGTCATCAATTCCCCAAGTGATGTGGACGTCCTCCAAGACGGTCTCACCCAAACAATTGACTAGTGCCAGAAACATGGTCTCAAGCTGGATGTTAAAAAATGCATCATCATCCCCACTGGGGAGAGTGATGTCCCAACATATTATCACATTAATAACAATGTCCTAAGTGCACAATCAGTAGTGAGGGATTTGGGCACCGAGGTTGATAGCAACCTGACTTTTGATGGGTGGGAGGGTGGTGTAATGGTTAATGGTTAATGTGTTTACCTTAGAAAGCATAAGGTGCAGGGTTTGATTCTCACAGGGGGTAATTGGCTAGGCTTAAAAATGCTCCATGAGGACAGTTAGCCTAGTAGTAATCTATGAATGAATCTATGTTGCTTCCGTTGTATGGAAAGCTTTCTACATGGCCCACCTCATAAGTAAGGGTATCTCATCTAGGGACAAAGAGGCCATAACATCCCTGTATTCTTCCCTTATAAGGCCAATTATTGAGTACAACGCACCCTTCTGCATGTACCTTGCAAAGCACATGCAGCAGCTGGAGAGAAAACAGAGGTTTCTCACCAGAAGAATCCAGGGCCTCAAACATCTACCCTACACAGATAGGCTAAAAGCCCTGTCCCTCTACTCAGTTTCATACAGACTCCTCAGAGATTACCTCTGTTTGGCATTCAAAGCAATCTCAGACCCCACCTTGATGGGACTGCTGCATATCCACTAGTCAAGATCTACTCGAGCAACCCATATGCATGACATCAACCTGGTCTGTGATATCAATAGGACTTGTTGGCAGGACGATTTGTGTCCCAGAGACTCCTCCATCTCTGGAACAGACTCTCTCTCTCCATGTCAAACAGAGTACTTCATTATCCCTTTTTAAGTGCAACCTGGATAACTGGATGGGAAACAGAAAATACACTCCTAAAACTCCACCTGTGTCCCTGCTGGATAGGGGCTTTGGGTGCTGACTTGTCTAAACATGGGCTAAACATTTGGATAGGATTATAAGGCCCTCAGGGATAATCGGCTAGTAACCTCCTATGATCCTATGATCCTATGATAATAGGTTTTAGAATTCACAGGGAAAATCAGCACTGAGTCTACATGGATGACTTATAGTTTGTTGAATAGCTCTTCAATCTTGGATTAGATAGTTAGTGTACAGTTCAGCTGTTTATGCTGTAATTAGCATGCCACAATGTTTACCATGTTTGTGTGGCTCTACATGGCATGTAGAGTCGCTTACTGAATACAAAACGGTGCATGCACACAGCTTTAGCAGCCTCTGTAGGGTTTACTGAATCTGCACCATAGTCTGTGTGGTCTGTAGTGCACTTTTGCACCAAAAAACAGAACATGCCTCTAGATCATGATTCGTATGACTATAGCATAATTAGGCAACTGCCTAAAAGGAGCAGAAAAGGGAGTATGCAATTGACCATATTATGACTTGCAAATGAAGATGATCAGGTGTAAAATTACTCAGATGTTTGTGCCTAAGTACAAATGCAAAGAGCACAATGACACAAAATGCTAGCAGCAGCAACAGCAACTATAATGCAGCAGCATCTACTAAGCTAAATGTGCGAGACTCTAGGTGTGGCAAGTGACCACGCATACCAGGAAAAAGCAATACCAGTTGAAGTTAACCTCCCACCAATTAATAAATCAATACCTATAAACCCATCATATGGGCACAGATTGACTTGCATTGCCATTAGACTGGAACTGGACAGACGGGTGGATTTCCTACACCCGTGGTTACCACTGTAGCACTCACCATACTAACTACAGGGACTTCTAGAAACAAACTGAGAACACATTGGGTATATCTCAGATAGTAGCATGCAGAATATTCAAAAAGTATTCTTCACTATAATGCTGCTGCATGTGGAGCAGCACACCTGCTTTCCCAACACAGCATGAAGACAGCCACCACAATACATGGCTTCTATGATTCTGTCCACCTCTTCAAAGTGTCAACAGCCATTTGTTCCATCTGTGTAGCTATAAAAGTCTTACATCATGTTCACAGTCAGAGTTACAATAATAGGAAGAGCTATGATCAGGGGCTAATAGAAAGGAGATGTCATACAGGACCATCTAGTAAGTAAACACACACACACACACACACACACACACACACACACACACACACACACACACACACACACACACACACACACACACACACACACAAAACAACTAAAGACAATTTAAATGACACCAGCTTTTTTCAACAACCCACATGCTGTACAAAAATCAGAAATATTACTGCATGCAATATACTATTTTTTTGGGGGGTTAGATGCTTGCAGAACACCTACATCTCATTTTACCCCCCCCCCATGTCTTCTCCATCATCAAGAATATCTATCCCTTCTGAAATCACTCAGGACAGACCTACATGAATGGCTGATAATGATACACTGTTTCGGTATATACCTCTAATGTCAGAGATGGATTGTGACAAATGGGGCCCTATGCAGGGTAATGAATTAGGCCCTTGCCAGCCATACAAATATCCCATTACTAGGCTGTCTCTCCCCATTTACCATAAATACTTTTTGAACCTGGCAGTGTACACCTAATTTTAGAATTATCATAAAGATTTGGATTTCATTTAAAATCTTTTTTCCAAATTTTGCAGAAATAAAACACTGACAACTATTTTATAAACAAAACACTCACACAGAAAACAGAAAACATCTCTTAAAATTCAGTTAGTGAAAATGCAACTGACATTAAACTACAAAAAAAAATGTTGGGATTCATATTCAAATAGCATATATGGAAGTACTAATAAGTGGCTATGTGAGGGGTGCAGTAATTCAAAAGACAAATGTATAGCATTTTCCTAACAGCTTGGGATAGTGCGCTGAACCTTTCAGGAGTAGCCCAGAAGTACTTTTGCGTAAGCCAGGGAACCTTGTTGGCTAGGCTTACGTAGATCCTTGGGCCGATAGCCTAGTACCTTCCTATGAACCTATGAACCTATAAACACAGGCAGACTGGTCTACTCACATATCTGTACCCACATACACTCACACACACACACACCCACACACAAACACACACACACACACACACACACACACACACACACACACACACACACACACACACACACGTAGTTAATACAAAATTCTCACCCCCATATAGCCCCCATGACCCAGCTGTGTTACAGATGAAGTAGGATAACTCCTGTCCTGGTTGATGGCACCCATATAAAACTCACAAAGCACAGATGAACAGCGGTGTGACATCAACTGTGCACAAACCAGAAACATAGTAAATTGTGCAGTGTCGTGCTGAAGTTGTAGCTCTATCTAAACACACGTGGGTGGAATGCAATACACCACTGCCACAGCTTGCCTTCTTTTGGCATGTGCATGGCACATATAATCTTCCAAAAGCAAGCAGATCAGCCAGCATCACCAGGACCCTCCACCACAACAGGAGCAGCACTTTTTGCAACCTCCATCACATCCACCACTAGCAACAAAAGTGTTGACAACAGAAACCAGCAGTGGTCACACACTTTCCCTAAACACTACATGTGGGAATGTTTAGTTCACACTTATGGAAATGTATATGTCCAGGGAGCAGGGAAAGATACTATTGAGAAGGTTATGTTAGGATGCATATAGATAGCAAGGGCACAGTGATAGCAGGCAGGATGATTTGCATACTACTGTACTATTCAAGGATGGGTACACTGTGTGGGACAAATATGGGCTGAACATAGGATTTCCCAGTGGGTAGCATGGTATGTAGATTTAGAAGGGTGCCTGTATAGGGGTATGTCAATATTATGTACATCATTCACACTGCATGAAAGTTCTGGAGAGGGTGAGTCATAAATGAATATGCAGAGTAGTAGAAAGTAATATGGGAAATGAGCAGTTCAGATTCAGATCAGAATGCAGCAGAATTGACCCAATGTTTGTAGTGAGAGAGATACTTGAGAAGAAGCTAGAAATGAGGAAAGAGTCTAACTGGGCATTCTTTGACTTGGAGAAGACATATGACAAGGTCCCAACAAAGAGATTTTGACAGTACTGTGGTGGTTCAAAGTCCCAGAAACATCAGTAGAACTAGTGCAAGCTATGAACAAGGACCAAATGACCCAACTCCGGACAGTATTCAGTCTTATAAAAGGGTTACCAGTAGGAGAGGGTGTGCATCAGGGTTCAGCTCTGAGCCTACTGCTGTTCATACTAGTGATGGACTACATTAGCAAACAGGTCAGAGGGGACAGATCAACAAAGGTGCTGTATGCAGGCAATGTGGCATTACAGGCAGACTCTGAGCAAGAACTTCATAAAAGGGTGAGGAAATGGAATGCAAAACTGAAGGCACATGGGATGAAACTGAGTGCAGGTAATATAGTTGTAATTGCAGCAAATGGGGGAACTCAGAAGAAGCTGAGATTGAGATAAAAGAGAAAATAGTGTAACAGGCTAATAGCTTCAAGTATCTGGGAGGGGTGGTTAAGGAGAAGGGAAGTCAGATTGAGGAGCCCAAAGCTAGAATCAAAGGGGTTGCAGCCAACTGGCAGAGAGTGTCATGGATAATGTATGACAGAAGAATGCCAATGAAGCTTAGAAGTAGGGTGTACAAAACATTGGTGTGACCAGTACTACTGTATGGTACAGAAACCTGGGCAGTAGAGCAGAACAGCTGAGGAAGCTGGAGTTAATGGAGATGAAGTGCCTGAGAGGGGTGATACAAAACACACTGTAGGACAGAAGAAGGAATGAGGACATAAGACCAGAAGCCAAAGTAGTTCTAATTCCAGAAAAGGTCAAAGAGAACAGATTATGGTGGTTTGGGCACATGTGCAGGAAAACAGAGGAAAATCTGGTGAAGAAGATTTGGGACAGACAAGAAGGAAGGCAAGAGAAAATGAGGACATCCAACAAAGTGGTCGATAGACTGTGTGAGAGAAAACCTGCGACCATCAAGCATGACTTTCAAAGAATGTAGGAGAGTGGCATTGAATAGGGAGAGATGGCAACAAGTAACATGACACCCTGACTCCATGTAGAAAATGGGGAAAAAGGGGATTGATAATGATAATGATGATGATGATGTATCTCCCAGGTGATCTAGTGTGTGCTGTGCTGTATGTAGTGTATGAGGAGGGTCTAAATCAGAACATCGAAGTATTAAAACTTCGAATGTTCTGATATTGAACACTATTCAGTGAATGCTAAGAATAGCGAAGTTGCAGAACAGCAAATTCTTTCCTCGGGAAAAAATTTGGTTGGCCATTTCTGTGACTTTGCTATTCTTAGCGCTGTGGTGGAAAGTTACGGGTTGGGTTGAGGTAAGTGTGTGATTGTTTGTACGTTAGGGGTGGGTTAAGTGAGATAGGGTTAGGGCGCGGGTTATGCGTGTGTGCGATAGTGACAGACTTTAGGGTTAGGGCCGGTTTAAGTGAGTTAGGTTTAGGGTTTGGGTTAGATGAGTGTGCGGTAGTGACGGACCTTAGGGTTAGGGTTTGGGTTAAGGTAAGTGGGTAGATAGTAGTGTATGTTTAGTTTAGTGTAGCGTTAGATGTAGGAATTTAAGTGTATGTGTGTGGTTGCTGTTTGTTTGATGTGCTTGTGTTGTGTGTATGTGTTTCAGAAAATTTGCTGTTCTGAATGTTCAATATTTTTATGTTTAGATGTTTTGGGGCCAATGAAATAGCGTTTGCTATTTTCATCTTTTGGTAATGTGATATAAACACTATGAGGATTTGCCTGTAAGAGTGTGTGTGTGTGTGTGTGTGTGTGTGTGTGTGTGTGTGTGTGTGTGTGTGTGTGTGTGTGTGTGTGTGTGTGTATGCCTTTGCTTACATATGTGTGTAGAAATGGTGTAATGGGCAGGTTATGATGGCAAGGGTAAGGTGTGGATTTCCCCCATATTGTACACATCTGGAAGAGGCACACCATGTGAGGTAGAGTGGGGGATAAGTCCACAGTTGCGTGTTGGTGTCTTTTGCAGGATAGCATTTTCAGGAATCAAAAGGATACCATTCCTCCATTATGTTTAATATTTCCTACCCCCAAGTACAGACACACAGGATAACACAGGAGTGTAAAATGGCCTAGGGCATACTGGATGGGGGTTTATGGCATCCTGTTTCAGGTGGCTGCCATCCTTGGTTGGAATTGTAAGTTAACATTTGCATGCTTGATTGAGGGCACAGCTGTAAGTAAATGTTATAGGCATGAATAATGCTGACAACTGGTGTTACCCTCACTACCTTACTGTTACAGGAGATATTCAACAAGGAGATCTTCACATGTGTGCTTCTACTAATATATTCGTTAAATTAGTAATGTCGACCATTGTGAACCTTCTGTAAGCTCCCTTCAATAAAATTTCTGCTCCTGTGTTGCCAGAAAGTGAGTCAAAATGCCCAAATAAGTCTGTTGCTCATTTTTTTTGATGCATGCTTTAGCATCTCAAATGGTGAGTCAGTAGCAAAAGCTACTAATAAGTACTTGTTTACACCATATGTATACTAAAGAGGCTAGATTCCACCTTTGTCTGTAAATAACTATGTCTCACAGTGGCACACCAGTAGAGTAGATGCATTCTGCTGCAGGTTACCAGAATGCAGTGAACAACCCTTTTACATACCAGCTGTGTATGTATGCGTGGTGCACCATGTGATTCAGAGTCCTATGTAGAGCATGAGTGTCAGGTTGTCATCTTGTTTTACTATGAATTCTTAGAGATGGCTGCCAAAGCTAGTGCCTCAGTAACAGCTCCTACCTGGTGTATGAAGGAGAGCAAAATTGCAATCTTTCTCCTACATAGCCAGTTCGGGGTGTGGCCGATGGGACCGTATGTAGTTCTTTTCAGGATTGTGGTTCCCTGGTATGACCTGGCAGACCATCTGTCCAGAGATACTGACATCACATGTATTAGTGGGTTGTGCAGGTTCCAATACAATGACCTGCACCTGTGTAAACTTAAAAAAAATCTGGGTCTGGTGAAGCAGGGGTGAGGCAAAGATGCCCTGAATAGTATAAAAAGCATTTACAATTTCTTCTGAGCAAAGTACTCTCTTTAATAATCTTTTTTTTTTCCTGATCTTAACAGGCCGGTTCATAATATTAATTCTTTATTTACTCTGGCAGTTCCCAGGATGCCCTAGGCTGGCTGCTGTGGAACACTGTTTGTATATTATTTGGGCTGTAGTTGACAGCTATCATCATTTCATGCCTCTGCTAAATTGCACTTAACTGTCAGGCCATCACTTTTACATATAACTGTTAGTGCAGCCGCATTTCCTTCACTGCAGAGAACAGCATTGGTGTAGGTTTCTTTGCACCTTTGTAAATAGCTGTGGTAGTGTCCACTGCTCTCCAAAACATAACATCTGACCACTTGCTGCATGTTTACACATATGCATGTTACTAAAGGTTCTGTGCTGGACTGTAGGAATTATTTAAGGCTTCTACTTGCTTGGCTGAGGAGGTATTATTTTTTGTGTGATTTCCCATTTGTGAATAATATTTGCATTGCTGTGCAGTTGCTCTTTTGTGATAAGAGCTATGTGAGTCAACAGCCTGTCAGAAATCCATGTGGAGATATTATTGTGTACTGCCATCTGCATTTCAGTGACACCTACATATGGCATGTGGCTGCTTGCATATCCCTTTTGTAAAACAGGCAGAACATAAAGAGAATGTTGGATACTGCACTATTCAACAGAGATTATAGGCACAGCAGGGTAAGATGCATCCTCTGTCCTCTCCTGGATTATATCTGCAGTACTACTTATGGGCCCTCGTCACTAATGTCTTACTTCATATTTTGCCTCCAGTCTACAGGTCAGCATGGTTTACCAAAGACCCAAGTGCATCAGCTGCTTCCCATGGCTACAGCAGGCAAGACTGTGTCTGAGGTCGGTGCAATCAAGGTGAGCGTGCCTTGCTGGGGTGGGCTGTAGTGCATCCCAGGGAGGTAGCCCACCACAATCACTGATTCCAGTTAAGCCAGAGCTGGAAGGTGGAGATGAGGAAGGGGTTGACTGAGTAATGATCTATTGGGTCAACATGCAGCACCCCCTTTTGCAGCATTAACAGACTCACTGGCTACTTGGACTCAGGACCATCACCTAAGCTCTCCCTGGGCTAGTCATCAGCTTGCAGGCTGCTTGTACTCTACCCTATCCTCTGCAATTTGTCTACTTTTTGCTTGTCCGTTTATGTCTTCCATATCTCCCCACACTCTTTTTTGTGTGCCTACATCCACCCCTGATTGCCTGTGGTCTTCTATGTGTGTCTACGTGCCCCCTGCTGACTATCCTCCCCCTTCTATCATCTTTTTTGTTCCTTTCTCTCCTCACCTCCTCCCTTCTCCCTCTTTACTTATAAAATTCTAGACTTCCCCACAGAAAGTATTTAATCTACCTTCCCCTCACCTTGCTTTACCTTACAGTGCTCCTGCTGCATGTTTTTCTGCTTGCTATAACCTATTATTGTTTCCTGTACTCCCCTTTTACCTCTTATAATTCTGCAATAAGGTTCCCATCCTGGGAACCCAGCACACTTCTCAACTGTACAGATTTTCACAGAATGTCCAGATTTTTGCCTCATATTTTCAGTCTGTTTTTCATAAAACTGTAGTTTTCTGGCAAATTAGTAACAAATCATTAAAGATCAAAGTCAGAAAATAATGACAGACATTTGAGTTTCAGACTTCATACCCTTCAGAAAAGTCATAGGTTCATAGGTAGGTACTGGGCTATATGCCCGAAGGCATATATTAGTCCAGCCACGTTGTGCGGTATTCACCTCCCCTTTGGTTAGTTCCCTAAGTCCTTGATCTAGCAGCTAGTACCCTTGGCCCCTATCTTGTAGAACTGTTGGTATGATCCGTGGTGTGAACTTTCTGTTACCCATCCACTCGTCAAGGTTCCTCTTGAAGAGTGATAGTGAGGGGCTCTGTCTTATGTAGATTGGGACCTTGTTCCATAGCAAGGGAAGTCTTTGCTAAGGAAATCTATCCCTCCAGCATGTTCTATTCATTGTTGTGCTGACGTTTATATCCCTTGAGTGTGTAGCTCGAGTAGATTTGGTTTTGCTAAGATGGAGCATGTTCAACAGTTCTGGGTTGGACATGGCTCTGTATGTTAAACAGAGATCGCCTCTGAGAAGGCGGTGTGCAACAGAGAAAAGCCTTAGTTTTTTCAATTGTGCTGCATAGGGCAACTGTTTGAGGCCAGTGATCCTCTTAGTGAGGTATCTCTGTGGTCTCTCCAGCTGCTGGAGATGCCTGGCCATGTGCATTCCAAATGGTGCATTGTACTCAATAATGGGTCTGATGAGGGAAGAGTAGAGGGGCACCACTACATCCTTAGAGCTTGATGCGAACCCTTTCTTGATCAGATGGGTCACATAGAAGGATTTTCTAACCACCTTGGCAATATGGTTATCAAAGGAAAGCTGACTATCTGCTTGGGTCCCTAGATCCCTTATTACTTCTTCAGGTTTCAGGGGCTTACCTCCTATGTGGTAGTTCGCAGGTACTCTGTTTTTTCCAAAGGGGATTACTACGCATTTTTTAGCATTTAGCTTGAGACCATGGCTTTGACACCATGCATCAGTCTCATTAAGGCCCTTCTGGAGGATATCCATGTCGGCCGGAGACTCTATTATAGCACCCAGTTTGCAGTCGTCCGCAAACTTGGTCAGCTACAGCCCTTCAGTGCTTGCCTGTACTTCTAAGAAATATATATGCCAAACAGGAGGGGCCCCAGGACAGAGCCCTGAGTCACACCACTCATTACTGGTCTGGATTCGGACATAGATCCCACTACTCTTACTAAGTGGGATCTGTCTGAGAGCCAATTTGCGCTCCATCTTGTGACGTAAGGGTTTATGCCCAGGTTGGTGAGTTTATCAATAATACCCGAATGGGGAATGGTGTCAAATGCTTTAGCAAGGTCAAGCCGTGTGTACCTCCTTTCCCTTATCTATAGCCTGAGTAACTGTCTCAAAGAAGTCCACCAGGTTCAGGAGGCATGATCTGCCCTTAACAAATCCGAACTGTGTGGGGTCAAGTGTTTGGAGGTTTCCAATCTCTCCATTTATGAGTTCCATAATGATTTGCTCCATTGCCTTACAGATCAGACTGGTCAGGCTTATTGGTCGGTAGTTCTCAGGGTCGGTTGTGGGTCCACCCTTGTGCAGCGGAACCACCGTTGCTGTGTGCCATTCTATGGGCACATATCCTGTTGAGAGGCTGAGACTGAACAGGGTATTCAGATGTGGGGTTAATTCAGTTTGGAGCTCATGTATGACACAGCCCAGGACACCATCTGGTCCCATGGAGGCAGTGATTTTAGCTTTAGATAGAGCCTTATTAACCAACGTATCAGTAATAATTGGAGTTACACAATCCCCTGGAATAGTAATAGGCCCTGCAGGTGGTGGTGGTGGGGGGGGGGGGTTTGCACTGAACCTGTCAGTCAAGATGTTGGCAATGTCCGTGGGGTCAGTGTATTTTGTTCCATTTTGTACTAGCTCAGAACAGACCTGAGTGTTGCCATTTAGGTTTTTGATGTAACCATAAAAGGCCTTATGGTTATCCTTGGCATCCTTGGCAACTTTCTTTTCGAAATTGGCTTTAGTTGACTTGATGAGTGCCCTCAATTTCTTACTAATGCTGATCAGGGATGATTTTTCTACTTGAGATTTGGCCATTTTTCTATAACTCTCCTCCTTTTATTGTAAAGTTTGCTTATGGCCGGGGTCCACCAGACTGGTTTATTCTTGCTTGAGGAAAGAGTCTTGGTTTTATTTGGGATAGCACGGTCCATGCAATCCTGAAGATGTATATAAAGTGCCTTGGTGTAGGATTCTGCATCCTGGATATCATTATCCTTCTGCAAGGGAAGAGTGAAGCTTTCCACTTCGGATGCAAGTAGTTTGAAGTTTGCTTTGGAAAGGTTTTTTACGATGGTTTCTTTGACTGGGGAAGGTGGAGGGGTGAGGATGTCCAGGGTTATCAGTTTGTGGTCTGATCTGACCAGAGAGGGAGTGATAATGGGTGTGGTACAATGGGTGCCCATATTTGTGATGACTAAATCCAATATGTTCTCCCCTCTAGTGGGAGAACATACTAGTTGTTCATGGGCATTTTAATTTATAAATTCTATGAACCGCTGGGCATAGTAGTTAGAACTTTGGTAGTTCGTCCAGTCTATACCAGGGTAGTTGAAATCACCCAAAATTATGGTGTTGGGTAGGACCTTTATATTTTCCAATGCTTCAAGGAATGCTGAGTGAGCATCTTGGGACATGGTGGGCAATCTATAACAGGCTATGACTTGAAATGTGGTTTTGCCTGCTGATAGTTGCACATGGATGATCTCTGGGGTATCATGCTGCGCCACTAACCTGGAGATGTGGGTATCCTTGATGAATATGGATACACCTCCGCCCTTTGTACTGTGATATGGTAACTGAGTCTGGAAGGTATTATATGAATTGTAACCTGGTAGTGCTGGGGTGCTCTCTGGATCCTTGAACCAGGTTTCCGTCACTGCACAAACATCAGTTTTCTCCATACTTAGGAGTGCCTCGAGTGCGTGCATTTTGAGGTTGAGACTTCTGGCGTTGAGTAGCATTACCCTTAGTTTTTGGTTACCTGTGCTGGTTATGGTGGTTGGTTTGTCATTTGAGCCTTGCCTAAAAAAGGCACTATGGGGACAGCAAGAGCCTTGGCCAGTATTCGGAAGCCTAGGTGTGACAGGTGCAAACCATCTCTGGCGAAACAGCGAGGCTTGTCTATCATGTCATCCCAGGCAGACAGACACTGGATCCCCTTAGAATGACACCAGAAGCTTAGCCAATTGTTGAAATTGATCACTTTGTCTTTGTATTGTGGTATCATTGTAGGTGAAGGTAGTATGCTACTCAAGGTCAGGGTCATACCAGCTTGGGCTACATGATCAGAGAGCTCCTCAATGTCTCTTTTCATGTAGTCCAGGGAGGTACATCTTAGATCATTCACACCAACATGTACAATGACAGCATCATACTTGTACTTATTCTGGAGTGACCTAAGTGCCTGTGTTATGTGGTGGATCTTAGCACCCGACAGGCAGCTGACAGTAACCTTCTCCTTGTTCAGCCTGGTGAGTGGAACATCTGTGTGCCTTACTATAGAGTCTCCTATTACTAGCATGTTGGGTATGGTGTTTTGCCTTAGGGGCTGTCGTGAGGCACACTGCTGAGGTGGATTATGTGTTTTCTGGCTTGTGTTTGGAGGTGCAGGTTGCTTGCTTGTCTGCTTTGGAGAGCCCTGTTTCTTTTTCAGATTGGTACCTAGTGCCTTCAAATATGTTTTTGTGTATTTATGTGTATGTTTTGCCGGTGCTTGTTTTGTAGATCCATGTGTGACTGGTGGTGTGATGCTAGTGTGTTTCTTCTCCTCTTGAGTGTCTGTTACAGTCATGGGTTGAGAACGCTTAGCCTCCAGTCTGGCTGTGTATTTGCATCTCTCACAAGCGTTTGTGTCTAGAGGTAAGAGGAGAGGGTTGTCTGTATACATGAGGCAGTTGTGACATTGCCACAGGATGCCCAATTCCACCAGATGAACTGGAGAGTACACCTGAAGCTGACCTCTGGACATGCTTGGAAAAGTAAATTTGACTTGTCTTGCAGACAATCGAGGGTCTTATGCTGTATTATAATACTGCTGTCTAGGAGATTTGGAAAATAATTGTGCTGTCTAAGAGATTTGGACAAGTGCTGATTTGGGTTATGCAAGTGCTGCAATAAGAGCAGTTGATCTGAAGTACTTGAGTTGAGGCTTCCCTAGTTCTAAGGGAAAATTTGCAGCGCAGACTTTGTGGAGCCAGGAATAATATACCCCAGCTAAATGGTGCTGCCCGACGCTGCTCTGTGTGCAAGTCCGTGCAAAAAGAGAGTTGCAGGGTTTTAAGTAAGAGAGATCAAGGAGTTTAGAATTGACCCAAAATTGCCAATAAAACTACAGTTACTAGGCAGTAACCACTCCTACAGGGACAGGCAGGCTGCTCAGTGTTAACCACTGCCACTGGTGAACACAGAGACTTCCCTTTAGCCCAAGTAAGCACTGGCCTCCAAGAAACTTACAAACAGTTCAGAATAGCAACTCTGTAACTGAACTTTTTTTTATATTATAGAAAGTGGGAAAATAGCAAGATTTTTTTTTCATGCTAATACAAAACCTGTTATTCTATTAACTTTCTAAGTTTATAAAAAACACACACAAGTTGTGGCCCCAAACCCAGACTACAACTTCAAATGACAAGAACCGCTATACACAGGCAAAGATACAGACCCCAGGACCATAAAGACTCCCAAGAAATACAGCAATAGCTGCAGTTAAAATGCTTTATTCAAACTGAGTGCTTTCATCCTCCTTGACAGGATTTCTTCAGATGAAAGCTCTCAGTCCGAATAAAGTGTTTTACCTGTAGCTATTGTTGTATTTCTTGGGAGTCTTCATGGTCCTGGGGTCTGTAACTTTCTAAGTTTGTAAGAGCATTATTTAAAAATTGTCCCTATTTTTGGGCCTTTGTACCACTTTTATTTATGTCTTTGTCCAGATTTCTTGCTGTAAGAGATTGAGAAGTATGGAACCCAGTCAAAGAGATTCTACATCTCTGCTATATTTTTTCTTCTGTCTATAGTGTTAGCTGTGATGGATGGCATCTCACACTATTTGCTGTGTTTCTTATTTACATTTGTGCAAGTTGCATGCATTCTGATATGACACTATATCCTCATATTCTTTGTAGAGTCTTAGACACACCATTCTGCTTCATTTATGAAGTTTCATCTCCACCTCATGTTGTCATCTGAAGTACAAGTTATCAACCTAGCTAATTTTCCATGTCTGTTTTGCACTGGTGTGTAGTTTGCCTGTAGTGCTAGCTGTGTGCTGCATTAAAGCTCTGCTCTGTGACTTCCAACCATGCCGTCATGTCTTGCTACATATTTTTGTTTGCGTCTGTTGTTTTACTTTTATTATTTGTGAAATGTGATTATATTTGTCTTATCAATTTTTTGTTTTTTTGTTTTTGTTTTTGTTTTGTTTAATTTTCCTAGCTGAAGTACCACATCAGGGTCTAGCCACTTGGCGGTGTAAACATTGGCTCTAGGTGATTTGGTCACATTGACTAATGTTGATATGACACAAGAACCTCAAATAAAATGGGAAAAACAGGGGATTTATGATGAAAATGACAATGACTACATCTTTTTGCCTGTGTTCAGAAAAGAAAGTTTCAGTGTTCTTTAATTGTACTTTTTTCCTGCATTTAACCTATCATCGTATATAGAAATTTGTCACCTGGGCTCCACAGAAAATAACCTGTATGCATCTAGAACATCCTAGTTAACAAACATAAATAATAAATAAATGAACTATTATCTATCAACTGATACATTTCTCTATATAAATCCATTGTACCATAATTGCTCACTATATCAGTGATAGCTTTCTCCCTGAATTTGGTTTATATATAATGTGAACATCAAATTTCTCCGTGTGGTTCAAGTTCTATATTTGAACTTACCAAAAACAAAATGTAGCTCAAGCTATTAGGTTGGTTAAGTTCATTGTTCTGAATCCAGCCCATATTTTTCAACTGCCCCTGATTTTGTGTTGCATTTTTGACCTGTCCCTTGTCAAATTGTTGATTTTCTGACACATCACTGAGGATTGCAGCCAGTCAATGCCATCATTACAGTTTCATACTTCTTATTGTTCAGAAAATGTGCACTGATGCAAAAATTAGTTACTCTATTAACTTTTTAAAGTAAATTAGAGTAATATTTAAAATTTATCCATGACTTTTGGCTTTTGTCCCACACTACATTTGCCTTTGTCTCTGAATCTTGAGCCAAGAAGTTGAGAGCTCTGATCCCGCTGTTGCCCTGTATTTTTGTCTGCTTTCTTCTGAAAGATTTTGCAAGCCTCAAATTACGTATGCCCAGATAAAAATTAAATACATTCAGGAATTGAAACGTTGTCTAAAATTAAAACATAATCTAACTGCTAAGAATTTGGGATATCACTAGTTTTAAAAGGAGTTAACAGAGCTGAGGCCAAAATGGTAGCCAGTGTTTGTCATTACAGCAATTCTAGGACCTGGTGATGGACATCAGTAATACAAAAAGCTCAGAGTTTAATGAATAAGACCTGACATACATTGCTAGCAGGGTGCAAGATTGTTTCTGGATTTGCCTGTTTGGTACTAGAAAAAGCTGGGAAGACAGCAATTGAGGGAGTCATTGAAGTAAAGGCCCGGGTGTGAGAAGGGGTTGGCTAAGTTATGTAGAATAACTTTTAAACAACTTCAAAATTCTGTCAAATCACCCACCGATTCAGGAGTGTGATGTGGAATATTGCACATCCTGTTCTTATCAAGGACACAGACATGTTAAACTTGTCTGGGAATATACTCAAGCGGTAGAAGGAATACTTTGAAGTATCCAGTGAATGTGCCCTCTTCTAGCTAGGCAGTGCCAGAAACAAATGGTGGAACTTGATCATAGATAAGGATATTCTCATGCTTAAACAGGTCGGCACTGTCAAACCTAAAGGAAGAGAGCAGATCTAGCCATAAGCATTAAAGGGGATGGCTATTGCTGGTGCACCATAGTTATTGTGTCTTTTCAATGTTGCATGGAAGGATGGGACACTACCTTTTGACTCATAAACTGGAATTGTGAACCCCATTTTCAGAAGAGTAGGATGACATGCTCTAGTTGCAGGTCATACTCTACAGCATCCCTAGAAAATCATATACCATGATGCTGGAAAGGAGACGTAATCCCAATAGCTGAGCCTCTGATTCAAGAATAGCAATGTGGAATCTGTTCTGGCCATAGAACTGTGTATCAACTCACTCTCTTGCAAAGACAGTGAAAGATCATAAGTGATTGCTAATACAGTATACATGTGTTTTCTGGACTTAGGAAAGGCATATGATTGTCCTCCACCATCCCACAACAAAAAAAGCCCTGTGGAAGTGTTGCAAAGTAAGGGACCTAAGGACCGCTATTTCATGCCATTCTGATAACTTTGAATCATGATTTCTTTCTATTCTTGTACTCTTGTTCCCACTCTTCCACAACAGGCTAATCCCAACTACTCCTTCTTCATTCCTATATCCCTTTATTTCACCTTTCCTACTTTCTCAACTGCTACTTGTCACACACACCTAGGACCTAGTCCACATCATATTACTTCTAGTTTAATCATGTTTGTAATTCAGCTATAATACCTATCCTGCTGCTTAATCCAGGCTATTGTTTTCCACCGTTATTATAGTAGATTTCTCATTATAGTTGATATACATTTTCAGCCTACCCAACAAATATGTATATTGAAATTGCTTTACCCATCCTACCCTTATGTGACCTCCCTATTTAAAGTGGATATGCACTTTTCTCAGTTAATATTTCTTGTGAAGAAATTTCTGAAACTGCTGATATAATTTTGTTTTTAGATTACCTCCTTATGTTATTGCATTGATGGCTTTCTCTTGTGCACATTGCTGCAACTGTTGATAATAATTACTTTTTGCATGTATTATCTTCTGGTCTGTATTGAATCTGTACTTGCTATGCTACAAATATTGTTTGTACTCTCAATGTTAGTGATATAATTGCTTTGTATGTTTTTCTTTCACTAAATATGTTCCTTAGCTGAAAAGGGGTGTTGCAAACCTTGGCTGGACATTCAAGTAACCAAATACAGATTTGTTATAGCATTGAGATCTCAAGCAATGTTGGGACACCAGCTTACAGAAATCTTCTCTGAGCAGCATGTGTGAACAATCTTTTATGTTAATGCCAGTGACATAAAATAATGCAAAACTGCATGGAAATACAATGCCTGGCTAAAAGAGCATCAGCCAAGATAAGGTAGTGCTTATGAATAATTCCTCTCTTTATCAAGGAATAATTATTAATATAAGCAAATATTTATGTTGAAAAGAATTCCTCTAATAATCAAATGTCAGACAACAGATGCAAGCCAGCTATAAGACTTTGCAGTGTTTTTTTTTAAGAATTGTTAGCTCAGCTACTTGTTAGGAAAAAAAAATAGAATAGAAAGGTCACAGCAGCCTGAAACAAGGGTCACACACTGACACACACTGATGTATAGTAACAGCAGGAATGGCTCTTCTATTAGAAGTTGTATAAAACATGTATTAATCAGTACTTTTCTATCAAAACATTCCTAAAGTATATGTGTAAGGAATGCAAATAATGTAAAATACATGATTTGTAAAATGTACATATATGCCATAAACATCATAGAATCAGGAAATGTATATTATTCTATTTCATACATTATCTATAGAATGAATGACAGGAGCAGTTGTGCCTTGCATATACATGCTGCAGAATTTATATGAAGTTTTTATTAAGCTTTTGTATTATATTACTTTGTAAGTTGCAAATTTTCATTAATTCTGAATTATTCAACAGTAGCAATAATGTAAACTGCAGCTGTAACAATAATAAATACTCTTTCTCATTAGAAATGTTATGATAAGACAATTAAGCAGTAAGAACATATGATGACAAAGCAAGCTGAAGGAAGAAATGATTAATCTGTACTTGTTACCAAAAATGTAAAACTTGTTGTATAGCAATTCTACAAAAATAGTTTGCTATAACAGCACTTTTAAAATAACTTGTAATAGTTGCATGACCAATTTAGGACACAATGTATATCTAAAGAGGCAGGACTGCATTTGTCAAGAACTGTATAAAAGTCCTGTACTCACTGGCGCATTTTGTCAGTCAGTCAGAGAAATTAGCTAGACAAGGAATAATAAAAACTGTACTGACCCTGGGATGCCTTGCTTTGCTGATAATTTATTTTTCTTGTTCTTCTAACTGCCTGTATTTTTTCCTCATAGGTGCAGTGCTTGCAGATACTTTTACAAAATTAATAAATAAATAAGACATAGTTGTGTCCACTTTCTTGACATTAAGGCAGATATGTTCAATGTAGATGGAGGACTTTACCAAGTGTGTGTCGTTTCTACTCCAATCTTTGAATGACATGGACAAGTTATCAGGCCACAGCCAAGGTCTGAAGAGTTTCCTTTGAAAACATGAAGGTAGCCCTTTGTTGTTTGCAGATGATGCTGTGCTATTAGCCTCAGGTGATTGCAATTCTTGGCATACACTGTTGCAATCCAGTGCTGAGAGTGAAGTAGATGAGATGAAAGCCAGCACTTCCAAGTCAGAGGCCATAGTTGTCTGAAGGAAAAGAGTGGAATGCTTTCTTTAGGTGAATGGGAAGCAAGAACCTCAGTTGAAACAATTTATGTATTTTGGGGTCTTGTTCACTGATAAAAGTAGAAGAAATCAAGAGACAGGCCAGCAGATGGGGGCATTAGTGGTAGTACTGCAGTTACAGTACCAGGCTGAAGTGGTGAGGAGATCGCCGAGGCATAAGACAAAGCTGTCATTTTATTGGTTAGTGTTCCCATCCATATCTACAGTTATGAGTGCTAGGTACTGAATTAAACAGACAGACACACACACACACACACACACACACACACACACACACACACACACACACACACACACACAAACACATACACACACACACACACACACACAGACACACACATACACACACAATGTAAAATAAATTGTGTTCACTCGGTCACACTGCTTAGCAAGTGAAAACTACAGGACACAGTCAATACTGAATAAAAAAAACTAAAGTACATTAAAAAATCCCTTTAGCCAGTACCCAACTGCATTTCAAACTGTAACAATGGAAATTCATTCTCTCTTTTAAAGCTTGTGTGGAAAAGAGGGAGAGAAATGGTTACTCATTAGTAAAAACAATCAAGAGATATATTGACAGGGAGACATTGAGGGTGTTTTCTTCAGTGGTGCTATTGACAATGGGGTCTGGCTCTATGGCACAGATGAATGGAACTCTAACATTAGTCTATGCAAATTGGGCTTGATTAGTGCCCTGGCACTGAGGTAGTCAGGTAGGGAGGGAGTGAAGGGGTGTTGCCCATTAACCTGTTATGATGGCAGGGGGCTGTTTATACTCAGGGACACACAAGGTAAGGTGAGTGGGGAAACCACTACTAAGTGCTTTAGCACAGAGGCAGGGCTACATTGAGGGGACACTCATTGCAGAAGTGAGGGGATGGTATCTGCAGTCAGCCCATAGCATGTTCCGTCCACAGTACTCCAGCAGATGCACAAAGGCATTACTTATCAGGCACAAATCTTAAACCACCACTGATGGCTCTCTAAATGATGGTCCCACCTGATCAACCTTTGTCCCATTGATGGGGAATGATTGGCCCAATTGGCTAGGAAGGGACTGAAAACTGGCATACAGTGGGGCAAAAAGGATAAAAAAATTGTACTTGTGAGTTGTGACATGACAATATGAGAAATTGAGAGGAGATTGTTTATGCACCAAATGCAAGATCAGGAAAGTGACAATATCAGTGGGTGGTCAGAAAAGTTGTTTTGTCAGGGAAGTATAATTAAGGACTAAAAAGAAAGTGCAGGGGGTAAAAAGATTTTTTTTTTAATATTTGTTTAACATTTTGCCTAGACCTTAACTATGCTATTAAGTAATTTAATTTGTTTGTGTGGACGATATGCAGAAAATGTATTGTTATACTGTAAGGTGTAACTGTGGAGTTATAAATATATTTATCTATAAAAGGAAAACTCAAAGTGAAGCATCATCAACACTCAATATGCCCCTATGCCCCCCTCTACTTACTGTATGTATACCAACTTTGCTGTCTCACAACTGAGGAGGGGAAAACTTCCTAAACCCCATTGTCACATGATCATGAACTAAGTCTGCTTCCACAGGTTTGACAAAGAATGAATTGTCTAAAAACATAACCCAATCTGACCACAGTACCTGGAACCATACATGTGTCTGTCTGTCTTTGTGTATGTGTGTATGTGTGAGATTATATAGTTTACATTGCCAAGTCCAGGAAATATTGAAGACAGCATATATTAAAAATATTGCAAGTTTTATTTTTCCATTACATAAAAAGCCCAATCACTTTTAAAGCAAACAAGCAGTACCTTTAAGATTTCTACTACACTTGACTGAGGCATGTGCAATCACTGATCTTTTTGTCAAATTTTTAATACCTTGGCCCACTTTACTGCATTGTGTTGGATTGTGCAAGCCATCATGAACTTTCAGTTCTTGTGTTTTTTTTTAACCACTGTAGTTCTACTTTGGAGTAAGTATGCCCCCATGGGTGGTGCAAGGAGAGACTGCCCCCTACAAAACAGAGTTTTTTCTGTATTATTATGTTTTTTAATATATGCTTTTTAGAACTGAACATTTAGAAATGTGTGTCTCATATTGTTGTGATTTGATTAAACATAGGGAAATCTATTTTCCTCCAACAAAATATTTATGATTCACATAGTCCTTGTAGCAATGGGTTATACTTGAGCAAACATCCACACTGTACACCTTACTCAGACACCAATTCCAGCTCCACAAATAACCCCAACTGGACTGTCACACTCCATACTTTTTCACGGTCTTTGGATGAGATCTGTCCATCCCTTCATGATCCTTCAGATGAGACACTAACTTTCTGAATGCCTTTGGGTGGGCAACCTTCTTTCATGCAACAATGGTGAGCAATTAGCCCCTCATTTGCATCTGACCCTTTTAAGTTCCGGATTGGCATTTTATGGGAATGTTTCCACATACAAGCCTCTTCCCAAAGCACTCTCACACATTTGCTTCACTTAACACATCTCAGCTAATCACTCCTCAATACAAAACAACCAGTATTCGACTCATGCTATGGGGCTGTAGTATGTCAACAACCCATCATCCTTACTGCTGGCTAGTCTAGGTCTGTGAGTCATGATATATTGAAAAGTTCAGAGGGTAACACCCACTATCACAGTTTTATACTGCCATCAGTCTGCCTATCGCAGATGGGCATGATCAGTTATCATACTGAAATGCCTAAGAGTTCCTTTTGGCATTGCTCAATTTCCTACGAGTATAGCACACAGGCTGTTACTTACCTTTAATGTCTCGGGGTAGCACTTCCCTAAGACTATCTCTATTTTTCAGTATATACAGCAAATTCTTAGTAAAATAAGAAATGACTAACACAGGTTCAGAGCACTGGATCTCATTTCATTCATTAACTGCTATGTTTTCCTCAGGCGACTATTATACCTTGACAGAAACTTTCCCTTTTTATGTGATCTGTCAAAGGCAGGCAATAGTTATAAAATTAAGTACAAACTTTCTGTAATACCCAGCTAGCCCAAGAAAAGCCTTCACATGTTTTTAGTGGAGAGTACCAGTCGGTTTGTTATGGCCTTAGTTGTTCCTGTTTATGGTCTTACAGCACTTCGTCCAATAAGAAATGCAAAACACTTTGCTTGCACCACACCTAGTTTGTTATTGTTAGCATTCACAGTCAAGTCTGCCTGTCTTTAGATTCTAGAACAGCTAATACTTATGATGAGTGAGACCCCCAGTCCTGTGAATGAATGCCCACATCATCCATGTGTGCAGAAGCATACTGTGAGTGTGGCTTTAGGATTTTACTCATCAATCTCTGGAAGATAGCTGAAGCTCCATGTTGGACAAATGGCAACACTGTGTACTGAAATAGACCATCTGGGGTTATAAAGACTGTTTTTTTTTGTTAGCTGAGGGGGTAAGTGGTATCTACCAGTATTGCTTAGTAAAGTCTACATTTTGTTAAAATCTAGCTTTTCTTAGATTCAATTCATGAGTTCGGAGTAGGGGATAGCTATCAAATATTGAAATGTTTCTCAGTTTTCTAACATCATTAAAGAACCTAATGCTCCCGTCAGGTTGAACAACTAGCCCTACCGGGCTGCAGCATTCACTATGCGACTCTTTTATCATGCCTAATTTAAGCATTTTTTTAATCTCTTCTTTTACTGATTTTTTTCTGTTACTCAGGTACTATATAAGGTGTAAATCTAACTTTACTCCAAGTGTTACCAAAATATCATGTTTTATAAGTTTAGTTGTCTCAGACATTTCTGAGAATACTCCTTTATTGTGTAATAAATATTATCTCATTCCTGCTTTTGTACCTTTGAAAAGGATTATCTATTTGTTCTTTCAGGTAGTGATTCTCTGTTCTGTCTTGTATGAAGTTCAACCTTCAAACTAATAACAGAACTTTCAACGTATTTCTACTTCTTTCCATGGCTTCAGTACATTAATGTAATGTAGTTTCTCTATCTTTTTCTTTCCTGGCTGTCCATCCTTGTTTTTTACTGCATTTATCCTTTTAATCACCACAAATAGCCTCTGCCATTAAGGCAGAATTTTGTTTTCTGTGTAGGGCACTAGCATTAATTCCTGATCTGTGTAAATACCCTAAAACAGACAATGTTATTAAAACTACTGTTGCATCTATTGGGCTTTTTGGATGTGCTACTTTTCTATGGGCATATGTAGCTTTAATTTATCCTGAAAAACTCATAATCATGTATTCCATTCTTACCAAGTTTCCTTAGCAAATGTCAAGCAGTTCTTCTGGATGCCTGCTGTATAAGAATTCAAATGGGATAAGCTTAGTCAAAGCTCAAAGCATTTCTCTTATAGCAAATAATAAGGCAACAACCGGTCCTTTTTTTTTACCATTTGTGTCAATAACTTTCCTTAGGATGAACTTCGGTGTTTTACTGAACCTTTCCACTAGTCAGTCTGTGAGTGATAGACTGGCATCTTTGACTGTTTAATGTTAAAGCAGCAGTACAACTGATGCAGTACTCCTGACATAAAGGGAGCGCCACAGGCAGAAGTATCGCTTTAGGCACACCTACTCTGGAGAATAACAGCACCACTTATATGGCAATAGCCTTGTAATTAGCTTTTTGTTTAATGGCACTGCTTCTGTAAACTTTGTACCATAGTCTTTTACTACAAGTATGTATTAATCGCCATTTTTAGATTTTACTAGTGATCCCACAATGTCCATAGAAATATGTTCAAATGACACCTCCATGTTGGGTATTGGGATCAATGGACTCTTAAATCCAGGATGGGTTGCAATTTTTTGACATTCTGGACAAGGACAGACATTTTCTCTTTCATTATGCCTGGCCAGTAAAATGTGGCTAATTCTCTTGGCCTAGTTTTGTCCATTCCTAGGTGACCGCCTAACACCATGGTCTTACTTCATTACCATTGTCCTATAAGGTTTAAGCCCTTGTAACTGAAGTAAGATTTGTTTTTCTTATCCTAAGTCAGTATATGCTAGTGGTCATCATGCAAGTCAAAGTAGAAATAACAGAAATAATAGGACCATGCTACTAATTCGTCTCCCCTATCATCATTCCATTGTTCCCTTTTAAAATTTATGTAGCTTATATGCAGATCTACTAACTTAGGGGTACTTCATTCCATCACTTGTTCTGATGTGGAAGGTATAGCTGCTTCTCCCCAAAAACAGTAACACATCATCTTCTTCTTCTATGTTGCCCCCTGGAAAGGGTCATTCTAAATAAAATGTTACTTTTCTGTCTTTTCTATCAGTACAGGTTGCCTGAGTGCTCTCTATTCTTTTGGATTGCTCTCCCTCTACCTTAACGTGATTAGATACAACCCTCTCACTTGCCTTTCCTTCAGTATGTTTCCCTCCCACTGCAAATGCTATATAAGAACAGAATTTAACTGCAGTTTTACTTCTTTTCTGACTTACAGATACATATTGATGAAAGTCTTTATTTGATTTTTCGTCTTGATACTAGAAGAAATAAATTCTTGACTCTGTATTCTTTTGCTTAGTTCACTTTCAGGATTCATTTTGTTCTGAGAGTCCCCACTTAGGTGCCCCACTTCCATTTCTGTATCAGTTTCTCTGCTAAAGTATCTTGTAAATCTCTGTGCAGGCTTCTGTCTTGCATTTATTCTTTTCTCTGGTAGTTGGTTTCCATTCTGGGTTTAACACGGCATTATTGCTCAGTTAGGTGAATGCCTAACAAATAACAGAATTAGGCATAACAGAATCAGTGAACTAGTTATGACAATAGGTTTGTGGAACTGAATCTGGAATGAGAAAATAGAGTTAGTGTATCAGAGATCAAACTTAAACAAAGAAGGAGCGACTGGTCCCTTTAAGGTGAGATACCTGAGGACTGAATAATGAAAATCAGCTAAATACCCGCATCTTTGTAAAGACAGGGTAAACCTAGCATGGCAGAAGTCAACTGGAGTCAGAACCCTGAAGAGGTTGGAACTTTTATGAGGAAGGAGAGACAAACAATCCTGAGGATTCAGACACAGCCTCACCTCTTTGGTAAACAGGAGATGTTTCTGTGATGTGGTATTTTTGCAACTCAGAGACACATTAACTGCAATAAGGAAATACCTCATTAGAAGCAAATTTGCATGTTTCTGAATCACTGTTAACTACTGTGAGTTCAGAAAAGCACTTTCCTATTTTAGATCATTGCATTGGCACAGGCACCACCCCTCATTCATTCTCCCAAACACATATAATAACACATCCCTGATGGCTCCTCTTTTATTTTCACTGCCTTCATCAGTCACATATAATTATACTCAGAAAGAAGCATAGCTGGCTCAACCAGGACCCTGTGCCAGTACCATGAACCAGCACCCCCCTCCTCAGCTCTACCATTGAAGAGCAAAAAAAAAAAATAATGTATGTTCCTTCTACTGACACACCAACCAGGTGGCCAGAGGCACAACATGACCCCTTGACCCCTTCCCCCCTGCTCAGCCATTCAGGTCCCATTCCTGTGCCCTGCCACCGACCTTCCTCCATTTTATTAATTTATTAAAAAAATAAGAATCTCTTCTTGTTTTAAACTGCAGCAAACTGCTTTCTACAAATGTAACAAACAATTGCTATTCTTTATACCCTGCGTGCTGAGCTTCTCCCCAAATGTTTTTTCTTATAAAATGTAGCAAACAGTTGCTACAGTTTATGCTTTGCATGGTGCACTATTGCAGTCATATTTCTTATTACCAACTATAGCAAACTGCTTGCTACAAATGTAGAAAACAATTTCTACAGTTTATACCCTGCACGAAGCACTACAGTGTCCAAGTTTAACTTATAAAAAAAATGTATTTTAAATTGTAGCAAAATGCTTGCTATATTGTAGCAAACACTTGCTACTGTTTAGACTAAAGTGCTGAAGCATAGGTTTGACAGCAGCCGGTACTGCATTAGAGATCATGATTTGCTGATCGTACCCCCCCAACACTTTTCTCCTATGGCAGTTGCCCACCTTGCCCAACCCAGCTGTGGTAGACACCAGATATTAATGCATCAACATTATAGTTATAGACTTTATATCCTTCAGTAACTGCATGCTAATATGAAAGCTGTTATTCTACTGAATTTCTAAGTCTATTAGTAATAATTGAAATCTATCCCAGACAGTATGTCTTTTTCTCACCATTAATTTTTGCTTTGTCTATACTTCTTTCACATGAGATTGGGAGGTATGCATAAATGTGCCCTGTCCGTTTTCTTCATAACTCACAAACTGTTGTGGGTATTGAATAATGCCTGCGATCCTCATTATATGTTAAAAAACTTGCAACACTAACTTTTCAGTTAGTGCAACAGGTTAATGCTGATGTTTCTTGTGTCAAGGCTACAGGGTTCAAAGCAGCTCCCTTGTAATTTTTTTTAAGTTTTCATCCTTGTTGCCTCTGGTGTGTAGAGGTGGCGTAGAGGACTAATCTCCTCAATGTTCAAGTATCTCTGATATCCAGTGAATCTCCTAACCCACAACATCTTTCTCTTTTTTTAATAGGTGTCTTTTATGTACATTGTTAAAGAGCTATCTCTGGTTACACTCCCCTACCCTAAGTAACATTAAGGTACAAGATGACACCTCTATCCCTGTTGTCTAGCAGTTCCCCCAATCTACATTGCTTAAAAAGTTTTTCCCTTGGCAGTATATGTATCACATAGAATGAATTTTAAATGCCAGGTGTGTGGTCAGCTGCTCTAGTACCCACCACTAGTATAAAGTCCAAGGAAACACTGGAGGTAGTATATATTACAAAAGAATGCACACACTCACATTTCATTCTTCCATTTCATAACGTTAAATGAAAAAACATAGCCCCCTTAGCTTTTAAAGCAAACAAGCAGTATTGTTTGTATTTTTATCTAACAAAATATTTACATTTGACATAGTTCTTTTAGTAATGGTCCGTACTCAATCAAAAATTCAGGCTGTAGGTCTCGCTCGAGGCAAAAATTGCAGCTCCATGAAAAGCCCCACTCTGTCACATTTCACACTCAAAAGAATACAGATGAACTCCTAATCACCCCTGTTGAACCTACAGATGAGGAACTACCTCCTGAATTCCTTTAGGCATCAGTATAACCAAGCTTTACTCATAGGTTCATAGGTTCATACTAGGCTATCTGCCCTAGGGCATTTATAAGCCTAGCCAGAGTGTGTTTGGCTTTCGCCACCCATTTTAAATGAATTTTGCTATGCCCTTTTTCAAGGTTAGTATACTGTGCCTCTGTCTAACAGTAACACAGAAGTGATACCTGGGTAAACCTACTATCTCCCATCCACTCATCAAGATTCCTCTTGAAGAGAGTCAATGAGGGACTCTGCCTAACCTGGACTGGGATTTTATTCCAGAGTGAAGGGACCCTCTGGGTTATGAATCTGTCCCTCCAGCATGTCCTATTTATTTCAGTGCTGAGGTTCAAGTCTCTCGAGCGCGTAGCTCAATGGGATTTGGATTTTCTGAGGTGCAGCATGTCCATTAATTCCGGGTTGGACATGGCTTTATACATCAGGCACAGATCGCCTCTGAGCAGGCGGTATGCCACTGAGTAGAGCTGGAGTTTCTTTAACCGGGCAGCATATGGCATTTGTTTGAGCCCTTTGATCCTCTTGGTGAGGTACTTTTGGGGTCTTTCCAGTTGCTGCAGGTGTCTGGTAAGTTACATCCCAAAAGGGGCATTGTACTCAATTATGGGCCTGATGAGGGATGAGTAAAGAGGCATGATGACCTCCCCTGATCTAGATGTGAATCCCTTCATGATTAGGTGGGCTATATAAAATGTTTTTCTAACCACTTTGGCCACGTGGTTGTCAAATGAGAGATTGCTATCAACTTGGGTCCCCAGGTCCCTAATTACTTCTTCTGTACTTGATGGATTACCACCTATGTGGTAATTTGTGGGCACTTTGTTTTTGCCAAAGGGGATGACTATACACTTTTTGGCGTTTAGCTTGAGGCCATGGCTCTGGCACCAGTTGTCTGTTTCTATGAGGCCCTTTTGTAGGATGCTTGTGTCAGCTGGAGAGTCTACTATGGTGCCCAGTTTGCAGTCATCTGCGAACTTGGTCAGCCACAGTCCTTCCGTGTTAGCCTGTACCTCCGAGAAATATATACCGAACAAGAGAAGTCCCAGGACTGAGCCTTGTGGGACGCCACTTGTAACTTGTTTGGAGTCTGACATGGCTCCAGCAATTCTAACCATGTGGGTTCTGTCCTTGAGCCAGTTTGCAACCCATCTAGTGACATAGGGGTTTATATTTAAGCTGGTGAGCTTATCTATAATGCCCGAGTGGGGTATTGTATCGAAGGCTTTTGCAAGGTCCAGGTATGCTGTGTGGACCACCTTCCCCTCGTCAATGGCCTTGGTGACTGTTTCAAAGAAATCAACCAGGTTTAAGAGGCAGGAACTGCCCTTAACAAAGCCGAACTGGGTAGGATCCAGTGTCTGTAGGTCCCCAATATCTTTATTTATGAGGTCCATGATGATCCTTTCCATAGCTTTGCAGACCAAGCTAGTCAAGCTTATGGGGCGATAGTTTCCAGGATCCGTTGAGGCACCACCTTTGTGGAGAGGGACCACTGTTGCTGTACGCCACTCTTTTGGTACATATCCTGTAGTAAGGCTGAGATTGAACAGTAGTTTTATGTTTGGGTTTAGTTCTTCTTGGAGTTCATGTAGGACGCAGCCCGGGACACCGTCTGGTCCCATTGATGCTGTGTTTTTTGCTTTGGAGAGGGCGGCTCTTACCTGAGCATCTGAGATGTCAGGGGGGCAGCACTCTGCTGGGATAGATATTTGCCCTTTTGGTGGGGAAGGGGGGGGGAGTTTGCGCTGAACCTGCTAGTTAGGATGTTGGCAATGTCTGTGGGTTCGGTGTATTTTTTTTCATTTTGGACTAATTCTGAGCATATCTGGGAATTCCCACCCAGGTTCGTAACATAACTAAAGAAAGCCTTGTGATTATCCTTAGTGTCCTGTGCAATTTTTCTCTCGAAGCTGGCCTTAGACGATTTTATGAGTGCCCATAGATTTTTGCTAATACTGATCAGAGATGCCTTCCCTTTTTGGGATTTTGCTCTATCATGTAGTAGCTTCCTCTTTCTATTGTATAGTTTGTGTATGGCTGGGGTCCACCAGACAGGTTGCCTAACTTTGGAGGATTGGTTCTTGGTTTTATTTGGGATTGCATGATCCATGCATTCCTGAAGGTGTTCATAGAATGCGTTTATAAAGGATTCTGCGGTCTGGGCCGTATTCATTAATATATTCAATATAACTTGCTGGAGCTTTTCTTCTCAAGCCTCCACTGAAAAGGGGCTTCTGCCCAGTCAGACTTTCTCAGTAACAAATGTAATAATAAATGAATGACTGAATGAATGAATAAATAAATAAATAAATAAATAAATAAATAAATCAATAAAACAGCAGTAGTGAGCAATCAGCATCTCACTGCTATATAATACATATAAGATTCTGACTAGTATTTTGTGGAACTTTTTCTTCATACGAGCCTCTGTTAAAGGTACACTCACACATTTATTTATTTTCTTCACATAATATATGTGTATATGTATGTCTGGAAACTTTTCCACATACACATGTTCATTCATTTTGTGTTCAGTGTTTGTATAACTTCACTTTATGCAATCTTAACCATGTCCATCAATAATACTGTGCTTTACTCCTGGATAAACATAACAATTTAAGTGTTAGGGATCTAAATTTG
The DNA here is from genome assembly GCF_019279795.1 of Protopterus annectens. Classification (NCBI taxonomy): domain Eukaryota; kingdom Metazoa; phylum Chordata; order Ceratodontiformes; family Protopteridae; genus Protopterus; species Protopterus annectens. The sequence continues at coordinate 819,189,734 of NC_056727.1, forward strand.
CTGCATGTCTCAGTAAAATGCAAGTGGACTGAATATGCTGCATGACTCAGTAAACTAGCAAATATTAAATAATTTTTTATGCTGCCTTTTGAGCTTGTTACAAGGTAATCCCAAATGACAAGCTATACTCAAAAGTTGTTTTTCTTTGAAAGTTTAGCAATTTTGCATCCAACACATTTCACAGACTTTTAAAACTGCAAAAAATATATATATTAATTCAATTAACCCCACTAGTGCACTAGCATAGTGGATGCCACAGAATGCCTTGCATTTCAGGAAACAGCAAGAATAGGTAGTAAGGGCTGTCCTTCTGCCTCACATGGTAAGACCTCGACTTTAACTGTAAAAGAGTAACCTAGTGGCAGACAGTAGACAAGTGTAGCAAATCTATAACATGAAAACTATAGCTGGTATAATACTGCATACAGAGCAATTTTACATATAGAACTGGTTTCAAAATTAGACAATATAAAGAAAATCTGAGCTAGGATAGGATGTACAAGAATCATCCAACCCTCTCCCTCCCCTATGATCAAGTTGATTAATGCCAAAAACAGTTAATGCCATGTTTAACACCCAATAAAGACTCCATGGCATGACATTTCTTTTGTAATTTCCAGATATGACAATGAAGTGAGAAAACTCTTAAAGCACAGTACTTCATGTTTTTTGGTCATGTGACCAGAATACAATCCTGAGTTCCAGTCACTGAATGCATGGTGCTTCCATGTTGTTCCCTTGCCCCTGTTTTTTAACATGTACTTTGGGATCCTCACATATTCCAAAAACATGCTAGATGATTGGTTGCACCAATTGTTCTGTATATTTAAAAGCTGTATTTCTTCCTGCCCTTTTGTCCCACCTCATTGCTGACCAGGGTCTGTAGACCAGTCCACTTATCCGATTAGCTAACAACAACATCATCTTCTTTCGGCTGTTCCCATTAGGGGTCACCACAGCGGATCATCTGTTTCCATTTCTTCCTGTCCTCTGCATCTTGCTCTGTCACACCAACCACCTGCATATCCTCTCTCACCACATCCATAAACCTTATCTTAGGCCTTCCTCTTTTCCTGTTACCTGGTAGCTTCATCCTTAGCATCTTTTCCCAATATACTCAGCATCCCTTCTCACAACATGTCCAAACCAACATAATCTTGCCTCTCTGGCTTTGTCTCCAAACCTTCCAACTGGGGCTGACCCTCTAATATACATATTCCTAATCCTGTTCACCCTCATCACACCCAGTGCAAATCATAACATATTTAACTCTGCCACATCCAGCTCTAATTCCTGCCTTTTTGTCAATGCCACTGTCTCCAACCCAAATAACATAGCTGGTCTCAATACCCTCTTGTAGACCATCCCTTTCACTCTCACTGGTACTTGTCTGTCACAAATCACTCCTGACACTCTTCTCCACCCACTCCATCCTGCCTGTACTCTCTTCTTCACGTCTCTTCCACACTCACCGATACTCTGAACTATTGATCCCAAGTATTTAAACTCATCCACCTTCACCACCTCTACTCCTTGCATCCTCACCATTCCTCTATCCTCCTTCTCATTTACACACATATAGTCCTGCTGACCTTCATTCCTCTTCTCTCTAGAGCATATCTCCACTTCTCCTGGGTCTCCTCCACCTGTTCCCTACTCTCACTACAGATCACAATATCATCTGCAAACATCATAGTCCATGGGGACTCCTGTCTGATCTCGTCTGTCAACCTGCCCATCACCACTGCAAATAAGAAAGGGCTCAGAGCTGATCCTTGATGTAATCCCACCTCCACCTTAAACGCATCCGACACTCCCACTGCAGACCTCACCGCTGTCACACTACCCTTGTACATATCCTGTACCACTCTTACATACTTCTCTGACACTCCTGACTTTCTCATACAATACCACAGCTCCTCTCTAGGCGCCCTGTCATATGCTTTCTCTAAGTCTACAAAAACACAATGCAGCTCCTTCTGACCTTCTCTGTACTTTTCCATCAACACTCTCAGAGCAAACATTGCATCTGTAGTGCTCTTTCCCGGCATGAAACCATACTGCTGATCACTAATCATCACGTCCCTTCTTAACCTAGCTTCCACTACTCTTTCCCATAACTTCATGTTGTGACTGATCAGTTTAATCCCTCTGCAGTTACTACAGCTCTGCACATCACCCTTATTCTTAAAAATCGGTATCAAAATGCTTTCTCTCCATTCCTCATTCATCCTCTCACTTTCCAAGATTTCATTAAACAATCTGGTTAGAAACTCCACTGCCATTTCATCTAAACACTTCCATGCTTCCACAGGTATGTCATCTGGACCAACAGCCTTTCCATTCTTCATCCTCTTCATAGCTATCCTTACTTCCTCCTTGCTAATCCATTGCACTTCATGATTCACTATCCCCACATCATCCAACCTTCTCTCCCTCTCATTCTCTTCATTCATCATCCCCTCAAAGTACTCTTTCCATCTGCTCAACATACTGTCCTCGCTTGTGAGTATGTTTCCCTCATCCTTTATCACCTTTACCTGCTGCACATCTTTCCTAGCTTGGTCCCCCTGTCTAGCCAATCGGTACAGGTCCTTTTCTCCCTCCTTAGTGTCCAACCTTTCATACAACTCATCATATGCCTTATCCTTAGCCTTTGTCACCTCTCTCTTGGCCATGCACCTCATCTCCTTATACTCCTGTATACTTTCTTAATCTCTCTGACAATCCCACTTCTTCTTTGCCAACCTCTTTCTTTTTTTTTTCTCATTTTTTTTTTGATTTTCAAGAGTATAATTACAATTTTTAACAAGAAAAAACAACGTAATATCAAATTTTTACAAAAACTATATACAAAGTCCAAAATAGATACCAAATCTTCAATAACATTACATTTTGTCTAATAGTTTTTTAAGCTTTATCCAGGCAATTTGTTTATGAGTCATGTTTGAGGAGTGTAACATAGCTGTTTGTAATTCCCTACTACAAATAATCTTAGTAAAAGATATAAATTCCTTAAATGAGAGGTTATTTTTACATTTCCAATTTCTAGTAATAGTTTTTCTTGCTATAGCAAGTAGAGTCCAAAGGAGGTTCATTTGATTCAGTGGAACATACCTTGGCATTGGTGCATTAAAAAGTATCATAGAATCAGATATCTCGCATCTGTCCGACCACAAAGCTTTAATAAAATTTTTAAACTCCATCCAAAATGTGGTTATTGTTCTGCATTCTAAAAACATATGTGCCCAGTTGGCATCTATTAGCTCCTCACATCTCCAACATCTATTAAAATCTTTCTTGCTTATTCTAGAGGCTTTTTTTGGTGTAATAAAACTTCTATGAATGAATTTCCATGTAAAAAATTTCCAATATGTGGAAGAAGAGGTATGGTAACAGATCTGAGAATTAAAAGTTTTATCATTTATATGTATTTGGGAGTTGTTGAAATTGTTGATATATTTCCATAAATTGTCGTGTAATATTATTAGATCTGATCTAAGAATGTTGTAAAATCTTGACAATGAGATACCATTATTATAGCCTATATTGGTGAAGTCAAAGAGGATGGATAATTTTTTGGGGAGGTCTGTTATAGCAGGAAAATGATGTCTTGTAAATTCCGTTAAAATAAATTCTCTGAAGATTTGAATATTTAACCAGTTATTTTGGTAGCTATTATACCTGGCTAAAAGGTAGGTAATATCATGAATATTATTAGTTCCTAAAAACTGATGCCAGAATAATAACCCATTTTCTTCCATAGTTTTTATTTTCATCATGTTAAAGGAATCAAAGCATCCCTTGGTTAAGATTATTGGAAACATTAGAATGGACAAATTGTTGTTCAAAAGGTTCTTATTCATTACTTTTTTAAAATTTTGCAAGATATATTTAATTATAGGAATAAGATGTGATTTTTCCTGCTCATTGTTGAAGAAAAATTCTTTAATAACTATAAATAGCTTAATATTTCTAGAACAATATATGTTTTTGAAAAACTTGTCAAAATTACTTAATAGTATTGTTTTGTGTAAATTTTTCCAATTTGAATGGTATTTTGGACTTAACCACAGACTTGTTATATTAAGAATAATGGCATCAGCATAAAGCTCAAAATTTGGAAAAGCAATCCCTCCTTCAATCCAGTTTTTATAGTGTCAATCATATTTAATCCTTGGTTTTTGAGGATACCATAGAAATTTAATTAATATAGTGTTTATGTGTTTAAGTTGTTTTCTAGAAGGAGGAGCTAATAATGTTTGAAGATAAAAAATAATTTTTGGTAATAGAATCATTTTTATCAGAGATAATCTTTCTTCTATAGTAAATAACATTTTCTTCCATCTATTAATGTATTCTGTGATTTTATTTAATAAAATTGTATAATTTATATTTATAGTGTCCTTCCATTTAGACAGAATATGAACCCCTAGATATTTCAATTTATCATTGGTCCAGTTAAAGTTATTGTAATTAGATAGAGTGTTATTCAATTTTTTATTGATGAGAATAGTTTCTGTTTTGTTTTGGTTAAATCTAAGGTTTGAGATTTCCTCAAAGAGTTTTAATGATCTGATAATGTGATCAATAGATGAATCAATATTTCCAATAGTTAATAAGATATCATCTGCAAAGAGTAAAATTTTAGAAGAACAGTTCTCATTAACATCAAAACTTTTTATGTTTATATTGTTTCTTACAAAATTAGCAAATGGTTCTATTGCTGATGCAAATAGTAGTGGGGATAAAAGGCAACCTTGTCTAGTGCCTTTTAGAATTTGAAGTGGACCAGATAAAAAAGCGCCGATTTTAATATACGCTATAGAACCTTCATATAATTTTTTTAACAAGTTTAAGATTTCTGAGGAGAAATTCTATTCTTTCATCATCTGCAAAGAGTAAAATTTTAGAAGAACAGTTCTCATTAACATCAAAACTTTTTATGTTTATATTGTTTCTTACAAAATTAGCAAATGGTTCTATTGCTGATGCAAATAGTAGTGGGGATAAAAGGCAACCTTGTCTAGTGCCTTTTAGAATTTGAAGTGGACCAGATAAAAAAGCGCCGATTTTAATATACGCTATAGAACCTTCATATAATTTTTTTAACAAGTTTAAGATTTCTGAGGAGAAATTCTATTCTTTTAATACCATAAATAAGTATATCCAGTTAATAGAAACAAATGCTTTATCTAGATCTAGACTGATGAGTGATAATTCTTTTTTTTTTTTTTGCAAAATCTATTAAAGTTAAAAGTCTAATAGTATTATCCTGAACTTTTCTGTTCAGTATAAAACCTGTTTGATCATTGTTTATTAAAGTCGGCATCATTTGATTTAATCTGTTTGCTAAAATAGACATAAATATTTTATAATCTATATTTAATAGGGAAATAGGACGATATGATGAAACAAATTTGGAGTCCTTATCTTGCTTTAGAATGGGAGAAATTAGCAAATATTTCCAAGAAGGACAAAGTTTGTCACTTATTCGAACTTCCTCAAGTGCTTTCATTAATATCTTCAAAGCGGAATCAGGGAAAATTTTATATAATTCACCTATTATGCCATCAAGACCAGGGGCTTTATTATTTTTGAGATTTTGTATTTTTTCTTTAACTTCTATTAATGATATTGATTTAAGTAATCTATTATTTTGTTCTTTAGAAAGTTTATTATTTATATTGTTTTTTTTAGAAATTCTATTTTTGAACTATTATTAGTAAAGTTTAAGTTTGCTTTATTCATTGTTTCATGATATGAATGGAAAATCTCTAAAATATCTTTTAGATCTGAAGAAGGTTTTGAATTGTGTTTAGATGTGTCTAATATTTCAATTATGTGTTTACTCTTGTGAAAACTTTTCGTTTTGGCTACTAATCTATGCATATGTTTTGGATTAGATGAATAAGATTGTAATTTTAACCTCTCTAAATTAATTGCTACTTTATGACTAAGAATTTCTAAATATTCGAGATTTAGTTGTTTTAATTCCAGATTCGAGCCCAATTCTTTGGGGTGTAAGTTCTTTTTTAAAGTGTCAATTTTCAATTGTAGATTTAATAATTCTTTGTCCCATTCTTTCCTTTTATGTAAATACCAGGTTTTTATTTTCCCATATAGATAAGATTTTAAAGAGTCCCAAATAAACACTTTATTTGTGTTATTATTATTATTAAGTTCAATATAATAGTTTACTTCCTTTATAAACCATTCTTTGAATCCTTTTATCTTAACTCATTACAGCCGAGTGCTCCTCCAGGTGTCTTCTGCAGTTAACTCCTACTGCTCCTCTAGGCATCAAATATTGATTGTTCATATTTTCATTAATAACTCCAAAACCATGTTACATACTAGGTACCAGGATATTTTGTCTTGAAGCATATGTGATGGCAAACACAACTGTATTGATATTTGACCTCTCTCAATGAGTATTTTCTAGAACTGTAAGGTGATAACTTCATTTTTTAAAGGTTTAAGCCATGCCCACTGAGAGTTAAAGGCACACACTCAAAAGAGCTGTACCAGAGGGAATGAGTTAATAATATAGGCTGGTAGTCTCTGCCAATGAATAAGATTGTTTGGTTTAATTTTAATTTTAAATAGTATGGCATTGTGGTCTGACAGAGGGCATGATGTAATCACTACATCTTGAGTCTTAGATAATAGACTGTCAGATATAAACACTTTATCAATAGTTGCCTGTGTACCATATGTATAAGAAAAGTGAGTAAAATTGAGAGACCTCTGCTCTTTGATCATGTATATGTCTTTTAGGTTATATAATGAGACAAAATCTATCAATTTTTTGGCTGATGCAGGTATCTTAATATTGCTGACATTAGTGGTATCTTTAGATGATAGAATACAATTAAAATCACCTGCCAAAATGATATCTCCTTTAAAATTTGCTGTTATTATTTCCAAATATTTGCTTGCAGATTTAGCACCAATACCAGGTAGCCAGTACATATTTGCCAAAGTAAAATATTTCTTATTCAATTCCAATACTACTAGACACAACATACCATTTTTATCAGAGAAACTGAAAATTATTTTAGGTATTGGTAATGCATTTTTCCACAAAATCATGGTTCCTCTTCTCTTTGTTTGGAAATGAGATTCAGCTAGAATACTATAACCTTTAAAAGCCATTTTTTATAGATCTTTCTGAATAATGTGCGTTTCTTGCAAAAATATAATGTCAGCTTTATTAGATGCTAGGTATTTGAGTAACCTTCCTCTTTTAGTAGGGTTATTAAGACCATTTGCATTCAGAGACAGACATTTAAACCCAGACATTGATTACTTTAAGCTTTTGATGGATAAATACTATATACAAAACTAACCATGGAACATCTAGTTCCTGGATTGATGAAGAAGTCATCAATACCACCCTCTATCATCCTTAGTGCTCAAAACTATCGTTCTCTAATGCTATTACCTAATATTTTATTGAATCAACAAACTACGACCTATTAATTCTCCAGGATGAATAGGTATTACTATGTAGGAGTTATTGTGGAAAAACATCAATTAAAATGAATAATGTAATTTTCAAAATTTTTAAGAACAGTGTCTTTAAACTGTGGTGGACCTGCTTGTGTTTCATTTTAAACTTGTATCATGACACAGTATATCATATTCCTTTATGTCTATTCTATACTAATACAGATCTTAATCTAGTATACTACATTAGATCAAAACCTACTTATCTAGGAATTCAGTAAAAAAGTTTATGTATAAAAATAAGAACATTTATCATGTAACAAAACATTCCTGTATGAACTTGTCTGTGAAATCACAACAGTGTTAATATTTACTATAGAATCAGCATATTAATATATAGCCTATATGCTTATTTTCCTTTTATATAAGATATAAAATCACCAGTTTTTCCTTCCCCTAAAAAAAAAAAAAACATATCTGATTAACCTTAAATAATTTCTTAAGGTATTAAAGATATTTAAAATAAAGATGTACTAATGAGAATTTTTTACATGAGAAGATAATATTTTAGTTGCACAAATATCTATGCAGGTATATAGATCTGTGTAATCATCAAAAACATTAGCTTTTCTTTCCAATGATGTGAGTCTAAAGAAACTATGTAGTGTAGCTTGATTTTGATAAAAATATCATATAATGAAGTCACAGCTTTTACCCTTCAAGGACACTTTAGTTTTAGATGTTATAGTAATAATGTGTTCCCTTAAGTTGTCCTTTTTAACAAAATACATTAACACATTTTTACCAATATTTTTTCAGTTAGAGTGGCAGTGGTTAACATGCAATATATCTTTTGCTAGAAAATGTAGTCTACAGACAGTAAAACATTCAATATTTTATGAATATTAGTGAAAATGTCAGATTGTAGTATGCACTTATGTAGCTGGAGGTGGATTAAGTAGATCACAATTTCACCATTCACTATAAATCCAACATAATGTAAACTATTAATTAGAAAAGCAGTTAAAAAGTAAAGGCTACCTTTGGAAATAACAACTGTCCTCATGTCCTGATGAAAGTAGTAACTATAAGTCAAGAGTAACCATCCCCAATTTGCACTGCCCCCCCCCAACAGTCTTCTACTACTATAAACTGACTAGTGAGGCAAAAGCATCACTTCAGTAACAACTAAGATCATTCTCTAAGCAGAACTGTCTCCTTTTCTTTGGAACCAAAATTTTTCCTGCCCCAATATATTATTTCACCCTTTTATAACAGAATTATTATTTATTATAATGGTCTGTCTGCAGCTTTGGCTTTCCCATTTCAGCAGTATTGCCATCAACCAACAACTCATATAATCAATAAGATTGGGGACGAAGATATCAAGATGAAAGCATAGAAAATACATAGCTGCCCCAAAATCTACTTTAAAAATAATAAGAACACATTAACCCCCAATAGATAATGTATTTTAGTGACTTTATAACCATTGCATATGCCGCTTTCTGCTCTGCTAACCAAAAAGGATCAGATGACCTAGTCTATGTTTTCACTGTATCTGTTAGCTACAGCTGCCAACTAATGATCACATGTAAACTACTTTGTAAAACATGTCATCAGAAAACTTATTATGAAGGGAACAACATAGGCATCAACATTGGTTTAGTAAAAAGGGCCTTTATATATGTCTATGTTTTTTATATATTTTTCTTTGTCGCTCTTGGTATGTGATAAAGCATTCAGTTGTTCCGTTTTCTTTTTCTTTTTTTTTCATGTGAAGATTTCTGGTAACGTGAATACATAACCAAAGTTCATATGACAAAAGAGACTTCGAGAGAGTACATGCATAAGTCTCTTGTATTACAAAGAAGATCTGATCAAGAAGTCTTGAGGCAATAGCCTTCTTTTTCCTTTTTTTTCCCCTTCCTTCTCCTTTAACATTAGAATTTTGGCAGTTAAAAGCTCGCACTAGGGAATCTGCAGCAAGCTATGATAACTGTTCACGAGATACTCTTGATGTGCATTTTGTGAGAGAAAAGAAAAACAGAATATGTTACTCAAAAAGCATGTATATGAAGTACAAAAAAAAAACCAACTTTGCCTCATTTTATATAAATATAAAATTCTCTGTAACTATCAGTTTTACTGGCCAATGTATCTGATATCAAGCATACAAACCCTCCTGTCCCTGCAACACACACTCCACCAGCTTTCATCAGAAAATACATCTCCTTTTCCCTCTCCATCAGCAGATGGACCCACAAACCACATTTAGTAAATTCACAAACCTCTCAAGTGTATGAGAATGCATTTTTACATGTCATGACGGATTCTTAGAAAGAAAACAATCTTCTCTTATTATAATAAAGAACAATTTCCAATACCTTTTAAACTATTTAGTACAAGTGACATTAAGTTATATCCGTTAGCTCTAAAAGGACCCAAGCATAACATGACATTTAACAGGAGAGAAAGCCCGCTGATGCAGAAAGGGGCTACACTTTCATTTAATTGCACTGAGATGGGGAGCCTTCATTTCACTTATCGGAGCGATCTATATCATCATAATCTAATACACATACAGTATCCGGTATTAAGGGGGTTCTTGTTTTAACCAATATTTCTATGGTATTGCTACATTGCCCCTATGTAGTTGTCAACTAATAATACACTCTGTGAAGGGAAGATTTAGAATTTTAACATCTATGTTTAACATTCTAGCATATTTGTATTAAAGGCTTTTAAACAGCAAATAAATTTAAAAACAAATAAATAAATAAGCATACTTAATAAATATTAAATGATTTTTACCTTAACATGTATGTATTTCCCTGATGTAGGTGATTCGTAGCACGAACATTTTGGGATTTGAAGGGATTGTGGAAGAGCTTCATTTGTATTATTTACCCTTAAGATTCTTGCTTGTTTTATCAATCAATAACATTTTTCCATTTGTTGCCTGCCTTTTTAAACTAGGTAATGAGATGTCCATATCTTCAGTGTTTTCCAAAATCTTATTCTTTTTCACATATTCAGAGGCGTCATCAAGATTATTAAATATTTTTATTCCTTCAGATAGATGTATTTTAATTCTGGCAGGAAAAATGATTTGTGCTTTAATTTCAGCTTTCTTCAGATTTTTAATGAGATGAATGCAGGCTTTTCTTTTAGTTATTATAGTAGAGGTATAGTCATTGTCAAATCTTATGTTTTGACCATTAATTTGTATAGGATTACCTGCCCATGCTGTTCTCAGGATTAAGTCCTTGTCTTGAGATGATAAAAATTTTACAATAATGGATCTTGAAGCATTTGGATTTTATGACACAGACATATTTGACAATGACCTGTGAGCTCTCTCTATCCCAAAAGAGAGAGATTCAGGTAGGTTTAGTGCCTTAGGCAACTAGTCATTCAAGAACTGTATTGTGTTATTTCCTTCCATTTTTTCAGGTATGCCGTATATTCTAATATTATTTCTTCGTGACCTTGATTCTAGGTCCTCCACTTTATCTGAAAGTGCGATGTTTTGCTTTAGTAAGAAGTCAATCTGGCTATCATTTTCATGCTGTCTTCCATCTATTTCATTAAGAGATTCTTCAATTTCTTGTTATCTGGTCTGTGTGTCTTGTAATTATCTCCTTGAATTCTTCAATCTGCTTTCTATTTTCTTTCTTCATGTTTTCCATGATTTTTTCTAAATTGTCCATTTTCATGGAAAGATCTTGAATACTGGATATTATTGTTTGTAATTCTATCTTCATGGAAGTTTCCTGGAGAGAGGCTTTTGAATGACTCATGGCTGAGAGAGTCTGTTATATTCAGCTGCTGTACTTCTGACAGGATGTAATTCACTTTCTATTCACCAAAATTTAAATATTTGTAGAAAAAAATAATCCACTGTATCTAAATATATAAGTGAAAGAAAACTTAGATGTTTTTAAAATAATATTAAGAAAATGTCCTGTCAGAGAAATTTATGTTAAGCAGAGCATCAAAAAAGTGCTGTTATCTCTCTGACATCTTGGCCACGCCCCGCCAACATCTTTCTCTGTATACTCTCCTGTACTTCCTCATTCCACCACCATGTTTCCTTGTCGTCCTTCCTCTGTCCAGATGTCATCCCAAGCACCTTTCTAGCAGTCTCCCTTACTAGCTCTGCTGTAGTTATCCAGCTATTTAGTAACTCTTCACTGCCACCCAGTGCCTGTCTTAACTCTTCCCTGAACTCCACCTCACAATTACCCTTTTTCAATTTCCACCATTTGATCCTTGGTGCTGCCCTTACACTCCTCCTCCTCTTTTTGCTCACCAACGTCATCCTACAAACCACCATCCTATGCTGTCTAACTACACTTTCCTCGGTCACCACTTTACAGTCTCCAATCTCTTTCAAACTGGCCCTCCTACATAAGATATAATCCACTGTGTGCATCTTCCTCCACTCTTGTATGTCACCCTATGCTCCCCTCTCTTGTTAAAATATGTATTCACCACAGCCATGTGCATCCTCTTCACAAAATCCACTACCATCTGACCTTCTGCATTCCTTTGCTTAACACCATACATCAACAACAACAAAAAAAATAATAATAATAAAAATAGATGTGAGATGTTAAAAAAGACTTGTTAGAGCAGTTCCTACTCCAAAGTTTTATGGTATTTCACAATCTGTTGAACTTGAAGTAGATGCTAGCCTACAAGGGCTTAATGAATTGGTCTGTGCATCAAAGGCTTTGACACAGGCGGAAACACTCTAAATGCAGCTAGAGAAAGAAATATTACAAATAGTCTTCAGTTAACAAAACTTAAATGATTATGAAAACATTTACAGTACTATTAAATTAAAAGCCATTACAATGGATTTTCAAGGAGCTTCTTCATAACATTTGCTAGGCCTGCAGAAATGTTATTTACAAGTTCAGTATAAATCTGGTATATCGATGGAAACATCCAACACAGTAGACCTCACGTGCATGAGAGTAAGGAAGATTCACTAGAGGTATAAATGGAAGTTTTGTGATTTATTTCACATTTGCTTATATTGGCTGGAAAGCTTGAGGCAGTGAGAAACCGTATTAAACAGGTGAGAGAAATGCAGACTTTTGTGAATGAATGTCTAGGCAATATATCAATATATTTTTGTATAGAGATAAGTATTCATTTATGCAAGGCAAAGTAGACAAGAATAGAATTCCTACACAAGATCATGATGTAATGCTTCATAGGATTAGTGAGTCACTTTAAGGTATTACTAACTGTAAAGGAAGAATGGGTGACAGTATTTGTTGAAAATATCTGAACAGATTGAAGAACTGGTAGTTTGTAAAACTTGCTGGAATCAGAGCCAGAATGAGTAATGTCTACTATGTGAAATACTAAATCTTTCCTAGATGTAAATTGGAATACATTTGTTCTAATATGAAGATGCTCAGACTTCCAGTCATGGCAGAAGGATGAGGGCATTACATCGGACTTGCTACATGATCAAGTGGTTTACAGTATGGATAAAAAGACAAACAAAATGTCTGGCAGGTTAGTAGGAATCAAGAAACAGAAGAAACTTTATAGAAAATATTTGATCCAAGTGCAAGCTGCATTTTGGTAGGCTTATAACACTACAACAGCCACAGGCATTGGAAACAATGAAATTGAAAGAGGGGGAGTGGTCAATCAATCAAATGAAACAAAATAAGGCCTAACCAAATACTGAGCTATCTAACCAGTACTGAAGCCTAATTAGATGGAAATGTCCTGTGAATGGACAAAATGTTTCTGGAATGGAACAGCTGTTATTGCAGCATTCTTACTCTTTAATGGAGCTTCAAAGAGTGATGAAGCAAATAAGTACTCATATTGTGAACAACTAAGTAAAATGGAATTATTAGAACACTTATCAAAAAGAGTAGGGGACTTTTATTACAGCTATTACATTTCATATCAAAAGAAATAAGACAAATGTTCATAGGTTTGTAGGTGTTTACTAGGCTAAAGATCATAAGGGCCTGTTTAAGCCTAGCCATACATTCCAAATCTCTGACAAGTTCTGGTAACCTTGATAAACGTAAGCATGGGCCTGGGAGGTGAAACATTTCCAAGCAGTGCCTGGGAGATAAACCATTTACAGGCTGCTTATATCTATTAGAGACATAGGTCCTAAACCAGGGATGAATTTCCTGTTCCCCATCACATTGTCCAAATTACACTTGAATTGGGTTAGGAAGGAACTCTGTTTCACATGGATAAGGAGCCTGTTCCAGATAAGGAGTAGTCTCTAGGATGCATACATGTCTGTCCAGCAGGTCCTATTTCTATCATAGGCAAGGTTTAAGTCTTTAGAATGGGTAATTCTGGTGCTGTCTGTTTTGAGGATATGCAGGAGGTCCATCAGAGTGGTGTCTGACAATGCCTTGTATGCTAGGCATAGATATTCCCTCAACAGCCTGTAGGAGACAGAATACAGGGATAGGGCCTTGAGGTGGTCTTCATAGGACATATTACTTATGTCCTGTATTCTTTTAGTGCAGAATCTCTGTGGATGTTCCAATTGTTTGATATGCCTGGTTAGGTACATACCAAAAGGGACAATGTACTCAATGATAGGTCTGATGAATGCCGAATACAGTGGAACAATGACTTCCTTGGACATAGATACCATACCTTTGTACATAATTTGAACAACACAGAATGCTTTTCTCACTACTGTAGACACATGATGGTCAAATGTTAGATTGCTGTCTATGTGTGTCCCCAAGACCCTGACTACTACTCTTAAGGGTGTGTTGTCAATATGATAATTACTAGGGGTGGATAACTTCCTGAAGGATACTATTATGCATTTCTTGGCATTTAGTTTTAGTCCATGACTCTGTCACCAGTTGTTTGTCAGTGTCAGCCTTTCCTGGTAAACATTTGTGTTGGTGGCTGATTCAATCCCAGGTCCTAATTTGCAATCATCTACAAATTAAGTCAGCCAGAGGCCAGTGACATTGACTTCATATAAGTAAGAGGCAAAAGGAGCAATCCGAGGGCCAATCCCTGAGGGTGTCCACTTGTGACTGGCCTCTTTGTAGAGGTGGACTCCCAGTTCTGACTTCCTGAGTCCTGTCTGTGAACCAGCTGGCTATCCACTGGATGACATAAGGATTTGTGCCTAACCTTTTAAATTTGTCAACAATGCCTGAGTGGAGTATTGTATCAAATGCCTTGTCCAGGTCAAATAAGCAGTGTGAACCATTTTGCCCTCATCCTTTGCTTTGGTGACCTTCTCAAAGAAATTGACCAAGTTGAGTAGGCATGACCTGCCCTTGATGAAACCTGCCTGGGTTAGGTCCAGTGTCTGGAGGTTTTCTATGTCATTATTGATCATTTCCATGATAATTTTTCCATTGCTATGCAAATGAGACTAGTGAGATTTATGGGTCTATACTTTCCAGGGTCTATAGATAGCCTACCTTTGTGCTGATAGATGATTGTTGCTGTTCTTCATTCATGAGGCACAAAGTCTGTTTGTGAGCTGAAGCTAAATAGCAGTTCCAGAGGCCCTGATAGGTCATGATGCATGCTATTTAGAAGGCATCCTGGGATACTGTCTAGTCCATTGATGCAGTGCTCTTGGCTTTACAGAGAGCATTAAGGACCTGTTCCCTAGTGATAGCAGGGAGGAGTTATATTTGATGGTATTTCCTGATGGAAGTTTTGGGAGAAAAGATAGGTAAAGTTGGAGCTGAATTTGTTGGGCCGTAGGTTTGCAATATCCACTGGCTCAGTATAACTGTCTCGATTTACAATGAGCTCTGTACACAATTTTGTACTGCCTTTGAGGTTTCGGACATAGGTAAAGAATGCCTTGTGATTGTCCTTGTCCTAGGAGGCCAAGTCTACCTCAAATATGGCTTTGGTAGACTTTATTTGTCCTCAGAGTTATTTGTTTAGTTTGATGAGAGCGGCTTTTATCCTGCTAGGTGCTGCACCTCCTATTTTTTGCTATGATTTTCTTCCTTCTGTTATACAGCAAATTGATGTTGTAATTCCACCAGTGTGGCTTGTTTTTTGAGTTAGTTGTGTACTTCTTCCTGGTGGGTACAGCTGTCTCTATGTGGCTATTAACATGCCTGTATAGAGTTTCTGTGAACAGTTCTACATAATCAGCAACGTTCTAAGGGTTTATGGGGGTTGAAATTTTACCAGGTTAGAGTAGTTCCTGAATATTCCAGAGTTAGCTGGGGTTTCAGGTTTTATTTTTACTTCAATGGAGACCATTTTGTGATCTGATGTTTACCAGAGAATACATTATACGAGGGGGTGTGCAGCACTCTCTCATATTAGTGAGGACCAGATCCAGTATGATTGTATCCCTGGTCGGTGTATTGAGAATTTGGTCATGGGAGTTTGTGTTTACAAAATCCAGGCATCTCTCTGCCTGTACATTTGGTGTCATATATGATTCCCAGTTGATAGTGGGGGTCATTAAAGTCACCCATGAATATGGTATTGGATTGGATGGTGAGTGTTTCTAATTAGTTTAAATACATGGTATGGGATTCCTGGATCATAGAAGTGATACTGGATTTTGCCTATAGTGATTTGAATGTGGAGAAGCTCAAGTGCATTTTCCTGTTTGACCATCCTTGAGGTATATTTATTTTTGATGCAAATTGAAACACCTTCACCTTTAGTCCATGTCTGTATAGTAGCTGGTCTAAACATGTGGAAGGCATTATAACCTTGCACTGTCGGTGTGTTCTCCATGGCTTAGAACCATGTCTCACTGACCTCACAGACATCGGCATTCTCTAGGGTGACAAGAGCTTCTAGGGAGTAGAGTTTTTTACTTAGAGTCTTAGCATTGAGCAGTAACACTTTTAGAATTTCTTAATTTTGATTTACTATGTTGGAAGTACTTTCAGTTTACCATTCACTAAAAAGGCACTTTGGGGAGGCAATGTTTTAGCTAATATTCAAAACCATAGAGGGGAGAGGTGCAGACCATCCCTGGCAAAGAAATGTGGTCTGTTAACCATCTCCTTCCATGCTGACAAATCTTGCACCCCCTTAGAATGATACCAGAAACTAAGCCAATTATTAAGGTCATATAAATCAATAAACCACTACCAACAACTGCATACCAGTTAATGCCTTTACTCCACCAACTTTGAACAATAACATCAATTATAAAATGGTTTTAAATCACCAATTCAAGTTTAAAATTTGCAAGTGAGTGGATTTTAGTGAGACTACTCATTTTTCATTGGATTAATTGTGATGTGATTTTATCTGAGAGTAATTAAATTGATTTAGTTGTATTGGTATTATGTTGTGATAGAGATCATTTAGTTTGAAAGTACTCAACTTTTGTTCATTAAAGGAAGTTGTATCCAGTTGTCTGTAGTGGTTTATTGTTTTATTTGTGAATTTTTACCTCTACCTTCCAGATGTTTACAGCGGTGCTGTATTTTCAACTATTAAAGTCAGTCATCTTTTGTTTGTATTCTGTCATCATCCTTGGAGAAGGTAAAATGCTGTTTAATACTAGGCACATAACAGCCTGGGACACATATTGTGAGAGCTCCATGATCCCTCTCTTTATATAGTCTAGGGAGGTATGTCTCAGGTTATTTAAACCCACATGAACTATGACTGAGTCATGCTGGTACTTGTGGTCCAATGACGTAAGTGTGTGCATAATCTGGTAGTTCCCAGCCCCTGATAAGCAACAGACCGTGACTGTCTACTTACTCAGCCTAGTGAAAGGGACATCACTGTGTCTCACAATGGAGTCTTCAGTGACCTGGATGTTGGATTGTGTGGTGGCTTGTCTTATGTGCTTAGAAGTAGATGCTCCATGAGATGTGGCTGCATGTGTTGATGTGGGTGTTGTTTTGAAACAATGCACTCAGGGCTGTTGAGGGCTTTTGTTATGTGTACTTTATCTAGTAGCTCTTTGGGGTTTAGGAAGGTTACATTTAAGTGTCTCAACATATGTGGGTCTATGTGTCTGCTTTAAATTGTGTGCGATGGGTGCAGCGTATGTACTACTGACAGCCTTATTGACATGTGGAGTACTTTTACATGAGACTTTTGCCTCCAGTGACATTGTGTAAATACATCTCTCGCATATCATATCAATTTATTTGAGAATTAACTGGTTGTCAGTAAACATGAGCCAGTTTCTGCATTGCCTCAGGATGCCAATATTCACCAAGCTGGTAACAGAGGTAGTGGGCAAATACATAACCATGACAACAGACCATTTTTTTACTGATTAGACAGTTGGAATGAGAATATATAGTAATACCAGAAGTATCCACTTTGCAACTCTGAAGGGCATTACTTACCACTACAAGCTAGTTGTCCTGAGTGCAACTTGTTACTGGTGAAATTTCAATGATGCTTTTACAGGAAAAATGTCAACTCAAGGTGTCTGTTGTTATACAAGGCACTGCCAAACACTTGAGGAGAAACTGATAAGTAGACCCTGATGATTTAAGGATGAAGTATTTAGGCAGATATTCTGCAGTTAGAAGGAAATCAAGCAGTACTTACTGAAAAAAAAATGAATCAACTTGTCAAGAATGATGAAAAGAGGGCATCACCTGAATGGCTGCTGACTGGCTACTACTAGTGCTGGTCTCACTACCACTTCACTCTGCTGGCATACAATGCTCCTTTAACTCTTCTCTCACCAGAAGCAAAATAATAGCACCAGTGCCAAGATGAGAAGCAAGCCACAACCTGTTTGGTGATCAACAGTCTTGTCCCAGATGATTCAAGGGTCTGTAGGCTTGTTGTAGCCTTTTCCTAGCAAATGCCTTGAACAGCAACCAGATCAATTAGGAAGGTCAAGCACAGATACTCACCTCCCAACCAGAAACAGTCAGGCATCAATACACTCTACTCCATTTCTTAGGAAGAGCAAAGTATATGCACAAATTCCACAATGGCACCTATGAAGCAGTTATTAGGCTTTCCAGTGATCAGCAGTCCCAGAAAATAATGTCCCTATGCTCCTTCTCTTACCAGGAATAAAACAGAAGTGTGAATCCCAAGATGATTACTGAGAGGCAGAATGTGGACTCTCCAATAATTGGTGGTCTTGGAGTAGAAGTTGCAGAATTTAAAGGTAAGATGTTAAATGGGTTGATATCCTAAGCACTCAGTGTGCACTAAATAATTAGATAAAAAAGAGGGGGATTTAAATTTTAGCTGTCTAAGTGGAGAGCCTTTAATTTTAAAAGAGCAAGATAGATTGAAAGGGTGGGCGCTTTGTATTCTGGTTCTGTGGAATACAGTGGGATGGCCAATAAATTTAAATATTTAAAAGTGAGTTATTTCACAAAATGATAAATTTCTGCTTACAATAGCCAATTAAAGAGAAGAGAGGAGATATGTGGTCAAACTAACATAAGGGCAGGCCACAAGAAAGGCAGATGAATTTAAAAATACAAGACCAGAGTGGGATGTTGGGAAAAACTTAATTTCCGTGTGACTCACAGGAGACGCAGCTGTAGTTTCTTTCCTAGTTTAAATGTGCAGTCAAAAACAGAATACAAATAAAACACAGTGTAAAGAAAATAAATCACAATGTACAAAACAGAAGAAGGCAATAAAGTTGTGCAAAATACAAGAAAGCAAAAACAAAGCTTTCCCTCACAGCAAGTTGGGACAGAGTCTGTGTGTGCTTTTCCAGTAAAGTCTAGAAATGTTTTACTTTACCCCTTAAATAAAACATTTAGTTCCTAGCTCCATCCTCAGTTCACAGGTATTAACCATAATTATGTACACTTCAAAAATATGTATACAAACAAAGTAAAGAAAGCAGAACCTTCACTCTTGAAACAAATGTACAAATATTCCCCCCATCCTGCCTTCCACATCCATTTACACAATTTCCCCAAAATTAAAGAACACTCCTAAAGCTTGTTATATAATAATTCCACACATCTCATACAAGAACACCAAGAAGTGCAAAAAAAAAAAAAATAATAATTATATATATATATATATATATATATATATATATATATATATATATCAGCAATATCAGCGTCAAAAGAAAAAAAAACACTACCATAATGTCCATACACAATAATTTCCAAAGAAAATGGAAACAAAACATCACATATATAAAACTATAAAAAGATGTCCAAAGCTACTTAAGTCTATCACAATCTAACAAAAAAATATATATATATTTATGGTTTCCTCCATACTGAAAACCTTACATAACCATTGTTTATTTATTTTATATTTCATAAGTCCTTTCACAGGTAATTTACTCAACAATAAGCATTATAAACATTTTGACCTTCCTGAACATTTGCAAAATCCATTTTACAGTCTCAAAATGCTGTTTCGTACAAAACTTGGCAGTAATGGACAAGGCTTGTCATAGTAGAAGTCGTCCATAACAAAAAGATACTACACTTTTCTGGTCATGTGTGACACAGAAAAGAAGAAGTTTGTCTTATCCATATATTCTTTTATTAAAAAGAAAATTCTCTGTCTTTTAGCATTTAAAAAAAAAACTTTCCTATTAAATTTTTGAAGAATACCAAATAAATGCAATAAAGATAATAGAAAAAAAACAGATGAATTAAAGTTAAACCCACTTCATTAGACTTGCAATAACTGGATTAAACCTACCCCCCCCAAGAAAATAAAGTATATTTCCAACAAATCTATTTCTTTGTTCCTAGAAAATAGAAAAACATGCCCCAAATAACCAATTTGTCCAACATTATTGTATTAAGGACATACACCCTTTTCCAGGAAGATGACAAAAAAATCCAGATTTTCCAAAGCCTTCTTGATTTTAAGAGACAGTGTGTCCCATTATATCAGGAAGGTAGATTCACTTCCTAAAAAAAAAAACTCTTGGAATTTAAATTACATCTGTATGGAAGGAAATATGAACAGCTGTAGGGAAACCAAAACCTTTGCATTTACTCAAATTTAAATGCAAACCCACATTCCCCAGTACTGACTTAAGCACACCCATACCTATGAAGTCCACAGGTACCCTGAATATGGAACAGAGACTCCATGCAGTAGTGCAAAACATGAGCTTATTCAGCAGACAAGACACACATTAATGCTGTACACACACTTGTTTTCATTTCAATTACTTCTTCAGATGCGGACTGAATCCTATCAGAATGCTCTTATAATGCCTCCAATACAAAAATTCGATCAATTAACCTGTAATGCTGTTTAATTTCAAAGTCCAAAGCAATTCCTGTAAAAGCAAAGCATCAGTAACCGAAAAATGTTTAAATCCTAGCACTTTTGTCTCTCTGCTTCAGAGACTTTTTCAAAGATTAAATGGTCTGAAGGACAAAAAAGCAAGTGTTAGGTTTTATAAAAAACATATGCTTTATGATTATGTATGGACACAGTACTAGGTATATGTTGAATTCTACCATTAGTTCTAAGAAGAACAACCCGCTCTTCCCAAGTCTCATTCCAAAACTCTGTAGCTCCAAACATCTTTTTAATATCAAAAATATGAGTACACCACTGTGAAAAATACCGTGTAAGCTAACATTCTTCAACTTCAGCCATTCTAAATTGCATAGTCAGTGTACACTTAAAGTTCATATGCAATGCGGTAAGCAGAAGAATCCCAAAGTTAACAAAGATTTTTCATATCCACCAGTTGCAAGAATCAATCTGCCTCTTCGATAGTCTCAAAAGTAATGTTGCAATATTTTTCTCTCTTTATATGAATAAATGCTCAAATATTCTTTATAGAAAAATCTAACAGGACAATTATTTTGTCCCAAACTTCATACTTATCCATATCTCTCAAAGTAAAAATCATCATAATGGGTAAAGCAAATTTCAGAATTGCACATTGGTCACTCTCTGATTGAGAGCATTAAACCATACAAACATAAGAAGTTACATAATCAACAGTCTTATCCTTCCTTACAATTAATGCAGAATGTCTCAGAGTAATGTGAACAAAAGCAGGCAGATACAATGCTCCTTAATCCACTAACATCAGTTCTTGCATGATACATCTATAATACCTTCTGGCTGCATTATATCCATAATTTCTCTCCAAGATGCCACAACTGATATATTGCACTCTTCCGCATCTAACAGCTGAACAAGAGTTTCATTAGGTAATCCATTTGATGGAAGTTCTGTAACTTACCAAGCCTCCAGAGCCTCAGAAAGATCATGAGCAGCATCAACACTACTCTGCATCCTGCAACCAGCCTTCAGCTCATTGCAGAACATCTACCTATGAAAACAGTAGGAGTTCTTTATTTACATTTTATTTGTAAGCACCTATATTTACATAGATAATACCTTGTTTACAATAGTTAGATATTTATCTGTACATATTTATAAAATTAAAGATTTATGTACACATTCCTATTTTTACATAAGCATTACTTAGCATATTTGTAGATCAGTTAAATCAGAACCCCAAATCCTTTTTCCACAACCACTATCTGTTTTCAGTAAGGTTGATAATGACCATTTTCCATTAAATATAATTTCATTCATTCCCTCCCTCCATATTATCCATATTACATAAAATTGTATAAAACATTTTTATTTATTCTTATATTTTTGTTTATTACTTATATTCGTATGGTATCCATATTCAATCATTTCCATATTTTTATCATTTCTGTGACTGGAACATTCAAAAAAATTGTCACATAACTTATCCCACAATTATTTTTACTCTATTATATCCCAAAAAACATGTTCAGTAGTTTTTCTTCACCACAAGGTATGCAGATCCTTTCACTTTTCTTTTTATAAGGCATATTACTTTTAATTGGTAATGTTTTTGTATTCCTAATCTCCATAAAAGTCTTTAGATTCCACTTTCTTACTAGACCATTTGTTTATTTCTCTGATTGTATTAACTGTTTTCTATGATAGATTTTCCCAATGATTAATACAATAATATTGTCTCTATATTTTCATACCAAAAGTTTTGATTATCTACTATTTCAACAATCTTTATATTCAATAGTTTTATAATTTATATCATATTTTTTATTTTTCAAAATTCTTCATACATATATTTAATACTTTTGAAACTAACTTTTCATTTTTATCGGTTATCCATTTCAATATTTTATACAAATTCAAAGGTGCTGCAAAAACTATGGGGTTTAACAGTCCTAAACATCCTTCCTTTCTAGCCATGTATAATACTTCACTTTTCACTGGATTCACTCTAGAACCCCTAAATAAATTAAAATAATTTTACTCATCAATACTGAGTTTATCATACTCACTTTTTTCTTGTATACCAGTCTGTATGTTTTCCATAACAAACACATTTCTTTTAATTGTTTTAATAATGTTTCTCATTGTGTGCTACATACATTTACACCAAAATTTATACCCAACGCATGAAGATCTTTTGTTGTAAATTGAATATCTGATATTTCTATCTCTCCCATTCCTTTGCTTTTGTCATTGTTTAATGCCAAACGTATTCATTTCAAACACTCAGCTACACAAATTATTGCTTCTCTAATCTCTAAACTATTTTTAGTTATTACAATTATATCATCTGTATATGTCATTAATACCAGTATCTCATCATCTTTATACATGGATTATTTCACATTCTTCAATTTAATATTTCCTTCACTAGCAACCACATTCATAACTAAAGCAAATAATATACTACAATTGGAACATCCTTGCATTACCCCTTTACCCATTTATATTTCTTTACTTATCCAGCCATTTACTAAAATCTTTACTTTATTAAATATATAAGGTGACATACAAACATTCCTGATTTCATACTGAAATTATATTCATTTTGTCCCATAACATTTCATGTTCAGTTGAGTCAAATGCTTTATTAACATCTCCTATCATAAGTTTTAACCCTGCTTTCTTTCTAAAATATCATCTGCCAATTCTCTTATTATCATTAATAATCATTGACATCCATTTCCTTTAATACCATATACATTTTTTCCATAATGTATTTCATCTTGTTTTCAAGTTTTCTTTGCATTATTTTCATAAATATTTTATAATCTACTTTACTCATCATTATTGGTCTCCAATTTTGTATGTCTTTTTTATCCTTTCTTCCATATAAACTTTAATACCCCACCTCATAATTTCTTTTACTTAAAGTAATTTATTTTTCAGTTATTTGTTAACTGGGAAAGTCTGACTTGGAACAAAGCCACGTTTCTGCAGAGGCCCAATTAGAAATGCTTTTGATGCATCTGTCTGTAACGTGGGAGAAAAGCGGAGCACCCAGAGGAAACCCACATGAATGCAAGGAGGACATGCAGAATCCTCATAGAAGACACCCCAGCTGAGAATCAAACCAGAGAACCTGTTGCTGTGAGATGACAACAGTACAACTGCATCACTGTGCTGTTACATTGTTCATTTATTCTATGAATTTCTTTGTTCTCCATAAATCATAGTTTCCCTTTGTTTTTTATGTATTTCTTCTGCATGCTTTCTTTCAATTTCTCTAATTTGAAACTGATTTTTTTTTTATTTTGCCTTGTTTATTTTATATTTCTCTCATCACACTGCTTTTCTCTTTTACCATTTTACTTAAATAAACTGATACCTCTTATTTTCTTCTCTGTAGTAAATACCTTTGTTTTTATAAAGATTTTTTTAATGTTCTCATATTTCTTTTGTATAACTCTTTTAGTTTCTCATAATACTTTTTTATTTCTTTCTAGATTTTTGAATACATATTCATATGTTTTGATATATCCTTGTTTTCCTTTATTTCTTGTCCCATTTTGCCATGGTAAAAGACATATGTTATATATTTTTAAAGTAAGCCATCATTCTGACAAGTTATTGTAGAAATCCCTCATAGTAGTATGATCTTTCCACAACTGCATAATTTAACTTTTCCCTTTTCATTCTATACATTTTTATTTATTCTTTCTATACCCTTACCTAGTTTAATACATTCTTAATTTTCAATTATTTCTATCCCTATGGCTAAATGATGACTCATCTTCCATTACGCTTATACTTTCTGACATTATAAAGTAATATATGTCCATAATTCTCTAGTTCATAATTCCAATTTACCACATTTCATTACTTTTTTCATATTTATATCTTTTCATTCATCCTTCTTTTTTCCTTAAATCACAGTTAAAATTTCCTATCATAATATTTATGTTTTCTACCATATAATTTAAAAAATGATGCAATAATTTTTCCCTTTCTTTGTAGGTAATCAGTCAAAACTAAATGAAAACTCTAGCCAATCTAGAATTTCCACTGAGTGACCTCTCAAACCTCCTGTATTAGAGGCACATAGGATATATGCAAATGACCCTTATGAGCATCAGGTGTTTCAGCTATATGGTGATCTGAATGTCCCAACTAACAAACTAAAACAACTATGACTTAAATATTTTTTTTTTATCTTCCTCTATTTTTGTACATAATTGTACATGCATTTTCTTTTTTGTTTCTTGAAAAAATACTTTAAATACATATTAATTATATGGGTTATTCTTTCTTTTCTTGTATTTACATAAAATGCTTTCCATATTTTGTGCAGACTCAAAAATAATGTTACGGAATGGCTCTTTATTTTTCAAAATAAAGGCTCTTACCTCAAGCATCTTGGTACCCAAAGGAAGTATAAC
Organism: Protopterus annectens; assembly: GCF_019279795.1. Taxonomy (NCBI): domain Eukaryota; kingdom Metazoa; phylum Chordata; order Ceratodontiformes; family Protopteridae; genus Protopterus; species Protopterus annectens. Next base: position 819,214,828 of record NC_056727.1, read on the forward strand.
TATGTCCCATATCTCATATCTGTCAGTTTCAGTGTTCCTCTTAGTTTAAACCCAAACAATATAACTTCTTTAACATTATCTTCTTTTTTCTTCTCTTTTTATTCTCCACTCTTAGTAGACACAGTTTCCTCATATGCTTTCCTTGAAGGTGACCCTTCCTTCAAAATGTTGTCAGCTTCTTCTCCTTGGATCCTGTTCATTATACCAACCATGAAACATTATTCTGCAGTTCACTCTGTGCTATCATCTCATTTAATAAATCATCCTGCAACCCTCCCCACTGGAAGGTTGCAACAATGCATTTCTTCTGATCAATAATCTCCTTTAATTCAAATAACTGCTTCTGAAATTAGGTTTCCGAGTCCTCCACATTATTTACTTCAGTATTAGAACTGTTTTCACCTCTGCTCTATCTGGAGCCTCCATCTTGTGCATCATCCTCCCAGCAGCCATTGCACTAGGAACAGGGCATGCACATGTACTCATGCACAGACAGTGGCAAGTGCAGTGAAAAGAGTTTGAGAAGTTCCCCTATGCTATAGCCTGACTTTCTGTAGTAGCATAAAGACCACCTTGGATCTCCCCTGAAAAAAGCTCACTAGCTTATTGAGACTAGCCCTGCCAATAAAAAGATAGATAACAGATAGATAGTTAAATAAATAAATAAAAATGATAGATTATGAAGGCATAGCTTAACGCAAAAATATGAGTCTGGCAAGAATACCACAAAAAGTTGAAGGTAATAATTTAACTTCTGTGGTTTGAAGGCTCCTTTTTGAATGGTCATTCATCATAGCATAATATCACTATTGAAAGGCTGCATACCTTGTTTGCTCCTGGACAGTATATTAATGATAGAAAACCAAGACAAATAATTGTCTGATTTGTCATTTTTGAGTTAAAAGAGGAGCTGCTTTCACAAATTTAGCAACCAGGGTAAAAATGTTTTTATGGAGAGTCATGGGTATGCATGGAGCAAGACTATTGTGCATAGACTCATAAGAAACATAACCCACTTTATCCCAACCATGCAGATTTATAAAAATAAGAATTTAAAATGTATGATAATGTATCCAGAAAATTTTAAAGTGTTTTTCCTATAGGTTGCAAAACCTTCATAGACTCCATGCAAGCATAAAAAATATTAAGTGGCTGGGAATGGGGTACAATGATTCTGCAAGACTTATTTGCACAGAGAAATGAGTAAGCCAAAAAGTGAAGGAGAGGATTTATCCAGGCTGAAAAAAACTTTGCCATTCCCATTATTCAAGCAGAAATTCCTGAACAAGGAGAAGTTCTTACACATAGGAAGATGGAAGTGAAACAACTACCTAGTTCTGTTTTCTCCCCTTCACTGATTTTCCTGGCTTCCACAAAATGAAATTCTTATCAGGTCAAGACGTGAAGAAAGAGCCTAAGCTGGAATATGAGGCAAGGACTGTCATAGTATCATGGTGGCACAGAAGTCAAAGAGAACAATTCTGCTTACCCCTTGGGTAATTCCTACACTAATATTTTGTTCCAAGAATTCAGAATTTATAATCTTAGAGAACTATAGATAGACAAATTTGGAAAAGAAAACGTAGCCTTATAAAAATTGATCTAAACATGTAAGTTAAGGGTTAGACAGAAATTAAAGAATTACTTGAATGGAAATAATTTCTTGGAATTTGAGCAGGTTAATTAGCTTATAAAAAGAGAAAAGGTGATGAGATACCTAAAGGAGCTTTCTCTTTAGGTTTTGTGTCTTCAGAAGATACATACCCCCCCCCCTACAGAATACACATAACTAGCTAAATATGGCTTTGAAGTGTTATCATCTGCATTTCACCCAAGTAAAAAGAAGGGGTTGCTATATTAATAACCTCAGTACTTAAGTGCAAGATACTATAGTGGCTTCAACATGATGAGGGCTGTTGTGTAACAGTGAAAGCAGAAAGCAGGCTTTTCATCCTAGTTAGTATGTATTGATCCCTGTAATCCAATAAAGAGGAATTCTAAAAACTACATCAGGACATGATACACTTCTAAACAGGAATCTAGATGTTGGTAGGACTTTTTAATACAATAACACAGACAACAGGGGATGTTCAAGGGGCCCTCAGATGCACAGAGATTCAGCAATGGGAAAATATTTACAAGTACTTGTGGGGATGTCAGGTTTGACAGATGTTTCTATGAGAGAAGAGGGCACTGGAAGATAGACATTCATTTCAGGCACCTATAAAAAACACTTTAGAGTAGATAGAGTCTACATAAGGTGGAAAGATAAGATTATGATTAAATAATGGGACATTCTCCCTATAGTGCTCTCAGACCATGATGTACCCTTATGGATCATTTTGGTTTGGAATAAAATGGAAAAATAAAAGCACTGGTACTTTTTCACCCTATATAATAACACAGAAGAATTCCAAAGTTGGTGGCGGCAGGTATAAGCAGACAAGGAATAAGTTCATAGATTTACACTAGGCTAATGGCCACCTGTATGAATGGGCTGAATCTGATAACTGGGATTTCATTAAAATTGAATGAAGGCATCATCTGAAGGGGTATGTTAAACAGAAAAGATTTTTTGTTAATACAGCCCTTCACGAGTGGCAAGCCTGGATAAGAAATCATCAAAAGCGGCAGGCTAGAAGAGTGCAGGGCCTAGACTATGACATTAGATTACGCCGTTTAGACATACACATGACATTGGGAAGGGAAAGACAATTTTAATAATAGAAATAACCAGGTAGACCCATTGGAGACACATTCCCTATTTAGGAGAAACCTGGGAGCAATGTCTGCTTAAGTGACTTGCTTAAGGTCACACAGGCAAATGAGGGTTGAAATAATCAAGCATGTACTCCAGCTAACAGCCTTAACCCTTTGCATCAACTGTATGTAGGATGTACTCTGTACAGAAACTCCTTAAAAGCATATCAGATTTGAGCACTAAGGCTTAGACAAAATAAGACACAGAGGTGGAGTTACCATGTATTAGACCCAAAGTTAGGCTTTATAATGGAAGATCATGTTCAAATGTTAAGATGTTTTTTAGATTACTTTGCAAACATATACAGGGAGCAACCATAGCCAATAGCTATCAAAGAGGGAAAGCTGGTAGATTTCTTAGAACTGCAGCTTTCCCAATTAATGCTTGGTGTAAGTATGGAAGCTAATGGAGCCTATTACTCTACAAGAATTAAAATTATAAATAAATCAACTGCAAAAGGTGAAATCCCCCACCTAGATGGGATTATTTAAGTTATATACATTAGCAGGCATAAAGATGTTGGAGAAATTACTAAAAGTCTTTAATAAAGTGCTAATTATTCATCAGACTCCACCATAATGGAAAGCAGCAGTTTTTTACCAGCAAAGGACCCGCTTAAGGTGAGTTAGTACAGACCCTTCTCAGTTTTAAATCAAGACTGTAAAATATTGATGACAATATTAGGAAATAGGCTTGCAGATTATATGATGAGTTTAGTGTATGGGGATAAATTTGGATTTATCAAAAGAAGACAAACTTTTTATAATATTTTAAAAGCCCTGTTAATAATTCAGAAGGAGCATAAGCAGGGCAGCCAGGCACCAATAATACGTTTAGACACTGAAATGGCTTTTGACAGTGCCAAATGGGATTTTTTATAAAAAAATAGAACTAGGAAACTTCCCCAAAGTTTGTAAGATCTCTGTGCAATATAACTGTAGGTACACAAGATCTATGTCAAAATAAATGCAGAGCTATGGTCTGCATGTCATATAAGGAGAGGGGCTAAACACAGCTACCCATAGTTACTGCTGCTGCTGTTTGCACTCGGTTGGAATCCTTCACCCAAGCAATCAAAATATCAGCCATAACAGGCTTTAAAGTAAGAGATGATGAAGTCAAAAACAGGCTTTAAAGTAAGGCATGATGAAGTCAAAGTGACTGTGTATGCAGATGACCATCTAGTATATATAACAGACCTAGTGAGCCAGCTTAGTGTGTTGTCTAGACTATTAAAAAGTTTGGGCAAATGTCATGGTATAAAGTTAATGTAGATAAGGATTACATTGGTAGATATTATTTACATTCCCTCGTGTCATATCAAGAAAAGATATTCGGAGATGTGGAAGATGTATCAAGTTGAAATCTTAGGTACTTTAGTGCCAAAACGATAGAAGACATGTTGAAATTCAACTGTGGAAAGGAACAAAAATGATAATATAAAGTAGCTAGATTTATTTGTTTATTTATGTATTTATTTATTTATTTGCAGTTTGTTAACTGGGGAAGTCCACTGGGCCAATACAGAGCCCATTTTCAGTGGAGGCCTGGGGAGAAAAGCTCCACATTGCAATAGAAAGCAAAATTCATATACATTGGCAATATACAATTATCAGATGAGTTAGTATGCAATTCTAAAATTAGCTATCAACTCTGTTGTCAGACAAATTGCATTGACAGATTATCGTAGTACATTGGCAATGTACAATTATTAGATGAAATTAGATTACAAATTTGAAGCATAGTTAGCAGTTCAGTAGTTGGACAAATAGTAGTGAGAGAATACAAAGAACTTTTAGAAAATGCTTATTGCATGGAGGAGTTTTAGGCACATAGTAGGGAGAAAGCTCTATCTTGAGAGCAAGGTTCTGAAGGAGGTTGAGTGCAAGAGCAGCTCCAGATGGAAGATAGGTATGAGTGTAGAGCAATCTTGAAGTTGACAGGATTTTGGGTCTGATAGTTAATGGGAGAGCTTTCAATTTTTTTGCTATGGAGTAAAATAACAGAAGTGGACCGGGAGGCTGGTTTGGCTTATGGACTGGAAGTAGTTGCTAGTTCTCAGATCTAAGTGGCCTGTTTGGGAGGTACAAAGTGAAAACAGAGCTAAGGGTGGGACAATCAGAGGGTTTAAAGATCAGTTTGTGAGCAGTAGTAAGTTGTAGGTGGTTGAGGTAGCTTGGAGGTTCTAGCCATTTTAGGGCATGAAAAGCAGTACAGTGATGGGAGTAGTTTTTGGAATTTATTGCAAATTTGGAAAGCATGATTTTAGATTTATTTAGATTCAGGGCTAGGATGTTATTGAACATCAAGGATTCAGTGGTGGAGAAGGCTATTTGAGTTTTGAGTTGAAGTTCAGAAATAGAGTCAGCTGAGCAGATTATAGTAGAATCATCTGTGTATTGAATTAGGGCACCATTGGTGATAGACTTCTGGAAATTATTAAGGAATATACTGAATAAGAGGGGACCAAGTATGGAGCCTTGAGTAACCCCAGTTGGGATGTTGAAATATGAAGATTTTGAGTTTTGCCATTTGATGCCCTTTTGCCTGCCTGTTAGATAGCTAGAGAATCGATTTTGAGTGGTGGGGGAAGTCTGAAGTTTGTGAGTTGTCTTAGTAGTGGAGGGTGAGACACTGTATCAAAAGCCTTTGATAGATCTAAGAATATGGAAGCATCTATTTTCCTGGAATTACTAGCTCTGTTAACAGTATCCAGAAAATATATAATGGCAGTTATAGTGCTGTGTCCAGGTCTAAAGCCATGCTGTATAGGAGACAAGAGTTGGTTTTGGAGGAGATGGGGCATCAGCTGAACATGGATGCATTTTTCTAGAATCTTAGAGATAGGGGAGAGGATAGCAATAGGGCAAATGTTAGAAATATCTTTGTTTTTCCTGCCTTTGTGAAGGGGAAGAATGTAGGCTTTCTTCCATAATTTGGGCATGTAAGCTTCCTGGATGGATATGTTAATTAGGGTGCTAATGAAAAGTATGATGGCTTCGGCAGCAAGCTTTAGAAAAGTGGGGATTAAGTGGGGATTAAGATATCAAGTGTGTCAGAGCAAGGTTTGAGCAAGCTTTGAGCTTAAAGAATAGTCATTTCATAGTAATGGTAGAAATGGCGTTAATAGAAAAGGTAGGACTAGGAGCGGTGTTGGGTTTAGGGGACAATGAGCAGCTTGTAGAGGTTGGGAAAGTGGAGGATGTTTTAGGAGGAGCAGTGTTAAGTTATCCCTGTCATGAAGGAAGCTAGCGGTAATGCCAGCTATACAATTTATAAAGGAGTTGAAGAGAGATTCATTTCCTGAGAGAGTTTGTCAGGATGAGGCCAGGGATTGTGTTTTGTGCCAGGGTTTAGGAGAGATGAGATGGAATTCCTGAATTTTTTTTTTTTTTTGGGGGGGGGCTTATTTATGGTTAGATTGCAGTTTTATGTAGTATTTTTTTTTTGTCTTTATGTACTAATTTTTTACCTGATTACAAAGCTATTTAAAATGTATCAGGGAGTCTTGTTTTTTTTTTTTTGTTTGTTTGCTAATGTTTCCTTGATTTTTCTCTGAGGTTCATTTGATGTTTAGTTGGTTTGGTCAGCCATGGAGCGGAATTTGTTTTGACTCTTTCTGTATGTAGTGGTGCAAGGCGGTTTAGTGTGTTACCAATTTTTCTGTATTTCTTTCAGGCAATACTATTTAACCATGGGGATGGCTTTCTTCAGAGACATCAGAAACACAAATACATTCCTTTTGGGGACAAGGAAAGCCACAAGTGCCTTGGGATATATGTCAGTTGCCTAACCATGGGAGTAGATTGACGGTACTGGATTAAATGGCTTACTGAAGGGAATCACAGATGCATATATTACCTCTTGTTATTATGAAGAAAACAGGTTGGATGGCTAGAACTATTCAAACAAGTTTTAGTACGAATAAGGCAAGATTATGAAATTTGGTCTTGGTTGAAGCATAAACCCCAAATAAAAGACTTATAGCAAGACAGTAGTGATTTACACAATGGATTATCGAAGGAAGATAGGATAGAGGGAGCAAAGAAATTGTTTACACCAGTAAAAGTAACTTTGCCAAATATGGTAGATTGCCATTATTTAATAAGATGGATAGTTAGGCACTCACAGGCAAAATACTGGTCCCACTCAGAAAAAATCACAAGTTTTTATAAGGCAGGATAGGCTGAACATTAAATATGAATGTAACTCAAGGGATAATCTGGTTTATGAAGGATGGAAAAGGACCCACAGTAAGGTAAAATAGTCATACATCTCACAAAAAGGCAGTCACCCTTGGTTGAAGTTCTTGTAGGGGGAAAAATTGAAAGACAGGCTGCACTAGACCAGTCTCACGATTATACCAAATATTGGAAGCCCTAGTGTTTAAACTAAAATAGAAAATTGAAAGGAAATGAGAAAGGGCAATGGATCAATCACTGGCTGAGGGGCAATGGAAAAATAATATAGACTGGCTTAAAAGTGACATTGAGTGATAAGTTTAGAATTTTTTGCATAGAAATATTTTAACAAATATTTCTGCACCCCTGTAAGGCTAAATTAAAGATTTCCATAAACCTTCGCTCAGTTTTGGAAACAAAATCCATTAGGTACATGAGAACACATATTGTTAACATGTAACAAGCTTAAAGAATTCAGGAAAGGCATGCAGGGACTGAGTCTGTGGATAGGGTCAGCCAAATGAAAATTTACACTTTTCACTTTTATTGAGAATACCTGACAGAGGGGAGGGCAGACTTATGAGAGTGCTTTGCTGGGGAGGGTAGTTATATTGGCAAATAAAAAAATCTACAACAAGAAAGTAGAAGAAAGTTGACTCCCTATGGCTGATAAGGTAAGATGGGTTCTACAGGGAATCAGATGCCAAGAACTTCTGTTAACCATGGGTACCTCTTCAAAGTTGAAAGATGCAAAATAGCAAGTTTGGGATAAGATTTGGAATTATTAAGTGAATTGTGTCATCGCTGAGCTAAGAGATGGGATGAATCTCACCAGATTTAATCATGTCTAACAATGCCCCCAACACTAGACGTAAAACAGAGGAAATAAAAACAAAAGGCACTATTATGGGTTCTAAAGACTGACTGGTTCTAAATGAGAAGGATGTATACAATAGGCATTCTGAGATGGCACTGATTATTGACACAGGCTTTTTAAGTTTGACATTTAAAGGCTTTTTCTTGCGTTTTGGTTAATTCATTCCTTGTATCTTTTTATTTGTGAAATTTGCTCGTATTTTTCTCTTTTGCCAATACAGGCAGTTTTATTGGAAATGTTTTCTTAAGTCATTTTGACATCATTTATAAGTAAATGAAACACTGTTAAAGTGAATGATGTAAATCCACTAAAAGCAATATTTTTAAGCACCTTTATTCAGTTATCACTTAATAAATAGGCAAACATACATTCAGAGAAAAGAAAAAAGCATTTAACATTTTCTTTGTACATGCATTATACATCATGTATCTTTTCTTTCTTTGTAACTATCATGAGTCCAACAGTATACAATTTGCTCAACTCCTGCTTTCCCTTAAGCCTCACTCCTCCTCATCCTCCTCCTGAACATTATTCTGCAGGTATTGCTACCACAATTTCCATTTATTTCTATGTGATTTGCTTCTTACTTTTTCTAAAGATACCTCTTCCAGTTTTTATATCTCTTTCGTTTCCATCTTCTAGTAATTGCTTTTTGGCAGCCAACATAATTAAACTAAACAAAGCCTTATAATGTCTTGGCAGTTTAGATCCTGTATCAGAGCTCAAAAGAATAATTTCCTAAGTTAACAGCCATTTGCTCAACCAATATTTATGACAGAGTACTCTGTAAGGAATTTTTAAAATCTGCCAGCTTATTACATTCCCGAAACATATGGGCACAGTTGCATAATCCTTCCCCATCACACCCCCAACATTTGCTATCTGACTGAGGAAATATTCTTTGAAGTCTGCTTTGTACATAAACATAACTATGCAAATACTTCCAAGCAAAAATCCTAACCTTCTTGACTTTGTTGCAGACTTGGGATCCATACAAATGTCCTTCCATTGTCGCCTTGTAAATGTCTTTTTTCAGTTTCACTTCCCAATCTTTTCAAACCTCCTCTTATTCATTCTTAGAGTTATTGTGTAATACTTTATATGCCCTTCTAACTATCCATTTAAACAGCAGCTTCTGTTTTAGATTCAACTAAAAACTCTGGAAAAGCAGGTCTTTCATATGAGTCCCCTATCCCCCTCTCTCTTTGCCTATTTCTATCTCTGCTTGCAGTCATCCTTTTTGGCAAAATCTCCTTTTCCATTCTCTTTTTGACTTACTTTTTAGAATGCTTTCTGCTACTATATGAATATAATATTCTGCACAGTTATTCTCCTTAAGGATCTGCATCCAAAACCACACTCTCTCCTTATTTATTGAACTTCCCCTGCTTCATCATCCCTTTCCACATTGAATTATAACCCTCTGCTTGTGTTATACATATGAGCCTTAACTGAGTAGTTCTAAAATATCCCTACAAATTGGGTAATATTAAACCACCTTGTTTTATTGGAAAGATCAACTTATACCATTTAACTCATGCCTTCTTTAATTTCTAGATAAATTCTTTCCATTCTTTACTAATTATTGCCCATACCTTCTCCTCTGGTTGACAAAATATGTCTGAGACTTATATAAAACTGAAGGGATTGAAAAAAAAATGTCACTGCTTGCATCTTACTATCCATATTCATAAACAAGAGCTTCCAGTTTCTTAGTTTTTGAATTATCTTTCATTTATTCTCCACCCACCTAGCCTTAGCTACCATAACAGTAGCTTTTTTAATCCGTACTCCTAAATACTTCATTTTGTTGTGTCCCCATAAATATGGGTAGTGCTGAACTCATTTGTGCGTCAGTACATAATTTATGGATGTAGCCTTTGTTTTATATTAATTAATTTTATATGCCAAAAAGACTTGAAACTGTCTCAAAATGTTCCACAATTCTGAAATGTCCTTTTTTGGATTTATCAGGTACAAAATTATATAAACTGCAGATAAAGTCACCTTTTCTTATTTACCATACCAGTTGTATCCTTGAATTTTTGAGTCCCTTATTTTCTTTTCCAATGGCTTTAAAGTTAAAGCAAATAACAAAGAGGAAGGAGGACACCCCTGCTTGGTTCCTCTGTTCAAATGCAACTTATCAGAGAGGAATCCACCCACTCTACTTTTTACTGCAGATCCTTCATATATCCTCCTAATTAACTTTTTTACTGAACTGGGGAATGCAAATGCTTCCACTGCCCAGCTCATAAAATCCCAGCTTACTCTGTTGAATGCTTGCTCTGCATCAAGTCTCATCAAAAATAGTGGTATTCTCTAATATTTTGCTTTCCCTGAATCATCATTGTTCTATTAATGTTGTCAAATGCTTGCCTCCCCTCCACAAAACTACATTGATCCATATATATCAGTTTTGGCAATATGTTTACCATTTGTTTAGCTAGTATAGACTTAAACACTTTATAATTATGGTTTAATATTGAACTGGTCTATATGATGCTAGGTCTGATGGATCTTTATATCTGTGGGTATTACGTTGTGTGGGTAGAATCAAATCATGTAAAAGTTTAGGTATTGAATTTTTAATTATAGGTGACAGTAGATCAAGTTTGCTTAAGAGAAATTGTCTACAAGCTTCTATGTTTAACTATGAATGTTTACCTATTTCAAATTCAGCTGTCAAATAAGATATAGATTTCAGTTCATCTTTTACCGTCAGATGAGACCAATATATCAGGTTCTTATCCTTAAATAATGACATTTTTGTGTAATCAGAAGAAAAAATAGCTCCTTGTATAAAGGCAATGGGGAACATATGAAAAATTCAAGCCTTATACACAGGAGATTTCTAGATAAAGTTTCTAAAAGTATTTAAGAGAAGTAGCATATAATTAGATGTATGTACAAGGTGAGTATATGTGGAAAAGTCATCTTTTAATAACCAAATGAATGAGTTATTTGTTATCAATAATTTGTGGGAACTAGAAATATTATATAAGGCGCAAGATAGTATCTCTAGAATTTTTTTCCATTTAACAAATTTAACATTTTTGGTTCTAAAAACTGCTGAAATAGATGAATTATTCCCCCCAAAGTGATAAGAATATTGTCAGTGAATGGCTGTATTTTTATTATTAATAATTAACTTAAAACCTCAATTTCTTTATCCATCCTAAGTAAGTTAGCCCAAGATTTCATTATTAAAGTAAAGAGTAATGGGGATAAGGGACAGTCTTGTTTGGTCCCTTTGATTATTGGTATTTTTTGTGAGATACTGGTACCAATTTTGATATAAGCTTGACTTCCTTTATATAGGTGTTTAATAAGGCTTATAAAGATATTCAAGAATTTTAAATCTTCCATTAGTATAAATAATCTCAATTTACTGAGTCAAAAGCACAGTTTATATGAAGACTTATCAATATTAAACTTTTGTTTAAATTCTTTGTAGATTCAGTCAGAGTAATAGTTCTTTTTATATTATCATATATATTTCTATTTACAATAAAACCTGTCCGATCTTCATTTATCAGGGTTGGAAGAAATATCTTTAACCTATCTGCATATATGGATATAAACATTTTATAATCAATATTTAAAAGTGAAACTGGTCTATATGAAGAATATTTTGTGAGGTCTTTGTTAGAATTCACTATTGGAGATATAAAGGAATATTTCCAAGAAGGTGGAGTGATGATGTTGTTTTGAGAAATAGTAAAAACTTTATGAAGTAAATTTAATGCTATTTTTGACAAAATCTTATAAATTTCAGGAATAATTCCATTATTACCAAGTGCTTTATTTTGTTTTAGTTTGCTAATTTGGTTTTGAAGGTCAATGAAAGAAATAATTTTAGCTATCAAAGCAGTTTGTTCTTTTGATAATCTATTTTAGTGTATCTTTAATGAAGGCTTTAATCTCTTCTTTTGAAGCTACAGTCTGTGATCTCTGATTAATATTATGAAAAAAACTTTCGAAATTCTATTAGAATATTCTGTAGTTCAAAGACCATCTTTCTTTTTCAGGGAAGAAAATCTCATTAATATGATTGAGCTTGCTAAGTATTTTAGTTTTGTTGGCCAATATATTTAAATATTTAGGATTACTTGAAAAGTTTATAAATTTAAATTTCTCAAATAAATCATAGTTTTATGATTTAGAATCTCAAATATTTATTATTTAATAAGTTGATTTCTTTTTCCTTTTCCTTTTTATCTTTATCTTTATTTCCCCTATTGTTAAGTTTTAAATTATCTAATTTAATTTGTATGCCTTGTAATTCCTTATCCCATTGTTTCTTTTTCTTATTGTGCCAAATGATGATTTCCCCATATAAGTAAACTTTTAAAGCATCCCACACACACACATATATATATATATATATATATATATATATATATATATATATATTTCAGAAGTATCATTAGCAGCATTTAAAGTGATAACAATTTGAATTTCTGATAAGAATTCTTTAAAGCCCTTTAATTTTGTAATGTATGCAGGGATTTTTTTAATTTGAATATTACATGTTGTATTAATGAATAACTCAAATGTTATGGAGTTGTGGTCTGATGAAGGGCAAGAAATGACCTTTGATTTAGTTAGACTATCAGGCAACTTATTTGAAATAAGACATGTGTCGATTCTAGAGTGAGTATTATGTGTTTGAGAACAGAAGGTAAAAAATAATGAGTTTGGTTCAGCAAAACTATTGATATCTTTCAGAAGATATGAGTCTATAAAATTCTTTAACAATTTAGCTGACAATGAAATCCTCCTTTTACCAGTAGTGTCAGTGTCATTGTCAGTTAATATACAGTTAAAGTCTCCTGCTATTATATTACTACCTTTGGATAAATGGACAATTTGATTTAAGTGCTGTTTAACTGTGTTCATCTCAATTCCTGGTATCCAATAAATGTTTATAAGTGTAAATATTTTCTTATTCATTTCAATTGAGGCAGAGCAAAACATTCCTTTACCATCTTTATAGAGTTCTAGTATCTTAGGAAGAGGCATTGTATTACTCCATAGTATAGCTACTCATCTTTTCTTTTGAGAATGTTCTGAACTTGATAGTACAGTATATGATTTAGTATTAAGTTTAGTTATATCTATTAAATGTGTTTCTTGTAGAAAAACTAAATGTGATTTATATAATTTAAGATACTTAAGTAATCTTCCTCTCTTGCAAGGATTGTTTAAACCATTAATATTAATGGAAATACCTTTTAAAAGAAACATATAAGGCTATTTATATCAATTAAGTATAAGTTGACCATTAATATTCCTTGTGAAAAAAACATGAGTTCCATCAGGTACATTACAACTAGTAAGAAACAATAATTCAAGTGATGTCCTACCAATAATGACATTTAAGTACAAGAACACAGTTAACGTCTGTAAAGGTTTTAAAAAACAATGGAAATGTAAATACATAAAATTGAATTTACCCAAATCATTTCTGGAGTTAAAACTTTCATCTTGAGTAGCATTCACTACCCAAATTAGCCACCCTTCTAATAACAACAGCTATTCAGCAACTGCCATCTTAACTAATTTATTTGAAAATGTTCTTATAAAAGACAATGAAAAAATTCTCATCAACTTTTATAACACTTTAAACTGCTAAGAAAATATAAATCTGAAATTGTATTTATCATTTTTATATTAAGATGAATCAGATTAAGTATAAATGTCTCACATTGTATTTCTATCAAATTATTAAATAAACCATAACAAGGGATTCATATGTTGTATCATTTTGCACTGAAGTTAGGAAGTTAAATGAAATCATTAAACAGTATAATAATAGCATACCAGTTGGCAAAGAAATCTTAATAATACGTATCTATCAAATAAAACTATCAGTTAGTTTGATAAAATTAGAGAAGCTAAAAGAATTAGACTATATAATTCAAATTCAGCTAATCTCATAAGCATTTAACAATTTAAAACAAGTATAACTTTAGCTGCCTATACTATATAACAAAATAACCATTTCTATGCTTATAGTAGAGAGCATTGCATTTTAATGAATCTTAATGTAAAATAAATAAATCCATATCCTATTCATGAATTGCAAAACTTTATATTTATTTAAACCCTTTCCTCTTTTCCAAATACACTTTTCCTTATTCCTTTTTCCTTTCCTTCTTTAAAAAAAAAGAAAAATGAAAAATAAACAGCACACTATCCTGATAAACTAATATATATTAGTGGTTCTCCATGACATGTTGTCTAAGCTTTATGCGAAGGAAGATATCTAGGCTATTACTCCAGACTGCTATCTTAGGTCCAGCATTACTATAATGAGATAATTAACTTCCCATAATATGTGACATGAAACCACAAACTGTTCTCCTTTTTTTATTTTTTCCTTTCCTTTCCTTTCCCTTCCCTTTGCTTCCCTTTTAAAAGAAAAAAGTCCAGCCCTGAAATATTATAGTAAAATCAGGTAGCTCCCAGTGTCATGTTCAGTTAATTACACTAATTTCTTTACAACTCAAACAAATCAAGCCAATGTAGAGGAAAGAGCAGTGAATATGAACATAAAAATGCAAAATCTGAAAATGAATTCCATTGAACAGGAAGCATCCATATGTTGCAGATGCCTGTACACATCTACAGAACTAAACAAATGTTATGGGTGAAAGTTGTCAGTGGAATATACTTCTTCATAATGTAAATGCAAACATCCAGTCTATGAGTCATTAGACCAAATTCCAAAAAACATAAACATACATATTATGCAGACCCATGTATAATACTGCTAAAAAAAGGATTCAAACTTTACATACACTTAAAAAAGTCTCTCTATTCTTGAAATGTATGTGTAAATTGTATATGTGTTATACATGCATAGATTATATATATAAATATTTTGTGTGTGTGTGTCTGTGTGTGTGTGTGTGTGTGTGTGTGTGTGTGTGTGTGTGTGTGTGTGTGTGTGTGTGTGTGTGTGTGTGTGTATAAAATGTGTGTATATTTTGTATGTGTGAGTTTGAACAATAGGCATAATACAGACAAATATACATATTGATGAGATATGTCTGTGAATATACCAAATGCTGCATACAACTAAAATGACATAGTTAGACTGAAGTCAAATGTAAGTGAAAATGTAGTAGTCTGAAAGTCTTGTATAGGCACTCATTAAATAAATATATGAGATATGAGTGAATGAAGTATGAATTTGAGTGATTTCAGCTTTAACAGGAAGGGGTGTGCAAAATGTCGTACCTTAAAAGTGCCTCGCTCTATGTCCATGACTTCAACATTTCCTAGTGTCTTCAAGAACAAGAGGCACACCATCGTGGTATCCAAACACACATGTGTTTCTATTACACTATGCCACAGGACACTGTTCAATAGCAAGACTCACAAAATGGAATTGAAATGACAGCCTGCCCCCCCCCCCCCATTGAAAAACACTCGGGCAATCTCTGAAGCCTGCAAATCACAGATCTCCAAATTCAGCACACATATTGCACACATATTGCACACATACCCGTACTTGTGCTTACACACACATACACACTTAAAGCTCGGGCTGAAATAAGAAATGTTCTATCCAAGATAATATTAATAATCAGGGAATGATTTAAGAAAACACTGTCTTAGAATCGATTAACATTAACACACTTCTTCTCTCTGAAATGCAATCATACTCAGGTGATTTTTATAAGCCTATCCAACTAGATGTGATAATAATAGTGCATCGTTTATTTCTAAATATATAAGACGTGCTCCCCGAAAGTAAATTAAGCAAATAAATAAATAAATAATAAGAAAAAACGTATTTAATGTGCATAATTGAGCTTTCCTTTTATTATTCTTTGAATCCTTTTGGGCCTTCTAACAGTGGTGTAATGTTTGCAGAAAGTCAGGTTGCATGACAATGAAGTCTGAATGAACTGTCCAGCATCCAGATGTCTTAAGACAAGCTCACCTGAGCCCAAAATGAAGAAAGAAGGAGACCAAACAATTCCAGCAGGAAAGTGTAAGTGATTTTATCAGTTTTTTTGTGAAGCATCTCGTGCTCTTAATTAAAGCTTGTGGAGAGCCAGGGACCTTCAAGCTGAAAAATTAAGTCTGTCATCATCTGCTTATATGGATAAGCATATTTCACAACTAATCAATATATAAAATGCAAAGATTACTATGCCAAATGCAAAACAATGATATAAGAGGATATAACAAATGATCAGCCTAACAAATAATTTAAACATTCACCTTTTGTAAGTTATTCATTTTTCCCCTAGAGCAGAGATTTACTATATATAAACAATACAGCATCTTCTAAAGCTCACCTGAGTTTCATGTCCACAAATAAAACTCCACATATGGGAATCAGCAGTGGAATCATTCGGGATTCTCTATAAGCAATTTAAAACCTCTACACAGTAAAGAGGAAAAAATAACTATTCTTTTTTAACTTCTTTTTCTTATCATAAGTTTTCCATGTACCATTTTCAGCTAGTCTTTTTAGACTTGCATTAGCACATTCCATTTCTTCATTTTTTTCAAGAATTTTATTTGTTCTAATAAATGTAAGAGCAGCATACAAATCTACAAAGATTTTTGGATCCTCTTGCAGAAATATTTTCAGTCTAGCCGGAAACAACAGATGGGTTTTTATTTGACTCTTTTTCATTTCTTTAAATAAAGACAAAAAGAGCTTCCTTTTAGCTATGACCATCGGGGAATAGTCATTGTCAAAGACAAATGTTATCTTTTATTTTAATGGGAGCCTTAGCCCAAGCTGTTTTAAGGATCATTTCTTTGTTATGAGATGAGAGAAATCTTACAATCGCAGATTTAGTCAAATTGCTCTTGCTAGTTTTGGATGATACTAATGATCTGTAGGCTCTTTCGACACCATAAGATAAAGCTTCATGGAGATCAAGTACATCATGCAGCCAAGTAGTCAAAAAGTTTACCAAGTTTTTACCTTCGATATTGTCTGGCAAGCCAAAGATTCTAATATTATTTCTATGTGACCTATTTTCTAAGTCATCAATTTTTTATTGTAGTATAGTGCTCTGTTTTAATAAGAATTCTATGTTGTTTTCTCTTTCCTGTAGTCTGCCATCCATATCATTCAGTGCTTGTGCAATTCCAGTAATTTGTTTTTTCTGTTGCTGAAGATCCTCATGTATAGTTTCCATCTGTTTTGAGCATTTCTCCTTAAAATTGTCCAGTTTTAAGTCCATTTTGTCAATTTTCACCAACTCCTGGATATTATAAACCAAGGACTGTAATTCCTTTTTGAGAGCAGTTTCTTGATGGTTAGCTTTAGAGAAGCTCATTCTGAAGTCTAGTGATGAGAGAAAATTATCAAGTGTAATTTTTGACAGGAAAAAATGAAAAATTCATAAAATATTTTTGGTTTACCTTTGAATGTTTGATGGTAACATCTTCAAAACTGTTGCCACTAACTGCAAACTGTGAAATTCCGAAACCGCGAAAACCAAAGCACTGAATTCCAAAATCTTGCCCCCTTTTTGACCCATAGTAGCACTTGTTTCAGCAGTGGAGCAATTGGAAATGTCTAAAGTCAATATTTATTTGACATTTCAGAAAGTCAGTGCATCGGTTTTCATGTAAACGGTTTGCGGATGTGCACGTTTCACGAATGTGCTTTCACACATTCAAAGGTAAACCACATTTTTAGATATTATCCTAGGATATGTTTAGAAGTTTTGATTAGTGTATAAAAAAATCTTCTTAGGATAGTCTTTTAGCAAAAAATCCTGTTATAAAAAATTGAAGTGACAGAGCTGAGAAGAACTGTTGTTATCTAGAGCACATCTTAGCCATGCTCCCATATATTTTTGCTGAAGTTCACTTCCTGAATTATGTTATGTACCTAGTTCAGTAATAACATAATTCAAGGAGTAAACTTCACACCCACCACACTGCAAAGCTTCATTTTGTTTTGTTTTTTGATATCTACATTCCTCTGATTTATTAAAATGTTCATATAATTTCTGAAATATCTCTAATAATGCTACAGGCTCTTTAGTTATTTTTCTTGTTATAAACTCCCAAAATTTGGTGACAACCCTATCTACAAACAACTTGTATACTTTCAGAAAACATTATTTTTTTCCCTAAGAAAAAAGCACTCGTTACTTTAAATAAAAAAAGTAAAAGTAGTAACCCAGTACTGCGGTGGTGGTGCTGCGGCAGCATTGTCACCTCACAGTTAGACATTGCCCGTTCGATTCTCAGTTAGAGCATCTTCTGTGTGGCGACATGTGTGAATGGGCGTTCCTTCGTTGAAGGTTGTGCGTTAGGCCCAGCAAGCCAGCATGTAAAAATTTACTGCCAATCATTAGCAGACCGGAGTTCCGCTGTGGCGACCCCTAACCGGGAAAAAGCCGAAAGACACAACAACAAAAAAAGTAGTAACCCAGGCAGGAAAGCTGCACATAAAACCAAAAATGTAATGCCCAGGCAGGCAGCCCCAGAAAAAAAAACTGCTGCTTCTTTTCACCAAATCAACTAATTTTTAGGGTCTATATTAGAACATCAAAGTTTCAGAACATTGAATGTTCTAATATCGAACCCAATTCAGCGAACACTGACAACATTGATCATTCAGAACAGCGAATATTTTCCTAGGAAAAAAAAATTTGCTGTTCCGAAACACATACACACAACACAAGCACACTAAACAGCAATCCACACACATACACCTAAAATCTTACATCTAACCCTACAATTAACTGTACATAAACCACTAACTATCCACTTACCTTAACCCAAACCCTAACCCTAAGGTTCACCACAATCGCACACTCATCTCACCCGTGCCCTAACCTTAACTCACCTACCCCACCCTAACCTTCACATCCACACAATCGCACACTTACCTGAACCTGACCCATAACATTCCATCACAGCACTAAAAATAGCAAAGTGACACAAATGGACAACCAAATTCTTTCCCTGGGAAAAAATTTGGTTTTCTGCAGCTTTGCTATTTTCAGTGTTCGCTGAATAGGGTTTGATATGAGGACATTAGATGTTCTGAAACTTCAATGTTCTAATATAAACCCAACCCAATTTTTAAGTTCATTAAAGAAATTTTTTTTGTTTTTTTTTTTTTTTTTAGTCTTTTGTGAGGCTGCCTGCATGGGCATTTCATGTTTTGTTTTATTTTAAATAAATCTAAATTATACAATATTCTATTACATTCATTAAAGTACTCAAATTGCTAAGGAGGTTGCTACCTCTTATTTGCTTCCCATAACTTCCATTTTTTTCACTGAACTGTTTGCCATTGAACCATGAAATTTAACATTTCTCTCAACAAAGCATGCTCAGAACTCTCAAGATTAATTGCTTACACCTATAGACAGCTCATCTCCATGGAAAGCAGTCAGCAATGAAAAAAAACTAACATCTCTGCAGTTAAATGAAGGAATCTTAGTAAATTTCCTTCAGAAAAAAATGTACAACTAGCTTCAGCTGAAGACTTCTTAAAAAAACAAGCTAAAATCTTTGCAGATGCAAGGACCTTAGCATTTTTAATGGCTTTCATAATTTTATCTTACTTTTCAAGTCTATTTGCTCACAAAAAAGACTCATTAATAGCTTAAGCCAAGGACATTAGTTTAGACATCCATCCTTGTAAAAATAAAATAAATTATCTTAACTCTACATATAGTATAACCAATGCACTATTATACATAAACCCCACACAGCAGCCCAGGATCACAGCATATTAATTTATTCCTTCTTATGTCCAGTCTTGTTCTCTTTTTATACTGTAAAGCTAATATTTCTTAGAAATGAAAAAGTATTTGTTTACTTTAATATCTTTAGCACATACAACAGTCACTGAAAAGACTCCTCCCACATTGAAAATCCCCCCTGATACCTACTATACAAAACTAACTGACTATATAACATGCAGTTTATATCATGAAATGTTTTATACAAATATGAAGAACAAAAACTGTTTTACTTACATGTATTTTTTTTCTTTTAGTGCCCTTCTGAATATTAATGACATAAAGTAGAGCATATACATTACAGCTCTCTCACAAGTTTAACAAAGTCCAGTCCTTTTTGGGCACTTCTTCTTGCAAAGCCATATTTCACAAATGTGACTGATACTTTCTAGTGTCCCATTTATTCACTAACTTTAATGTTGCTGGTCTTCATCCTGTTCATCTCTGTCTCCTAACACCAGACTCTGGCTCAAGTCAAAAGGACGCCTGATTCTTCTAGCAGTTTCTGTACTTTTTTCTATTTCTCAGGCATTTCCATTTGGAAAATTGAAAAGGTTTCACTGGCAAAGTCTCTCTATGAGATTTATTTTCAAAAGAATGAAAAGCAGAGTCCCTTTCTGCCTGCTGGATCACTTTTTTGTCGGCTAAACTTTTTTATTTCCTCTTTAGTCTGTGCTGTACCCAAAAACTCTTTGATCCGCCATGAAAACTTTGAATCTCACACCTGCCTCATGATAGCTGTCTATTGAAATGTTAACACTCAAGCTGAAAAAAAGACCACAATTCGAGGAAAAGAGCAAATCTTGAAGATCGGTCTTTTCTTTTAAACTTTTTTTACAGGAGGGCAGGCTCCTCTATACCCCTCTCCAATGTAGGGTGCAAGCCCCAGATTTTGGAGAAAAGGGAATATTCTGAGAAATGGCAATCTCAGACTTAGTATATGCAAGTCTGTTTTTTTAGCAATTCAATCTCTGTGTTTTGGGACTCAGTCTAGCTGGTCCTAACATTGTAAATGGTTACCACCTCTCAACATTTCCCGATTACAGGGATACATTTGTTTCTCCTCTGCCTGCTGTAAAGTGAATAATCATTTTCCACAAGCACTCTGCTGTCTCCAGTTTTTAATACGTTTTCCTTCTTCCACAGTTTTGTCAGGAGCAACTCTTTCTGCTGGTATGGTTGTATCTTTACTAATATACTTCTTGGCTGCTTACTCACAGCCAGATTTGGAGCAAATACTCAATGTACCCTTTCAATTATCAAATCTTGCTGTGGAATACCAGTCCAGTTGCTTATTTGTAATTTCATAAAATGAATCCAGTCTCTTCCTTCCAATGTCTCTGGTGCAGTAGAAAATTTCAGGTTTTTCTCAAAGAGCACTGTCTTCCAGCTCTATCATTTTTGAAATAGCTCTTCTCAAGAAGCCTGATATTCAGACAGCTTTTCTTTTTTTTTTCATTTCAACTCTTATTTTTTGCAGTTTTATTAGTTTATCTGAGTAGCTACTTAAAACTTCTATTTTTCCAGCCTTTTGTATTTTAATTGATATATTCCTTGATTTTTCATTTATAAGTTCATAGGTTCATAGGTGTGTACTAGGCTAATGGCCCTGGAGCCTTTATAACCCTAGCCCATAGATGTGTCCTGGCATTGTGTCACCCAACGTTACTTCCCAGTGCCTCTATTAAGTTGAGCCACTGCAGTGATCCCTCAGGTAAACTTTCTATTTCCCATCCACTCATCAAGATTTTCCTTGAAGAAGGCCAGTGAGGTGTTCTACTTGACAAGTATGGGAAGTCTATTCCAAAGCATGAGCAGTCTCTGGGTTATGAACCTGTCCCTCCAGCATGTTCTGTTGATTGTGGTAATGAGGTTGACATCTCTGGAGCATGTGGTGGGGAGGGATTTGGATTTATTTAGATGTAGCATTTCTAACAGTGCTGGGTCAGACATGGCTTTGCAAGTCAAACAGAGATTGCCTCTTAGTAGACAATATGAGCCAGAGAATAGCTGGGAGGTTTTGAGTCTGTCCATGTAGGATATGTGTTTAAGGCCTAGGATCCTCTCTGTGAGGTATCTTCATGGCCTTTCCAGCTGTTGCATGTGTCTAGTGAGGTACATGGTAAATGAGGCATTATACCCAAAGATTGGCCTAATGAGGGAAGAGTAGAGAGAGACAATGACCTCATTCTTCCTGGATGCAAACCCTTGGTAATGAGATGTGCCACATAGAAGGACTTTCTGACCACAGTGGCAATGTGGTGGTTGAAAAAGAGGTTGCTGTCAACCTGTGTCCCCAGATCTCTTATAACACCTTCAGTGTTCAGTGGGCTCCTATCAATGTGGTAATTAGTGGGAACTGAGTTTTTCCCAAAGGGGATGACAACGCATTTTTTGGCATAAAGCTTAAGGCCATGGTTTCAACAACAATCATTGGTCTCAGTGAGCTCTTTCTGTAGGATGTTTACATCACTTGGGGAGTTAATAATGGCTCCCAGCTTGCAGTTGTCGGTGAAGCTGGTCAACCAGAGTGCCTCTGTGTTGGCCTGGACTTCTGAGAAGTATATGCCAAACAGGAGAGGACCCAGGACCAATCCCTGCGAGACTCCACCCATGACTGATCAGCTGTCTGAATTGGAGTATGCTACTTTCACACTATGGGTTCTATCTGTGAGCCAATTTGCAACCCACCTAGTTATATAGGGGTTGATGCCTAGTTTGGTGAGTTTATCAATAATTCCTAAGTGGGGAATGGAATCAAAGGCCTTGGCCAGATCAAGGTAGGCTGTATGAACTACCTTGCCCTCATCCACAGCTCTGATGGCTAACTCAAAGAGCTCAACCAGGTTGAGCAGGCATGACCTATCTTTCATAAAAACAAATTATGTTGGATCTAGAGTTTGGAGATTCCCTATATCCTTGTTAATTAGGTCCATGATGATGCTCTCCATAGCCTTACATATCAGACTCATCAGGCTAATGGAACAATAATTTCCAGGGTCTGTAGTAACTCCCCCCTTTATAGAGAGAGATGACTGTAGCAGTGTGCAATTCATTAGAGACAAAGCCTGAGGTGAGGCTGTTATTGAACAGGGCACACAGATGTGGAGCCAGTTCACTTTATAGTTTATGTAGAACCCATCCAGGGATATTGTCGGGCCCCATGGAAGCTGTATTCTTGGCCTTGGACAATCCAGCTTTAATCTATGCTGCAGTAATGCTGAGTGTTTGCAATATCCGTTGGCTCAGTATAGGAGGTACCATTGTGCAGTAACTCAGAGAAAACCTGGATATTGCCGTGGAGATTCTTGATATAACTATAGAAGCCTTTGTGGTTGTTTTTAGTGTCTGACACAATTCTGCTTTCATAGCTGGCTTTAGAGGTTTTGATGAGGGATCTCAGCTTTTTGTTGAGGCTAATAAGGGAGTTTTTCCAGTCATGGGACTTCACCATTTTCTGCAACAGTTTCTTCCTTCTGTTGTAGAGTTTATTAATGGTAGGGGACCACCAGATTGGCTTCCTTTTTTTGGAGGAGAGCATCTTGGTTCTGTTGGGTATGGATAGTTCCATGTTTGTACAGTGCATTGCTGTATTATTCGGCAGTCATACATCTATTTTCCATTGACATGGGTGCCGTGAAGTTAGCCACCTCTGTTTTTAGGAGTCCAAAGTCAGTTTTTGAGAAGTTTTTCAAGGTTGTTACTTTTGTGGGGGGTGTGGGTGAGATGTGGATTTCCCTGGTGATTAGTTTGTGGTCGGATCTACCCAGGGAGGACTTGACTATTGGTGTAGAGCAACGGTTGCCCATGTTAGTAATAACCAGGTCAAGGATTTTGCTTCCTCTAGTGGGGGTAAGATTGAGCTAGTCCAGGGCATTGGAATTGATGAATTCCAGGAAATATTGGTCCAGTGTATTGGTGTATGAGCAGTTTTCCCAGTTGAAGGAGGGGTGGTTGAAGCCATACCTCTCAACTTTGCTAAATTCCTCAGCATTTACTGGTTTTGAGGTCCAAATAATGGGGTGTCATGAATTTCCAATTGGCCCCCTTTATTCCCGATTCTTTCCCGGCTTTTTTAAACTTTGTTCGCCTCAGCAATTTTCCACTGACATCATTGCATGCAGAGGAGTGTGCAATGACATTAGCATCGTTAGCAGCCTTTCAGCTTGTCAGAATTCGGCTGAGAGCTCAAGGGATGTGACTTTGTTTATGTCTGGGCTTTGGGCAGCAGCAGCTTGTTAAATGTTAAACATTAAGCATGCATGACTGATGTCTCTGACTTCAAGCAGCTAACATAAAGGCAAATGCAGAGGCGTGCTTTTTTCAAATTACAGAAGAGCAGGCAGAGGCAGCAGAGTCAGTCTGTTAGTTTAGCAAGGATCGGATCGGGACTCGGGGACTGGACTTCACAGGCTAAAGTTCAGAGTCGGACAGACCAGGAGAGAGCAGCAATACACCAAAGTCACCCAACAGTGTTTTTTTTTTTATTTGAAATTTCACTTACAGTTACAAAAAAAACACTGGATGAATTAAACTTGAACTCCTTTCAGTAGATATGAAATAAATTGGGTCAGAGGGTGTCTTGCATCCTAGAAACAGGTCACCTCTTAACAGTTTGTGAGATTTATTGTGGATGAGAGTTGTCAAATCAAATCTACTATTACAGCTTCATGAAGGGCTGAAGTCAATAAACCCTACATAGTTCACTGAAACCATATTCACATCATGGAGTGATGCACACAGAATAGCATACTGATTTTATCCAGTAAATGACTACACAATATGCAAAGCTATGTAAACCAGGTAAACATCATGACATGCTAATTAGGGCATATGCAGCTGAATTATATGCTAATCAACCAATCCAATATGGTGGAGGTATTCAGCAAGCTATAAAGCACACATGTACACTTTGTGTAGCCATATGTCCTGCTCTCCTAAACATTTTGGAATACAGCCACAGAAACTATACTTGAAAGAAAGAGTATTAGGGACTGCTGCTGCTGTTCATGCATATGCGCAACAGACTCAAGCCTATGCTGCTGCCATTAGACCTCAGGCAAGGAGGAGAAGGTTATTTAGATCTCATTTAATGTTTAATGGTCTGCATGAAGTGGAAATAGAGTGCTACAGGTTGGATAGAGACACACTCCAGGAACTCTGAAGCCTTTGCTATCCTCAACTGAAACCAAGGTCAAATGTGGTGAACCTTTACTTGTGGGAACTAAGGTACATATAGCACTTAGAATTTTAGCTACAGGAAATTTTCAGAAACCCAAAGGGGACATTCTGGGGATGTGACAAGCATCAACATACAGGATTCTACACCAATTCCTGAATGCTATGCTACAGCATTCCAGTGACTATATATATTTCCCCCATACCCCGAGGACAGAGCTGGAACTAATGCAGGAGTTCTACCCTGTATCTTCAGTGCAATAGACTGCACCCACATTGAGATCAAATCACCGCCCAGGGAGCAGGGAAGGATCAAAATCAACAGAAAGGGGTTCCACTCCAAAAACTGTTAGGTCATGGGGATTTATTCTGAATGTGTGTGCTGGTAACCCCAACAGTTACCAAAACTCCCATATCTGGCACACCCCATAGGTCTACCAGAGGTTTTCCAGTGGTGGTGCCCAACAAGGCCATTTACTGGGGGTCATACCTTGCAAACTAGAAACATCAAAAATCTGGGCAAGGCCCATGAAAAATAGGTACAAATCTGTATGCTGATTAATGTAAAATTTGCATACATAATTACATAACCCCATCCACTCAAATGGAATCCTGGGATACCAACTTTTAAATGCAAACTGAAGAACAGAACCAAAATATAGCACCAGAGTCCTCCTGCAGGCATTCCAGTGTCCCATTACCTGGCTAGTTCACCCCATTTACCATAATCACTAATGTGTACATAGTAATTTGCTTCTACAATGATTATTTGGATTTTATTTTTACACTTTATAGCACAATGCACAAACACTAATAGATATCTGCTAAACAAAGCAGTACTGTCTCACAATGAAAATAGACTTGGCATTAAAACTTCTCTGCCCTTGAAACTCACATTCATTGAAACAACATTGAAACCCACACCACATCCAAAGAAAATGCATCTGGCCAGTGGTGGATAAAGATTACCTGTCAGCTGTTTTTAAATCATAGGCCCTTTGCACACAAAACAAGAAACATACATGCGTTCTTTGATACACCTTCCTGACGTTACTAAATTATATTCCTTGTATCATACAGCACACTTGTTAGACTTAAGTAGAGTGCATTTTAAATGTATTGTTTAAACATTTTTCTAGTAGGCAATGAAATAAAATGCATGAACCAATAATGACAAAACTGCCCTATTCAGGACATTTCCATGATAAAAGTCTACTTCCACACACAAGCACTGCACACGCAGACACACACACACACGCACACACACACACACACACACACACACACACACACACACACACACACACACACATATATATATATATATATATATTACACATACATATAATGACAGTAGTGTAAGCCATAGGCATCTTGCACTGCTTCTCACACTTATTTTCAATTTCAGCTTTTTTTTTTTGAGGGGGGGGGCAAAATGCCAAACACCAGGGACACATTTTAAACATTGCTTGTATAAATTTAGAAAGTTGCTTAAATAAAATGTTGTATTATCACCATGAATTTCACTGGCAAGTCTTGAACCCAAGACCATCTGGAGTACAGTCAGAGCAACATACCACTAAGCCAAATCAGCAGTTTCCTGAAAGACAGGAAGACTGAAACTTAACTGGCTATCATTTAGTGAATTCAGTCTCACTTCTCACAATAGCTCTCAACCTCTTAGCACAAAAAACATGAAAAAGCCAATAATGGGGGAATACGCCCCCCAAATGGGGACAAATTCCAAATACTGATCTTATACACTTAGAAAATTTCTGGAATAAAAGGTTTTGTGTTACCATTTATTGTCTGAAGAATATGCAATCTGAAATTCAAATGCATGTCAGTACTTAGTGAATTCAATCCTTCAGTGAGAAAAAGAACAAAATATATGAGGCATAAATTCACAAGTGGTGGTGGCTAGGGACATTTAGGCTCATTTTACCTGTACCCAAGGTACAGTGTTTGAGCCTGAGTACATCTAGCCACCAGGTGTATTACAATTGGGGCATTTTCACTCACACATACACACACTCTTACCCTTCTGTCTCAAGCAGAAAAATGTTGAGTGCAGAATACATTCAAGTCAGGAACACTATACCTTCTATGTCAGTATTTAAAAACATAAGGGGTAACAGAAACTATGCATGCTTTATGTTACTGTTCAGTGTACTGACACATTTGTAAGTACACATGTTGAGGACCTTCTTCTTACAGTTGCCATACGGCAAGGTAAAAGATTACAAGCCACTGCAAATCAGAATTCAAAGGTCCATTTCTCAATGATCGGGGGCATAACCCTAGAAAAAAAGTGCACTGTAATGTTTCAGATTAAATTAACCACAGATGCCAGGAAGGCTAGAGCATGAAAGGAGTTTCCCAAGCATTAAATATGGTGTGTGATGAAGCCATAGAACAAATGTGTGCTATAAGACAGTGAAAGGCATGTAGTTCAGGGAACAAGAGCTCTTGAGATGCATGCACAGTTTTGGGATGGCACAAAATTGAAGCTACATGCTACACAAGCAATAATGAGTAAAGATGTAATGCTAACATCTCACAGTGGCATGACTACAGTGGAAGGTATGCTTCATACTAGTAGTGAGACCAGGAGCATCTGCCACATGCTGAATATGCCATATGTAATATTGGTAAGTTACTTCAGAACATATTCTAAATATGCTGAGATGTTGTCCACTTAGTACTGTATTGTGTATGCCAAGCAGCTGTGATGACATTTATAGCCATTTATCTTGTTCTCCTGTTTTTGCACTTCAACATTACAAGTGAAGATACTGACAATACAAGACACACTAGGAGGATGTTATAACAGGTAGGCCACTAGTTTCATAAAAGCCTTGTACATCACTATGGGATTCACATAAGCAGACTACTTTGAGAGTAAGTGAGCCACTGATAAAGGCTAACCCTAACAACAACAAGCTGGGGCAGTAGCATCTTAGGCATGGTATTCATGCAACTACGAGAGCTGATGGATGATGATTTTTCTGCTGCCATGTTTGCATGTTGTTAAGGAAGTGTAGAATATTGTTTTTGAGATTGATTACAAACACACATGTTTGAGTTTAGCAGAGAGGATTCTAATATGATTATTTCATCATGATAACACTTTAATGACGCCGTGAGCGTCAGTTGCATTTTTCATTGTAGAACTATTTAAAAAATTGATTTTTTTTCACCCCCCCCAAATTCTGTAGTGCCTGTTGACTAGTCAAATATTAGCAGTACTTTGAGTAATGTAATTTTTAACTGAAAGACTTGCACACAACATTTTTCATGACATCACCTGTTGTTGCTTACTAGTGAGCAATCGTGCAGCAGTGAGCATGTACATTTCTGTATTTTTTGGTCATGTATTCAGTTTGTGGTTTACATTGTTAAATGACATTGATGTATTTTCTAAAGTTAAACGTTTTGTTATCCAAAGTCAAGTAAATGATAACTAAAAGATGGTCAAAGTCAGAGGTGCAAAATTGGAGTTGCTAAAAGGATTTGCTGTAATATGCATTACCAAGAAAGGCATCTTTAAATAAATAAGTTTTAACTTTAAGGTTTGGTTTATTTAATAATTTGGTGTAGTCCTTTTTGGCTGTTGTCACAAAATCGGGTTTTAGAATACCACACTATTTTGTTGCAAATTTTTGGAGTTTTGAGAGTTATGATTGTAGATTTGTAGTTACAGAAGACTTTGTTTCTGTTCTGCACTGCAGTCCAACAATGCTCATTTGTCTTATTTGGGTTGTCTAATAAGATAGCTGATTAAACAATCCAGTGCCATTTGTAGGTTGCTTCTGTGAACAACCATATATGCTTTTGGGATTTTATTTATTTTGTATTAGTTAATGGGACAATACAGTTTGAGTGATGGTGGTTGAGAGACTTGTCCTGGACTCCCTTTATCAGCTCTGTAATTTGTGTTTTAATTACATGACTAATTATTCAGTTTTTTTTTATAAAGGCAAACTATGTTTAAAGAAGCAGCACACACACACACAAACACACACACACACACACACACACACACACACACACACACACACACACACACACACACACACACACACACACACACACACACACACACACACACACGTTCTCTCTCTCTCACTCACTCACTCTTAAGCAGTACCTGTAGATGTCAAATCTGTTCTCGCAGCTCATAGCAGTTGTTTCTCCTTCTACCTTGCAGAAATAAAGTTTCCTCTTCAGTCCGCAGCAGCAGTGGTTCCTTTCCATTCTTGCAGCAGCAGATAGATCCGTGTACAGCAATACACAGCACTCCATTCTCCATGCAGATAGTTCCAGTCAAACAGCTGGAAATGTGTGGATGTGAGTCCTTGAGTTCAAGTCTGACAGGCTGATGGAGCTGACATCATTGCGCACATGATGATGTCAGGCGAAAGTGTGAAAAAAAATT
The DNA here is from genome assembly GCF_019279795.1 of Protopterus annectens. NCBI lineage: Eukaryota > Metazoa > Chordata > Ceratodontiformes > Protopteridae > Protopterus > Protopterus annectens. Next base: position 819,244,013 of record NC_056727.1, read on the forward strand.
TTCAAAACAAAAAGCTGGAAAAAAATCTGAAATGAAGGGGTGCCACTCAGGAATTGTGGCACCCCATCATTTGGACCCCAAAACTTGGTAAAAAATGAGTAATTCAGTACAGTTGGGAGGTATGCTGGGGATGCAGGGTTTGCATCAGAATGCTATAATAAGGTACATGCTCAAATAAGAAACATAACAGAGCATGTGTTCAGGTTGCTGAAGTCACAGTTTCGCTGTATAGATACATGACGGTGGGTCCTGCAGTATGCTCCTAGTACCCGTGCTGAAATTATTACAGTCTGTGCTATTCTACACAATATCATTCTGTGAAAACAGCTACAGCAGGAACACCGAGGGGTAGGAGCATACATTCTACCACCATTGGCATGGTCATCACATACACATGCAGTTGAGGAGTCAGAGGAGTAACACCAACATGCTCTGGGTGTAGGTAGATGTAAGCATGCACAATATGCCTTCACCCAGGGTAGTGTTAAAATGTAAATGTACTTGAAAAAGTGAAACATACTTAGCAAAATATGTGCTGCTTTACAGAAAAATCTACTTCAAAGAAATAACAGTCACAATCTACTCTGTCTCAAAAATGTCTCTTCACTTTCAAGTTCTCTAACTACATGGTTACATTTTTATAGTGTAGAGTCAGCCCTCTGAGCAATCTGAAGATGCAAGTGAGCTTTAAACTCATTAGAATTGCTGGATACCAAACTTCTGACTTTGTGTAGTGGATGTAAATATAGTGTAACCTCTACACCATTGGTAGATAGTAATGGCTTACAACTGAAAAGGATTAGTCTGCCTGAAGCAAAACACAGTAATTTACAGTCACCCTTCCTTGAAGTAGGTGTATCAGTGAGGATTCATTTACAAAGTGTTGAACTAACTGCAGTGAGTTTTTAAATAAAACCAAACACCCCACATGCATTTTTAATTGGCATAATAGCACAATTTCCTGGTTTTGCTGAAAACTGTTGTTTAAAGTCTTGTGTTTGTATTATACCTTGAAAGAAAAATGAAAAGACATGCACTAGAGATTATGTCTGATAGTAAAGCAGAGACCAGAGAAGAATTCCCAGAATACAAAGAGAAGACAGAGCTGCACTTTTGCAAACATATTCATAAATACGGCGTGATTACTCATTCCACTAAATTTGTTAGCTACACATGTACAATCAACTGAGAGTGTACAATTGTATGAATTGTTTAATACTGGATATGAAATATGAATTGCCTATATGTACATTATTTAATTGCTATTGCAAAGCTATGTCTGTGGCAAAGTGTGATAACCCACTACAACTGTGTTGTGTAAGTGCAATAGTGTGATGGTTAATATCCAGAGCTAATTGTTTAAACTTTGTTTCCCTTTTTTAATCTTTTTTATTGCCTTTGCCATGTGTGCAGCACATGGAATAGCACAAACACAGATCACTGCTTAAGGAAAAACTAAAAATTTTAATTTAGTTGCCTTACAGAGTGCAAACATGCTTAACAGCATTGCATAGCAGTCAGCACCACGGATGGTAATGACTGCAGAAATTCTACCTGTTAGCTGCCTAACTCTGTGACACAAGGTGTAAATACAGTGAGCTAAAAAAGAGAGATCAGAGATAAAGCAGAGTCGGAGTCCCACAGTAGATATTTTAGTGAGGGTAGACATAATGAGTACTTGCACAAGTAATATGTCTTTGCATTACTTGTACTTTGCATGTTGCCTACCTGAGTGCAAACACAGTTTGCTGCTTAAGAAAAAAACATGAAAACTTTAATTTACAGTACCTTTATGAGCACAAACAGGCTCAGTGACATTGTGTGACTGTAAGCAGTGCAAATTGCAGAAGTGAATAGAGTGCCCCCTTTTTGTAGAATTGTTAGTACCTGCATGAGTCATAAGTGTAACACAACTAATGATGTTTCATGGGAATGCTGAATGTATTACCTACATGTATTCTTCCTTGTTTTTTCAAATCCAGATGTCAATTGTTTGTGTTCTGTGCCATCTGTATTTGCTTGCTGCTGTGCATAGCACAAACTAGCTTACCTGCTTAAGGAAAAAAGTGAAAAAAATTTAATGTGGTGCCTTCCTCTGCACAAACAAGCTCAGCAGCAATGTGTGGCCATCAGTACTCTGAACAGTACTGAGTGGAGAAAATACACTGTGGCCCAGGTCTAAGTGCAGTGAGTTCATAATCAGAACACAAGTGAGCCACGGTTCAATTCCAGTGGACTCTATATTTTAATAAGGTTGTCACACTGTCATTGCTTTCAAAACTTTGATTATAAAGGTAATACTACATACCGATATGTATACTAGGTTGATTGACAGAAAGGTATCATTACTGTTTGCATACACATATTTTTGTAGGTATCATAGCTCATTAATGACTGACATATGAACTCCAGTTGATTATGTGTGTAATTAGTTTAGTATGACAATGATGATTATATAATAAAAATACAGTTGCACATCTATGAAGGACACAATAGTTTATATTGCTCATGTCAGTATTGTTATCATCCACATGTGCTATGATGAGGTGTGGATGTACTGCTATCCTATGACAGTGTATTCCAAAATGGTATTTGAACTACTGTATTGATGCCGCTGCTGCCATTTGGCTACATGTTCCTTCCATAACAGCTGTAGTAATATGCCTCCTGAGGACTGGAGACATGGGATGATACTATGTATATTGTTGCCTTACTAAGGTATGTGTGCTAGTGGAGTATATCCACAGTCTACATAGTTTTCATTCAACCATCACAGTGACAGCTGTAGTATGGCATAGGTGTACATGTGTATACCTAGTATCTGGAAATGTTATCATTTGACATACAGCAATATTACGTACTAGTGATTACATGGGCACATAATCCTGGGTTCATTAGCATACTACAGTGCTGTTATATACACAAACATATGACATTTTAAGATTCACTTGCAACCTTGTTGAATTTATTGTATGCATTATTGTGTTGTTATTCACATAGATTATACAGGTGTTCCCCAGCAGCATTGTTTGACTATCAGCGTTTGTGTCATTAACTATTCTGCATGAACCTCATCCACCTCAGTCATTATGTGCCCATATATGGTGGCAGGGTCCCACCTACACATTTCCAATGATAAACCTGTTGGCATATGATGTACGACTGATGTAATGATGTGAAATAGGTAGAGTTGGATGACTGTGTTAGCAGTTCTACTGTGTCAAATGTGATTCATACCCAAAGTTTTATTTGGTGGTGATGTACAGCTATAAGTCCAATTGTAGCATAGGCACAACTACAGTATGACTGTACTGCATCATGGTCCTACCACTACATCACATCAGTATTAACACTTGATAGTTTGCATGAACAAATATTGATGTATGTTAGGATTTCATGGCAGTATATCATTTTCGCGGGCAATGTCAAGGAGACAGGGATCATATGGCACATGTGTTGATGTTTGATATGTACTTATAAATTGTTCTCCATGTGTTTGCTTAGTATGTGTATAATATTGCAGTAACAGCTTCTTTGATCATTGACACTTGACTTTGCACTGCTGTAATTTCTGTGCACATGAGCATAGTTGATGCATTGTCATCAGTCTAACATAATGCTGTGCCATTCATTATAAAGGGTCACTTCTTAATTCACACATCAATTGCAAATGCTTCAGAGAATATCCATTGCTATTACATGTCGCAGATGCATGCAATGCCCAGCTGTGGGACATTTGTATGTTTGTCTGTGTTGTCTATATTGTTGATCAGGCAGGGATGCTTTACTCAAGTGTGTCAGATTTGGCACAGTGAGCTCCCACATCTGGTAGCCCATGCAGAACTATTCTTTGGAATGCATACCCATTAGGATTTCACAGTGCAAACCTCTCTTCAAGGTGTTCTACTAGATGCATGTGTGATATGTCTTTCTGTGTTGCACCAAGTAAATACACAACTCAGTGATGACATTGATGCATACATACATACAAATGTTTCAAGCACGAGCATTAATGCCCTTCTAGCTTGTCATTATACCAAAGCACTTGTTCCCATAATAAGTGTCAAGGCTGTTCTTAAAAATATCTAAACTAGTACTTGCTTTAATGTAATTTGGTAGTCTGTTCCATCCATCAGCCACTCTGTCAGAGAACCAATTAGTACACTTCACATTCCTATAGAGTCTTCTACAGAGGCTGTCTAATGACTCTCTAGTATTTTTTGATAACCTCAAACATTCCCAGTGGTAGTTGTCTCTAAATGCCCTATCTACCTGAATAAGATCTCATCTTAGATATCTGTAAGCAACACTGTACAAGTTCAGATATTTTAGTCTTTCATAATAACTTAAACTTTCACATCCATGGATGCCCTTGGTATATTTCTGCTGTACTCTTTCCAGTTTACTCATGCTTATTTTCTTATTAGGTTTCCATATTGTTATTCTGTACTCAAGTTTGGGTCTCTTGTAACTAACAAACAATGACTTCATTATTTTTGATTTTCTAGACTTTATAAATCTTTTTATACACCCTATAGCTCTATAACTATTAATAACCACTTGGTTGACATGATTAGAGAAACTCATAGCTGAATCAACCCATATACCCAGGTTCTTAAATGAGTCTACAATTTCAATCACTGTGTGCTGTATTAAATATTCACCTTTCAATTTATGTCTCCCAAATCACATATGCTTATTTTTTGATGTATTTATCAGCATATTATTCTCCTGTGCCCAAATGGTCAATTTAGTCAAGTTATTTTGCAGATATAGCATTGGATTGATTCTTGCAGTTGGGGATTGTGGTTTATATGTCATGCAAACCTCTCAACTCACCAGGATTGTCCTTGATTTCAACTCCATGTTTAACACTGTCCCTGTTAAACCCTCCAAAAAGTGGACACCTTCGGGGAAGGTGTGGTAAATCTCCCTTATAAAATACTAACAATCATTACAGTTGTACATGTCTGTTCCTGCAGAACATGTACAATAAGTTACAGCAACATATTCTGTCAATGCCGCCAGTTAATTGTCATAATAATTTAAAAGCATCCATGGTTGTGCCTATTTCTTTCTACATTTGTCCAGGAGTCTGTTGATATGTGTCCCTCATTAGTTGAGAGCTATGGTGACAGGTCAGTCATATGCAAATGAGTCATTTTGCAGATCTTCTGAGTATGCACATACCCCCTATTGTATATACCATCTTTGCTAAGTGTCCTCGCCAGTGAACAGGTCATAGGTTCATAGGTTCATAGGGAAGTACTAGGCTATCAGCCCTAGGGCCTATACAAGCCTAGCCAAAAAGGTACCCTGGCATTCGCCACCCAAGAAAATTATTTTCCTGTGCCCCTGTCGAGCAGAGCCACAGAGGTGATCCCTGGGGTAAATTTCCTATTTCCCATCCAATCATCAAGATTTTTCTTGAAGAGTGCTAATGAGGAGCTTTGTTTGCTATAGATAGGTAGTTTGTTCCAGAGTATGGGAAGTCTCTGGGACAGGAATCTATCCCTCCAGTATGTTCTGTTTATTGTGGTGACAAGGTTTAGGTCCCTAGAACATGTAGCTTGGAGGGATTGGGATTTCTTTAAGTGAAACATGTCCAACAGCTCTGGGTTTGACATAGCTTTGTATGTTAGGCAGAGATCGCCTCTGAGTAGGCGATATGCGACGGAGTAAAGCTGGAGTTCTTTGAACCTGTCTGTGTAGGGCATCTGTTTGAGGCCAGTAATCCTCTTTGTGAGGTATTTCTGTGGCCTTTCCAGTTGTTGTAGATGTCTTGTGAGGTACATACCAAAAGGGGCATTGTACTCTATAATGGGTCTAATGAGTAATGAGTAGAGGGGAACAATGACCTCTTTTTTCCTGGATAAGAAACCTTTTGTGATGAGGTGTGCCATGTAGAAAGATTTTCTGACTACTGCGTTGATGTGATTATCAAAGGACAGATTACTGTCCGCCTGTGTCCCAAGGTCTCTTATCACACTTTTGGTGTTAAGCAGACTACCACCTATGTGGTAGCTCATGGGTACAGAGTTTTTACCAAAGGGGATGGCAATGCACTTTTTGGCATTGAGCTTGAGGCCATGGCATTGACACCATGCAGCTGTCTTGGTGGGGCCCTTTTGTAGGATGTTCACATTGTTAGGAGTTTCAATTATGGCTCCTAGTTTGCAGTCATCTGTGAATTTTGTTAGCCAAAGACCTTCTGTGTTAGTCTGTACTTCAGAAAAGTAGATACCGAACAGGAGAGGACCCAGGACTAAACCTTGTGGTACTCCACTTTTCTCTGGTCTGAAGTCGGATTCGGAGTCTGCTACTTTCACAGTGTGGGTTCTGTTAGTGAGCCAGTTGGCAACCCATCTTGTGATATAAGGATTTATACCTAGTTTAGTGAGTTTATCTATAATTCCAGAGTGGGGGATGGTATCAAAAGCCTTAGTGAGATCTAGATAGGCTGTGTGACCCGCCTTACCCTTGTCTATGGCTTTGGTGACTGCTTCAAAGAAGTCTGTCAGATGTAGGACACATAATCTGCCTTTTACAAACCCAAACTGGGTGGGGTCCAGAGTTTGGAGATTACCGATGTCTTTGTTTATAATTTCCATGATGATACGCTCCATGGCCTTGCAGACCAGGCTCAGTAGGCTAATGAGTGGTAGTTCCTGGGGTCCGTGGTGGCTCCCCCTTTGTGGAGTGGGACAACTGCCACTGCTTACCATTCAGTAGGCACAAAGCCTGAGGTGAGGCTATGCTTGAACATGGTTCTTAGGTGGGGTGCCAGTTCATTCTGTAGTTCATGTAGAATGCAGCCTGGGATGTTGTCAGGTCCCATGGATGCTGTGTTCGTGGCTTTGGAGTGTGTGGTTTTTACCTGTGCAGCCATCAACTTTGCATTCTCCTGGTATAGAGATGGGCCCTTTAGGGGTTGAGATGGGGGTAAAGTTAGCACTGAACCTATCTGCCAGGATGTTGGCAATATCAGTTGGTTCTGTATATTTAGTGCCATTGTGCTGTAACTCAGAGCAAATCTGAGTGTTGCCATTGAGATTCTTGACATAGCTATAGAATACTTTGTGGTTGTCTTTAGAATCAGTGGCGATTTTGTTTTTGTAACTAGCTTTGGAGGATTTTATGAGGGATCTCAGCTTCTTACTGAGGCTAACCAGGGAGTGCCTCCAATCATGGGATTTTACTGTTTTTTTGCAACAGTTTCTTCCTTCTGTTATAGAGTTTGTTTATGGCAGGGGATCACCAGATTGGCTTCCTTTTTTAGAAGACTAACATCTTGGTTCTGTTGCAGATAGCATGATCCATGCACTTGTGTAAGTGCTTATAAAGTGCATTTGTGTAGGATTCAGCAGTCATATCTCTATTGTCCATCTGCACTGGTGTCGTGAAGTTTACCACATCTGTCTTAAGAAGCGTGAAGTTTGCTTCGGAGAAATTTTTTACGGTGGTTTCCCTAATGGAGGTGGTGGTGGGATGTGGATGTCTTGGGTGATTACATCACAACCATTCATCTCCAGTGACATCCAACCTTGTGTCTCCATCACATATACACTATCATGTATGTTTATATCATATTATAATCACACAGGAAGTGTAAACAGCAATATGTACTGTGCTATCTATATATGTGCATAATGTTATGCTACCGACTTGTCTTGGAAGTGTACATACATTGACATATCCTGTCTTGGGGATATTTTCATGTTTACCATGCTTTCTTCCTCTATCATTCATGTATGTGCATATTTTCATGAGCACACTTTCTCTGCCCAGTGTATCTTTCCTTGTAGTTTACCCTCCCTCTCCATTATTTTGTTCTGCAAATAATTGCTTTAGTGTACATTGCACTCAGTACAGTTTACTTTACTGTGTTGTCACTGCAGTTATTGCAGTATTTTTAACCCTGGTAGTCATTATGGCTGTCAGCGTGATCTTGTGGAGCAGGTTTACCTGCAGGCAAACTTGAATGCTTCTTCTTTCTCTTCTCATGCTGTTCTGCATGGTTTTGTGGCCAGGACCACTGTGGCTGGCCACAAAACCTTGCTTTTATTAGTGTAAGCATGATGAGTCACATGAGTATGTGATTAGCAATGCTGCCCATCGCAGCACGTAAACTCTGTCTAGGCTTGGCACAAAGTCTACATGCAGTTTATTGAATCCCCAGGAAAGTCTTTTTTAGGGTAAAATTGGAGAATAATAACAAACCAGTGCTGAAAAAAGTGTGGAAAATGAGACTGTTTATAGGCTGCATGAACCAAAAGGATATTTCTGGTCTCATTCTGGATATTTTGTTATACATGTTCCCAATTGTGTTATTCTATGCAAAGTATACACAACAGAAAAAAATACTACTATTAAAATATGTTGGTCTGTGCATGACATGCTTACTACTGTTACGTGCTCTAGGTAAAGTAGACAAAATAGTAAGAAATGCTCATATTTCAAAATGTCTCCATAAGCGAACTAGTGCTAAGTATAGAAAGAAAAAATGCAATAATAGGTAAACAATGTTTGAGTGAAATGTTCAGGGTGATGTTACAAACATCTATCAGGTTCAGGATGATAATCCCACAGATGAAGAAGCTCTCAATGGTATATAACGTTTTTTCTCCTAATGCCTGTGAGCATAAAGGTTGTCATCAGCTTGAATTAAGTCCCTTACAGAGATCCCGGTCAATCATTTAGAAGTCAAGAAGTCCCAAATTTTGGATTTGCCATCCAGGCTGATGTGTTAGCTCAACCTCAACTTCTATGGGATGAGCTGGGATGAGGGCAATGTAATGTAACCCTTTGACTAAAAATAAACATAAGTATATTGGTTTACCTGAAAGGTCATGTCCTCTAAATTTATTATTAAAAGAATTGCTGTAGGATATTGAATGTGTTATGGATCTAAATTCCCCACAACATCTTACAACTGCTATTAAAACACATACAGTATGCTTCACATTATATTCTACTGGACTTTACTGATTTAAAGATAACTTTGTATCCAGTGACCTTTCCACATACTTTGTTTCTGATGGAGCAGTGCTCCATTCAGCTTTGTATACACCTTTACACTTGTTAGTTCTGTATGAGCAGGTATCATTTTAACTTATATGACACTGTCCACAGTTCTGCTCTCAGTTCCCTCTTAGTGACTTCTGCCCCATTATCTTAGAATCCAGATCATAATTTCTAATCCCTTGCCCTAGCTTTAACAAAATTTGGTGCAGCAACCACAGAAGTCATTTTCTTCAGAAAATCCATTATCTTGAAGTTAAGTTATATGAACTGGAGAGGGAAGTGGTGTTTGTCTCCTGTCCAAAACAAATATTATTGTATTTTTTCTATGAGTACTAATTTCTCACTGCAGTCATTTAAATGAGGTGATTGAAACATGATATGAACAAGAGTCTCCAGAAAAATCTGTATGAAGTTAAATAAATCAATAAACAATCACATACAAGGTCCTTTTCTTGCATATTTGAACATGCTGTCCTCCAAAAATAGGCTCACTTTTCTCCCCTTCTATACTAGCTATGCAATATGTAATTTAAACACTGACATGTATTTATTGATTTTTTGATTCATGTATTTATTTTTTGCAGGCTTTGCCCCAGCTGTCTGTTGATCATCAGCCTCCTCCCAGCAAATCTTCTGTTTCTTCCCAACCTGGGAGATGGTGAACCAGATGGACCCATTATTTTGAGAACTATCTGTGGTTAAAACTTTTTTTTCTTATTTTTTTCTCTGGTCCTATTGGCACATACCCAGTGAGGCATCAGAGATTGATGTGAAATGAGTTGTTACCAGAAGATATCTCTTCACTTCTACGGACACATTCCCTCCAAGCTGCCCTGCCCTTCTCCACAAGGCACAGGTAATCATTTCCCTAGTCGCCACCAGGAAAATTGGCATCACCAAGCATACCTCTGTATGTAATCCCCTGCCTCTACCTGGGAGAGGTGAATGGGCTTTATTCTTTTATTTTTCCCCTCCCTGCCTGGTTTCTCCAGTGCTTGGGCCACTAATCAAACACAACTTGCCTGGGTTACAGTCACAGTTTTATCCCTCTGCACCCCAGATCCAATATGGCCTGCATTTATTGATGCATTGATCTGTCAGATGCATCTACTGGTGCTGCTCTTTGCAAACTTTAATGAACAGAGCATTCCGTGTATGTGCTTTATCTTATACCTGGAGTTTGGATATGCATTTCCAGTTGTAATAATGGTATAAAAATTCATTCTGACAATGCCTAACTTAAAGAACTACGAAAACTAAAACAAGCACTGTAGCTTTAACCTCTGTCATGCAGTCTAATAAGAGTTTGACTAAAAGACACTTAATTTCATCTGAAATTAATATGACATAATAAAACAATTACAATAAAGGTAGGGTTTTAAACTAACACTGATTACATGAAACTCATTTGTATCTTTGCTCACTGAATCAATTCCCAGTAAAAACAATATACAACTTTATCTACCCTGTTAATCAGAAAAAAGAGAAAATTCCAGTCACATTTAACATGCTAACCATGTAAAAACAAATATCCAAAAAAAAGTAATGCCACAGCTTGCATACAGCTATTGTTCCACTGCCCAGCTTATACCACCATATGTTATATGCTTAGTGATGAGCGATAACAAAATCAACTATGTCAGTGTGGGAAACAACATGTAGCAATGCTGCCACTGGCAATATAGGTGTACCCTTTAGAGAGCTCAGAAATATACAACAAGATATGCAAAGGATTAAAAGTAAACTGGAAACATGGATGAATAGTCAAGGGCATAATAATTTAAATTCATGGAAAAAGCTCTGAAATATTACCTTTCCAAAGATAAAACTTTATTTATTTACTTATTTATTTATTTATTGCTATTTGTTTACTGGGGAAGTCAGACTGGGCTTAGTAGCCCCTTTTCAGAGGATGCCTGGGGAGAAAAGCTCCACATACAAGCCAGAACACTATATTACATTGTTCTCTCTCTCTCTCTCTCTCTCTCTCTCTAACTACGAGGTTGCACTAAACATGCAAACACACAAAAAACACTACCACGCACACTCACACACACTAAAATCCCCATCCAATATCCTCAAACACACAACACTTACCTGAAACCCAGATAAATCCACAAACCGCACCACACGTCACGAACGTGACACCATGATAGCGGCAATTCGACATTTGCAGATTCGGCATAGTGTAGTTTAGAGTAACTACACTTTCCACTATTCAGTCTCAACATACTGAATTTTGGCATTTCAGTACTTTGAGATTGTCTAGTGAATCTATATATATATATATATATATATATATATATATATATATATATATATATATATACACACACATAGAGTGACAGTTATAATCATTTATAATTATATATAAAAAAGTCTTGAATTTTTCACAAGATGAAAAGGACTTCTAGGTCTAAATTTATGAGAAAAAATAATAGATTAACATGACATAATCATCACAGAGTCAAAATATCACACCAGTTATAGTACAGTCTGAGGCATTTAGTTTAAGTATTCTGACAGTCTGTGACCTTAACTAGGTCAGCAGATGAAGTGAAAGAGGAAAGAGTAGATCTGGTAAAAGTTGTAAGAAGATGAGGAGATACAGTGTATTAGCCTACGGATGTACAGGAGCATGTCTAATTGTAATTTAAGTGAGTTTTAAGTAGAGTTTTGAATGAGGTGGGGCTTTCTGTTGCAAGAATTTTCTGAGGGATAGAGTTCCACTCTGTTGAGATTTGATTTGAATAAAGGGAGGCTCCAAAGCTGTTGTTTGCCTTGGTGAATTTTAGAAGGAATTTGTTAGAAGATCTTAGGGGTCTGTTGTTAGTTTGGGTTTGTACTAAGTTTTAGAGAACTGAACATTTATTGTTCTGGCAAATGATAGAATGGCACATAATAATTTGGTTCAAGTATAAGAGATTGGGTAGCTCTATCCATTTTAGTTGATGGAGAACTATGCAGTAATATTTTCTGTTAGAAAGATTAGTAGCAAATTTGGCAATTTTATGGTAAGAAGCCTCTAGCTTTTTTAGGTCTGTTTTTCTAAGATTAGTGAATATTGGGTTGGCATAAAGTAAGGTGGATAGAAAGTGTGTCCTGGCGAGTGCTTGTCTGGAGGAGTTGGTAAGGTAAGTTTTGATTCTGTAGAGGAACCTTATTTGATGTGTACTTTTTTAATAATTTGACTCAGATGATTGTCAAATTTTAGACTATCAAACGTGACACCTAGTAGCTTAGTTTGTGTAGCTGGTTTGATTACTGTGTTATTGGAAAAGATTCTAAAAGCTGATTTTGGCTGTTGATTTTGTTGTGACTGTTTTGGAAATGCATTAATTTGGTTTTGTTTGGGTTTAGTATGAGTTGAAGGCTATAAAGGTAGGATCTAATGGTAGAGAAGGATTTTTGGGTGGCTTCTTGTAGCTGAGGAAAGGAGGGTGCAGATCAGATAACAGTGGAGTCATCTGCATATTAGGGTGGCAAGATTGGTGGTAGAGTGAAGTTTATTTGTAAAGCTAGAAAACAGAGGCAGGTCTAATATAGAGCCTTGTGGGACACTGACAATGACTGGTAACAGACAGGAGAGATCTTTTTGCCACTTCACAGCCTGTTGGTGGTTGGAGAGATAGCTGTGGAACCAGGACAGGGTTTCCTGAGATAAGTTGAAGGAGGCAAGCTCAAATAAGAGCTTTTGGTAGGATACTGTGTTGAAACTTTTGTATATATCCATAAAGATAGAGGAGACATGTTTCCCTTCATGTTTGAGCTGGTTTATGGTGTTAGTAAAGCATAGTTGTGCAGTTGTGGTGCTGTGATTAGGACAGAAGCCATGTTGAGACTTGGCTGGCAGGTTATTTGTAAGGAGGTGGACAAGTAGTTGAGCATGGACACATTTTTCTAAAATTTTTAAAAGAGGTGACAGGATGGAAATTGGCCTAAAATTAGAGAGTTTTAGTGAGGATCCAGCTTTGTGTAGAGGGATTACATACTTAAGAAATTTCCAGATTTTTGGGATGTATTGCACAGTGATGGATCTGTTGATTAATTATTGAAATGGGGTAACAGATGACATCAGCTGCCAGTTTGAGCTATTCATTTGGCAGCTGATTAGCTGCTAGTGATGTTGGTTTTAGTTTATTTAACAATTTTTTATCTTGTCTGTCTGGACTGGTTTTAGAAGGAAAGAGGCACTGATAGTATTAGGTGTTGGTGGGATGACAAGAGGGTTGTTTTGATTGCCTTTTATGAGTGAGAGAATAGAGTTAGTGAAGAAAGAGTTGAATTGGGTAGCTAAACTTTTTATTGAGTTTGAAGTATTGTGGTTTGAGGTTTTCGTTTGTCATGGATGTAGAAGTTGTTTAATGGAGCCCCCACATTTTTGTGGATTGCAATGATGCTGTTGTTGGATTCTGGTATAATAGAGTATTTTTATCATTTTTTATTGTTTCTTGCATTTGTTCCTTAAGTGGCGATAGTTATTAGAACTGAGTATTCACCTGGAGGAGGATAAACAGTGAAAAACAACCAAAGGTTCCTGAGTATTTTTCCAGATGAGCTAAAATCAAGCAAGCAGTGAGAGAAGGCAGCATATACTGCTGTTGGAGTAGTCTGATGGGTGGTAGTAGTAGCACCAACACCATCAAGAATGTAGAATTACTCATTATAGCTAGCTGATAACATGATGTAGTGTGTTGTGTGCATTTTTGCAGACAACAAATGTTTAAACAGGTTATCAAAGGAGAGCAGCAAATACAGTTCAGGAAATGCACCAGAAGTCATATAGAGGAATACAACAAGAATTAAATCCACATGGTCATGAAGAATTCAGGAAGAAAGACATAAACAGAAACTTTACTTACAGCAACAGAATTGATACTGTCCAAGCAAGTGTCATTTCTCAAAAGCAGAGCTGTGTAAGAATAACAAGACACTGTGTAAAGATGCAAGGTGCATCGCTTGATTTATATACAAGGAAGCAATTTCTTATCATTAAAAATGTGATAGTGGAAGATTTTAATCAAACGAGGCAGTCTTGTCAAAAAAATATTCCAGTGTTTCAAGAATTTATTAGGGAACCAAAAGCAATGCCTCAGAGACATGTGGATAAAAATGATGTTTAGTAGCTTTCCCAATAGGAAGCAGTATGGACAAAGTAAACAGTGCAAGGAATCCCTGCCTGCTCTCATACTCTGTGCTTATGTATTTTATATTTCTGTCATTCAGCGTATACTTTTCCATCTGCATATCAAACCATACTATGTCATTTGCTGTCCTACACTCTGTACTTCATTAATTCTTAATGCATTCTGCTTCTGATGCCTGCTTTATCTATTTTAGAATTGCAGGAGTGCATCAGCCTGCCCTGACAAGGAATTAGCTTATGGCTTAGAAGCAGTACTAGACAGAATATCAGTCTATTTCAGAACTGACAGTCAAATACATGCAAACCTGAGCACAGTTTAGAGGTTCATCAATTCACCTAGCAGTATGTCTTTAGAATATTGGAAGAAACTGGAGTCCTGGATGAAAACCATCATTACGCACAATAAATGCAAGGTATAGCTTTATACAACAATTCAAGTTCTCAGTCAGTAAATAACCTATTATAATAATTATAGGCACTTTGAAAACAAAATGAGGTACTTCATTCATTAAATATTGATACACAGTTTTCAGATGTTCTGAGATTGCTCATTCATTGATGCACACTTAAGTCCCAATGAAGAATTTAGTGCACAATACATTTGTATTCTCAGGACACTAGCTATCTCATGTAATGCCAAATACAGTTATATGGTACAGCCTTTATGCATAGCAAGCATTTCTCTCCTAGCTTGTAAAGTCCACTGTCAGCAAGTTTCAGTTATGAATGTCTTGCTCAGCCATTAACAAATGTGAAGTGCTCTTCAAAGGATCTCTGAAATGAAAAATCATATAATTCATAAGTGCCGATCAGTATGCTAAGTACATCTCACTTTGAGAAACTGGGCACTTCTTGCTGCTTCATGCAATTCATCTGACGCTGGATTAATTATAAACAAACATCATAGCTCCAGGTGAGCAATAGTTACACTAACTACATGACCTTTCTAATGAAATTGTTAATACAAGCATATTAGTAATTGCTGGTTTTGACAATCTCCAGAAAAATCAGTTCTTTACTTCACAAATACTAATCTATATGCTAAAGCAGATTTCTCCTGCTTTCTGATACCATATTGTTTGGTGTCTTTCAGCTTTTTGTAACATAGCATTGAAAAATGGATGTCTCACCATATCTAATTGCGACAGATAATATATCTAATGATGTTTGCCAGGTGCTCTTCATAATTATTCAAGCACAGCAGATGTTTTAGCATATCTCTTGCATACTTTGCTTTACTCGGTTCATTTTCTTCATAGATTTTTTTTAGCTGTGAGAATTCAAAAACATATTGTAAATTATGTGCATTCTGGCAACAGCTACACCAAATAATCCCATTGTGTTGATTATTATTTCCTAAAATATTCATGCAGCTGAATTTGTGGTTAATTTAAGGTAATATAACTGCACTTGCCTTTATCAGTCAGGAATGAAGAGAGACAATATTATTACTTGTGTACTACAACAGTGTACTTCATATAATCACTTCTGAAGTCACACTACATCAAAGAAAAGAGAATTTTCCTTGCACTGAACTCAACAGATAGTATATTTCCACACACAGATATGGATATGGTCATATTAGCATCTATCATAATTTGAATATACTGACACATGGGTGGAATTCAATAAAGCCTACACAGAGTGATTTTCCGTGTAGACATAGTGGCATGGAACTTACATGGAACTAAGCAGCCATGGGATCCAGTAAACAGAGCAGAGAGGCATGCAGAAGTGTCTGTGGCCTGCAAATAACCTCATAAGCAGGTGAATTCCATGCAAATGAGGGTTCTGGAGTGATCCAGCAAGTAGATAAGCAGTCTCGCAGACCCAGTGTTCGTGTCCTAAGTTAACACAGAAAATTTCCATGTACAAGAAAGTTAAAACTGAAGAGGGGCTGTAAAAGCCCATTTAGAAGGTCAGAAATTGCATACTAGGCACAGCACAGATATGTACAAAACTATGCCCTTTGTGTCCAAAAAATAATGCAAAACTAATGTAATATATGCTTTTTAATACCCATTGTGACACCCCTACACTGGCCCAATAATCAAAGAGCCTCAATCCTCACCACTGCCCAAGGAGCTGACACACACACTCTTCGAGGTTTGATTTATATACAAACATGCACACACTCCTGGAAAAGGCTGGCAGAGGTTTCATAACTATGTCCCTTCTGCCAGACTATAAGGTAGTTTCCACTGCCACCAACCACTCTTATCAGCTACTTTAAGGCGCTTAACAAAGGGTTCCAATCCTACTGTGTAATGTTACTATTAAGTCAAATGGTAGTCTTACCAAGAACAAGGCTATTTAGAAGTGGCCTGTACAGTATCACCAAATAGATATTCAAGTACTCTAATTGCTTAAATACGTCTCACTAGTATCAGCCACAAAGATAGGTTTTAAATATATTTAATAATAAATAATAAAAGAAAAAGACAATACTAAATATGTATTCAGTTACATCAGAGTTAAAATCACAGGAAATATTTAAAATAACATTGCAGGACAGTCTCAAATAAATACAGAAAACATCTAAACTAATCTTTACTATATTCTTAACTATGTATAAAAGTGTTACTATGCCCTAAAAAACTAACTTACAGCAAGGCAAGTGCAGATGTGATGATGAGTGGATGTTCTTGTTAGGTCAATGACAAAATACAAAATGCCCAGTCTCTCTCTGAGAGAGTTCTTAAATTAATATCAAATATTACTGCTGGGTTAGCTTGGATGACATCACTTTTTGTCACCTGACTTTACTTCCCAAGCTACCTCCACTGTCAGGAAGTACATGCATTTTTAGCATCTCTCTGTGAAAAATACATATCTCTCAGATGTTTGCAGATCCTGAAAGTCATACAACAATAAAAACGTCTGTATCTCAAATCTTGTAACTACTTCTCTTCCAAGACAATACAAAAAAAATTTCTAGCTCTAGACATTGTGTTTGGTACACTGAAACTGAGAGATTGAGTCAGGAAGGGGTGCTGGCTATCTGGGACATGGAGAGGTGCTGTCTGTGTCTGGTGGTGACCTGCATGTGACAGTGATGTTTGAGTGTGTGCACGTGCACAGTCAAGCCCAGTGCTAGGCCTACACATGTCTATGTTCAACAGCTGTGGACCATACATAACAGAGTGAACATTTCACCATCTCTGGCCATGAACAAGGGAACTGTCTCTGCCAGGAGTGGCCCTTGCACCACCATGCCCAGGGCCAGATGCAGTGCTAGTAGTTGATGGTGAAGGGTTTCTTCTGGGTCCCTGCCCCCAACAGTACCACCCACAACTATGTGCCCATGGTCTGCCACATCATGGTGTGGACAGCACACTCCCTTCTGTAGTGCTGGAGGTACTGCCACTACAGGAGTATGACTGTGCACAGCCACATAGACTCTCAGCAGACGGTGTTGCTGACCTATGTCCATATGTCTGATGCCCACCTCCAACCAGATGTTCCAGTACAAACAACATGCGGTCAAGGACTGACAACATCACACCCCAGCATCTGTCCACTACATCAGGGAAATGATCCATGGTGTCACCAATTTGGTGGTGGGAGTCACAGATGTCAGACTGTGCTGCATCTAGAATCCTGAGCATACATCTTGTGTTGCATTTGAGACATGCCTGTGCCTCCATGACAGACTGAAGCATGCAGTGAGTGACCCGTGATGTGACACCTGTGACAGGTGGTGGATGGGCAGCAGTCCTCTTTTGAGCACCCCCATCAATCTGCCTGTGTGGGACCTCACCAGCTGTCTGGCTATTTCCAGTGTCTACACTCACTGATGCCATAGTTGCCACACTCTTCTGTTCAATGTCACCATACTCTGCCCGATATCTGTGGCCTCAGGGGACTGGGTACATGTGGGCATACTGACAGTGTATGGAGACAATGGGGGAGGAAGTGGGGTGTCAACCCATGGGACAGATTCAAACCCCAGCAATCCCACCTGTGCCTCAGTATGTCCACCATCATAATCAGAGTCTGATGAGTCGCTGACATTAGGTTGTGAGGGGGACAGACTCCAACCCCCACATTCACTTGTGAGGAGGAAGACAAAATAATTACATTACTACCTGCACTATTGTGTGTGGTAATCCATGCACATACATACAGCTGAGGAGCCACAACTGCATTTCACATACCACATCTTATTTCTGACCCCATGCACAACACACAAACAAAATACAACATACACAGACAAGACAGGCCCTTATAACATGCACTGCAGCTTTGTCTGGTTAATGTTGCCAGTACTATACACCTGTGCAATAAGCAATATGTCAGTGTATCTGATAGACCTATGCCTAAAACACAGTGCATCCATCTTAAGCATACTATGCCAGTTATAGTATCACTGCATCACGTATGTACCATCTCCATATTGTGTGTGAACAGGCATCTGTGAGTGATTGCCTCCTGTATAGGAGACTGTATAGACCTTCTCAACAATAAGTGCAAATGTGTTACTGCTCCTGCAAATATAAAACTGTGATTACCCATTCAATGTACTTCAGTTAACCTTTCCGAAATAGAACATACAAGTATTGTACTCTGGCTAAGCAAAACAGTTGTGCCTGAGTCATAATGGCAACCCTTAACATTCTTAGGGTATATATGATCAGTAAGACAACAGTATCACACTTACCAGGAACAGGACCTTGGCCTCTGGCCACACCTGACATACTTATGGAAATGTGAGGGAGAGGTATTGTCAGCAATATCAAATATGGCATTGTTACAGGGTAATATGTGCATATACCAACATCTACAATAGCTAATGTGATACTGCCTACATTGCTGACATTCTGAGTATGTGTGCACAACTGTGCATTAAAACCAACCCCCCCCCCCCAAAGCAGATAGACCTGATACCCGTGTACTGGCATGCAGAGGCTTACACAATGAATGATACAGTATTACAGTGATGAACAACACAGGAAGCCTACCTGGATGCTCCTCTGATGTGGATGCTGTAGCACCCACCACTACGATGGATAGTTGGGAGCTGGTGGATGAACCCAGGTTTGCCAGGAAGTCCTCTGTGGCTGAGAGTGGTTGTTCTGTTGCAGGCCTTCCACCCATGGAAGTATGGTCCCTGGTCACAGTGGCAGCCCTTTGCCATTCAGCATCGACCATATCTGTTGTCCAATGTCAGACCTGCTTGTATGTTCTGTCCTGTAGCCCTATTTGGTTGACTGTTGTGACAAGGTGAGCCCACAGTGCTGCATGTTGTTCATGATGCTGGCGGCTCCTGGATAGCAGAATGTTATGATGCAGTCTGAGGTAATCCAGGATAACATTGTTTTCAGTGTCTGGAAATGGTGGGTGCCTCCTTTGATACAGCCATCCTGAAACAGATCAAGAGAGGAACACATCATAAGACTGGATATGTAGATATCCACTATGTACAGACCATGAACAACCAAAATGGCCTGCACCATCCACTGCTACCTCTCACATCATACCCCACAGTCTATCAACACACTATGTATGTGGCTATCACCAACATAGTAGCAATTCCGGTATGTCCCTGTGTCCCATGACAGAGGGTGCTGTATGTCACCACACCCATCATTGCCATCTAATGTTGTATGTTCCCTTTGGGCATAGTCCCATTACTATGTCATACAGCCATTGCCAGACAAATAGGTGTGTCCTAGTATATGTATATGGGGACAGTCCAGCAACACCAGTGTGCCACAATGACAGACAGCAATGCAAACCTGTTGTAGTATATCTTCCCTGTAGGTGTCATACCTGTCCAGTACACAGATATTTGTGGCATATGCACGTGTGCCTGATATATGTGGTCCTGCTGGCACAAATATGTGGATGTCTGGCAAACGGTTGGCCAATAATTGGTAGTTGCTGTCAGCTTATAGAGAATCTGGCTGTCACACACTAGAACTTCCAAAAAAAGCTTATGCTACAGCAATATCTGTTACTCTATTCATACTCTTGTTTTGTATAACCAATATGTACACTCTGTTGCTGAGGCTGGGCCTGTGTCTCCTCACTAATAATGGCTATGATCAGCATTCTCATCATTGGGGGTTGCCAGGTATGTCAGCCATAGCTGTCAAGCAGTGAGATATGAATGTTGACAAAACAGTGACCTAGCCAGAGTACATCAGGAACAGTCAGGTACACCCTTACAATGTCTGATCTATTCCTGTGTGTGACATTCACAGACTGAAAGAATCTGAATAACAATGCATCATGCGATATGACAGCGGTGTCCACCCTTATGTAATGACAATATATGGAAATCACAATCCAGTAGCTTTCATGCAGGGGCCGGCCATTGTAGGAGGGAGTGAGAGAGCCAGAGCAGTGATTTCATTCACAGCTAGCACAGTTGAGAGGCATGCCTGTAGCTGTTGGACAGCAGAGTATCACCAACATGTCACACCCAGAAATGTACTACAGGCCTATTGTTGTAATCCCTATTTCCCATAACTGCATCCTCCCATCTGCGTCCCATTATATGGGGAGATGTATGACATACCTGCCACAGTGACATATTCTGTATGTGAACAAATCCTCGTAAAAAAGCTTGCTATCTTGTACTCTGTCTTGGTAAAGCAACTTACAGAGCTATTTCCCATAGGCAGTTGCTTGACTTTTGTAGGTCATGCTCATTAACAGGTAATTGCCTTTGCACCAATCCATGGCTCAGACTTGCTAATTGCACCACAGCTGAGTTGCACTTTCATTAGCCAATGACATGGCACCACAGTGCAATATTTAACTCATTACATCCAAGTGATGCCTCCAGGTGCATCTGCAGTTAACTCTTACTGACGCCTCTAAGCGTCAAATATTGCTTGTTCATATTTGCATCAATAATTCCAAAACCATACTATTTACAAGGTTTTAAAAGATTTCATCTTAAAGCCATCCCAATGGCAAACTCAACTGCATTAATATTTGACCTCTGTCTATTGCAGGTAAATAGATATTAACAGTTGTTTTTATGAAATTAATTTGCATAGATATAATTTTCACATTTGTCTAAATATCTCAACAACCAAGTAACACAGACAGAACTCCTTAGTCTCATATGAAAGTGATTGGCTACATGAATAAAATGCTGCTGACAGTATGTGTGTAACTTGAGTGGTTGCTGAGATATTAGTTGTTTACAAAATATTACAAATATAATTGCTACTGCGTTTATTGTGACTTATAAAATTCTGTTTATGACCTAGAATCTAAAGAATACTAACACTATAAAAATAGTTTGTGCTGAAGAGTTTGCCATTTATACATCTTTCATAACCCCTATGGTTTCAGAGATATGAACATTTGTTTGAAATGTGAGGACATAATTTGATTCTGTGAAAAGGCTTAAGCTACGCCCATTGGAAGTTATAGTGCAAACTTCCTGAGCTCCACTGGAGTGCATGAGTTTAGGCCTTCATGTAGGCCTTGGCCTCTTTCTTAGTCTTTGAGATGGACATTACTGAGGTGTGGAGATTACCGAATCACAGAGGGTAGGTACAATTACTGCTCACAGTTGAGATTTATGAGGTATGTCCACAGTTTTGCATGCTTTGTTTGGCCATTATTTGTCAGTTGAGTGTTAAACATTATGGATTGAGGTCAGTAAGGGGGAAGAGACATGTGAGTGTCAGACATCATACCCATCAGAAAACGCATGCTGCTGCAATAGCTGCTAGTCTCTCAGCTCACTATGTTTGTAGGGGCAAAATGTGAAACATGTCCCTGTCGCTAGACCTTTGCCCCCCTTTTATGTATGGGTGTTGTCTGGATCCCTTGTTTTAGGGGATTGTGAGGTATGGTAGGTCTGTAGTAGGTAGCTTAACATACAGCTGCATATGTTGCAAGCTGCAGCTGCTGCTGCAGCCTAAGATACATGGGGGGGGGGGAGTGTGAACACTTCAGAGTGCAGTAAGGTGTATGTATCACTGAGGATGCAGTGTCAGCTCTGTCATTCCAGCAAAGAAGAGGATGAGGGTACCCATAACAGTCCAGTTGAGGCATGTGCTTAAGGTTCATCTGTTATGTAACAGTGCCAATCAGAGAGTAGTAGGCCAAATATTGGTAGGCTATACAAATATGTGCAGTGTGTCCCTACCTACAGGCCTTTGACTTGCAGACATGGGTGGCAGTTAATTCAGTGGCAGTAACCTGTTTTCGTTAAAACTGCAAGGCTCAGTTATTATTTGCTGTATTCACAAGAATGTAATTGAAGTGCAACACACTGGATTCGAACCCAGGACTATGGGTGGCAAAATGTACT
The DNA here is from genome assembly GCF_019279795.1 of Protopterus annectens. NCBI lineage: Eukaryota > Metazoa > Chordata > Ceratodontiformes > Protopteridae > Protopterus > Protopterus annectens. The sequence goes on from NC_056727.1 coordinate 819,266,464, forward strand.
ATATACAAGGCATTTAACAGACTAAGCTACTGAGTCAATGCTGCAGTAGGTGTAGTTGCAAGATATATGTGCATGCATACAGTCTATGACACAGGATTTTCATTAGCATGTGTTGTGTGAAGGGTATGAAGTGCGGCACTCGAAGGTCTGTCATGATTTTCTAACCTCAATCTTTAAAAAATAAGGCAGCAGAAGTACTTCTTAAGTAAGGCAGCCACACAAAGGTATTTCAATGCTCCAAGAATGCCTGTATGAGCGCTTTCATTCCTTTAATTCATTACATACAAAACAGAACTTCATCAGATGCAACGTGAAATTAGGAACCTGTTTAGTAAGCAAAGAAAACATAGATGTGACAATCTTACTAAGGAAGAGGATCATGTGTCGAGGGAATTAATGAAGAATCACAATATTAGGGTGATGAAACCCAATAAGGGGGGTGAGGCTGTCATAATGGATCACTATGATTATGCTAGTAGAATGTTGAGACATTTAAACAACAGTGAATTTTTTACTCCAGCTTTCATGAACAAAATTCATCCAACATGTCCTACTTATGTCACAAGGAAAATTAATATTTTCAATAGAAGGTTGGATTTTTTACTGGAAGACCTTTTTCTGGAATACAGCTTTACAGTTGAGGAAATTAAATTTTTGAAAGTGGAACACCCAAAGGTTGCTTGTTTTTTTGGGATACCCAAAAACCATAAATCTGTCACAGATCCACCAATGAGATGTATAGTGGCAGGGAGAGGAAGTAAAATGGAGTCTCTAGCTAAAATGGTGAATTTTCATTTGAAAAAAAGTTTTGAGGGGAAAGATCACCTTCTGAAGGACTCATGGCATTTACTGATGAGTCTAGCAGAGGCTGAATTTAAGGAAACAGTGATTTTTTTAAGTATTGATGTTATGGATTTATATCTAATTATCCCCCATGAGGAAGGTATGGAAATGTTCCAAAAAGCCCTCAGGGAGGGTACTAGATATTCCAGTGATTCTATTTATGTGCTATCACCCTTATGGAACTGGTATTGGGTAATAAATTTGTCTGGTTTCAGGGTGAGTATTTCAAACAGACTTGGGGAGTGGCAATGGGAGCTCCAATGTTTGAAATGTAGTGCTATGGTATTGGGAAACAAAATTTGTTTTGGAATCAAGGTTTAAGACTAATATCTATAGCTATTATAGATTTTAGATGACATTCTTATTTTATGGACCGGGAGAGAGGAAGAGGCTGATGAGTTTCTTGATTATATTCAGAACTGCTAGATCAAAATTCCTAAATTTTCCTTGTGATATAAGTAGGACATGTTGGAGAGACATATGTTTCTCAAAGAATTCCCATTCCCTGGAATTGACTTTCCATCCATGTTCCTGCCTAACCCTATTTAAGTGAAACTTGGACCAGTGGATGGATAATCAGAAATTCACCCCTGGTCTGGTGCCTATGTCTCTGATGGACAGAGGCAATCTGTAAATAACCCCCTAAATAAGTCAGATTTGTGGGTCATATTTGAGTTGCACAGCTAGGCTTATATGGGCTCTAGTGGTTGTTAGCTTAGTATACAGCAATGAACCTATGAACCTGTGAGATGAGCTGCCAACATAGTTGTCTTTGCAGCAAAGGAATAGGTTGGTCAACAGCTAGTGGCATTTTTCTGAGTCCAAAATGGAGGCAGAACCACCCATCTCTTCTACCATGGTCAATGTCATACTGCTCTCAAAAACTGCCCAAGAGAGATGGAACCTGATGTTTCCTTCATTAATTTGGATGCTATGGTCCTGGTATAGCCATAAAGCTGATGGGTATAGTTTAGAAGAGATTTATCAGACTAAGGACTGAGTAGGAAAATTGATTCCTCCTAAAGATGCTTCTGAATAAAATACTCAGCCACTTGAATCAGTTTTTGTGCATAAGTGTAATATTCTTCAATGTAAGAAAAGTGTTGGCTTCAGTGGAGTGAGATTTTTTTCTTATTTAGGGAAATTAGAAGATGCAGGAGTATAGACATATATTAGGAATTAAATAAAGGCTTTATACGATCACCCCAAATAAGAATCCTGGTTAATAGATCTTACTTTGGAGGACTGATTGCAGAAAGGGGAACCAGTTAGTGATAGTATTTCTCCATGGCTATCTTTACTTTCACTGAAGTCCTGGCCAGCAGTGGTTAGAGAACTTCATGGAGGAGTATTTAGGGAAATTCATGGAGGTGCAAGGCAGTAGGTAGGGCAAACTATTTGCAGGGGAGTAGGTAGGGCAGCAGATGCGTGCATGTTGCTTTTAGACCAACTGAGTGATATCTAATAGTTGAAGGGTCTTTGATAACTTTAATGTTGCAGCCAATTTGCACTGCAACTGGAAAAAAAAAAGACTAAGAATACCACCAACAATATCTCCTGAAAATAGATAGATAGATAGACAGATACCTATCTGAGAGTAGGAAGAGCAGAGAACCATACTGGGAGTGACAAGTTTATAAGGGAAGAATGAAAGAAATATTTAGGTTGGAAGGTCTCTACAGGGAATGCAATGACTACACTTAGCAATGAGAACTTAACGTGATTTTCTCAGAGCATGTTAGAAAAGTGGGATCATAACAATTCAAAATCATTTAAAATGCACTCTGTCAGGCAGGATCAACTAAGTCCACTAAAGACCTTCCCAAAGTTTTCATATGTGGTTAAGTGTTTTCAGCATGAAAAATGAGAATCCTTGAGTGAAAAGGGTTGGGTTACTTATAAGCAAATAAGGGAAGTTTGGGAAGTAATTAACACAATGGATCATAGATTTTAATAACTGAATACAATGCATGTGCTACATAGCTGACAGAATATGGAGGGATAACATAGAAATGTGGTTTTCAAGCTAGGGACCTCCATGGATCATGGGTAAACTGAAAAGGTTTGATTAGAGGTAAGCCAATATTCTAGAGTAGGTGGGAAAGAACAATGATTAATAATGTTAGAAATCTTGTCATGGTCTCATTAGGCAGAAAGATAGCTGAGAAAGACTGAAGTAAATCAGCAGCAATAACTCCACTAGGAAGGAAAACAGCTGAAGCTCAGGCATCTAGAGAAGGTGGTAAAGAATGAGTATGGGGATCCAGCTCCAGTTCCACAGAGGGATAAAGCTCTGACTGCAGCCCAGGTGATCTGGGATCATCTAATGGCTTTGGAGACTGACAGATCTACCAGGGGAGGAAGGGCATGCCCATCCTATCAGAGAGTTCATGCCAAATTGATTACAATATGTATCAGTCTGCCTGGAGGTGGAGTTATGATGTAAAGGTCTCCTATCAGGGTTTTTGCTTCTTCTTTTCTGTTCATAATATCATCCACAATGTCTTTAATAATTCTTGATAATCCTTCATCTTTATAGTATATGTGCCATCTTCCACAATATTTTCCATTTTGGTTTCAAATCCCTTTTCTATTATTTTCATTAAAAGCTTATATTCACTATTATTCAATACCATCAGACTCCAGTTTTTTAATTGACTTCTAACTTCCTTCTTCCATATGAATTTATGTATTCCACTACATAATTCTTTATACGTAAAAACCTTCATTTAACCATTCATTCAAATTTTTTTAAATATTTTTCCAAGCCCTTAATTTTTTATATAGTTCATACCCTCTTCCATCTGATCCTGCAGCCAAATCTATATTTACTTGTCCTAATACTTTATCTAGCTCATTTAAAAAATCTCCTTTTCCAACTCTTTATTCTCTTTTTCTGTTAACTTGTTTTACTTTCCGTGTTTTTTTCACTACCTTGTTTTTTCTTTAAACATTTCTTGTACATATTGTACTACACTATTCATAATCTTACAATTTTTATTTCTCTCATTACACAACCATCTTTCTTTACTAACCTTGTAAAAATATCTTTGCTTATATAGCAATTTTGGTATTTTTTTATTTCCTTCATATAATTCTTTTTCTTTGGAAAGTAATTTTTATCATTATGTTCCAAGTCTTCCAGTGCATCATTATATGCTCTTTTATATTTTTCTTTTTCTATTTTTCTCACATCTTATTACCATGTAAAACATTTTTATTTTATTTTCCTTAAATGTCATTCAACATTCGGACCAGTCTTTATAAAATGTTCTCATAGTAATATGATCTCTCTATAACTGTATTACTAATGTCTCTCCTTCTTCATTTCATGCTTTCTCATTTAACTATTTTATTCCTTTACCTATTTTTATATATTCATTGTTTTCCTTTATCTCTAGCCATACTGCAAGGTGATCAGAAATCCTGTTTCAACTAGCTCTCCTTCTCCTTTAACTAAACCTTCTGCTACTGTAAAATCATTTATTTCAGTTCTATACATACCCCTTTTCTAAGTCCATGAATTGTTCTCTCAAAGTTTTAACTTACCAGATCTTATAAATTTTAATATTTTCTTATATAATTTCCTTTATTTTTATGCTTGCCTATTAAATCGCAATTAAAGTCTTCTGTTATTATAATATTCATATTTATCACTGCATAGGCTAAATCTGGTTAAATAAGTTTTCCATTTCTTTACAATAACATAAGCATATAACATTATACTTCTATGTACTTATTCTTTCCATTTTAAATCTACAACGGTTAATCTTCTCATTTTTGCTAAAGTTACATCTAATATCTTTACTATATTTCTATAGAGTATGGCTATTCCAGAACATCTCTCATTTCCCAAATTTTAGATAATCTTTTCTCCCCATAGTTTCTCTGTTTGTAATATTTAATTTGCTAAAAATCTTGTGTCTTCTAATATAATTACATCTACATCACACGCAATACTCCACTCAAAAATCCCTATTCTTCTTATTATATTCTTAATACTCTTCACATTTATAGAAAGCACTATAAAAATTCTTATTAGATTCATGACGTCATAGCTAATTACTAGATGACCTTTCTTAACAGGCCATTTTAAGCCTAACCAAGTTCATTAACAAAGGAGAGATTCAAACACTGCTTCTTGTGTTTGCGAGTTAAACACCTTGACCATTACACCAAACCCAAGTCTGTGGCTGTATGTGTTTTTTTTTCTACCATTTCTTTTCTTTTCCTTTTGTACTTATCCCTTTAAATTTTCTTTTCCTTTTGTACTTATCCCTTTAAAATTTCTTTTTTTTTGTCTTTTACCTTTTTACCAAGATAATTCTTTTTTCCATTTTAGTACCTCCCATTTTAGGTCTTTGTCATCACTTATTTCAGAACCTTTTTCTATGTCATCTTTATTATTTTATCATCCAATTTTTGTCTATTTCTACTGCTTCTAAAATTTCTTCTTTATTTATTTGCTTCTCTTTATTTTTCTTTTTCCTAACTCTTATTTTCATTCCATCCATAAATGTCTGATTTTGTTACATTTATAATATTTCAATTCACATTCTTTTTGCATTGTGTCCCATTCCCCCAGAAATATACCCTTTTCTTTTGTCAGAGTTACTTATCAAATACCCTTCTTTTACACATGCACACACACACACACACACACACACACACACACACACACACACACACGCACACGCACACACGCACACACGCACACACTCACAAAAACATGTTTTGGGTAGTTCCTTGTATTTTCCAGCACCCTTAATCCCCTCCTCATTTATCATGCTTGGTATATGTATAATTTTTTCTCTTTCTTTTTTAGCACAAAATTACAATCCTAGCACCAGTCCATAAACTCCTTTTGTCATAAACTTTTGCAAAACTTTCATAAGTCCTTTCAGTCTCTCTTTCTGCCTCTTTTCAAAATTTTACATGAATCTTTTTTTTTTTTTCCTTGTTAAATGGCTTTATCACATAAAGATTTCATGGGTTATTGTAGTCTTTTTTTATTTTCTCCAAGAAATGTTTCCATTGAAAAACAGTTTCAGATATAATGCCACAAGATGTCTGTTAATAGGAATAAATTCTCTTACCTCATGTACATTTACATGCAAATAAGCTAATAAATTGCTCCACACTTCATACCTGTCCATTTCCTTATCTTCTTTACTTTGACTCCATACCACATACTTCCAATTTTCATTTTCTTTTGCCTTCTTTTCTGCTATTCCACTTTTGCCTTCTTTTACTTTCTCTGCATATATTTTCTATTCCATCTCATTGCTATTCTTCAGGATTATCTCTGCATCCCCCTTTTGTATTTTCTCCATAATGTCCCCCAGGAAACATCTCCTTCATTTTCTGGCTCACTCTGCACCACCATTTCTTTAAGAAATTATCCCATAACTCTCCCTACTGGATGGTTGTAATTATGCATCCATCATTTGCTGACTCACCCTCACCTCCTATCAAACATGTTTATTTGAAACATTTCCTCAGAATCCTGCACATATTTGCCAGTCTCAATATTTGCTTTCTCCTTTATTTCTTTCACCATTCCATCATCGCTTTCTCTCTCCATCTGCCTCCCTAATTCTCCAGGGTCAGTTAAACTATAAAGGCTCTATGACAGCAACCCTGTGGCATACTAGAGACTGCTTCTACATTTTCTGATTAGCAAATATACACAATTACATCTTGACTGCAGCCAATTAGCCACCTCTTGATCTAATTAATAAGAAATTAATTATATCCAGTTTTAATCAAGGTCTTGTGTATTACATTGAGTGTCAAAAAATCAAATGCCTTGGCTGAAAAAAGAATATAGTTTCACAGGCTAGACCTAAATCATTTGCTAATGTTATTTGGTCATAGAATTCAACCAGATGCGTTAGTGTGGATGTCTTTAATAAAATCTTGTTGGCTTAAATCAACCAAGTCTGTTTTTTGTTATATTGCATTAGATCAACCATATAACTGTCAATGTACTTACCCAGAATTGATATTAAACTCACTGGTCTATAGTTCTTAATTTCAGATTGTTTACCTTTTTTAAAAATTTGTGTGATATTAAATTGTTTCCATGTCAAATGAATGTGTTTGTAGTGAGTAGATTGTTAAAGATGCCATGTAATAACAATAAATTAACAATCACAACTCCAGGAATTTTATCTAGACATGGTGATGTGCTCTTATTTACTGTCCTAAGTGCTTTGCCCATGTTGGGCAAGTGTTAACCTTTAATATTGTGCTGTTTTGTATTATTCTAAGACTGTATGTATTTCCCACCTACACTGACAAACTGATTGATGAAATTCATCTGCTATCCCCTTCAGATCATTGATGACTATCATTTTTAAAGTCACAATTGGATTTTTTTTCTCTTTGTAAGAATTCAGTAAGTACAGTTTGCCTTTTTACTCTTGGGTACGGATAGCTTATTTTCATATAATGGTCTCAAGTTTACTTTTTGATTTTTTTATTATGTTTAATTTTGCATTGCTTCCTATTGTTGAATATTTGATATATGCTGTGAGTACTCTATTCTTTTTCATACATCTTACTTATCTTTATACGCCACCATTTTGGAATATTATTAAACTTTTCTTTTGAAAGTTTGTTAGTTCCACATTTTGTTGCAATATTCATTTTAGTATACTGTAACCAAGGTCTGACCTATTATTCTCACCCAAACATGTCCATTTAGATTAATCCAGTTAACCCCTTATCTTGTTATATTATACAAATCCATAATTATATTTCTTATGATTAATTTGACATCTTTTAGAAAAATTAATCCTGAAGGATACTGAGCTATAATAATTTTTCTTAAGTGGAGGATCAATTTTAAATTTGCTTAATATATTTTTAGTATTAGTGGCAACCAGATCTAATATATTGAGTCCTCTAGTGTTGTTGCCAACCATCTGGCAAATGCCATGAAATTAATGTATGTCTATAATGTATGAGAATAAGTTGACTCAGCAGAATGTAGCATCCAATTTATAGTTGGATAATTAAAATCTCTTAATATTATTTATTATTATATTTTGCCACTTGATCTATATAATCAAAAGATGTAAGATGTTTAGGGTTCTTTATTCTTGGTGTCCGATAACTTAATATTAATCTCACAGTCCCCTTTAAATTAAGAATATCAGCTAACATGTTTCCATTTCTTCATTTATTGAAATCTTACAAGATGGAACACATTTATAAAGCAGTGGAAAAAATCTGCTTCTCCTGTGTGCTGTCTTAGAATATAATAGTTACTGTGTTCTGAGCAGTGTATCTCAGATGAATCACATGCCTCCATTATTGCAATAGTCATATAAGTTTCTTGTTGTAAAATTAAATTTAGTTCATTCTGTTTATTTTAAAACACAATGTGCATTACAAAATAAACATTTTTTTAAAAAAATAATTTATCTGATGTTTCTTGGTTGCTTGTTGTTGAATTTTGTAAACAAGGACTGATTACCTCAGAAATGGTTCTACTCCAATAACCTGACCCATAATGGTTCAAGTATAAGACATCAGATGAGAACATTCACCTGTCATATAGGCAGTCCTCCCATTGTATTATTATTTTAATGTTGTACTCTAAGGTCAACTGCCTTAACCATGTATTGCAATGGTAAGCCTTACAGAAAACATAATAAGTGCATATTGAAGAAAACATTTAGCCAAATTCAATAAATCCTACATGGTCTGTTTCTACCATGTGCACGTCCCAGCACACAGTTTTAGGTTCAGTAAGCACTGTGTAGAGATGCACATCACTGCACAAACATGGTAAATACTGTGGTATGCTAATTACAGCATAAGCAGCTGAATTGCATGCTAATCAATCCAACACTGTGGAGCTATTCGACAAGCTATAAAGTAACCATGTAGACTCCGTGTAGGTTTTCCCTGCAAATTCCAAAGCCTATTGGAATACAGTCATGGAAAGAAAATTATGAGCTGCTGTGCTTAAATTCATTTGTATGTGCAACAGGCCTATGCTGCTGTTGCTGCCAATAGACCAAGGCCAAAAAGGAGAAGAGTCTTCAGCCCCCTTTTAATTTTTCACAACCTACATGATGTGAAAATTGGAGAGCATTACAGGGTGGATGGGGACACACTACAGGAACTCTGCAACTTCTGTTGTCCTCAACTCAGAGCCAGGGCCAACCAGGGGGAACCCATTCCAGTGGAGACAAAGGTATGTGCAGCACTTAGAATTTTAGCTACAGGTACCTTTCAGAGACCAACAGGGGACAAGCTGGGGGTGTCACAGGCATCAGCATCCAGAATCCTCCATCAGTTCCTGAATGCTATGCTCAAACATGCTAGTGACCACATATATTTTCCCCATATTCCTGAGGACTGGGCCAGAAATATGTAGGAGTTCTACCTTGTAGCACACTACCCTGAAGTACTGGGTGCCATAGATTGCAGACATATAGAAATCAAGGCACTACCTGGGAAACAGGGTAGGCTCTACATAAACAGAAAGGACTACCACTCTACTAACTGCCAAGTTGTGTGTAATGCCAAGGGCATTATCTTGAGCATGTGTGCTCACAACTGTGGTAGTTACCACAACTTACATATCTGGTACACCTCCCAACTGTACCAGATGTTTGCTGGGGGACTATCTCCCTTGGTCATTTATTATGGGATGCAGGTTTTGCACTGGAACCATGGCTGATGACACCCATCAGAAAGGCACACACATCCAATGATGAATGCCATAATGAGGCACACTCTCAAACCATAGGCTCATTGGATCATAGGAGGTTACTAGGCTATCAACCCAGAGGTCATTTCAACCCTAACCATTTCATCCCAATGTAATACAATAAATACTCTAGTCAATAGCCAGGAATGTAGTTATTAATGACTCCCACATCCAGGAGGGTTGTGGGTGCTATCCCTGGTAAGAAATTACGGTGCCCCATCCACTCGTCCAAGTTCCTTTTAAACTGTGTCATAAAACTGCTCTGCTTCACATGAATTGTCAGCCTATTCCAAAGATGCAACAGTCACTGGGAGACACATCTATCCCTCCAGTACATCTTGTTCAAGTTGCAGGCCATATTTAGGCCCCTGGAATGGGTAACTCTAGTCCCGATTGATTTACGGATGTGCAGCAAATTCATTAGATTTGGCTCAGAGATTGCTCTGAAAGCCAAGCATAAGTCTCCATTAAGAAGTGTATATGATACTGAGTATAGTGACAAGGACTTTAATCAGTATATGTAAGGCACATGCTGGAGTCCCTTGATCTTCTTAGTTAAAAACCTCTGAGATCTCTCCAATTGCTGCAGGTGCTTTGTACGGTACATGGCAAAAGGGGTGTTATACTCAATTATGGGCCTGATTAGTGATGAGTATAGAGGGGGTTATAACCTCCTTTGCTCTATAGGTGATGCCTTTGCACTAAAGGGACTTTGAACAAACTGGAGAACCACAAGTAAGTCGAATAAAACTGTGAGCAAAACGCTGTAGAACAAGTGCAAACTCCCAATAGGTTTGAAAATACAATTTAATAAACTTAAGCGCTTTCGGAAGGACCTATGCCCCTCCTTCTTCAGAAGTAACAAACAAATGAGTGAATTCAAACAAACAGTTTTATTCGACTTACTTGTGATGCCTTTGCAATCAAGTGTGCTATGTATAAAGCCTTCCTTACTACAGTAGACACATGGTGGTAAAAGTTAAGGTCGCAGTCTACTTGTGATCACAGATCTCTTACTATATCATAGGTATATATGGTATTGTTGATAATTTGATAGTGTGAAGGGACATTGTTTTTACTGAAGGGAATGATGATGCATTTCTATGTATTCAGTTTGAGAGTGTGACTAGGACACCAGTTGTTAGTCTGTGTAAGACCCTTCTGAAGTATGCTGACATCATTTGGGGATTCAGTAACTGCACACAGTTTGCAGTCATCCGCAAACTTGGTCAGGCACAGCCCTTTAGTTTTGGACTGAATTTCTTAGAAGTATATACCAAACAGTAGGGGGCCCAGCACTGACCTTTGAGGCACCCCACTGGTGACAGTTCTGCTGGCTGATGTGGAGTCACCCACTTTGATAGTGTGTGACTGGTTTGCGAAGTTTATTGGTAATGTCTGAGTGTGGCATTGTGCCAAAGGCCTTTGCCAAGTAGAGGTACACCATGTGCACAAATTTGCCTGTGTCATTGTTCCTGGTCACATTTTTGAAGAAATTCACCAGGTTTAACAGGCAGCATCTGCCCTTGATGAAGCCGAATTAGGTCAGATCCAGTGTTTTGAAGCTGCTTATGTCTTTATTTATGAAATCCATGATGATACATTCCGTGGCTTTACAGATGAGGCTGGCTAGACTTATGGGTCTATAATTCCTTTGGACCATTGCTAAGCCACCTTTGTGGAGGGGAATAACTGTTGCTGTTCTCCATTTTGCAGGAAAAAAGCCAGTGGTTAGGCTGTGATTGAATAGGGAACTTAATAGTGATGCTAGTTCATGTTTAATTTGTTTAGAAGATGGCCTGGTATGCTGTCTGGTCCTTTTGCTTTTTGCCTTAAACAAGGCTTGAATGACTTCCTCTTTGCATATGTAGGGTGGGGAGGGAGTGGTGGGCAAGGTTTATGATAAGTTTGGAGGGGATAAGGGAGTGACTTTTTTGCTAAATCTGTCCACTGGCAGGTTTGCTATCTCTGCAGGATCAGTGTGTGATACCGTAAGTCTCTAGTTTGGCACATGCTTGGGACCTACCTTTTAAGCTATGTACATAGCTGTGAGAGGCCTTACGCTTATCCTTGGCTGTCATTGCTATTTTTTTTTTCAAAGTTACCCTTAGAGGATTTGACATGTTGTCTTATTTGCCTGTTGAGGAGGGTGCTTTTCCATTGTTGAAGCTTCGCCCTAGTTTTCTTAGAGAGCAACTTTTTGCATTTGTTGTAAAATGTGTTAATGCTGAATAGGGTGGCTTTTATTTTACTTAGGGCTCTGGTTTCGATTCTCTCTGGAACAGCCAAGTTTATACATTTATACAAGTTATTGTACAGGGATTTTATGTAAGCTTTGGTGTAGTTACCACTTCTAGTTGGTGTGGGGCTTGGAATGCATTGATACAATCCCTTAGGAGGGTATAGCTTGCTTTGGTGAAGCTTTTTAGTCTGACTTCACCCTTTGTGAGTTCTGTTGTTAGTTTCAGTTCAAAAGCAACTGATTTGTGATTAGATTTAACTAATGAGGGTCAAACAGTTGTGGTGGTGCAGCTGTTTGTAATGTTAGTGAGGACCAGATCTAGTATGCTTGTTCCTCTTGTTAGGGTTTGAATAATTTGTTCCAGGGGCATTTGAGTTAACAAAGTCAAGGAACATTTGCACTAGTGAGTTAGGGCTAGAGTAGGTTTCCCAGTTGATGGTGGGATAACTGAAATCCCCCATGAACAATGTTTGGCAATATTTGGATTGACTCCAGTTTGGTGAAGTAGGCCTCATGCACATCATGATCCATGTAGGGGGATCTATAACTAGCTATGAATTGAATGGGGGTCTTACCCACAGTAATCTGAGCTTGGAATAACTCCATTGAGTTGCCCAGTCCAACTAGTCGGGAGGTGAATCTTTTCTAATATAGATAGAAACACCACCTCCTTTACATACATACATACATACATACCTACAAATGTTTTAAGCATGGGCATTAAAGCCCTTCTAGCTTGCCAATATGCCAAAACACTTGTTCCCATAATAAATGTCCAGGCTGTTCTTAAAAATATCTAAACTAGTACTTGCATTAATGTAATTTGGTAGCCTGTTCAAAGCATTAGCTTCTCTGTCAGAGAACCAATTGTTACACTTCTCATTCCTATAGAATCTTCTACATAGGTTATCTGATGATTCTCTAGTACTTTTTGATAACTCCAAGCATTCACAGAGGTAGTCCCTAAATGCCATATATGAGTGAATAAGATCTCCTCTTAAATATTTGTAAGAGACACTATACAAGTTCAGATATTTTAGTCTTTCATAATAACAGATTTTCACATCCATGGATGCCCTTAGTATATTTCCGCTATACTCTTTCCAGTTTATTCATGCTTGTTTTCCTATAGGGTTTCCATATTGTTATTCCATACTCAAGTTTGGGTCTAATGTAACTAACAAACAATGACTTCATTATGTTTGATTTCCTAGACTTTATAAATCTTTTTATACAACCTATAGTTCTATAACTATCATTAGCCAATTATTTTATATGATTAGAAAAGCTCATACCTGAATCTACCCATATACCCAGGTCCTTAAATGAGTCTACAGTTTCAATCACTGTGTACTGTATTAAATATTCACCTTTCAGTTTATGTCTCCCAAATCTCATATGCTTAGTTTTTGATGTATTTATCAACATATTATTCTCCTGTGCCCAAATGGTCGATTTAGTCAAATTATTTTGCAGACACGCCTTATCTGTAACACTTGTAATTAGTTTACCCAATTTCAGGTTATCAGCATATAGACTGTAGAACACATCAGATGAAAAAATACGGTCTGAAAGATACAATCTAAACAAGTAAGGGCCTAGTACAGAGTCCTATGGGACACCTTGACTGTAACCAAGGATTTCACCTGTCCAGTTGGTGTGTGATACTTGCCATGTCCTATTTGTAAGCCATGCACATATCCATCTTATAAGCAGTACATCAATACCTAGTTGTACTAATTTACTGATCAGTGTTTTGTGCATGACCCTGGCAAATGCTGAAGTTAAATCTATATAAATCACATCACATCACAATTTTTCATTCATAGCTGTTATTATATTGTTATAGAACATCATGTTACAGGTGGTAATAGATCTATTTTCAACATATGCATGCTGATATATGGTTTCAAGTCACAACCTATCCAGTTTTGACAATAACTTATCCAGTATTACCTTCTCCATTATTTTTCCACAACATGAAAGTAGACTTAAGGGTCTATATGATTCTGGGTTTGTCCTACTCCCCTTTCCCTTAAAGACAGGTTTAATAAGTGCATGTCTCCAATCTTGAGGAATCTCCCATATTTATATGACCTAGTAAATAATAAATGTAATGGCAGTGTAAGTTCTTGCTTAAGTGTTCTCAGGTCATTGTTACTTATTCCGTCCCCTCCCTGTGCTTTGTTTGGATCCAGTTTGCACAGTTCTTTTTCAATATAATCAAATTTTATTCCAGTATCTGGGGTTACCTGGATGTCACTAGGACAACTTACCACCCCCTTTGTGGAACCAAACTGTTTTGCATAAGATTTTGTAACTATATCTATAATCTGTTGTGTCTGAGAATAAATTTTAGAATCTGCACACAGTTTATCAGTTTGTATATCTTTACTCCTTCCACATCTTATGTATCTATAAAATGGTTTCCTATTGTGCATAATATCTTTATATAAATTTTATTCAAATGTTTCTTAAGCTTATCGAACACTATGCTTAATCTGTTTGTCCAGCTTATTTTGTTTATTTCAGTTTTCAAAGTTGTAGTTCGGCCTGTCTTCCATTTCTTATATTTTTTTCTCTCTCACCTTAATCGGGTATCTTGTTCTTAAGGAAATATACCCCTCTGATTTTACATGCCTAGATCTTGATGTTAAACATTTTTTTGACTTTTTGCACTCAAACAATGTCTCTTTCAAAACTTTCCACACTCCATCTGCAGTTTTTCCACTGAACACCTCACTCCAGTTTTATATAGTAACTGTTTTGCTTCCTTATAATCTGTAATTAACCTTCTGTGCATTGACTTAGATTTCAGTTTGGCAGAATTATCTAGCAACAAATTAACCTTTATGACCCCATGATCACTGCACATCAATGGTGGTAAAATTTGACTTGAAGTTACAGTAATTTCTTTGGGAACACAAACAATATCTAACATATTCTGTCCCCGGTAGGTTTTTTTTACAATCGGAAGCATTTGTTGTTCCTGAATATATTTTGTGAATAATTTATTTACTAACGTTGTTGAATCAATATTATTCCAGTCTATTTCTTGTAAATTTAAGTCCCGAGCTAATATTATTCTTCCCTCCTGTGTTTCATGTAAGAAATGTATGAATTCCTCTAGGTCATCTGCACTTGACATTGGTGGTCTGTACACTCCAACAATTGTTATATGTTCTAGGGTTGTCTTTACTGTCACAGTTACACAGTCTATAGTATTGGTGTTATCACTAAACTTGTAATAATCACAGGTCTCATAACTATCTTTAATCCCTACAAAACACCTCCACCTGATTTTTTTGCTAGAATGTCTATTACAGTAAAAACATTTATACCTTGACAGAATTGGTTTCCAGTCATTGTTCTTTAACCATGTTTCACAAACTATAACAACATCAATCTTGTGGGAACGTAGCAAATGTTTTAATAAAAAACTTTATTATTAATGCTCCTAGCATTAACAACCATCAGAGATGCAACAAATGATGCTATCTGTGAACTGTTACATTTTTGACATGGCAAAAATCCTGGCTAGTGTTTGTCAAATATTTCAAAATATCTGCTGCAAAAATTATCTTCCCTGATCTAGACAAATGCACACCATCCTGTCTGAACACTTGTGCCCAAAAGAAAGCTTGGATGCTCTACACATTTCCATTTTTTAAAACAGGACATTTTTTTTCATGTAGGTGTTTATCCAAAAAATCTTTTCATTCACAGTGACCTGACTATCCTTTCTATAGGTGATTTGTGAAAAATATGTCCTAACACCCGTACAAGCTACACTATCTAGGAGGGCTGTCAGTTCCTGACTAATAGCCAGAGAATCTTTGTTGGTGACATCATTTGTACCAACATGAATAAAAACAGATCCATACTTCCTTACATTAAGGCATTACAAGACTTGTTTCACATCTTCTATTTTTGCTCCTGGCAAGCATAACACTGCTCGATGTTCATTATCATCTCTGCAAATATAAGTATCGGTTCCTCTAATAACCGAATCTCCAATTACAAGAATATCTTTGCTGACCATCTCTGAAGAATCTTCAGCTTCTAATACATTCATTTCTGCTCTATCAATTGTTATAAAGGATAGATCTTCATCACTATTAGTCTTATTAATTTCATTGTTTTCACTGTGTATTAAATTCTCATCCAGCTGGCATTGTAAATCCACAGCTTGAGCCATGTAGTCAACATCTGTCTTTCTCTTCTTTTTTCTTACAGTAATGTTCTTCAGTCCTTCTACATTCAGTTTTGATTTCTTCCTTTTCACCTGACCCTTGCCTCTTTTGTCTACCTTTTCCATTGGAAAGGTGATGCATTTTTCTGTAGACTGAGGGTTTTCTGATAGACAGATATCTTCATTCCCTGTCACCAGTGTGTTACATAACAAAGCAGAATCCTTTTCACTACATATTCTCTTTCCTTTACAGTCATTAGTCAGTTTCTTTTTCTTCCTTGTTATTTGTTGAGAACTTCTTCCTTTCTTTTTTTGTTTCCTTCTAAACAAACTGGATCCTCAGATTGCTGAGTACTTGTGTTAGATATTAACTATGTTGTAAATATGCTGAAGGAAAAAATTTGCTTGAATATATGTATAGAGTTTACAATGTGCATTCATACTATATGTATAACAGGCAGGCTTCTCTTCACAGCATCAGGAAATGCCTAACAAAGCAATACTGGAAAACAAGCATTACATGATTTTCTCATGTTTGTAGAACAAATATCTATTAACAGACATCCTTTTTTATAAATTCAGCAATACGTGATGTTTTTCCAGTGGGAACAGCTTATACAGATGTTTCCTTTCAGAATGGCATCCTCACATCAGCAAAAGTGCTTAAATCACAAAAGGACAATAGAAAAGTCTAAAAACAGACATTATGTGACTTCCCACATAAGGCCAGAAAAACATACCAAGAGGAAATGGGTGCGTGCCTAGCTCTGTATATAGCAATTGTAGTAATTCAGTTATGTGAGAGAAGGACAGAGAGAGGTATTTTGTAGAAGTCATCATTCATATCTGTAATGAAGGAAAACTTTGTAAATATATGCTACAAATCTGACAGACTACGTGTGGTTTGTTATAAAATAAGTTATCTGTAACTGTGCTTATAGCTGCAAAATATATTTCTTTATCAGTGTGCAATTTGAAAGGCTTGGTGCTTTAAACAGACTACAGATGGAGTCATGATGTGTTTCTGATTCAGCAGTAAACAGCACAGCAAGACTGTATGTCTTAAGAAGACTTCAAATCCCACAGCAAGCAGCAGCAAGCAGTAAGCAGAGCAGCTCAATATAATTTTTCAATGGTGACCCTGACCTGATACAGCAAGCACCAAGAAGCAAGTAAGCTCCAGTAAGAGCTCCATAAAATTTTTCAGTGGTGATCCTTTGACAACGTTCCTAGCCTGTATCCAAAAACAGGGGGAGTGAATGGGTAATGTCACTCCTGTAAAAGCACAGTAACGTTTATGTGAAGTACTTCAGATTTCTACAGTTTTCAACAGTTTGTAGCAATACAGTTTAATAGACGTCTAAATCCGGTGAGACTGCATTGCAGGAAGGTGGAGCAGTTCCATAAATTCTCCAGAAAAGGTACAAGATGAAGTTGTAAGACTGAATCTGCCAGTTTTGCTGTACCAACTTCACAAGTGACTACAGAAACTTTTCAACCATCCACAATAAAGCAGCTTGGCCATCTGCCTGTCTGTTGACTGGTAAGAAAATTATTCTGTGTTACATACAGTATGAATGCCACAGAGGTAATAATAATAACAGAATAAATGTAAATACAGCATATTAGCAAATGTAAAACCTTATTAGGGCAAGTTAATAGTAAGGCATTATGCAAATGGATTGCAATTTGATAGTAAGGCATTATGCAAATGGATTATAATATTTGACTGGTATCTGAAATAAAATCATGTGTGGTATAAAAATGTTTATTGTGTGTACAATGTCATAAAATACAGTGCATGACATTATCCAAAGGTTAGACTATACAGACAAAAATTGTAAAGGTAAAGAACCAAGAAAAGTTAATATGTTGACATTATATTCAAATGTTAGACAGTTATGTTCTGTCACCAGATGTAAAAGGTTTATTTCAGAGTTGCAACAACATTCAAATCAGTTACTGATAGAAACTCTAGTACATTTTGTTACAAAGAAATGTAATAAACTTCTAAAAGACAGACACAATGAGTTCAGGAAGCTTAGACAAGTTATACACACATCTTTTCAAAAGTGCATAGGAGTTTCAAATTCAGCAGAACAGCTTACTAAAGAATGTCAGAAAGATCATACAATATTACAGGAGACTCTTAAACAACAGTTGCAGGATAAAGGAAATAAATTAGCTCAACTGACAAAGACTGGGAATTTCCTGCATACACAGTTAATCTGTGCAAAAGAAATATATTTTATAATATATTTATGTTTTGAAAATGGTTAAGCATGCATGCTAGGATGGTAGGGACATGACATGCTTGTATAAAGATATACAGATACAAGACAGACATGCATGCGTGTTCTTTTCATCTAGAGTATATTTGTTTACAATGCACAAAAGCAAAAGGCAGACAACAGCAAATATAAATAAACATATGTTATAATTGTATAGTAACACCAAACAGTTAAAGTTCTGCATTTTAAAAATAAATAAAATTACAGATGGTATTATTCAAACAGTTTTTGTAAAATTAATGGCAGGACAGTTAAATAGTTAAATAAATAAAAACATATATATATATATATATATATATATATATATATATATATATATATATATATATACTGAAATCCATGTAAGGTAATTGTAAAATAATCCCCGGGATTCATGAAGCTCGGCGCAAGGCCGGCGTAAGGGCTGCGCCGGCGGTGCAGTGAATAGCCGGCGTAGTAGCGCCATATGCATATTAATGAGAGTGCACCGCAACCACAGACTTCGTGCGTAGTGTACGTGAGCGAGCCCAAGTAGGATGCGTCCGGAGGCGTGGCTAAGCCGGCATGCGGTGAGCAACCTAATGTGCTGACTGCCACGGTCCGCCCATAATAGTAATGGCAGCAGCCAGGGCCCGTGCAGAATGAAACGCACGTAGAGTATGCAACATAGTACCGTCCCAACTAAGCGGAGAAGCAAATACAACCCACGAAGGCTTAAGTGTACCTGTCCAAGGAGCAAAGGATACGCATGAGACCGCGTTGTTCATAATGCACCGTCAGTGGTTATACTCAGAGAAGGTGTACAGCAGCATGTCCAGTAGCGCCGCACTGCGACATAGGAGTAGCGACTAAGGTCACCACCTGTCCCACTGCGAGGGGCAGTCCCTCTATGGGCAGTTGTGCCCGGAAAAGAATATTAAAAATGGCAAATGTGCTAAGATTGTAGGACATAATGATATCCGTAGTTAATGTAATGGTAGCATGAATTGGTTATTTCTGTAACTGAAATACCTAAATGACACAAGAAACAGAATAAGCAACCAAACTGCCACAACAATAAGCTTTTATTTAGGCAAACAAGTGAAGTTCTATGCTATATAGTGACCGTGTGTATGTGTCGGTCTGTAAACTCAGATGTGAGTCCCGGAAATATCCCACCTTGGCAACTGGAAAAGGTGGCAACCCCAGTAGCGACATGGGCATGGTCACCAGGGTTACCAGCTGTCCCAATGTGCCGTGGACAGTCCCTCATTGGACAGTTGTGTCCCTGCAAAATTCGAAAAAATGGAAAATGACCTGAGATTCCCTGCCAAAAATATTCCATAATATACATGTAATAGTAGCATAAAACATATAAATTGTATATGAAACACATACATGGCATAAGAAACTGAATAAGGAACCCAAATGCTAACAGAATAAGTGTATATTATGGCAAACAAGTAAAGTCCTGTCAACTCCACTTACTGTGGGTATGTGTTGTCCTGCAAAATCCGATGTTCCCACAAAACATGTCCCACTATGGTCATTGGAAAAGGTGCCAACCATAATGGTCACAAGCAGTAGTGACAGTACATAGCTGGGTAGCTGTGTTGACATAACAACAGGAAGGAACCAAGATACCTTAAACACAGGCAAACATGTGCATAGCAGCATATCCCACACCCAGCAACGTCTCTGTCGCATACACTGGATGGCGTATGTTGAAGTGTAATATCAGAAGCAGAACCCATGCATTCAGATGTAATACACAATAGCCTCATTGTAGCATGTAAGTCCCACCCATGTACACCTGTGCACCCAAACCTGCTAGCATCCGTGTGCAGCTATACACCTACACACAATGTGCATACCTGAAATGTGGTAAGATGTTTGTGTTAGGCAGTGCCACTTGGCAAAATCATCCCACATGTCACCAACCCACCTCAGGTACAGATATGGAAATGGCTACATGTGAATGTGTCTGCAGAATGTGTACATCCTGCATGTGGTATGTACCCGTCCAAACCATATAGGTTTGCATACGACACGGTGCACATAACTGTACACATGTGGACAAGTCGGGTTGTTGAACCACCGCATCGATGATTAGCTATGCAGAAGTCGAACACATATAGCGGAACATGTGCCTACCAAACAGGACGTCCTAACAGGGTGCTACAGGCAAAGAAGGGGAAGGTGGGACATCACATGTGGAGAGTATGCGTTGCGGACGGCCAAATACACACAGTCAAGGTAAAGGACGGAACAACATGCATATGGCGGATGGATGTTGTTCGAAAAATATATAGAAACACATATGAAGTGCCAGTTTAGACTCGAAATACTATATAATGCATTGAATTGTACCGTACAATATGGCAGTAGAACTGATCCTGCATGTAATTGGTGAAGCTAAGCTGTAGTGTGATGGAATTCTGACCCTGGCAGTAACCAGTACAGCAGGCTTATGTCTCTCAGCATTAATTATCTGCTGGGTTACAGAACAATAAATGTATGTACATGCATAACATCACCCCTTCCCCTGAGGAGGATGGCCTTGTGAGCTCTATCGAAGATAAGAGTACAACTCCTTACCAGAGACAAAGCAACGTATTAAGAAATTAACTGACTACTGTATCGGAACAGTCCAGGGTCCTTGAAACAGCTACAATCACAGAAGGACACTGTAATTGACCAGGTGCCTTGCAAGGCTGTGTTATTCTCATGGGAAAACATTTTAAAAACACGACCCCAGCACCCACGTATGTATGGACTATTGCGGACCATAGTGATAGAAATGCCCTGTGACCGTCCACGTCAGTGAGGTGGGCAAAAGCTGATTGTAAACACTATATAAAGAAATTGCTTACTGTATAGAGTCAGACAAAACTCTCATACTTGGACTGTATATTATTTTGCTTGCCTGTGTACACTACTAAAACGTTGTGAACCCGAGCCTCCTGTGTTATTGACTGTCACTTAGAAAAGCCTACTGATAACTACAGTCTGGTTTTAACAACTTATTTGACATAGTGATCCTTGTAATCCGGAATTCCCTTGGTAAGCTACAGGTCAGAGTGCATGGGTGGTTAGAACCAATTTTTTGTCAGAGTTACTTATCAAATACCCTTCTTTTACACACGCACACACACACACACACACACACACACACACACACACACACACACACACACACACACACACACGCACACACACACATACGCGCACACAAGCCCACGCACACACGCACACACTCACAAAAACATGTTTTGGGTAGTTCCTTGTATTTTCCAGCACCCTTAATCCCCTCCTCATTTATCATGCTTGGTATATGTATATTTTTTTCTCTTTCTTTTTTAGCACAAAATTACAATCCTAGCACCAGTCCATAAACTCCTTTTGTCATAAACATTTGCAAAACTTTCATAAGTCCTTTCAGTCTCTCTTTCTGCCTCTTTTCAAAATTTTACATGAATCTTTTTTTTTTTTTTTTTCCCCTTGTTAAATGGCTTTATCACATAAAGATTTCATGGGTTATTGTAGTCTTTTTTTTATTTTCTCCAAGAAATGTTTCCATTGAAAAACAGTTTCAGATATAATGCCACAAGATGTCTGTTTGTTAATAGGAATAAATTCTCTTACCTCATTTACATTTACATGCAAATGAGCTAATAAATTGCTCCACACTTCATACCTATCCGTTTCCTTATCTTCTTTACTTTGACTCCATACCACATACTTCCAATTTTCATTTTCTCTTGCCTTCTTTTCTGCTATTCCACTTTTGCCTTCTTTTACTTTCTCTGCATATATTTTCTATTCCATCTCACCGCTATTCTTCAGGATTATCTCTGCATCCCCCTTTTGTATTTTCTCCATAATGTCCCCCAGGAAACATTTCCTTCATTTTCTGGCTCACTCTGCACCACCATTTCTTTAAGAAATTATCCCATAACTCTCCCAACTGGATGGTTGTAATTATGCATCCATCATTTGCTGACTCACCCTCACCTCCCATCAAACATGTTTATTTGAAACATTTCCTCAGAATCCTGCACATATTTGCCAGTCTCAATATTTGCTTTCTCCTTTATTTCTTTCACAATTCCATCATCTCTTTCTCTTTCCATCTGCCTCCCTAATTCTCCAGGGTCGGTTAAACTATAAAGGCTCTATGACAGCAACCCTGTGGCATACTAGAGACTGCTTCTACATTTTCTGATTAGCAAATATGCACAATTACAGCTTGACTGCAGCCAATTAGCCACCTCTTGATCTAATTAATAAGAAATTAATTATATCCAGTTTTAATCACGGTCTTGTGTATTACATTGAGTGTCAAAAAATCAAATGCCTTGGCTGAAAAAAAGAATATAGTGTCACAGGCTAGACCTAAATCATTTGCTAATGTTATTTGGTCATAGAATTCAACCAGATGCGTTAGTGTGGATGTCTTTAATAAAATCATGTTGGCTTAAATCAACCAAGTCTGTTTTTTGTTATATTGCATTAGATCAACCATATAACTGTCAATGTACTTACCCAGAATTGATATTAAACTCACTGGTCTATAGTTCTTAATTTCAGATTGTTTACCTTTTTTAAAAATTTGTGTGATATTAAATTGTTTCCATGTCAAATGAACTGTGTTTGTAGTGAGTAGATTGTTAAAGATGCCATGTAATAACAATAAATTAACAATCACAACTCCAGAAATTTTATCTAGACATGGCGATGTGCTCTTATTTACTGTCCTAAGTGCTTTGCCCATGTTGGGCAAATGTTAACCTTTAATATTGTGCTGTTTTGTATTATTCTAAGACTGTCCCCGGGATTCATGAACCTTGCACCAGGCGCCCGCATAGCGTCGGCGTTATAAAGCCAAATATGGCCACCGAGCGATTCAGGTATGAATCAATCCCACGTGCACTACCGGGCGCGGACCTGCCGCCCTGGCGCCGGTATGCTAATCACACTGTGTGCGGTATTGCACCATGCAAATGAAGGCAAATAGCGATCCACGTTGGGCGAGGCGAAGGAGCACGGCAATGTAAACCAAAAAAAACGGTTTACATTTAGCCAAACATGACCAAGGAGTAATGGAAGGCTGTCAACGTCAGGTATCATACAGGTGCAATATGCCAATGGCGAAAGGCACCGAGAATGTCCAAAGAAAACATGCACAAACTGTAAATAATGACATAATTGTTATGTACGCAGAAACCACAGCAGAACCCCGGATATGTGCACAGAAGGTGCAAAACAATTAAATAATATGAGAATGTCCTAAAAGAGCAGTATAATACACATCAGATGCACAGCCACCACACACCATAGTATGTATGGAAAGCCTCAACCCCAGCGCAAGGGTTGTCAAGGAGTGGTGGCAGTGTTCGGCGCCGTAACCATGTATTAGCAGTCAATGCCATGCAAATGAGGCAGATAATAGTGAATCGCAAAACCGGCGCCGGTGTAAGGATGGAGCAAATGGCGCAGCGGTAGTATACCGAGGAGTGGCCTACACGGGATACATGTCAATCGCAGAGAGGTGTGCCACTGTAGGAGGAAGCACATTGGAGGCCAGCAAACATGGGCTGTACAATGCACATCACAGCAGCAGGATCGGGCGGTGAGGAAATAGATGCGGTGAGAGTACATAATGCCCATAGATGCATGTGCACGAGGATGACCACGCTCCCCAACCCAGTCATGTGACGGCCTCCCCGTCAACAACCACGGATATAGGAAGGTAATGCGGAGAATATGAGGAAATGCGGAAGCAGTGTAATTGGAGCCGTAATGAGCAATCAACACCAATCAATCCAGGAAGGGCAAACGGCGGCAGCTGACAACTCTGCATGCAGACTCCTGCACAACGGGAAAGGGGAGGCATAGGAATGCAAAGATAGTAGGGGATGTAGTAGAAATGCAAAGAGCAAAGAACCGAAATAGCACAGCCAAGTACAGAGGTAGCATAACGGCGGCGGCAGACAAAATGCATCATATGCCATGTGCCTGCAGGATGCACTGCAGGCAATTGTAGGTGCAATGTGCAGAAACAGTAATGTAAGATGCAAAGCTAAGCCAATGCAGGCAACTGTAATGTAACACTAAAGGCAATACCGTTGCAGTTGCAACGGTAAAACACCGAAGATAATCCACAGATACGGCTGCACAGACACACCCAATGACATCACCGGGTATACAGCACAACAGTATAAAGTGTGAATGCACACAACACACAGCGCGATTTCCCAAACGCTGCACCGTAGGGTGTAAACACACGGGAACTTTAATATGTATATGTTGGGTCCCGCCGTGGCCGTGATGCGTAGGTATGTGGAGGAGACAGACGGAGTTGCGGAGGAGGGTGCTGACAACCACCGTAGGCCTCATAGGAGAAGGAGAGTGTTCAGACCAAGGGTGACCTACCAGGGCTGCAAGACCTGGAGATAGTAGACCGCTACAGGGTGGACAGGGACACGTTACAGCAAATAGTGGAGCTGTGCCGGCCATGCCTGAGAACAAGAGACAACAGAGGGGAGCCCATCCCAGTGGACACAATCGTATGTGTGAGCTAATACTGGCTACAGGTACCTTTCAAAGGCCAACCGGGATATAATGGGTATCTCACAGGCATCAGCATCCAGGGTACTACACCAGTTCCTGGATGTCATGTTATGACATGCCCATGAGTATATAAACTTCCCCAGATCTCAGGAGGAGTTGGCTAGCAATATGCGCCACTTCCACCGTGTGGCACAATACCGGGAGGTACTGGGTGCGATAGACTGTACGCACATAGAAATCAAGTCACTGCCCGGGGAGCAGGGTAGACGCTACATAAACCGCAAGGGATACGCCTCCATCAATTGCCAGGTCGTGTGCAATGCGCAGGGCATTATCATGGATGTGTGTGCTGGCAGCCCTGGAAGCTACCACGACTCCCATATCTGGCATGCCTCACAGCTGTATCAGGTATTCGCCAGGGGGGACATCACACAAGGTCACCTTGTGGGGGATGCTGGCTATGCACTGGAGCCGTGGATGATGACACCCATCAGAAATGCACACACACACATGCAAGAATGCCATAATGAGGCACACGCACAAACCAGAATAATCATAGAGCGTGTGTTTGGGATGTTGAAATCACGGTTCCGGTGCTTGGATACATCCGTGGAGCCTTGCAGTACTCTCCAGGCACATGTGCCCACATATTCATAGTATGTTGTATGCTACACAATATGATTCTGCGGAAACAGCTGCTGCAGGGACATAATGGTCTAGGGCCACCAAGCCCGCCACAACTGCCAAGGCAAGCACAGGCACAGGGCGTTCAGCGCCATGAACACACTGTGCCAGCCCCAGTAGGTAGACGAGGCACCCAATATGCCTACTCCTGGCAAAGAGGGAACGATAGCACATACTTTGACAGCGTAGGCCCCATGGACTGACACCTCCTTACCTGCACACACAGTGAAATGGACGCCACACAAACCTGTCCGCGTAATGTGTACCGTATGGGCGGACCTATGTGTGACTCCAACAAAGGCACCACCCAAACACTGCACACCCAATAGCCAGCAGAGCATGGAACGCCAACACCTCAACCGCCGCCGGTTCTACAGCAGACGGCGAGTGATGCTGCCACTGTCACCGCAAGTCGACTACATATGTACTTATGTGCATACACAGATACGGAAATAGATATCAGTACACACGTAGAAATATATGTACACATACACAGATATAAAGTACAACAGGTTAATATGGAACCCAGGGATGCAAGTTTACAGATAAGTAAAACGCGAAATCTCCACATAGTAAACATAGTGAACGACAACCCGATCATCCGGGAGGGTGGGCAGAGCAGGGAACGCCAGCCATGGAAATGTCAACCTGCATCAATACATATCCGCGGGTCGGGATGATCGCCAGGCCACGGTACAGTAACGGGATATGTGCGTGTCACATCCATAGGATATGAGGGCGGAGGTACACACCGCCGCCGGGCGCGCGCCAACGAGGGTACTGTGTGCAACCGTCGTAAAGCGGCAATCATACCTGTCAAGTGTACGCCATTATGAGGAACGCACCTCATTTGGGGTCTAAAACAGTTCATGTTCCTCGCAGTTCCTCAAAGTTCCACATTGAAATAGTCTGTCACACATTCATTGTTAGGAATGTATATAATAGAAATCCTGGTAAATAGAAATTAATCATAGTAATTCATTAAAGGTTCTTCTTTGTAAGTAAATCAGCATATTTTAACCATCCTATGACCTTCTTAGCTGAAGTTGTTAGTAAGACAGTGGTATGTGTTCCACAGTTTGCCCATTTGTTTCACATTATGAATGTGTGTGTTCCTCATTTTGGAAATGGAAGGTTGAGAGCTATGGCGGCAATATGTGTATGTGTGAGGTGAGGTTGTCGTGTGTTCCGCTGTGTGTGTGTAATGTGTGCCACTGTAAAATGTGTATGTAGGTGATATGTCACAGGCGGAGTGTAATAACACGCGAGGCATACAGTACAGGAACCATAGGCGATGTACAGCAGTACCCACAAAGTAGTACTGACATCTCCTCAGTGGCTAGGCGTGGCGACGTAAAACAATGCAAAGCGGAAATGTCCCAGAATGTACCACAGGACCATAGCCAACAGGAGATGCAAAGGACGCATGTACAAACCATGACCATATGTATGGCGGCCATATGGTAGACTCAACACGATACGTCGGCAACGTTACACAGCATCAGGCATGTACGGCGAAAATACGAATGTGCTATCCCGGCACCGATCGTGGACACTTACGGTCCCGTAAATACCGCTGTGTGTTCCACGACTGTTAAGTAAGCAAGCGCCACACGAATAGGAGGCTACCGGTAGCATATAGGCCGTCCCAAGTACAGGACCACAATCACCGTAACTATCAGTGACAAAATGCCAATGGATAGTAGACACGGATGAACATCCGCAGATATATAACCGATGTGAAGGAGGAATACGTGCAGGAAGCACACATGCAGGCGATACCGACACCACACGACATCAACAAAACAAACATTCCCAGAACAACAGACAGGTAACCTGCAGCTCCCCAAGCAGGGATGGATCACACACACAAGCATATCTTGTATGTATAAATGCAAGACCCACACCGCACTGTCACCCACATCCGCAGATATACCCCATCGCACATATCAAAGGGATAACAGCCAAAACCGTAGCAAAAACATACAGGCAGTCAATGACAGCGGCATACCTGCAACAAGCCGCGTGGGTAACACTAGCAGTAGCCGATGCATCCTTGCATCCGTTGTGTACAGGAATATAACAGCTATGTTACACATCTGAATGCACAACGCCATCGACAGATGCCGCCAGGACACGGACACCCACATGTCGAACAGAATACCATACCCAACACACACAATCCATGGCTAACACCACAGCGTAATGTACCTGACACCACACATAGCGTATGCAGTCACACAAACATGATACAACACATACCATCCCCACGAAGGTAGTGCAAATAACCAACGGCCACACGAGGAATGAACCATGGCCTAGTTTCACGGGTAACGTATGAATGGAGGAGGATCACCAGTGATATGCGCATAACTACACACCGAGGAACAGCTATTGGCGTGATGAACCCACATGCCTCAGATGACGACGAATAAAAGGAAGACTCCCTGGATATTCAAACCGTATGTTCATACCGAACACAAAGTGAATCGAAAGCAAGGAGTTAGAGGAAAATATTGACGAATACAGAAGCAAAGGCCAGAAAGGTATGTCGAACCCACGAGATGTCCTGGTGTGTAACGCATGATACGTATGACTAATCTGCACTGTATGTGAACGATGTGTGTAAGTAAAGATACCTGTTCATCAGGCAGAGAGTGGTGAAAGGTGGTTATGTAATGCTAAGTCACGGAGCATACCAACGACTGTGGACAACGTGTGCACAGCAGTGGGACAACATGTACACAGCCGTGATAACCCAAGGTCCGCCATAGGGATTCCAAACACAGAACAATGCCACCACCCACGCTGATGCTGTCAGTGGATATCGAACAATGAAGTGCCACAGCAGGGGATAGGACATGTATGTATAGTGTCACAGCACACATGTGCATGGGCATATACCGTCGATGTCATACGGAATGTGCGCACGACGTGCACGTATCCCTCGCAGTAGGGGTGACTATGTCAATTATGTGTAATGCTAAGCTGTCATGATGGATATGTTCAGAAATCATAGACAGTATCACAGGCATAGCATGCATGATGGAGGGATGGCCTAATGTTATGTACATAAACAGGATATGTATGGCCTGCACATATGGGACAGAGTAGTAGCAGAATAGGTACCCGAATTGGAGGGAACAGCAAGTAACCATGTCCAAACGTTCCGTAGCAGGTGCAATGTGTGCAACAATGATGTCCAGCAGGGCCGTGTGTAAACACATGTGCAATGTACACAGTAGTGTCACCCTCCCCCCCCATGGTAGTGTCCACTGAACGGCAGAGGCGGATGTCAACTGTATGTCTATACAGTACTTCCGCTGTGGTGGTACCATGGGTCTGTGTCACCCTACCAGCAAGGGAGCTATCACATGACTAGTGACACAGTGTCCCTGTGGGATGTGCACAGGACCTATGTCCCACAGCACGGTGTGTGTCCAGTCTGTGGAGGTCACACAGACGCCCAGGCTGAGCAATGTGGCATGTGTGCACACATGCAGGAGTGCTCCTCCCACCCTGCCCACTGCAAACGCCATGTAGGAATACTACATGCATCAGTAATGCGGAGAACATGGCCCATGGCAGAGTAGATGACACCCATGTGTTAGTGGTATGCAGGTGAGTACAGATGTGTTTCATGACTGTCATTTGCATATGTAAACTGTCTGAGCCGGGTAGACATCACGGCATGACTATACTGAGACATGTAAAGTTGTATCCATTGTGTAAGGTACACCACATATGTGTTATTGTAACACTGCCCGCGTACATGTGTGTATGGCACAGGTACAAGGGCACCCAATGTATCAGCTAGACATACGGTCCAGAAATGTGTGGCCCTGCACATGTGTACCCACGCCATAGTGGAATATGGCAACCACAGCACCATGTGGGGCATGTGTGTACAGCAACCATGTACAATGTGATATGCATGTATAGGGACAGTATCCATGTGATACACACTGCATGACTGTCACTATGCAAAGGTGATGTGTATGCACTATGTGTGATGTAACTGATGCAATGATATCTACATGATATATCTGCCACACTGACACCTGTATGGTTGTTAGCAATATGAGTAGGATGAGCTAGAATGCTGCCAGGTATGTAGATGTGGTATATGTAGGCATGGACAATACTCTGTGACAGCATGTAGTGTATGTAAGCAAATAGTGAGCATGAGGGGCCACATGACTGATGACTGTGCAATGTCACACGTACCTGACTTGTTGTAGTTAGCATGATATGCCTGCACCACTGTGTGACCTGTACAGGAGGCACATGGCGTAACACCCTGAGACATAGGGTACGATGTGATGCTGGATGTGTACATTGGCAATACCATAAAGTGGAATGGCGCTGAAGAGCACAGAGCGGATAATGTCTGATTTGATACCCTCTGTACCACACCAACCACCCATGCAATGGTATGACAGGTGGCCAGCATGTGGATGTGGTGTACTGTGGCGCACAGAAGCCCAACAAGGGTGCCAGTAAAGGCATGGAGGTTGTCAATGAGTGTGTGAAGCATGTATGTGAGGATGTGGCCCAGTGCCATACTGAATGGCCCAGTCATGGGTGTACAAATGCAGCCCCATACGTGCAATGCAGTACCACCCATGTGTAGTGTGATAGATGTGGTAGTGTGGTGGTCAGGGTACACAACGTACATGAATGGGCTAGCAGTCAATGCAGTGTGCTGCTGCAGAGACATGTAACAGCCAGGTTGGCGGGATACAACAACTACGGAGATCGGAGGTGACATTGGGACCGTGTTCTCGGACATAACGTGTGCATGGCAGTACTATGTATGTGTCCACAGGGTTAATACAATGTCCAGCCATGGATTGGAACCCTGTAGTGAGTGAGAGTGTGTATTGTTGGTAGGTATCCCATTGGCAGGCTCGATGCCAGCAACATCTGTGTTGGCAATGCCTGCATGAGTGTTGTATGCTGCATTGAATGTGGATGTAGCCAAACAGCAGAGACATACCAGCACACTGCGTGAGGGCCCACACTGCAATGTATGGCAGTCATGTGTAGGTAGCTAGCTGTGGAGTATGTGATGCACCATGAGGACACACCATGACTGTCAAGTGACACACCACACACATGTGAACATAACTACCATGCAACAGCCTGCACATGTGCCCATACAGCACGTCTGCATGGAACATGAATACCACTGTGGCGTCTGTGAAAAGGCCAGTACCACCATGTCTCTGTGTGGAATAGCATGGTCCCTACCAGTGCGTAAATGTAGCGGAAGTGCACTGTGATATGTGTCGGCATAGTCATGTAGACTGTCCATCGTGACGGGTGCCATGCCATCAACTACCTCTGTCAGTGGATGTCGGTAGTACCGGCTGTAGAGCGTATGTACCATGCATGCTGCGATGGTCATGAGTCTAGGGTGTGGCTAGCAGGGCTGAGAAGCATGGATGTTCAGCAAACAGAGGGGGATGTGTAGGCATAGCACACAGACACATGGAGGTTTGGTGCATGCCGAGGGTAGTGTAGGTATGGTATGTGTCGTGTCATGTGTCACCCAGCTATGCGTACTGCATGGCCAAGCATGTGTGGGTACATGGGAGTCCATACTAGGGAAGTGCATGTTGCTGTCAATACATAGCAGTAGCAACTGTCCTAGGTGCAATGTACAGTATACCAACACAGCCAGCATGTAACCTGTGGTGTACAGTGTATTCACCGTTGTGTGTCACAATGTGCGTAGCGGTCACGAACATGGGTATCTGAACATGGATTACCTATGATGCAATGTGTCTCGGGAATATACAGTATGTGTGTAAATCACTGTGTGGTGTGGGAACCACCCACCCGTGTGTGTTGCAGTCCAGGTATGTGCCTGGGAGGTATGATCTGTGTACAATCTGGACTGGCAGGTGTGCCGTGTAGGGCATGGAGACAGGTCCCAGGCACTGCAGATAAATGACATGCGTGCCGTATTGTGTGTGCAGTGCTTGTGTACAGCACAGTGGAGGGTGTAAGCATTGTCACACATCACTGCATGCTGTGCCTACCTGTGACAGCCCTGCTGGAGACAGACATGTGACACTGCTGCACAGGCAGCATAGCATGTGAAGATGTACATGTGGGCTGCACACCTTAGGCAGATGTCCACAGGTCATGTGTGCCACGGTAGTGTGGTTGAACACGACTATCAGACTGGACAAACACCACATGCCTGCATAAGTACAGTATGACCATAGTCAACAGTCCCAGTGACACAGTAGGCCAATGTACAGTATCCCCGCGCAGACCACTGGCAACTGGACACCTGGCTAGACATACACCCGGAGGGTTAATTCATCATTGAGCCATCACATGTCCCAGTCCATGTGGGCCATACAATGTCATCACAGGGTGGTCACAATAGCAGGTGGCAAGGCAGACACGGTGTACCAGGTGATGTGTCATGTGTGCATATGTCGAGTAGCACAGCCGTTCACATGTCTGCAACATACTGGTGCATGATGTATACTGTTACATGATGTATGGAACTGCACTGTCACCCACTACAGGGCCATCTGACACAGGTGTGTTGTGACAGGTGTAACCCATGTTTGCACAGGATACACACCGCTGTTGTAGGCAGCCATGCTGGTAGCTACCACTGATATATGCAGTGGTCATACAGACATACCGCACACAGTGTTCATGCAGGAATGTCCATTGTCGTGGACGATGTGCTGCTATGTGAATGTAGGTGTGTGTTGTGAATGTTACACATTCAGATGACACCATCTGGCGCAGTCATGGTTGTCAACACCATTACACACATCCACAGCAGTCAGAACCCAGTCCTGACAATGTGTGTCAGTCGTGACATATGTGCACATGGCGGAACACCTCCCACTGTCATCTAAGATGGCTACATGATGGCTGGAATGTGCTGTGGAAATGTACAATGCTGGTAGCCCAATGAAGTACCTGGAATCACACACAGTACGCTATGGCAGCCATGTAAACCATGCACAACAATGACCGCCCAACAGACACAAACAATGCATTGACACGTGGAACATGTGCACATGACACCCCCAATGAGGTATGTTGCACATATTGATGTACAATTGTCATCTATGGCCATAGCATGGATGCAGACGCACATACCCCACAGGTAGTACCATGTGATGTAGGTAGGGGGGCATTGCTCGTGTACATGTGACAGTAGCTGTACAGACACATGTCCTGCATAGCCGTCATGTAGGGGTAGCTGTGGCATGTGACCGCTGGACATGCCCGTACAATTGACCATGTCCCACAGGAGATGTGTTATGTGTGTACCACATGTGATGTGCTGACAACAAGCTGTGATGTGTATGGCTGCCGGTGTACCTGTGTGACATTGTCTGTGATGGGTGCAAAGGCACATAGTATCGTATTGCATGCCCACAAGCCCCACATAGGTGCATAGCCTGAACATACAATACAAGGAGTGTGTGGGATGATAGCAACCCACAGGAGGAGATGGGTATGGACGGCAGCCCACAACCACATGTGTGTGTACGGTGTTCACGTCCACGACACATGAGCATCTGAGAGGCTAGTGTTACAGCTGTACAGGGTTGCATGCATATATGTTCAGCAACATCTCTGTGTGTCCCACCACTGGCCTGTGGACCGATGGACACCAACCAAATGTGCAGATATGAGATTTGCACAGCACATCACAGATGCCTACTGTAGAACAGGCTTACCGTGTAGACATGTGCACAGTAGGTCTGCACCAGCTGCAGTCAAACATGTTATGTGCTGAACCACACCAATAGTCCAGGCCATGCCACAGATGGATGTGCATGCATCTGTGTATGTATGGCTGTGAATGTCTCCGGCATAGCAATATAGCTGTGTCACCATTGTGAACAACAATATGAATGGGTTGTATGTGTGAGGGGTGCGTCATACGTGTATGGTCAGATCGACGATACCATCAGTGACCCTATGTGAACATCCCTGTCCCCATACATGGATACCTATGCTGTGCCCAACACCACATTCACAGAGGGAGGGATGGTGGTGTGTAGTGCAGCAGCAGACATGGGGGTGGCAGCAGGCACTGGATGTACACATATGTGGTACCCACATCAGTGCAGGCAACCATCCATGTGCACAGGATAGCGGTGTGTGTCCACATACAGCACTGTGTTGCTCAATATCCCAGCACATAGCACCTGCCAGGGTTACAGTGTATGCATGGATGTGTGATACCTGCATGCACCAGACACACCCTCAGCAAGCAGCGTGCAGCATACCTCGCTTGAGGCCAGTGTCCACACCATGGTGATAGACATGTTGAATGTCCATATACACATAGCAATGACATATGGAATGGACAGCCACCCTGCCAATATCATCAACCCCCAGGTGGATCACAACCCAGTGCCATGTATGTGGCATACCCTGCCATACCATGCAGACGTACCCAGCAAGGCTGCATGAGCTATCACAGTCCTACATGGTGCAATGGACAAAAGGCACTCTCACTATCAACCATACACAGCAGTAATGTGGCAGTGATGCAACCTGTGGTGTTACAGGTGCTGTGTGATGCTCTGGACAATGTGTGTGTGTACATGCTATGCATGGCCTTTCCTGCTATTGTGTCATGGTTACACATTGCCTATGTCTATCACATGTGCAACACAGGTGATCTGTGGCAAGTTGTCCAACACCCGTACAGTGCTGTGTGGATGTACATGGCACAACACATGCATGTGCAGGTGTCCATGTGTATGTGTACAGTGCCACTGCTGACGTTCACAATGGCTACAGATGTGATGTGTACTGACATATACACAGCGTCCAGGTGAACAGTAGCACCGACGTCACATGGGGACCTATGCCAAGTGATATGGACACAGGTGCAGCCAGGTACACATGTCCACAGCAGGCTAACATCTACATGGTGCGTGTACAGTGTGATGGGGTGGCACACAGATATGATGTGACACCCACTGCTCAATGGTGTGAAGCCAACACATCGGCTGTGACACTGCCACGATGCCTTTCACAGATTACTGTGCAGATGTCGTACTTGTCATAGCAATGTATTTCCAACAGTATGCCAGCACAGCAGTGTAAATGTGACCTGCCACCATCATTATGTCTTACAGATAATGCCACGCTCCGGCTTCCCGCTTTCAGTCGACAGGAGGAGGAGGTGATCATCCCATACCTCCATACTAATCATGACGTCTTATTCAGTCATGTGCCACAGCAGGCACAGGAACAACAGGAGATGTGGGAGGAGATGTGCAGGAGGGTGAACAGCCTGGGCGGATACAACCGCACTTATCAGCAGATCCGCAGGCACTGCACAGACCTGATCCGGCATGCAAGACAGCGTGCCGCTGCAATCGCCAGACAACAACGTGGGACAGGTGGTGGGCCACCAACCCAGCCCCCACTCACAGCCACGGAGGAGCTCCTGGCCAGTCTGGGGACACCCACGGAACAACACGCAGAAACCCATGCGTCCATCGTGGAGGTGGGTGTCTCCTGAACTATGAGCTTGGAGCTGCATGGTAAGTCAGTGTTGCATGTTTGTATGATAAGTGACGTGGGTGTCATAGTACAAATCATTATATAGCAATACATGCCAGGTATATGGCCACACAAGATGCATACTACAGTATGCTACGTTGTGTTAGCGGACATGTGCATAGCACATGCTAACTCACAGATGCATGATGTGACATGCACAGTGCTGACCGTGGCGATAGTAATGGATTATGTGTATACCTTTGTGTCATCCCTTTACAGGTACGTCTGGCGTGTCGCAAACACAAGGGTCTGTTGCAGGTAAGTCTGTTGCTAGTCAAAGGCATGATATGGTGTA
The DNA here is from genome assembly GCF_019279795.1 of Protopterus annectens. Lineage (NCBI taxonomy): Eukaryota > Metazoa > Chordata > Ceratodontiformes > Protopteridae > Protopterus > Protopterus annectens. The sequence continues at coordinate 819,301,843 of NC_056727.1, forward strand.
TTGATATCCCCCATGTGTCCAGGCATGACATGCACACCTGTGTGTGCCCCAGTCACGGTATACAGGTTGCACCACCCGACACACACCACCCATGTACAGTACATACAACCGTTAGAGAGTGGCATGACACCACACGACCTATTGGTGTGTTACGTGCATTCAGCTATGCATACAATGGTGTAGGTGTTCCACAATGGCTGCATGTGTAGTATGCATCGGTATGCCTCTGCAGTATGCACAGTACCACATAGTGAGCTGTGATCTTGCCAGAGCACAGGTGTTACCAATGTGAGCTATGCCCTGCATCGGTGCACACGCAGACATAGCACATGCCATGTCCCATGCACGTGGATGTCTGGCTGCAACATTTTCACACCATGACATGACCTATGCACAATATAGCAGACATCCACACTGTCTGCATATCTGTCGGGAATGTGACACCTTACACTAGTATGGTTGTATGTCACATGGGCCACCACAGGGCCGTGTGCACGATGTCCACCACACACAATTGTCAATGACCCAGACAGACAAGGCCATGGTCGATACCTACAGGCATGTTGCCACACAGTACATCCACAGTGGGTAGTCACCGTTGCACCCTGTACACACATAGTGGGCTCATCACTGTAGTGGACCCAATGGACATCCGATGTAGTACACCAGTGACATGGAATGCCTCCACAGCTACTACAGGTGCCTCCAATGTCCACCATATACGTGCTGCTGAGCAGCTGAACTGACTTACAGACATGGCAATGTAACGCGTCCAGGTCACGCATCGCACAGAAACATAACTGTGTCCTGCTACTGTGCAGTGGCACAGTGCCCGCACTCCACACTGTACAGCTATGTACACAGCTCACACCAACCGCACCTGCACAGACATCCCTGTTACCCATACATTGTATCTGTAGACTGTACACATAACACTGCACCGTGACAGCCGTTGTGATGTGGTGCATGCGGTGGGACACCATCGTCACATGTCCACATGATACCACACATGTTTGTGTACATGACATAGTGTCGGCAGCCATGTGTACTGTCAACTCGCCCGTGGCCACACGGTGTATCACGGTGATGCATGCAAACTACCATGAATGTGTGTACTGCATGCCTACTAAAAGACACCTGCCTGTTGTACTGTTCCCACCAGGGCAGTGTGCATACTGCCACTATGAATGTCTGGTCTACATTCACTTATCTGTGGTGTGTGAATGCTGCATGCCACCTGCATTATCACATGCATGATGTGTGTGTGTGTGTGTGTGTGTGTGTGTGTGTGTGTGTGTGTGTGTGTGTGTGTGTGTGTGTCTGTATTGTAACCGATGGTATGTCTTTGTATAGACAGGTGCTGTAGGTGAGTTCCTCCTGGGTCCATCTGATGCTAGTGTCCCCACAGATACTAGTGGTGATGACCATGTGCATGAGGCACAGGCAGGGTCGTCACAGGCAGACACTGTGCCATTGGAGAACATCACACGTACGTCCCCTTCATCCCTGCACACAGTTCGGATGCCGACACATACCCCAACACCATTGCCCATAGATGACGGTCAGTCAGCGTCTGTTGGCACCGAGCAAGAATGTGTGGTGGCTGCAGAAGGTGTGGGTACACACGATGTTGCCAGTGTAATGACTGGTGCAGTGCCACGCAGGCATGTGGCAGGTGCTGCTCGTAGGGGGAGCACCGCTAGACATACACCTGCCGTACAGGGTGCAGCAGCTGGTATAACCAGACACATGTTCCAGACTGTAATGGCGGCGCAGGCACGTGCCGAACGGCAGAACCAGGAAGGGCAGAGGCTGCAGAGGTCTGCAATCCGTTCCTTGAATGACAACATCCAGGCATTGGCGAATGCCCAACAGCATCTTGCTGATGTTCTGGATAGGAGATTGGGTGAGATGGCTGGTATCCTCGACCGAGGCATGGTCATCCTTGAGCATGGGCTGCCCGTGCAGGAACACCAGGTAGGGGTGAGGCATAGGGCACATGGGCATGGGCCAGCAACACCACCTGGTGCAGGTCTGCGTGTGCGTGCCACCTCCCATGCCCACCCACACAGTGCTGGTAGCAGCAGCAGTGCAGCTGCTACTACACCAACCACACCACGACAGAGCAGGCCACGTGGAAGTGGCCCTGGATGGCCCCGGCGTGGGCACGTTTCCAGCGGACATGTGACATCGGACAGTGGACAGTCCGTACCTCCACCCGCCGCGTCTGCGGCGACCCCAGGCAGGCACGGGTCACGTCGCCGCAGGCTGACACAGTGAGCCGTAACACCTGCACTGTACAGTCTGGGGCTGCCAAGCATACCCCGTGTAGGCATCACAGATGACTGAACTGTGTACACACAAACCCACACACAGCAAACACGACTGTAGGGCTCCACCACACCCACATGCAATCTACACAGTCATGCCCAGTCAATGCACAGGCCCTTACACACACACATGATGTCATCCATTGGTACAGCCCATGCCTGTGGCACACATATCACCCTGTGCATATGATGAAGTCTCTGCCGCATAGCTGTGAGCTACACCATCAGTGCACGGTTATGCAAACATATTCTGATGCACAGGGTGGACAAGATAGTGAGAGGTGTATGTGATACCTGTGTCCGCATAGTACGTGATGTGTATGTTGTGGTGTGTGTGTATGGCTGGTGACAGGTGTGTATGTAATGTGGGTTTGCACTGACATCATGCAGCAGACATACCATGCAGGACAGGTGCAGCATCCATTGATCTGTGTACACAGTATGCGTGGTGGTTACATGTGTAGCACCATGTTGGTTCAGTTAACCCGTATGTCAGTGATGGTGTACTTGCATGTGCCTACTGGGAGCACTGTAATTAGTTCCCCACGTGTAGTCGCGGGGTACCCACAGGCATGTCTGGCAACATCAGCATAGCACAGGTACCCGCAACCGGCATGGACCCCTACATAGGTACATAGGTGCACATGTACATAACAGGGTATGTGCCCTACGACATGTGTGGACCTAGCATGACTGTGTGTGGCTGCTAACACCCCTCAGGATGGGGATGCCACATCCATCAGTCCCCAGTCCCTTGTCCAGCACTGACACACAGATGATGCCTGGCGCATAACTATATTCACACATCCACACGTCATTATTACTCCTGGACGAAGGCAGTCAGGGCCGTTCCTTCACATGGGCTGGCACTCCTCTATGTGTTGTAGGGGGTCTCCGTCCGTTGACCCTGTTCCCCCAGCACGTCCCACTCATCTTTGTGGTGATGTGTCTCACAGTCGCTTCTGTGCCTGTGTTTGCCTGGAGCCTAGGAAGTGGAATATGCCCATGTCACCCAGGTCAGACATGGCCGTGTATGCCAGGCACAGATCACCACAGAGCAGATGGGCTGGGGAGGTTTACAGCCGAGTCCCCTTGGTCGCAGCTTGTGACACATCTCCGAGCACCGTCATCCCCGCCTTGTGTAATGTTTGCGGTCCTTCCAAGTGCTGCAGGCGTCAGGTTAGCTACAGGCCAGATGTGCCATTGTACGTAGTCATTGCTCTGGTATGTGATGTGTACAGGGGTACAATGAACACCCCTGATGTGGATGCGATTCCTTCCAGACCAGGAGGCCACAGTGGAATGTCTTCACACCCACATTGCCATTGTGTGTGTTGACAGAGGTTACCGACAGGTGTGGTAGCCATTTCCATGAACATGTCCACCATCTTGAATGGCTTACCACCTACATGTGACATTGGGAACATGTCCTTCACACTGGGTAGGTCTGCACCTTCTCTGGCATGTAGTAGCAGGCTATGGCTCTGGCACCAGTTATCCATGTCTATGACGCCCTAGGTGGATGTCCGTGTCACATGGGGTGTTGGGTATGGTGGCCGGTGTGTAGTCATCTGCATACCTTGTCTGCCACAATCCTCCTATGATTGCATGCACATTGGAAGGTCGAATGTCGTATGGCAGGGGGCCCAGGACTGAGGCCTGTGGGCCTCCACTGGAGACCAGATATGAGTGTGACAAGGCACCAGGAACACCAACCCTGGGTGGTGTGACCTCCAACCTTTCTGAGAAGCATCGGGTGACATATGTCCCCACATGTATGCTGGCGAGCCTTTCCATGTGTCCCATGTGGAGTGTGCTCTGAACGCTCCCACCAGGTCATGGTACTTTGTGCAAACCCGCGTATCCCCATCAATGGCCTTGGTGACCACTCCAGACAGGACGAGCAGGTTCGGGAGGCAGGATCCGCCCTTGACTATGTTGTTGTGGGTATGTTCCGGTATTGGCTGTACACCGCTGTCTGTACCCATGGGCACCTGTATGGACCTCCCCACAGCTTTGCAGACAAGGCTTGTCAAGCTGATAGGGTGTGGCTGTCTACAGTCAATAAGAGCACTACCCTGGCATAGTGGGACCACAGAAGCCATATGCCATCCATCGGGGACATAGTCCATAGTAAGGCTAACATGACACAGTGGCCGCATGTGTGGGCTGAGGGCCTCAGTGAGGATGGGTAGCACACAGCCAGGGACACCATCGGTGCCCATTGATGCTGTGTCAACCGCCATAGAGATATGGGATCACTCCAGGCCATATGAGATGTTTCGGAGGGTACACTCTGGTGGGATGGATATGTCCAATCTTGGGGGGGGTGGATGTATGCATGGAACATGTCCGCTGGTTTGCAGACAATGTCTGTGGGTGCAGTGACCGTTGTACCATTCTGGACCATTTCCGTCCAGGTCTGTGTGCCCCAACCATGTCCTTACCACAGTTAGGAAGGCCCTATGGTTGTCTCATGTGCCCTCTGCAGTACCACTCCCACAAGCGGCTGTGGATGATTGTATGTGTGGCCGTATGGTGACGCCGGTATGAATGGGAGATGGTTTCTTTGGTACTGACATTGCTCTGTCATGTATTAGCTCCAACTGTTGATGTACAGCTTGTCAGTGGCTGGGGTCCACCACACCATGTGCCTACCTGTGGTGGACAAGGTCCTGATGTTATCATGTTTGCCTGTTGCAGACATGCATGTGGGTGCTCAGTGAAGGCATTCATAGGCGGTTGGCAGTCTGGCCTGTGTTCAACACTGGCATGGAGGACTTGTAGCGTCGTATGATGTGTGTGGTTTGTTGTGGAGAGGTCATCACTTAGGTCCCCCATGCCGGTGTTGGGTGCAGGATGTGGATGACCAGTGGATCCACTATATGGTCTGGCATCACCATTGAGGGCTGTACATCCTGTGTGGGGCATATCCTCACCATGTGTGATGGGCAGAACTGTCAGACATCCCCCCCTAGTGTGTATGGTGCATGGCTGTTTAACAGTGGCCAGGTGTGAGAACACCTGGGACCGGTGGCATAGTGTGTTGTGCCATGGGTAATGTTCCCAGTCTATGTATGGGTGGTTCATGTCACCCAATACGGTGCTGTTGTGGGAGCATGCACACTCACCAGTGTCCTCAGGACGTCTGTGCAGGTATCCTGTGTTTGGGAGGGTTGTCTGTAGCATGCAACAAACTGTAGGCCAGTCCTACACATGGTTCATTGCACCTAGATATTCCCGCTGCACGGCCATGTCTGTGGCATGGCCGGGTTGCTGTTGTGTGGCTGGACACACACGACGGTCCACATTCCGCCACCCATGCCGTCGCACCATGTGTATGCATGTCTGCTCTGTGCCGAGTCTAAGTGTCTGAGCATGCCCAGTAGGCAGCTGTGTAGATAGACACACAGCACAGTGCACACCGTGCCAGACTGCAGTTATACCCCGGGTGCATGCCTGTATCCCCTTCGCCACGCCTGTGGCATGGCCAGGTTGCTGTTGTGTGGCTGGACATACACGACGGTCCACATTCCGCCACCCATGACGACACACCATGTGTATGCATGTCTGCTCTGTGCCGAGTCTAAGTGTCTGAGCATGCCCAGTAGGCAGTGATGTACTGATCAGTAGTTACTTGGTATTCCCGACTGCAGCACTAATGTGTTACTGTACGGCGACCTTGGGATGGTAACAGGCTGCGTGACTGCGCACTCTGACATAATTCCCGATCGGGCATTGCCTCTGCAAATGATACCACCCACGTAGGGTATGCCTCCTGACAGCGCCTGCTCAGTAAACTCGGTAGCTGCTCTGTAAATGCTTCATACTGTAGTGTGTTCATGTAGATAGGCGAGGTTCGCCTCCGTCCCTTCCGTGTGTGTGTGTGTGTGTGTGTGTGTGTGTGTGTGTGTGTGTGTGTGTGTGTGTGTGTGTGTTTCCAGCTGCCTCTGCGAATGAACATGCTTTTAGGCGCCGCAACACATACCTTGGCTATTGCCAACTATTGTCTTGCGGGTGATGTCACCAGCCTACAAGTATGCCTCTGACAGCGCTCTACTCAGTAAACTTGGTAGCACGGTCTGTAAATGCTTCATACTGTAGTGAGTTCATGTAGATAGGCCTAGGTTCGCCTCGTCCCTTCCGTGTGTGTGTGTGTGTGTGTGTGTGTGTGTGTGTGTGTGTGTGTGTGTTTCCAGCTGCCTCTGCGAATGAACATGCTTTTAGACGCAACACATACCTTGGCTATTGCCAACTATTGTCTTGGCGGTGATGTCACCAGCCTACAAGTATGCCTCTGACAGCGCTCTGCTCAGTAAACTTGGTAGCGCGTTCTGTAAATGCTTCATACTGTAGTGAGTTCATGTAGATAGGCGTAGGTTTGTCTCCCGTCCCTTGTGTGTGTGTGTGTGTGTGTGTGTGTGTGTGTGTGTGTGTGTGTGTTTCCAGCTGCCTCTGCGAATGAACATGCTTTTAGGCGCTTCGCAACACATACCTTGGCTATTGCCAACTATTGTCTTGCGGGTGATGTCACCAGCCTACAAGTATGCCTCTGACAGCGCTCTGCTCAGTAAACTCGGTAGCGCGTTCTGTAAATGCTTCATACTGTAGTGAGTTCATGTAGATAGGCCTAGGTTCGTCTCCCGTCCCTTCCATGTGTGTGTGTGTTTCCAGCTGCCTCTGCGAATGAACATGCTTTTAGACGCTTCGCAACACATACCTTGGCTATTGCCAACTATTGTCTTGCGGGTGATGTCACCAGACTACAAGTATGCCTCTGACAGCGCTCTGCTCAGTAAACTCGGTAGCGCGTTCTGTAAATGCTTCATACTGTAGTGAGTTCATGTAGATAGGCCTAGGTTCGTCTCCCGTCCCTTCCGTGTGTGTGTGTGTTTCCAGCTGCCTCTGCGAATGAACATGCTTTTAGACGCTTCACAACACATACCTTGGCTATTGCCAGCTATTGTCTTGCGGGTGATGTCACCAGCCTACAAGTATGCCTCTGACAGCACTCTGCTCAGTAAACTCGGTAGCGCGTTCTGTAAATGCTTCATACTGTAGTGAGTTCATGTAGATAGGCGTAGGTTCTTCTTCCGTGTGTGTGTGTGTTTTCGTTGCTTTCACAACTCCTTCGGAAAAAGCAAATTCTTAAACTGTTCACAATCAACAATGTGAGATTTAAGAACTCGTTAAGACTCACATTGTTGATTGTGAACATTTTTAGAAATTGCTTTTTTCTGCAGAAGTTGTGGAAACAACGAAAACGTTGCATGTTTTAATAAACTGTTTAAATGTTAAGAAGACTTGTGTTGTGTCGAACTACGGGGACTATTCTTGCCGCAGGTTGCTGGTTTGTTTGTTTTCATAGTACAATATCATGTAATACGTGTGTTCATAGGATGCTTTCTGAGATGTTGACATGTGTGCGTTTCGTTAGTCTGTGCTTTCTATGCTGTGGCTACATGTTCATTGTTCGCAGAAAGTGACAAATGGAAGTGTAAGGGTGGATATTTAAAGCCTGGATGCTTCCATGTTATGTGTAAGTCTCACGGGGCCTACGGGTGATAGCGCATACATGTCTATGAAGAACCTTTGGATACCATATGCGACCTGTCGTGGACGAAATGTTTCAGTTGACTGTTCCATCTACCTATGTGTGACATGGTTTGTGGCCATAGGGTGCCAGCAAGTCTTTCCTGTTCATTGGGTGTTTGCCATGGTCAATTGACATCAATCCTATTAATTCACTGAAGGATGTCATTCATTGGTGGGAACGCCATAGTTTGACCATCGTATGTCTTTCCCAGCCGACGTTGATATTGTGCCATTGGTATGTTTACACAGGTCACCCATCTGTTCCACTGTATGGAAGCGTGTGATCCCCATTTATGTGCTGGCAGATTGAGTGCTGTCTTCGCCGGTATCTGCCCAGCGGTCTGGCTTTGTATAGGGAGTGTCTACTGTAGTCCCTATCTGTATTTCCTGGGTTATGCCTTACAACACCTGTGAGATTCCCCAGGTTTGCAGCTATGGGTGCCATCTCGGCCGTACGTTTGTCCATCCATGGGAACTGCCTACTGGACACTAGTATAGGGCTGTACACATTTCACAGCTGCATTCTGCATTTCCGGTGGATGATCGGCATTATTAGTGCGGAGTAACGATATGCCATGCATGCCGTCCGCACACGGGCGGGACAGCGAATCATCTGCCAATCCACACGAGACCCGTTTTGCATACCCACGATCCCATGTCTGCAACCCTCGACAGTACCCATTGCACACCCTTCATGTGCGGAAATGGGATGAACGCACGTATGGATGCAGCAACCTGGGGAGTCCTATTCATATGTCCTGCATTTCATGGACGGTTGTCATCACCCTTGAAGACGCTATTGGTGCATATATCTACCTGTGCCGTAGTCACGGCTGTCACCTCTTCTGGGTCACACGATCGCAGCCTGTTGCCAACACTTAAGGAGAAATTTTGGGTCCTGCAATGGACACCGATGTGCATATGTAAAGTGTAGAACATGTTGGACTGTGTCCATTCGCCAGTGGGTGTGACTGCCGTATGTTCCCCAGTCCCGGATGTCTGTTTGCCTACCCATATTATGTAGTGCTACGGAACCCGTGTCCTTCCACAATTAACCCATATGGTGTTACTGTAGTACTGCAGGTTGGCAACTGCTTTAAGTAATCCTCAGAGGTACCATTGTGAACTATCCGCCACTGTATTGTCATTATAACACAGCCGGTACATGTAGAACCTATTTATTCATGAAAGGATGTTATTTATGTGTGGGAACGCCATAGCTTAACCATAGTATGACCTTCCTAGTTGACGTTGTTGGTGTGCCATTAATATGTGTTCCACAGGTCGCCCGTATGTTCCGCGGAGTGGAAGCGGGTGATCCCCACATACTTGCTAGCACCTTGGCTGCTGTGTACGCCGGGATTCGCACGGCAGGATGGATGTCTACTGTTGTTTCCATCTGTATTTCCTGTGTTATGCCTTACTACGGCTGTGTGATTCCACCAGGGTTGCTATTATGGGTGCCATCTTGTCCGTACGTTTGTCCATCCTTGGGAAATGCCTACTGGACACTGGTGTAGGGCTGTACCCATTTCACAGCTGCATGTAGCATTCTCCGGTGGATGATTGTCAGTATTGGTGGGTGGTAAGGCATGTTCTGTACCCACATCCCTCCCACGGGGCGGGACAATGGATCATCTGCCTATCATCTCCAACACCCATTTCTGCATACCCATGATCCCATGGCTGCAACCCTCGACAGTACCCATAGCAAATCCTCCATGTGTGCTGGAATGGGATGTGGACGCACATCTGTGGACTCGACAATCTGTGGATTTCTGTGCATATGTCCCGCATTTCATGGACAGTTGTCATCAACCTTGAACACGCTGGCGGTGCATATATGTAGCTGTGCCATAGTCACGGCTGTAGTTCATCTTGGTCTTCCACTCGCACCCGGTTGGCGTTGCAATAGGACAAATTTTTGGGTCCTACAATGGACACAAATGTGCATATGTAAAATGTAGAACATGTTGGACTGTGTCCATCTGGCCAGTGGTTGTGACCGCTGCTGTATGTTCCCCAATCGCGGATGTGTGTTTGACTACACATATTATGTTGTGCTACGAAACCCATGTTCTACTACGATTAACCCAAATGGTATTGATGTAATGCTGCAGGTTGGCAACTGCTTTAAGTAATCCTCAGAAGGCCCAGTAGGACATATACGCCACTGTATTGTCAATATAAAACAGCCAGAACATGCATACCCTATTTATTCATTGAAGGATGTTCGTATATGCGGAACGCTAGTGTTGAAAACATCGTCTGACCTTCCTAGTTGAGGTTGTTAGTGTGCCATTAGTATGTGTTCCACAGGTCGCCCATTTGTTCCGCAGTATGGAAGCGAGTGATCCTCATGTTGTTGCTGGCAGATCGAGTGCTGTGTACGGTATTCGCACGGCGGTCTGACTTTGTATGGGGAGTGTCTACTGTAGTCCCTATCTGTATTTCCTGTGTTATGCCTTACCGCAGCTGTGTAATTCCACCAGGTTTCCAGTTATAGGTGCCATCTTGGTCGTACACTTGTCCATCCATGGGAATTGCCTACTGGACACTGATATAGGGCTGAACACATTTCACACCTGCTTTTAGCATTACCCAGTGGATGCTTTGCATCCTTAATGGGGACTAAGGCACGTGCTATACCCACAGCCCTCCCACTGGGCAGGACAACGGATTATCTGCCAAACAACACCGAGCCCCATTTTTGCATACCCAGGATCCCATGCCTGCAACCCCCCACGGTACCCATTACACATCCTTCATGTGTGCGGGACTGGGATGTGGACGCACTTCTATGGACACGACAATCTGGGGATTTCTGTTCATATGTCCTGCATTTCATGGACAGTTATCATCAACCTCAAACACGCTGGTGGTGCATATGTCTAGCTGTGCCGTAGTCACGGCTGTCACTCTGTCTGAGTCGATCACAGCTGGTCGACGGTGTAAACGGAACAATTTTGGAGTCCTACAATGGACACCGATGTGCATATGTCAAGTGTAGAACGTGTTGGACTATCACCATCTGGCCAGTGGTTTTGACTGCCGCTGTATGTTCCCCAATCGCGGATGTCTGCTTGACTACCCATATTATGTATTACTTGGCCTATCTATATCCACGTGCCAGTAAGCGGAAATACAGCAAGCCTTGCGTCCTGCCCAACTTCATAAAAGACATTATTGAACATATATCGGCCAAAACAGACAATGACAAAACGATACACTCCACAGTCAAAAGATACTGAGCTCTTTCACCTACTAACATGGGGCATCGTCGAAGTACGAAATACATTACATAGTCGTCCCTTATACACTTCCTTCAGAGTCAGTTTAAAGTCAATTAATCAATAAACCTGCTCATAGTTAAGTGGACAGTGCTCCAAGTCTTGATGATAACGTGACATATACAAATCAGTGTTGCATACATTACTTAATGGAAACAATAATAAGACAACGATGTGTTAATATAAATACAATATTGGTCAATACAATCAGTATATTGAAACATAGTTGATAATTGTTGTGAGTAAACCTTAGAATGTAGTGTGTTGATCAGGATATTTTATATCAATGTGTATAATTGTAGCATTACGATTCCAAAGCATGGAATCAATAAGTACAATTTAAGCATATATTTTACAATTATGAATGTAAATGAGTGGAGGACACATCCTTAACCTTCCTGCTTGAGTGGATCACACACACACGCATTTCTGATTGTGTGTTACGCGCACATGCATATCCGTATTCTGTTTATATATGTTTACTGGGTCTGTGTGGTTACGTGGTGTGTGTTGTGACCATTCCGGTAACATGTCTCTGATCCGGTTGACGGACGTGTGCAGAACGCACTTACAACTTTATACATGTAACAGTCTTTGCAGCATGGACGCATTACGGACGTTCACATCTATATGTTCTATAGTCGTAATTCAAACGTGACTGCATTCACGTTTGCCGGTTACTGTGACCACTACACGTTAGCTGTTCGGTGTCATTAATATGCATACCCATGGTACTTAGCTACATTTACATATCCCCCCCCCGCACTCACGCACGTCACAGGCATCCATTCTCCTGCTGGGAAAGGTGCGGTACTGCATGTTAAACATTCCTTATTCCCTCTCGCTCATGGCCCAGGATGCATATGTCGTGACCGCAGGGATGTTCAGATCACAGGTGCTTATATCCCCTACACATACAGGCCTTCGATTGTCAGGGTGTTCCTGTGGTGCTTTGGGTTTGGTCTTGTCCGCCCAGTGTACGGAACTGCCCTGACCGTGTACGAATGTTAGATGAGTCACATGGGCACGGTTTGTCCGTGTCTATGATACCTTGTCACCCCACCCCCCCAATTATTCATAGCCGTGTGCGCTTATTGGCCAGTGTACCCGTTGTAGATCTTGTTATACTAATTGCACACGGTCTGGTCGAACGGACCTATTTCCATTACTAACCCTCGGTATGTATGACCTGTGTCGCAATATTACATGGGTTTACCATTGCGTGACGGCTTTCACTGAGCCACAGACATGTCCGTTGCTTGGTTTGGGCCGGTTCCGCTCTGCTACACACATTTAACATGGCGGAACAGGTTGAACAGCTCAGCCACGGGGACATCGGGCTCTCCGTCGCTGTTTAGTATTGAATCGCTATGTTGAGTTTGTTTCACAAAGCGAGACAGTGTCGACATTGGTAACGGACATCTCGCGCAGTACGTCCGCACTGCCGCGGGTGCCGTATGTCTGTGTTTGGGCAGCGGACAGGCATTATGCTGTGCCATTATGTCTGGGAATATATGGTTTCTTGCCATAGATGATATGGCATACTAGCAATGACCCGCGTCTGGATGTGGGTACTGCTGTATTACCCACGGGAAGAGTGGCCTTAGGTAAAGTGGTGCCCTAGGCAGAAGGACTCCATATTGCCACCGCCACATCACCCGCTACCCCCCTCCTGGTCTACCTACACCAAATAAAGTCTGGAAAGGTGCGGTAGAGCAACGCCCTGGCGGCTGCCTACTTTATGCCTAAGGCTGGCTATGTGTGTGGTCCCTCGGGCATCGGACTCGGGAACGTGCCACGTCTGCCGTGGGTATGTCCAGCATTACCCACATCCGGCCGTGGTTTATTGCTATGATGTTCCATGTGTACAGTGGTGCGGTTACCATACATATGCCTTTCTCAAAAGCCGATTTCACACTTCTGAACACTACTGTGGTCTCCTTTAAGGCCCCTGAGCCAGTGGTGAACATTACTCAAACCGCTGAATCACGTACATATGCCTTCCACCAGCACCTACAGGACTGCATGGATCAGGCAATTCCATACAAAACTGTGACTCTTTGTACCAAAGACAAGCATCCAGTCTGGTGGACCCCAGCCATGAACAAGCTCTACAACGACAGGAGGTAGCTACTACAAGTTAAAGCAGAATACCTGTAAGGTTACACACCCTTGCTCATTATATGTGAAGAACTACAAGCTGTCATGAAATCATCCAGGGGAAATTCAACAGAGAAACTAACAAGGACTCAACAGACAATCATAAGGCCTTCTTTAGCTATGTTGGACACCTGGGAGGACACTCCCAGATATGCTCAGACTGGGTTCAGAATGATGTGAAGATGACTGAACCTACACACATTGCCAACATACTGGCTGACAGGTTCAGTGCTAATGTTTCCCCCCTCCCCCCCACATGGAGAGATATCTATACCAGAGAATTGTAGATCCTGGAACATCTGTAACGCACAGGTGGGAAATGCTGTCTCCAAGGCAGTAAACACAGCATCCATGGGACCAGATGGTGTCCCAGCTGTGTACTCCATGAACTCTATGGGGAATTAAACCCACACTTAGGACAGCTGTTTAATCTTAGCCTCACCTCAGGATACGTACCCAAGTAGTAGCACAGGGCGACTGTAGTCACACTTCACAAGGATGGTGCCTCCACTGACCCTGGTTATTACCATCCCATTAGCTTGACAAGCCCTATCTGCAAAGCCATGGAGAAGGATCATAATGGAACTCATAGATAAAGACATAGGGGACTTGCATACTTTGGATCCAACCCAGTTTGGCTTGGTCAAAGTCAGATCATGCCTTTTACACATGTTTGACTTTGTAGGATCAGTCACCAAGGCCATTGCTGAGGGTCAAGCAGTCCATACAGCCTACCTCAACCTGGCAACGGCCTTCGACACAATACCCCCTCGGGTATCATTGATAAACCCATCATCTTGAACGTAAATCCATACATCGCCATATGGGTTGCAAACCGGCTAAGTCACGGAACCCACACGGTCATAGTTGCTGGCGCCATGTCATACTCACAGCCAGTCACAGGTGGTGTCCCATGGGGCTCAGTCCTGGGTCCACTATTTGTCAGCATCTACATTTCCAAAGTACAAGCAAACACAGGGGGGTTATGGCTGACAATGTTTGCAGATTACTGCAAACTGGGTGCCATAGTCGGACACACATCTGACACAGATATCGTTCAGGAGGGCCTCACAGATGTGGATAAGTGGTGCCAGAGACATGGCCTACAGCTAAATGCCAGGAAATGCATAGTCATACCCTTCGGGAAGAACAAGGTTACCCCTAGCTACCATATAGGTGGCAATCCACTGAGCACAGAGGGAGTTACCAGGGATCTGGGGACCCGGGTTGTTAACCGTTCGTTCGACACACACGTTGCTAACGTAGTTAGGTAGACCTTCAACATTGCCCACATCATCATGAAGGGATTCACATCTAGATCAGGGGAGGTCATTGTCCCCTTGTACTCATCACTCATTAGACCTATGATTGGGTACAATGCCCCGTTCAGAATGTATCTGACCCGACACCTGCAGCAGCTGGACAGGCCCCAACAGTTCATCGACAAACAGATGCAGGGTCTCAGGAATATGTGTTATGCTGACCGACTGAAAGAATTCCAGCTGTATACAGTCGCATACCACTTGCCCAGAGGTGACCTGTGCCTGGCATACAAGGCCATGTCGAACCCAGATCTGATGACTATGCTTCACCTAAAGAATTTAGATCCCTCAGAACCACAAGGGCAGGTGACGACACCTTCACAGTGTCATTAATAGAACGTGCTGGTGGGACAGATTCATCACCCAGACACTCACTATGCTGTGGTACAACATCCCAGTACATGTGAGGCCAACCACCTCGCTGGCCTTGTGTTAGTATTTTGACAAGGATGTCTGAATTGATTTCTTTAACTAACCTTCTAAATGAATATTTACTTTACCACATTGTGAATCTTTACATTTCGTTGATCTATTTTACATTAGTCATAATCATACGGTTTATCTCTATATATTATGGTTCATTTATATTACTAGGTGTCTGTAGTTCTTTTAATATATTGGCACAATCCGTAGAACATATATATGTAGCTTAAACAGTCAATCATTTGGAAAACATTATGTTGGTTCTTCTTTCATATATATACATATATTTCTATTTTTCTATGAAGAATGTACCTTCGAAGCAATGTCTGATGTACTCACTGTGTGGAATCTGTAACCCAAGTAAAGTTTGTTTGCTTGTTTGCCTTTAAGGCATTTAATTAATACTTAGCACATCTAATTTAATGACCAATTAAGGGTTTTAAATGTAGTAGGTTGGACTGCATTGTATGTATTCTGAATAAGTCTGCTTATGAAGCAGATGAAAAGAGCTTCAATAAACTATGGTGACTGCATTTAATTCCTGGTGGGCTCTGAGTGGTCGCTGACGGTGTCTACAGTACCTCATCTTTGCTTTGGACTTCTTCAGCTGGTTGTCTGTGTTTTTTGTATGGGGAATGTCAAGTGTAGTCCCTATGTGTATTACCTGTGTAATGCCTTACTGCGGCAGTGTAATTCCACCGGGTTTGCAGTTATGGGTGCCATCTTGGTCATACGCTTGTCCATCCATGTGAATTGCCTACTGGACACTGGTATAGGGCTGTACACATTTCACACCAGCATTTAGCAGTCTATGGTGGATGCATTGCATTAGCAGTGGTGAGTAAGGCAGGTACTATGCACACATCCCTCCCACAGGGCAGGACAACGGATTATCTGCCAGACAACACAAAGCCCCATTTCTGCATACCCAAGATCCCATGGCTGCAACCCTCGACAGTACCCATTACACATCCTTCATGCGTGCGGGACTGGGATGTGGACGCAAATGTATGGACACGTCGATCTGGGTATTTCTGTTCATATGTCCTGCGTTTCATGAACACTTGTCATCAACCTTAAACACGCTGGTGGTGCATATGTCTAACTGTGCCGTAGCCACGGCTATAGCATCGAAACGTCTGGAGTGAGTTATGTGAAAAGGTATTTTAGGGTCCTTCAATGGACACCAATGTGCATATGTAAAGTTAGATGTTGCTGGACTGTGTCCAACTGGCCAGTGCTTTTGACTGCTGCTGTATGTTCCCCAATCGCGGATGTCTGTTTGACTACCCATTCTTCGTGGTGCTACGTAACCAGGTGATTTACAGCTGTGAACAGATGGTGTACATCCAAAGATGCAGGTTAGCAACTGCTTCAAATAAAACTCAGATGTCCCAATAGGACATATCCGTCACTGTAATTTCAACATAACACCACCGGAACATGTAGATCCCCTATGTCTTCATTGAAGCATGTTTTCTTCATAGGTGGGAACGCCATAGTTTACATATCCCAGTTGAAGTTGTTGGTGTGCCATTACTTTGTGTTGCACAGGTCGCCCATCTGTTCCACAGTATGGTAGCGAGTGCTCCCCCATTGTGTTGCTGCCAGATTGAGTGCTGTGTACGCCGGTGTTTGCATGGCGGTCCAGCTTTGTATGGTGAATGTCAACCGTAGTCCCTATGTATATTTGCTGTGTTATGCCTTACCGCGGCTGTGTAGTTCCACCGGGTTTACAGTTGTGGGTGCCATCTTGGTCGTGACGCTGTCCATCCATGAGAATTGCCTACTGGACACTAGTATAGGCCTGTACACATTTCACACCTGCATTTAGCATTCTCCGGTAGATGGTTTGCATTATTAGCGGAGAGTAAGGCAGGTGCTACGCACATACCTCCCACGGGCGGGACAAAGGATTGCCTGAAACAACACCGAGGCCAGATTTTACATACCCAGACTCCCTTGACTGCAACAGTCGACAGTACCCATTACACATCCTTCATGTGTGCGGGACTGTGATGTGGACGCAGTTCTATGGACCCGGTACCCTGGGTATTTCTGTGCATATGTGCTGCATTTCATGGACAGCTATCATCAACATTGAACACGCTTGCGGTGCATATGTGTACCTGTGACGTGGTGACGACAATGAGTTCACGTGGGTAATGCAGGAAGCTAGCAGGCATTCAATGAATGGAATTTTTGGGTCCTACAATGGACACCAATGTGCATATGTCAGGTTAGATGTTGCTGGACTGTGTCCACCTGGCCAGTGCTTTTCACTGCTGGTGTATGTTCCCCAATCACGTATGTCTGTTTGACTACCCATTCTACATGGTGCTACGTAACCAGGTGATTTAGTACTGTGAACAAATGTCATACATCCAAAGATGCTGGTTAGCAACTGCTTCATATAAACCTCAGACATCCCAATGGGACATATCCGTCACTGTATTTTCAACATAACACCACCGGAACATGTTGATCACCTATGTATTCATTTAACCATGTTGTCTTCATAGGTGGGAATGCCATAGTTTACATATCCTACTTGACGTTGTGGGTGTGCCATTAGTATGTGTTCCACAGGTCGCACATCTGTTCCGCTGTATGGTAGTGGGTGCTCCTCATTCTGTTGCTGGCAGATTGAGTGCTGTGTACGCCGGTGTTGGCACTGCGGTCCGACTTTGTATGTGGAATGTCAACTGTAGTCCCTATGTGTATTTCCTGTGTTATGCCTTACCGCTGCTGTGTAATTTCCCGGTTTGCAGTTGTGGGTGCCATCCTGGCCATACGGTTGTCCATCCATGACAATTGCCTACTGGACACTAGTATGGGGCTGTACACATTTCACACCTGCATTTAGCATTCTCCAGTGGATGGTTTGCATTATTAGCGGAGAGTAAGGCAGGTGCTACGCACATCCCTCCCACAGGGCGGGACAAAGGATTGCCTGCGAAACAACACCGAGCCCAGAGTCTACATACCCAGAATCCCTTGACTGCAACAATCGACAGTACCCATTACACATCCTTCATGTGTGCGGACTGTGATGTGGACGCAGTTCTATGGACCCGTACCCTGGGTATTTCTGTGCATCTGTGCTGCATTTCATGGACAGCTATCATCAACATTAAACACGCTTGTGCATATGTGTACCTGTGACGACAATGAGTTCTCGAGGCGTTGAAATAAGGCATCATTCTTGTCTTTAGACAATTTTGGGTCCTACAATGGACACCACTGTGCATATGTAAAGTGTAGAGCTTGTCGGACTGTGTCCTTGTGAGCAGTGGGTTTCACTGATGCTGTGTGTTCAACAATCGCGGATGTCTGCTTGACTACCCATACTGTGTAGTGGTACAGGAACCATGTTTTCCGACACCAGAACCCAATGGTGTACATCCAATGTTGCAGGTTAACAACCACTTTAATACCCAGAGGTCACGATTGGGAGGTATTGCCACTTTATTATCGGAACAACACCTCCAGACTGTGTAAATCACGGGAACCTTAGGCCAGTCTTACTCGCCATTTGCAATTGTAATTAGCAGACACGTGTCAATACATGTATGATAAGACATATTGTCATGCAGAAGTTAATCTATGTTATTTGGACATTGGCTTATGCTATTGGCATCCGTTGCTGTGAGTGTTGCCAGTTACCATACACATTGCTTGCTCAGAGGCAGACTACACAATTCTGCACACTACTGTGGTCTCCTTTAAGGACCCTGAGCCAGTGGTCGACAGTACTGCAGCCACTGCATCAATCACATTTGCCATCTACCAGTACCTACAGGACTGCATGAACCAGGCATTCACTTACCCAACTATGGTTCATTGTACCAATGCCAAGCATCCAGTGTGGTGTACCCCAGCCATACACAGGATGTACAACACGAGGAGGTGGCTACTACAAGGTGGAGCAGACACCTTGTGAGGTATGACACCCTTGGTCATCATATGTGTAGAGTTACACACTGTCATGCCATGGTCCAGGGCACATTCCACAGATATACCTACATGGACCTGGCTGACAATCATACCACCTTCAGTTGCTATGCTCAACACCTGGGAGGTCACTCCCACATATGCTCTGACTGGGTTCACAAAGAGGTGGAGTTTACTCAACATACACACATTGCCAACATACAGGCTGACAAGTCCAGTGAGGACATCTCCACACCCTCCCCACACATGAGGAGATGTCTGTACCAGCGGTTTGTGGTCACCAAATGTTCTGTGACACACAGGTGGGACATGCTCTCTCCAGGGTAGTGGACATAGCATCCATGAGACCAGCTGGTGACCCCACTGTGTACTCCACTATCTCATTGAGGAATTAGACCCACAGTTAGGACAGCTATTTCTTTGTAGCCTCACCTCAGGTAAGGTACCCAGGTTGTGTCGCATGGCAACGGTAGTCCCACGTCACAGGGCCAATGCCTCCACTGAGCCTGGTTATTACTGTCCCATTACCATGAGGAGACCTATCTGCAAAGACATGGGGAGGGATCATACTGCGGCTCGTACATGAATGCATAGGGGACATACATACTTTGCATCCAACACGGTTTGTCTTGTTCAGGGGGTTCATGCCTTTAAAGCATGGTTGACATTTTCGGACAGTCACCGAGGCCATTGATGGGGATGTTTCAGTCCATACAGCCTACCTCGACCTGGCAAACGCCTTCACCACATTACCTCCCTCAGGTATCGTTGATAAACCCATTGGCTGGGATGTGAACACGTACATCACAGAATGTGTTGTAAACTGTCTATGTGACACAACCCACACGGTCATACTTGCTGGCAGCATGACAGACCTACTGCCTGTCGCATGTGGTGTCCCATGGGGCCCTTCCGTGGGTCCACTCCTGTCATACATCTACATTTCCACGGTACAGGCACACACAGGGGTGTTATGGGCAACATTGTTTGTAGATGACTGCAAAACAGGTGCCATAGTGTGACGGACATCTGACACAGATATCCTTCCAAGGGGCCTCCCAGATATGCATATCTGCTGTCAGGGACATGGCCCACAGCTAAATGCTAAGTAATGCAACATCATACCTGTCGAGAAGTACTAGGTCACCCCTGTCCAGCATATAGGTGGCTGTCCACTCAGCACAGGGGTGATTACCAGGGATCAGGGGACAGAGTTTGTCGGTCACCATTCATTCAACACACACGTTGCTATCGTGGTTCTGTGGGACTTCTACATTGCCCACCTGTTTGTGCAGGGATTCACATCTACATCAGGCTAGGTCATTGTCTCCTTGTACCCATTACGTGTTACACCTATGATTTACTACATTGCCCCATTCAGACTGTATCTGACCGTACACCTACAGCAGCTGGGAAGCCCTCATAGGTTAATTGTCGTACAGATGCAGGATGACATCATTTTGTGTAATGCTGCCCCACTTGTAGGACCCCTGCCCCATTAAGTCACATACCTGCTGTTTAGTGTTGACCTGTGCCTGACATACGAGGCCATGTCAACCCATATGTCATGTGTATGCTTCACCTACTGTATCTGCATCCCTCAGAACCACTAGGGCAGGTGACATGAACCTTGTCACGGTCATTAATGGGATATGTTTGAGTGACACATATATCACCCAGACACTCACAATGCTGTGGATCTACATCACAGTACATGTGAGACAGAGACCCTTCATAGCCTTGTTCACGGGTATGTTGTCCATTGGATGGAGAATTGCAGGTATAGGCCAGGGATTACATCATTATCACTGCTTGACGGAGGTACAGCAATATCATGAGTATTTTATCTGAAGCACAGAAGGTTGCCAAAGCCATCCTAACTATGGTGTAGTGTTATGGCTGAACCTGGGACGATGGCCTACCCTGTACCTATGGACCTATGAACCTATATTCATAGTTTGTCACATTTACACTTGTCTATCCCCTATCCTCTTTATACAGTGTATATTTCTGTGGCACATGATTGTCCTCTGTATTACATGCAGGTATGCTGTGTACAGTGCACATATGTCACAGTTGATGACAGTGTATCTGTGTCCCTAACACTGTGATACTGAGGACTACCACACATCCTTCACAACATTACATGCATATGTTCTTTCTATTCTTCTTTGGCCTATGGGGGGTGTTAAGGCAAACATTACACAAGTCCCTGTTTGTGCATGCTTCATGTTGGTGTCTGACCAGGCTCCATTGCAGTCGTGTGTTGGACGGTGGTGTTTCTGTGTGTTTGCCATGTGTTTTTATTGCCGGTACATCTGTGGGAGGTGTGGTTGGCACATGTTCCTCTTTGCAGGGACACCCATCCTGGGGTTTGTGTCATGCATCTGCACTTGGCATGTGCCATATGTCCTGTACTATTCCCACAGTCGTGTATGCCTTCATGCACTACTACTGCGTGATACTGGCTGTTTGTATGTGGTACACATGGACATTGTGATGGTTGGCTTGACCTATTCCCATGCTAGAACATACACATCTGTCAATTACGTTGTTTAAAATCAAACTGTAACACTCATTCGTCTTTTCAAACTGACAGTCAATAACACAGGAAGCTGGGATTAATAACATTTTACTACTGTGCAGCAGGAGGCAAAGAACTATGCAGTACAAGTTTAGACTTTTGTTTTACTCTATACATGTTACAGCTGTATGAGCATTGTATATACTATCATCTTATGCACACATTAATGATGTGGTCAGTCACAGGGCATTTACATCACTATAGTCCACAAGATTGTATTCCTACAACAGTGCTAAGGTAATGCTTATGAAATGTTTTCCCATGAGGATAGCACAGCCTTGCGAGCCACATAGTCAATTAGAATGTACTCGTAAATTCTGCTCTGTCACGGTTCCAACACTGTTCAGATCCGTCACTCCATTTCCTACTAGGTTCCTTTGTCTCTCTGGTGAGCAGCTGTACTCTGTGTTAGATAGAGCTCACAAGCCTATCCTCCTCAGTGGAAGGATGACAGATATACCTGTACATACATTTATTATTCTCTAACCGAGCAGATGACTAATGCTGAATGACATACACCTGCTGCACTGGTTACTGCCAGGGTCAGAATTCCATCACACTACAGCTTAGCTTCACCAATTACATGCATGATCAGTTCTACTGCCATATTGTACGGTACAATTCAATGCATTATATAGTATTTCGAGTCTAAACTGGCACTTCATATGTGTTTCTATATATATTTGTCGGACAACATCCATCCGGCCATATGCATGTTGTTCCGTCCTTTACCTTGACCGTGTGTATTTGGCCGATCAGCAACGCTACTCTCCACATGTGATGTCCCACCTTGCCCTTCTTTGCCTTTAGCACCCTGTTAGGACGTCCTGTTTGGTAGGCACGTGTTCCGCTATATGTGTTCGACTTCTGCATAGCTAATCATCGATGCGGTGGTTCAACAACCTGACTTGTCCACATGTGTACAGTTATGTGCACTGTGTCGTCTGCAAACCTATATGGTGTGGATGGGTACATACCACATGCGGATGTTCACATTCTGCAGACACATTCACATGCAGCCATTTCCATATCTGTACCTGAGGTGGGTTGGTGACATGTGGGTACGATTTGCCAGCGTGGCACTGCCTAACACAAACATCTTACCACATTTCAGGTATGCACATTGTGTGTAGGTGTATAGCTGCACACGGATGCTAGCAGGTTTGGGTGCACAGGTGTACATGGGTGGGACTTACATGCTACAATGAGGCTATTGTGTATTACATCTGAATGCATGGGTTCTGCTTCTGGATATTACACTTCAACATACGCCATCCAGTGTATGCGACAGAGACGTTGCTGGGTGTGGGATATGCTGCTATGCACATGTTTGCCTGTGTTTAAGGTATCTTGGTTCCTTCCTGTTGTTATGTCAACACAGCTACCCGGCTATGTACTGTCACTACTGCTTGTGACCATTATGGTTGGCACCTTTTCCAATGACCATAGTGGGACATGTTTTGTGAGAACATCGGATTTTGCAGGACAACACATACCCACAATACGTGGAGTTGACAGGACTTTACTTGTTTGCCATAATATACGCTTATTCTGTTAGCATTTGGGTTCCTTAGTCAGTTTCTTATGCCATGTATGTGTTTCATATACAAATTATATGTTTTATGCTACTATTACATGTATATTTCGGGAATATTTTTGGCAGGGAATCTCAGGTCATTTTCCATTTTTTCGATATTTGCAGGGACACACCTGTCCAATGAGGGACTGTCCACGGCACATTGGGACAGCTGGTAACCCTGGTGACCATGCCCATGTCGCTACTGGGGTTGCCACCTTTTCCAGTTGCCAAGGTGGGATATTTCTGGGACTCACATCTGAGTTTACAGGCCGACACATACACACGGTCACTATATAGCATAGAACTTCACTTGTTTGCCTAAATAAAAGCTTATTGTTGTGGCAGTTTGGTTGCTTATTCTGTTTCTTGTGTCATTTAGGTATTTCAGTTACAGAAATAACCAATTCATGCTACCATTACATTAAATACGGGATATCATTATGTCCTACAATCTTAGCACATTTGCCATTTTTAATATTTTTTTTCCGGGACACAACTGCCCATAGAGGGACTGCCCCTCGCAAAGTGGGACAGGTGGTGACCTTAGTCGCTACTCCTATGTCAGTGCGGCACGCTGACATGCTGCTGTACACCTTCTCTGCGTATAACCACTGACGGTGCATTGCGGAACAAACGCAGTCTCATGCGTATCCTTTGCTCCTTGGACGGGTACACTTAAGCCTTCGTGGGTTGTATTTGCTTCTCCGTTTAGTTGGGACGGGTACTATGTTGCATACTCTACGTGCGTTTCATTCTGCACGGGCCCTGGCTGCTGCCATTACTATTATGGGCGGACCGTGGCAGTCAGCACATTAGGTTGCTCACCGCATGCCGGCTTAGCCACGCCTCCAGACGCATCCTACTTGGGCTCGCTCACGTACACTACGCATGTGTCTGTGGTTGCGGTGCACTCTCATTAATATGCATATGGCGCTACTACGCCGGCTATTCACTGCACCGCCGGCGCAGCCCTTACACCGGCCTTGCGCCGAGCTTCATGAATCCCGGGGTGTATATATTTCCCACCTACACTGACAAACTGATTGATCAAATTCATCTGCTATTCCCTTCAGATCATTGATGACTATCATTTTTAAAGTCACAATTGGATTTTTTTTCTCTTTGTAAGAATTCAGTAAGTACAGTTTGCCTTTTTACTCTTGGGTATGGATAGCTTATTTTCATATAATGGTCTCAAGTTTACTTTTTGATTTTTTTATTATGTTTAATTTTGCATTGCTTCCTATTGTTGAATATTTGATATATGCTGTGAGTACTCTATTCTTTTTCATACATCTTACTTATCTTTATACTTCACCATTTTGGAATATTATTATACTTTTCTTTTGAAAGTTTGTTAGTTCCACATTTTGTTGCAATATTCATTTTAGTATACTGTAACCAAGGTCTGACCTATTATTCTCACCCAAACATGTCCATTTAGATTAATCCAGTTAACCCCTTATCTTGTTATATTATACAAATCCATAATTATATTTCTTATGATTAATTTGACATGTTTTAGAAAAATTAATTCTGAAGGATACTGAGCTATAATCATTTTTCTTAAGTGGAGGATCAATTTTAAAGTTGCTTAATATATTTTTAGTATTAGTGGCAACCAGATCTAATATATTGAGTCCTCTAGTGTTGTTGCCAACCATCTGGCAAATGCCATGAAATGAATGTATGTCTATAATGTATGAGAATAAGTTGACTCAGCAGAATGTAGCATCCAATTTATAGTTGGATAATTAACATCTCTTAATATTATTTATTATTATATTTTGCCACTTGATCTATATAATCAAAAGATGTAAGATGTTTAGGGTTCTTCATTCTTGGTGTCCGATAACTTAATATTAATCTCACAGTCCCCTTTAAATTAAGAATATCAGCTAACATGTTTCCATTTCTTCATTTATTGAAATCTTACAAGATGGAACACATTTATAAAGCAGTAGAAAAAATCTGCTTCTTCTGTGTGCTGTCTTAGAATATTATAGTTACTGTGTTCTGAGCAGTGTATCTCAGATGAATCACATGCCTCCATTATTGCAATAGTCATATAAGTTTCTTGTTGTAAAATTAAATTTAGTTCATTCTGCTTATTTTAAAACACAATGTGCATTACAAAATAAACATTTTTTTTAAAAAAATAATGTATCTGATGTTTCTTGGTTGCTTGTTGTTGAATTTTGTAAACAAGGAATGATTACCTCAGAAATGGTTCTACTCCAATAACCTGACCCATAATGGTTCAAGTGTAAGACATCAGATGAGAACATTCACCTGTCATATAGGCAGTCCTCCCATTGTATTATTATTTTAATGTTATACTCTAAGGTCAACTGCCTTAACCATGTATTGCAATGGTAAGCCTTACA
Source organism: Protopterus annectens (assembly GCF_019279795.1). Lineage (NCBI taxonomy): Eukaryota > Metazoa > Chordata > Ceratodontiformes > Protopteridae > Protopterus > Protopterus annectens. Next base: position 819,327,467 of record NC_056727.1, read on the forward strand.
GAAAACATAAGAAGTGCATATTGAAGAAAACATTTAGCCAAATTCAATAAATCCTACATGGTCTGTTTCTGCCATGTGCACGTCCCAGCACACAGTTTTAGGTTCAGTAAGCACTGTGTAGAGATGCACATCACTGCACAAACATGGTAAATACTGTGGTATGCTAATTACAGCACAAGCAGCTGAATTGCATGCTAATCAATCCAACACTGTGGAGCTATTCGACAAGCTATAAAGTAACCATGTAGACTCCGTGTAGGTTTTCCCAGCAAATTCCAAAGCCTATTGGAATACAGTCATGGAAAGAAAATTATGAGCTGCTGTGCTTAAATTCATTTGTATGTGCAACAGGCCTATGCTGCTGTTGCTGCCAATAGACCAAGGCCAAAAAGGAGAAGAGTCTTCAGCCCCCTTTTAATTTTTCACAACCTACATGATGTGAAAATTGGAGAGCACTACAGGGTGGATGGGGACACACTACAGGAACTCTGCAACTTCTGTTGTCCTCAACTCAGATCCAGGGCCAACCAGGGGGAACCCATCCCAGTGGAGACAAAGGTATGTGCAGCACTTAGAATTTTAGCTACAGGTACCTTTCAGAGACCAACAGGGGACAAGCTGGGGGTGTCACAGACATCAGCATCCAGAATCCTCCATCAGTTCCTGAATGCTATGCTCAAACATGCTAGTGACCACATATATTTTCCCCATATTTCTGAGGACTGGGCCAGAAATATGTAGGAGTTCTACCTTGTAGCACACTACCCTAAAGTACTGGATGCCATAGATTGCAGACATATAGAAATCAAGGCACTACCTGGGAAACAGGGTAGGCTCTACATAAACAGAAAGGACTACCACTCTACTAATTGCCAAGTTGTGTGTAATGCCAAGGGCATTATCTTGAGCATGTGTGCTCACAACCGTGGTAGTTACCACAACTTACATATCTGGTACACCTCCCAACTGTACCAGATGTTTGCTGGGAGACTATCTCCCATGGTCATTTATTGGGGGATGCAGGTTTTGCACTGGAACCATGGCTGATGACACCCATCAGAAATGCACACACATCCAATGATGAATGCCATAATGAGGCACACTCTCAAACCATAGGCTCATTGGATCATAGGAGGTTACTAGGCTATCAACCCAGAGGTCATTTCAACCCTAACCATTTCATCCCAATGTAATACAATAAATACTCTAGTCAATAGCCAGGAATGTATTTATTAATGACTCCCACATCCAGGAGGGTTGTGGGTGCTATCCCTGGTAAGAAATTACGGTGCCCCATCCACTCATCCAAGTTCCTTTTAAACTGTGTCATAAAACTGCTCTGCTTCACATGAATTGTCAGCCTATTCCAAAGATGCAACAGTCACTGGGAGACAAATCTATCCCTCCAGTACATCTTGTTCAAGTTGCAGGCCATATTTAGGCCCCTGGAATGGGTAACTCTAGTCCCGATTGATTTACGGATGTGCAGCAAATTCATTAGATTTGGCTCAGAGATTGCTCTGAAAGCCAAGCATAAGTCTCCATTAAGAAGTGTATATGATACTGAGTATAGTGACAAGGACTTTAATCAGTATATGTAAGGCACATGCTGGAGTCCCTTGATCTTCTTAGTTAAAAACCTCTGAGATCTCTCCAATTGCTGCAGGTGCTTTGTACGGTACATGGCAAAAGGGGTGTTATACTCAATTATGGGCCTGATTAGTGATGAGTATAGAGGGGGTTATAACCTCCTTTGCTCTATAGGTGATGCCTTTGCAATCAAGTGTGCTATGTATAAAGCCTTCCTTACTACAGTAGACACATGGTGGTAAAAGTTAAGGTCACAGTCTACTTGTGATCACAGATCTCTTACTATATCGTAGGTATATATGGTATTGTTGATAATTTGATAGTGTGAAGGGACATTGTTTTTACTGAAGGGAATGATGATGCATTTCTATGCATTCAGTTTGAGAGTGTGACTAGGACACCAGTTGTTAGTCTGTGTAAGACCCTTCTGAAGTATGCTGACATCATTTGGGGATTCAGTAACTGCACACAGTTTGCAGTCATCCGCAAACTTGGTCAGGCACAGCCCCTTAGTTTTGGACTGAATTTCTTAGAAGTATATACCAAACAGTAGGGGGCCCAGCACTGACCCTTGAGGCACCCCACTGGTGACAGTTCTGCTGGCTGATGTGGAGTCACCCACTTTGATAGTGTGTGACTGGTTTGCGAAGTTTATTGGTAATGTCTGAGTGTGGCATTGTGCCAAAGGCCTTTGCCAAGTAGAGGTACACCGTGTGCATAAATTTGCCCATGTCATTGTTCCTGGTCACATTTTTGAAGAAATTCACCAGGTTTAACAGGCAGGATCTGCCCTTGATGAAGCCGAATTAGGTCAGATCCAGTGTTTTGAAGCTGCTTATGTCTTTATTTATGAAATCCATGATGATACATTCCGTGGCTTTACAGATGAGGCTGGCTAGACTTATGGGTCTATAATTCCTTTGGACCATTGCTAAGCCACCTTTGTGGAGGGGAATAACTGTTGCTGTTTTCCATTTTGCAGGAAAAAAGCCAGTGGTTAGGCTTTGATTGAATAGGGAACTTAATAGTGATGCTAGTTCATGTTTTAGTTTGTTTAGAAGATGGCCTGGTATGTTGTCTGGTCCCTTTGCTTTTTGCCTTAAACAAGGCTTGAATGACTTCCTCTTTGCATATGCAGGGTGGGGAGGGAGTGGTGGGCAATGTTTATGATAAGTTTGGAGGGGATAAGGGAGTGACTTTTTTGCTAAATCTGTCCACTGGCAGGTTTGCTATCTCTGCAGGATCAGTGTGTGATACCGTAAGTCTCTAGTTTGGCACATGCTTGGGTCCTACCTTTTAAGCTATGTACATAGCTGTGAGAGGCCTTATGCTTATCCTTGGCTGTCATTGCTATTTTTTTTTCAAAATTACCCTTAGAGGATTTGACATGTTGTCTTATTTGCCTGTTGAGGAGGGTGCTTTTCCATTGTTGAAGCTTCGCCCTAGTTTTTTTAGACAGCAACTTTTTGCATTTGTTGTAAAATGTGTTAATGCTGAATGTCCACCAGGGTGGCTTTTATTTTACTTAGGGCTCTGGTTTCGATTCTCTCTGGAACAGCCAAGTTTATACATTTATACAAGTTATTGTACAGGGATTTTGTGTAAGCTTTGGTGTAGTTACCACTTCTAGTTGGTGTGGGGCTTGGAATGCATTGATACAATCCCTTAGGAAGGTATAGCTTGCTTTGGTGAAGCTTTTTAGTCTGACTTCACCCTTTGTGAGTTCTGTTGTTAGTTTCAGTTCAAAAGCAACTGATTTGTGATTAGATTTAACTAATGAGGGTCCAACAGTTGTGGTGGTGCAGCTGTTTGTATTGTTAGTGAGGACCAGATCTAGTATGCTTGTTCCTCTTGTTAGGGTTTGAATAATTTGTTCCAGGGGCATTTGAGTTAACAAAGTCAAGGAACATTTGCACTAGTGAGTTAGGGCTAGAGTAGGTTTCCCAGTTGATGGTGGGATAACTGAAATCCCCCATGAACAATGGTTGGCAATATTTGGATTGACTCCAGTTTGGTGAAGTAGGCCTCATGCACATCATGATCCATGTAGGGGGATCTATAACTAGCTATGAATTGAATGGGGGTCTTACCCACAGTAATCTGAGCTTGGAATAACTCCATTGAGTTGCCCAGTCCAACTAGTCGGGAGGTGAATTTTTTCTAATATAGATAGAAACACCACCTCCTTTACATACATACATACATACATACATACCTACAAATTTTTTAAGCATGGGCATTAAAGCCCTTCTAGCTTGCCAATATGCCAAAACACTTGTTCCCATAATAAATGTCCAGGCTGTTCTTAAAAATATCTAAACTAGTACTTGCATTAATGTAATTTGGTAGCCTGTTCCAAGCATTAGCTTCTCTGTCAGAGAACCAATTGTTACACGTTTCATTCCTATAGAATCTTCTACATAGGTTATCTGATGATTCTCTAGTACTTTTTGATAACTCCAAGCATTCACAGAGGTAGTCCCTAAATGCCATATATACGTGAATAAGATCTCCTCTTAAATATTTGTAAGAGACACTGTGCAAGTTCAGATATTTTAGTCTTTCATAATAACAGATTTTCACATCCATGGATGCCCTTAGTATATTTCCACTGTACTCTTTCCAGTTTATTCATGCTTGTTTTCCTATAGGGTTTCCATATTGTTATTCCATACTCAAGTTTGGGTCTAATGTAACTAACAAACAATGACTTCATTATGTTTGATTTCCTAGACTTTATAAATCTTTTTATACAACCTATAGTTCTATAACTATCATTAGCCAATTATTTTATATGATTAGAAAAGCTCATACCTGAATCTACCCATATACCCAGGTCCTTAAATGAGTCTACAGTTTCAATCACTGTGTACTGTATTAAATATTCACCTTTCAGTTTATGTCTCCCAAATCTCATATGCTTAGTTTTTAATGTATTTATCAACATATTATTCTCCTGTGCCCAAATGGTCGATTTAGTCAAATTATTTTGCAGACACGCCTTATCTGTAACACTTGTAATTAGTTTACCCAATTTTAGGTTATCAGCATATAGACTGTAGAACACATCAGATGAAAAAATACGGTCTGAAAGATACAATCTAAACAAGTAAGGGCCTAGTGCAGAGCCCTATGGGACACCTTGACTGTAACCAAGGATTTCACCTTTCCAGTTGGTGTGTGATACTTGCCATGTCCTATTTGTAAGCCATGCACATATCCATCTTATAAGTAGTACATCAATACCTAGTTGTACTAATTTACTGATCAGTGTTTTGTGCATGACCCTGGCAAATGCTGAAGTTAAATCTATATAAATCACATCACATCACAATTTTTCATTCATAGCTGTTATTATATTGTTATAGAACATCATGTTACAGGTGGTAATAGATCTATTTTCAATATATGCATGCTGATATATGGTTTCAAGTCACAACCTATCCAGTTTTGACAATAACTTATCCAGTATTACCTTCTCCATTATTTTTCCACAACATGAAAATAGACTTAAGGGTCTATATGATTCTGGGTTTGTCCTACTCCCCTTTCCCTTAAAGACAGGTTTAATAAGTGCATGTCTCCAATCTTGAGGAATCTCCTATATTTATATGACCTAGTAAATAATAGATGTAATGGCAGTGTAAATTCTTGCTTAAGTGTTCTCAGGTCATTGTTACTTATTCCGTCCCCTCCCTTTGCTTTGTTTGGATCCAGTTTGCACAGTTCTTTTTCAATATAATCAAATTTTATTCCAGTATCTGGGGTTACCTGGATGTCACTAGGACAACTTACCACCCCTTTTGTGGAGCCAAACTGTTTTGCATAAGATTTTGTAACTATATCTATAATCTGTTGTGTCTGAGAATAAATTTTAGAATCTGCACACAGTTTATCAGTTTGTATATCTTTACTCCTTCCACATCTTATGTATCTATAAAAAGGTTTCCTATTATGCTTAATATCTTTATATAAATTTTCTTCAAATGTTTCTTAAGCTTATCGAACACTATGCTTAATCTGTTTGTCCAGCTTATTTTGTTTATTTCAGTTTTCAAAGTTGTAGTTCGGCCTGTCTTCCATTTCTTATATTTTTTTCTCTCTCACCTTAATCGGGTATCTTGTTCTTAAGGAAATATACCCCCCTGATTTTGCATGCCTAGATCCTGATGTTAAACATTTTTTTGACTTTTTGCACTCAAACAATTTCTCTTTCAAAACTTTCCACATTCCATCTGCAGTTTTTCCACTGAACACCTCACTCCAGTTTTATATAGTAACTGTTTTGCTTCCTTATAATCTGTAATTAACCTTCTGTGCATTGACTTAGATTTCAGTTTGGCAGAATTATCTAGCAACAAATTAACCTTTATGACCCCATGATTACTGCACATCAATGGTGGTAAAACTTGACTTGAAGTTACAGTAATTTCTTTGGGAACACAAACAATATCTAACATATTCTGTCCCCGGTAGGTTTTTTTTACAGTCGGAAGCATTTGTTGTTCCTGAATATATTTTGTGAATAATTTATTTACTAAAGTTGTTGAATCAATATTATTCCAGTCTATTTCTTGTAAATTTAAGTCCCGAGCTAATATTATTCTTCCCTCCTGTGTTTCATGTAAGAAATGTATGAATTCCTCTAGGTCATCTGCACTTGACATTGGTGGTCTGTACACTCCAACAATTGTTATATGTTCTAGGGTTGTCTTTACTGTCACAGTTACACAGTCTATAGTATTGGTGTTATCACTAAACTTGTAATAATCACAGGTCTCATAACTATCTTTAATCCCTACAAAACACCTCCACCTGATTTTTTTGCTAGAATGTCTATTACAGTAAAAACATTTATACCTTGACAGAATTGGTTTCCATTAACCATGTTTCACAACCTACAACAACATCAATCTTGTGGGAACGTAGCAAATTTTTTAATAAAAAAACTTTATTATTAATGCTCCTAGCATTAACAACCATCAGAGATGCAACAAATGATGCTATCTGTGAACTGTTACATTTTTGACATGGCAAAAATCCTGGCTAGTGTTTGTCAAATATTTCAAAATATCTGCTGCAAAAATTATCTTCCCTGATCTAGACAAATGCACACCATCCTGTCTGAACACTTGTGCCCAAAAGAAAGCTTGGATGCTCTACACATTTCCATTTTTTAAAACAGGACATTTTTTTCCATGTAGGTGTTTATCCAAAAAATCTTTTCATTCACAGTGACCTGACTATCCTTTCTATAGGTGATTTGTGAAAAATATGTCCTAACACCCGTACAAGCTACACTATCTAGGAGGGCTGTCAGTTCCTGACTAATAGCCAGAGAATCTTTGTTGGTGACATCATTTGTACCAACATGAATAAAAACAGATCCATACTTCCTTACATTAAGGCATTACAAGGCTTGTTTCACATCTTCTATTTTTGCTCCTGGCAAGCATAACACTGCTCGATGTTCATTATCATCTCTGCAAATATAAGTATCGGTTCCTCTAATAACCGAATCTCCAATTACAAGAATATCTTTGCTGACCATCTCTGAAGAATCTTCAGCTTCTAATACAGTCATTTCTGCTCTATCAATTGTTATAAAGGATAGATCTTCATCACTATTAGTCTTATTAATTTCACTGTTTTCACTGTGTATTAAATTCTCATCCAGCTGGCATTGTAAATCCACAGCTTGAGCCATGTAGTCAACATCTGTCTTTCTCTTCTTTTTTCTTACAGTAATGTTCTTCAGTCCTTCAACGTTCAGTTTTGATTTCTTCCTTTTCACCTGACCCTTGCCTCTTTTGTCTACCTTTTCCATTGGAAAGGTGATGCCTTTTTCTGTAGACTGAGGGTTTTCTGATAGACAGATATCTTCATTCCCTGTCACCAGTGTGTTGCATAACAAAGCAGAATCCTTTTCACTACATATTCTCTTTCCTTTACAGTCATTAGTCAGTTTCTTTTTCTTCCTTGTTATTTGTTGAGAACTTCTACCTTTCTTTTTTTGTGTCCTTCTAAACAAACTGGATCCTCAGATTGCTGAGTACTTGCATCCACAATTCCATAGTTTTCAGGGGCCTCATTGTGTTTCATAGGAGTTGAATATTCTTTGCAAAAAATAAATGCATCATTTCTTAAATCTGTTCTATTTGTTCTATGCCTAACATTATTTAGTTCATCAGTCCAGTCATTAATATATGATACAACAGTTCTGCAAGCCATGGCAATTGCATAAGTGCAATCATCATCATTAAGTCGAGATTTGCTTCTAACAATGGTAAGCAAATCATCCAACTTTTGACATGAGGAATAAAGATCACCAGTGTTATCAGCTGTTACCTTTAAATATGCATAGCATTTATTACAGTGTACAAGATACTTGTATAGCAAATTGTTAATTGCATACTCATTTAAGGAATCCATATTCAGCTTTAATTGAACAAAATATTGCAAAGGAAACAAATTACACAAAGTCAGTAGCAAAGAATTCAATGGAACTTAAATCAACTTCTATGACAAAAATTATACCAGCAATATCCAACTAAATAATAAAATACAATAAAGCTGTTCTGACCATACAAGTTCTACCAGCCAGACAGAAGTTGTAATTTCTTTACGTCGCACACTCACTATAGCTCCTTTGGTTCTCACACATTCGTTTTATGGTCTGAAGGTGTGGAAGGCATTGTAGCCTTGCAAGGCTGGGGTAGTCTTTGTGGTCTTGAACCAGGTTTCTGTGACTGCACAGACATCTACATCCTCCAATGATAGAAGTGCTTCCAGGGTGTGCAGTTTTTGGTTTAAGCTTGTAATGTTTAGCAGCTTAATCCTTATTTTGCTATGGTTGGCAATTTTGTTTGTGAGACCTTGCCTAAAAAAGGCACTATGGGGAAGCAAGAGCCTTTGCCAGCAGCCTAAAGCCTAGTGCTGCCAGGTGCAAACTGTCTCTGGCAAAGCAGTAAGGTTTGTCGACCATGTAATCTGGGTACAGGACATTTTGACTTCAGAAGATTTGCCCCCAGCAATTTTGATTCCAACAGTAAGAGATTCCAATAGCGTTTATGTAAACCATTAAATATAAGAATGTACAATTACTACATTAAAAAAATAAGAACAACATCTACAGAAAAAAATATTTAAACCAACATATAAGCTAAGAAAATGTTAAACTCATCAACAATCACTACCAGAACTAATATTACATGACAGAATGACAAAAATGGAAAATGTATTGTGACCATGAAATAATGAAAAAATACTGCTAGAACTGTTTTTACAAAGAAAATGTATTCCCAGCATAAAACCATAAGCTCAGTGAAAGTAATACAGCATGAAAGGCACAATCCATAATCAATAAAAGAGCAAAAAAAAATTAATTAACATTTACATACTAAAATATTAAAAACTATATTAAATTGCTATGTAAAATTCCTGATTAAAATATTAAGTATTAAAATGCTATTATTAACTTAAAATGAGGCATTGTTTATTTGATTTTTGTGTGGTTGTTTATTTATTGCTTAATTGGAGTCAAATAATCCAGAGTCAAATCATTTGAAGTCAGACTGTCCAATAAATATTCTCATAAACAATAAATGTAAATTTAAATATGAAAGTGCATACAATTGCATTGGGGTAGAATCATCAGGGGGTGAATTATCCGGGGACAACTGTCCTGCTTTCTATTATCCCAGGCTTACAAAAACTGGACCCCCTTTGAATGACACCAAAAACTAAGAAAGTTATTGAACTCAGTGTGTCTTACTATGGAGACTTCAATGACAAGAAAATGTGTTTTTTGAGTGTTATACCTTAAGGGCTTGGTAGGTGAGACACTGGTGTTGATATGTGTCTTGGGTGCTGTGAGAACTGTGTTAGTTGCAGCACAGTGTGTGTGTTTTGGGCTGCTGACATCACAGGTCTGGTGCCTAGATCAATCTGGGGGAGCTCTGCAGTCATACCTCTCAACCTGGAAACGTCAAAAATCTGGACAAGTCCCATGAAAACTAGATACACATCTGTATGCTGATTAACATAACATTTGCATACATAATTATGTAACCCCATCCACTCCTTTGGAATTGTGGGATACCAACTTTCAAATGCAAACTGAAGAACAGATAACCAAAATATGGCACCAGAGTCCCTCTGCAGCCATTCCAATGTTCCATTAACTGGCAATTTCATCCCATTTACCATAAACACTAATGTGCATACTGCTTTACTTCTACAATGGTTATTTGGATTTTATTTTTACATTTTATACCACACTACACAAACACTAATAGACATCTGCTAAATAAAGCAATACTATCCATAATGAAAAAAGACAGCATTAAAATGTCTCTGCCCTTGAAACTCACATTCATTGAAACTTCATTGAAACCCAAACCACATCCAAAGAAAATGCACCCGGCCAGTAGTGGATGAAGATTACCATTGGACTAGTTTCAAATCACAGGCCCCTTGCACACGAAACAAGAAACATGCATGTACTCATTGATACACCTTCCTGACTTAATTTGATTATTTTCCTTGTATAATACAGCACACTTGTTAGACTTAGAGCACATTTTAAATGTATTGCTTGATCATTTTTCCAGTAGGCAATGAAACAAAATGCATTAACCAATAATGACAAAACTGCCCAATTCAGAACATTTCAATCATAAAAGTCTACTTACACACACACATTATATATACAACTGTATATTTCATCTTTGCAGCACAAGAAATCTGGGAAAAGCCAAAATGTATTGGGGAGGGGACAAAAGCCCCAAAACCAAGGGCACATTTCAACTATTGCTTGTATAATTTTGGAAAGTTGCTAGAATAAAATGTTGTGCTACCACCATCATCTCACTGCCAAATCTTGAACCCAGGACCCTGTGCACTACAGTCAGAGCAACATACCACTATTCCAAATCAGCCATTTACTGAACTTAAATTGCTATCATTTAGTGAATTCAGTTCTCACTTCTCACCATAGCTCTCAACCTCTTAGTACAAAAAACCTGGACATACCAGTAATGGGGGAATACAGCCCCAAACATAGGGACAAATTTCAAATACTGATCTTATAAAGCAAGACAATTACTACAATAAAATGTTTTGTATTAACATTTATCTTCTGAAGAATATGAAGTCTGAAACTGAAATGCCTGTCATTATTTAGTGAATTCAATCCTTCATTGACTTGCCACAGATTTTATGAGGAACCGAGCAAAAATATGAGGTATACATGTGGAGAGTTTGTAGAAGGGGTGATGGGTAGGGACCTTAGGCTCTTGTTACTTGTACGCAAGGTACGAGGTTTGTGCCTGAGTACCTCTTCTAGCCACCAGGTATAGTCACCTGAGTATATAACCCAGCCTGTGTGATCACAGCATTTCCTTACTAAGAAAGTCAAGGACATATATTCCTTGAATTACCCAGACCATCTTAAAGATCTCTCTCTCTCTTATGTTTCCTACAGACTCTTGAGAGGTGACATCTGTCTAGCTTGCAGAACCTTAAAGGATCTAGTCCTATGTGACTTTCTGCACATCTGCAAAACTTATAATACCCTCAATGCCTGCTCAAAAGATCTTAAGTTCTGCCAAAACATAAATAGAATTTGTTGGTGAGATAGGTATATATCTTAGGGAATCTTACTTTTATGCAAGAGACTGCCCTGCAATATAAAGCAAAGTAGCTGCCTGACCATTTTTAAGCATAACCTGGATGAATGGCTGGGCAATCATAAATACACTCCAGATCAATCCCTCAGGCCCTCATTGAAAGTGACTATTGCAGTTAGGTCCTGTGAATCAACAGCCCAGTAATGACCTATGCATCTATGAACTTGTGAGCATGCTTCATAAATTCCCTTCCAAAAACTCAGTCAGTCTTTTATCTTAAGGTTCCAAAAACACATCTCTAGATTTAATTTGTAGCCTGTGTTTCCTATTTAGAAGCAGGTCACACAACATAAAGTTATTCCAATTATGTCTAGACATTCATTTATTGCACACATCACAAACCTTTATCAGAAATACTTTTTTAAAAATGAACTAAGGCCTCCACATTCAGTACTGCAACTCATGCTAGCCTAAAAATATCATCATGAAACCTGTAGCACTCCACAGATTCTACCTTTATTTATAACAGCTGAAAGTGCAATAAACTTTTCCACTGCTCCAAAATAGTTTAAATTTGAGAATCAGTAGCAACTACCTCTACAAAAGCCTGGCTTGATAAATGGCTTTCCCTGTTTAGCACACGTCTTAGTCTGATCATGGTGTTAGAAACCCAAACTATTTGGAAAAAGTCAATCACAAGAAACCACATAATCCCAAATGTGTTTACAAGCAACTGGAATGGACAGCATCTATTGGCAGTAACTGCTCGACAGAAAGACTACCAACTTCAGAACAGTAACACTGGCTTATAACGACATAACTCTTTTTAAAATGTCATATTTCAGTTGTGTAAGATCTGCCTTTGCGTTCAGTGCTATGCAGCTCCCTGAAGCAATAATCAGATGCATTTTCTGGATAAATGTTCCCAAGCTATATAACTGTTACCTAGGTATTTTATGTAAATAGGCCACAAGACTAACCAAACTAAGTGAACATCATAAGTAAATAAATAAATAACAATAATCATTGTGCATACTGTGTACTTGTCCTCTGTATCTTCTTATTTATATCCCACCTAGTTATATCTGTGGATTACATATCTGTTGTGGATTGCATTCCTGCTCATGTGAGGTCATTTCCTATAGTAGGTGATCTTACTTTATGAACTGTACTCCAACAATTTTCTCAGCTCTATCATAAATGTCATGCCAACAGTCCTGTTGTAGTCTAATTTAGCTGTCAAATATCCTGAACACCATTTTGGATTAAGCTGCTTAAAAAGCACTCAAAATGTTTTATAATAAAACGCCTGTCTTGGGACTTTGTTTGCCACACCTCCATGTAGTAGATTGCAGCCACTTAATTATTATGGTACACTCTTAGATTGCTGGATGTTTGAGCAAAGGAGAATTCCCTTTTATCAGTGACCTGCAGCTATTGCATTCAGATTTTCTCCATTTTGCACCAGTAGTTCCCACTAACTAGCATTTTCTCACATTTTTTATCCTCCCATAACTATATGATCAAAATAGGCATGTCCAAACCTGAACAATTCTCCAGAATGCAACTCTCTCAATCCAATGTTGAGGACCAAAAAAAAAAAAAAAAAAAAAACTTAAACCCTTCTTTAACAATAGCAAGCTTCTTACTGCAATTGTAACAAGCACCTTGCCACATTCATAAACTCACTGAGCTTCAACCATAAACATCTTTTATGAAGCAGCAATATTGCACCCGGGTATCTGCTCCCTTCACCCCAGCCAAGTTACAGCTTTGAAAAATGACTAATAATTCAAAATGTAATCTAGTTTAATAAACTGCAGTTGGAATAGATGTGTTTGTACAGGAAACACAATAATAATTTTCCAGGTCTAGGCCTGTTATTGACTATTTTCATTAGGGTATCGGGGACAGATGTGACTAAGGTGATTTCTTTTGGAATATGTTTAAAAGATCCTCAGCAGACAAGCTCTTGATATTTGGAAAAGAAGACTATATGATGTAACTAATTTTTTCAAAGGTCTAATGAGCCAGATTTGTCTGTGTTTGATAACTCTGAAAAATCGGCCCCATGAAGAAATATGTTGATGTGTTATTCTTGTAAAACAGGATGTAGGGAAAGCTGAGATAATATGTAGTGAAGGATGAGCTTGATGCTTGACATACAAACCCTGGGATGCTAGAGCCACATATTGATTACCTTGTCACCCATAATATTAATGTGAAAGGGATAGTCACTAGTTTATGGATCACTCCTTTACAAACCGAGGTAAAAGGAAAATGAGACATGCGCCAGTCAAAGCAGAAGGTTTGCAGTTAAATTAATCTGCCATGTCTTAGAATATGAGCATTGACTCATGACTGAGCTGTGTCATAAAATAATAAACAGACACTGAGTTTACAGATTACTTTACAGTTTTAAGAATAAACCAACTGTAATACAATTTCTTATGGTAGATATAAGTGGTGTTTCTTCCAAATGTAGATGTCAACTGTGTAAACTTCCTACCTGACTATAGTTACCCTTAAATACATTAATACACAGCCATCCTGAATCTTATTAAATGAAAGCAATGCAAGATAGGAGCAACATATAAATGTTCTGCCATTCTCAGGGTTATTTGTGAACTGGGGCATTTTACACACACGCACACACATTCCTCTACTTCTAACCTTAGAAAAATGGCAGAAACACACCAGCTAATCAAAATGGCAGCTTGAAGCAGTCGGAAAACACACCAGCTAAGATAATCAAAACTGCAGCTTGAAGCAGTCGGAAAGCACACCAGCTAAGATAATCAAAATGGCAACTTGAACCAGTCAAAAAACACACCAGCTAATCCATAGAAATGGCAGCTACTTCTAACCTTAGAAAAACAGCAGCTTAACACACACACAGCTCTACTTAAATGGCAGCTTAACACACCCACAGCTCTACTTCTAACCTTAGAAAAATGGCAGCTTGAAGCAGTCGGATGCACACCAGTTAATCAAAACTTCAGCTTGAAGCAGTCGGCAATACACCAACTAATCCATAGAAACGGCAGCTCCACACACCTCCTGCAGCATCAGCAGATGGAAATACATGCACGTTGAGCCCTGAGCTCAATTCTGACAGGCTGGCAGGCTGTTTCATGGAGCTGACATCATCGCGTACATGATCACATCAGCTCAAAAAGCCGGGAAGTCAAAACTTAAAATAAAGTGCTGGAAAATTTGGAAATTAAGGGATGCCACTCGGGAATCATGGCACCCCATTATTTGGACCCCAAAACTCTGTAAAAACTGAGTAATTTGGGATGGTTGGGAGGTACATCTGCAGTACATCCATGAACATGCACTGAAATATTTATAGTACGTGCCATGCTACACAACATCTTGAGAAAACAGCTTCAGCAGAACCAGCAAGGGGAAACAGCGCACATTTCACCACTAATGCCAAGGTCACCACAGCCACATGCAGATGAGGAGTCAAAGGGGGAACCACCAGGTGCTGTGGGTGCAGACAGATGTAAGCATGTTTAGTATGCCCTTGCATTAGCTAGGAGACAACATAGAACGCACCCACTCAGAACCTAAGGACCTAAAACCTTCCTCCCATGCACACACACGTGTATATATGTGTATATAACACATGTGTTATATATATATATATATATATATATATATATATATATATATATATATATATATATATATTAATATATACTAACATTGATGCCAGGCAACTGAAACAACTTGTACCTCCCCATGTATTGGTTGTGTACTACGTACATCATCAGACAGAATCAGCCATGAATTAAAACTGTGGAAACTTCTGTATTTACAAGATAAGTCCTGAACCTGGAATGAATTGTGTAACAATATGAATGCATGACATATCCTTGTATGTTTTTACTTGATAGTGCAAGCAGGTTAAAGGTGGGAGTTTTGTACAGAAATGACCTTAACATGTGACAGCAGAGACTTATTAGACTTATATGTGCAGGATGAATGCAAAAAAGGAGAGTAACAATAGCAACATATCCTTGTTTGTGCCATAACAGAAATGCAGCTTTGTTCCCCCACCCCAAAAGAACAGGCAAATGACACATTTTACTAACAAACCATCTTTGAAATCCTAAACATGCTATTGAATGAACTGTCCCTGAAACATGTGCATGGATTTAATACAGAATAGTCCATGTAAGGGTATTGCCAGTCATGTATACTTGTGAAATACCCTGACAAACTTGCGTATGCCACCAGTACACTTCTAAGTAATGCATACAGATAAACATCTAAAAGCCTTTCCTAATTAGAATATACATATAAAACTATTAAAAAGATTATTCTTAATTACACATCAGCATATTTATTTATTTATTTGAAGTTTGTTAACCTTAACTGGGAAAGTCCATTGGGCCGAGGTTAGCCATTTTTCAATGGAGGCCCGGGGAGAAAAGCTCCACAGTATATATTTAAATTTACGCAAAGTAAAAATATAAAAGATTAAGTAAAGTAATAGTTTAAAATGTTTGTGAGCAACGCATACTACAAGAGTTGTAAGGGTATAATACAGTATGTTTAGATGCAATCAATTAATGGTCAGACAGGACGTATCACAAAATACAGGAATAAGGATATAATACAGTATGTTTAGATACAGACAATTGAGGGTTAGGCAGGATGTAATGCAAACAATAACAGTACTTCAGTAGAAAATTCCAAGAGGAAGTGTACATATAAACCCCCTTTGTCCCCCCACCCCATATGTGGCTGGCAGAAAGCATAATTGAGCTAGGTATGTAGCTGACAAAATGCAAGCATTCCATCTCAAAATCAGTAATCTTCTGTGCAGAGTAAAGTTGCTCTTCTGTATTATCCACATAAATAAGTCTACTCACCTTCAGTTTCCCTAGCTACACGGTTAATGTAGATTCAGGGCTGTCAGCATAGTACAAATGCAAATGAGGCGTGAACTCATTATAATTGCTGAATCACAAATACTTGGGTTCTTATAGCACATGTATACATAGTGCAGGCACACCATAATGATTTGTTTTTAATGGATTACAACTGTGAATGATTATTAGTAGGGAAAAGATAAACACAACAGCAATGCAGATTCCCTATGTCCAGTGGATGTGTCAGGTTAGACTTACAAAGTGTTAGATATAATTTTGTCAAGGTTGATAATGTAAGTAAGCAGCACACAATTCACAGATTCTGTTCATTAACATCCAACATCCCCTTCATTTTTTGGCAACTGAATATATTATTTCCATTTAATATCCTCAAACATTTTAAGGCCAATAATATAAAATGGCTTATAGACTGCATGTTTCAGATTACTGGTCAGATAAGAGAAGAATGACCAACAAATACAGAGAGGTAAGACGGAGCTCTATATTTGCAAGCAATAAGCATAACTGTTTGTGTGATCACTTAGTGCACTACATCCAAAAATAATAAATGTACAAATAACAGTTGTATGGTTTCATATTATTATAAATGATTTGGCAGAATGTTATATACAGAATAAATGCAGTTCCTTGCTGCAAAGCTGTTTGTGTGGCTAAGGGGGATAAGGCACCCT
Source organism: Protopterus annectens (assembly GCF_019279795.1). Classification (NCBI taxonomy): domain Eukaryota; kingdom Metazoa; phylum Chordata; order Ceratodontiformes; family Protopteridae; genus Protopterus; species Protopterus annectens. The sequence continues at coordinate 819,344,264 of NC_056727.1, forward strand.
TACTGTGTTCTGAAGGTTCAATAGAGTGAGACAGCAAATCCAAACTTCTGTAGAAATATCTCTTCTGTCCTACTATTCTGTAGTGTGTATGTCATACATTGGTTTTCCTCATTTCAGCTACCTTCTCTTTTCTTTTTTTTTTCATTAATTTTTTGGGGGGAGGGGGTGCCAATGGTTGCGCAATGTGGCACTTAGTGTAATCTTGTCAACGGAGGAAATGAATGGTGGCAGTGCACAAACTGGACACCTGGACCACCCAGGAAACAGACAATACCCTGACAGCCAAAGATAGAAACCTGGTACATTCAATTCATTCTATTTGGCATTGAACAAACCTGATAAGTAGCATTGCATGGCAGTTATCAGATATACCTTAACAATAATTAATAAAATAGGGAGTACCATGTAACTAGTCCTGTGGCAGCATGTGTAAGTGTAGGACTGCAGTACAAATGGTCCTGGGCTCTACTAGAGGGTATGCAATTTTTTTTTTACTGTTGTGACATTGCAGTTTATAGCAATGAACTGAAACATAGACAACTGCTATTTCAGATTTTCTGTGGCTTTCCTGTTTCAACAGGTGTCAGTGTAGGACTGCCTGGGTTCTAATGCAGGGCATTCTATAAACTTTTACTGTTGTTCCACTTCCCAGTATATTGACTCTCACTTATAGCACATTAGATAGTGGAGCTGATATGAATTATATGTATGAGGGATGAGACACCATTATTGTGTTTTCAGATGTATGATTGTGGGAATACTGTGTACTAAATTTCTGTAAGTATAATTCTGCTATCTGGACTTGTATGGCCTTTACATTTGCCTAAGACACATACACAACTGCCTCTATATCCTTGTCAGGTGACACACACACACATACATGTGTAACAGCTCATACTGTTATCAGTATTTGTGTATGATTCCTGAGAATGTTAGAGCAGTACTTCTTCTGCATAGATGTAAAATCAACACTGTGGAGAGTGTGGTTTGTCCCTTATGCCTAGGTTTAAATCCCACAGTGTAAAAATCAATTTTCTCAATGTATAAAGGTAAAAACAAATGTGTCAGGTCATTATATTTATGCCCGCAGTGCATGTCTACAAACCTAACTGACCTAACAGTCACCTTCCAATTTCCAATATATATTTCCAGACTACATCAATAGACACCCATCAAACTAAGGCCAAGTGTCAGATTAACCTTCTAAATGCAATTATTTCATTCCTCAATGCTTAGCACTGCTGCTGTCTGCTTACCATTGTGCAAATGCTTTGCTTGGGTGTGCACACTCCAGTAAACATGATAAGTGGAACTGACAGAAAATCATCAGTCTCCATTGTCCTAGGTCTGCTGATACACATTGCTGGCATTAGTGGGGAAGGTGCCAGGTTTAAGGAACAGAGGTGGAGTGTCCAGGATTCCAGGATATTTACTGGACTCCTAGTAAAGCACCACAGCCACAGGTTTCTGCAGGGAGATTATTCTGGCTCCCAGTACAAGTCTGAGGGTTGAAATAGTTTAGCCCAGGCTGTATCCAGTGCCACTAGTATCCCGTGCACTGGAAAGCAATGTAGGCATCATTTTACTGACCTACAGAGGAGGAAGAGGGATACTGTTTTTCATTGGTTGGAGGAATTTAGGACTGTGGACATCCCACAGCTGCATAAGTATCAACTAAAGAGAGTATTTGTAAGACTTAGAAAGATTAATATAGGCAAGACTGGTATGCAAAATGCTCTTCTGTTCTTTCAACAGCTACCAGAGATTGGGAGTTCAACATCCTGGCCTATGAAACTCAATTGGCAAGTTAGCAGAAGAGACATGCTATTGTAGTATTAAAAGTTAAAGATAGCTTTTTGATATTTTATAGAGTTGTTCTGAAGGCTGCAGCCTAGATAGATATAATTTTGTATATAATTCTATATTTGTAAATATTAATTTAATCCACAGGCTGTTTTACAAATGTAAAGAGAACTATATGTTATGATAAAACTATATGTTGTACTGAGCTTCAAAAATGTAACCGCAGTGCACTCTGCTAGAAGAAAGATGATCAGTCAAGCATTGTATGGCTGTTTGATCTCAAGTTTGGAGACAGGATGTCTGGGCCAGGAAATTCTTTCTATTGTCTTGATTTAAGAGATAATTACTAAGGTTTTTCATGTATGACATCTTTTATTGCTGTGGCTTCCTGGCCAGGTGCAGCTTACTAAGAAATGTACATTTTGAGTTTCTGTGAGCCTGGGAAACTAAATAAGAACTGTTAAGAATGATGTAATCTGAAATGACTTAGCAGTACTGTGTTATCAATTTAAGACTTTCCCAGAGAGAAAGAGACAGCATTTTGTATTTTATCTGAACCTGAACACATCAACTCACCAGCACTTGCTTGCTCTGTAAGTAAGATATTTATTTAGAACCATGATTTTTCTTAGAGATAGATAGAAATAGCCAGATTAGTCTAGCTGTTTTCTATATTCATGTCAGACTATTATACAGTATTATTTTAAAACATTTTCCTGTGATTTCTGAACTCTTGAGTAGCACTGTGTTGAATTAATGAGTATTGTCTTGTGTTTTTATTTATTATTAAATATTTAAACCTTTCAACTGTGGCTGTTTTGTGTAGAGATAATTTAAGCTCTAGAGTACTTCCATGTACTTCGTGATACTGTACTAAGCCACTCTAGAGTAGCCTTAGCCCTGGGTCACACTTACTATTTGTATAACAGTAATATTACACAGTGCAATTGGTCACCCTTTGGGAAGGGCCTTATTAGTAGCTGATAATAGTGGTTGGTGACAGTGATTTCTACCTTATAGTCTGAGCAAGAAGGGGCCATAGCTGGAGAACCTGTGCCAGCCTTCCTCAGGACTGTCTGTGTGTTTGTATATCAATCAGATCTTAAAGTGTGTGTTTCAGCTACTTGGGCAGGGACACGAAGCATTGGTTGGACAGACTGGGTGCTGGAGGTTTTGGCTTGACCTCTAGGCTGAGATCTGTACCCTATAGCTGTGCCAGTGGGGCGTCTTACTGGGGATCTGGAGCGAAAGAGAGAAACCAGCCCCAGACTGACTGTGATCTCTGTGTGCTCTTAAGGGAAATTGTACTTTACTGTGTGGGTGTGTACTTCTTATCCTTCCCAATGTGCAAGCCCCTCACTGGTGCTAGTGGTGAGGATTGAGGCTCCTTGATTACTGGGCCAGTGCACAGGCATCACAGTTGTATCAAATTGAGCATGCATATCCCGATTGTAAAAGCAAGTATGCATATATGAATCTGTAGCACAGACCAATTGCAAGAGTTCAATATTAGACTTTAGTCAGAGTTTGTGGGTTCACATAACACAGTTCACAACTATACAATACTGTTATTTCTTCAATAATATTTACATTAAATTAAAACCTCTATACCAGTGGCACAAGTGCCCTGCTGTAAAGTGTGATCTGTATAACTGGAACACACATATGTGCAATATATGCATATTTCAAGGATTACTTGCAGCAATCTGTTATATAGTGTTTATCTGATAGAAGGTATACTTAAATGTAAGAGTTAAGATAACAGAGTTGCATAATTGTATTAATGCATTGTATGTCACTTATGATGGTACTAATTCTATCTTTTTTTCTTACACTCCAAACCCTTATCTCTCTCTTTTTTATTTTCTTTATTTTCATTTTATCTTATTTTATTTTTAAAATATTTTCATTTTTATTTTATTTTATGTTTAAAAATATGTTTTTTATTTTATTTTATTTTATTATGTGTCATCACTAAATGCTCCACAGCACAGTGAGGCAGGCTAGCCCCATTTGATCAGTCTGTTCACACTCCACCAGCTCCAGCACAGATGCCCTGTATGTCTGGGAGTCAAACTGGCAACACTGCCTCTTCTGACTTTGCACTACCTGCACCCTCAGGTAGTCCTACATCAGAGGCTGGTCCAGTGGTACCCTCCAGCAGCAGTGGCAGAGGTGGTGATTTCATTCCCCACAGTGAGTTGTCAGGGATGGTGCACAGATCGGTGCACTGTACCATTTGTGCAGACCTATGCCGGATGGAGAGGCAGCTTTCCCTCATTTTCCAGAGGAAGACAAGGAGATTCAAGCACTACAGCCACCTGTGGAGTAAGGTGACAGTGATGACAGTCCTCACCCTCACCCTAATCATGGTGCCCCCAAACCTTTTGTATTCATCACCATCCCTGTCTTTTGTCTTGTCTGTCTGCAATTGCTTCCTCATCTACCCAACTTACCTGACCCAGACATACCTACATCCCTTCCTCAACATTCCTCTCTTTCTCTCTCTCTCTCTCTCTCTCTCCCAAATAAAAATAAAATGGGCATCTGTGGCACAAAAAAATGTCCCATACATAGCTCTCCATTTCACACACGTCATCTTGACACATTTGTAAACACAGAAAAAACAGCAAATGAGAAGTAGTTCCAAAATTTACTGAAATACACGGACACATACAAGGCTTTAAGCGGTTTGCGTTTGCACTGAAGCAAACTTCTTCAGAAGACCTTGCAAATAAAACTGCCACAATTTAAAATACATCACTGCTTACATCACAAGTATGATTGCTATACAGGAAAACAGCTTAAAGTTGTAAAACCATATAAACCTGAACTCACTGCAGTAATGCCAGTTTACACAATTGTAGCCTTTCATGTTGTATCTTGTCATAAAACCTCTCGAAAAGACAAAATACATTAAAGTGATAATAAAAATTAAAAAGTGTGATAAGTATAACACACTAGTTGAATCACCTATTCTTAAGCAATAATAAGGAAATACAATACTATAATAACGTCAAATAAATGAAAATCCCACATTAACCAAATCCTTTTAAAAACATGACACAAACCATAATATCTTGTAGCATGGAACATACTATCTACCAAGACTTTTATTTTTCAGAATACAACTGATAGAACACAGATCGTTCAGACCAGGAGGTTTACATGCATCAAGTCTGATTTGCCATGCCAATTCCAATTCTTCTAAAAGGATTGGCAGCGGGCTTCCTCTTGTAGATGGAACTATTTGGTCTATAGCCATAAATGTGAAAGTATGGTTAGGAAAAAAATGTATGTGTTTCACAAGTGCATTGTCTAACTTGCCTTTGTTGATCACATACAGGTGTTCGTAAACTCTCTCACGCAGTTTACGTTCTGTTTTGCCAATGTAAAAGGCAGAACAGTGTTTACATGTAGCTAGGTAGACAATGAACTTGGATTGACAATTAAACTTAAATCTAAGCTTGTACTCCTTGTTGTTGATCACAAACATACTAGATGTAACCATGTGTTTGCAGTAATTACATGCCTCACATTTAACCATACCAGTTGATTTAATACTGTACGATTTTGCCAACTCAAGGTGGTTCTTCAAGTTCCTACCCCTTCTGAAACTCGTATGGAATGTATGCCCGAGTTTGTCCCAAAGAACTGGGGATGTCCTAAAAAGTTCCCAGTTTTTCTTCAATAGATTTAAATTGTGGCGGTTTATTTGCAAGGTCTTCTGAAGAAGTTTGCTTCAGTGCAAACGAAAAGCGCTTAATGCCTTGTATGTATGTGTCCATGTATTTCAGTAAATTTTGGAACTACTTCTCATTTGCTGTTTTTTCCGTGTTTACTAGTGTTCCAGTTGACACATTTGATTTGGTCTAATTGACTCTACAACATGATTGCATTGTGGTCATCCCTCTTTGTAGAGGTGACAGTCGGCAGTCCAAATTCAGTTAATATTGTGCACATATTTTCAGTTTACACTGTTAAAGAAATGGATAGCTATGGTTCTTTAATAAATCCCTCCTGCACATTCCTGTACTGCTTTCCCTTTCTTCTTCTCCCTGTTTGCTCCCCATTTCATGACTTTCCTACTTACCCCATTTTCACCACTTTAATCTGATTAAAAGTAGGATCATGCACAACACATATAAGTAGCAGAAAAAGCAATTGATCCCTTCACTTTTTGGGCTCCATGTTTGTGGGGAGATGTGCATCACGCACCAACAAGAGAGCAACAGCAAACTGCTGGTGTTACCTCCATGCAATGCTGCTTAAGCCTGCTGCTTTATGCCAACACACAGCTACACATATACTATAAACAATTCATGTCATTGCATTATCAATGTTTATTGAAAAGTACTTAAAAGTATTAGATACATCTGGATTCAAATCCAGTATCATCTGGGCTCCAAAAAAACATGCATTAATGTATTACCATGTGCTGCCACAGAGTTAGTTAAGCAGCAGGTATATTTCATACAGTCAATACTAACTCTCAAATTGTAGCTGTGCGGCTCCTGCTTGAACACTGCTTAGCTAAGTGCAAAGATGAATAGTGTTGAAAATGTATATCTCACATGCACATACATTTTGCCAACCATTGTGAAACTCGCTGATTGCCTTACTATGGAAAAGTAAATTTTATTATGGAATACTGCTGTTTACTGTCTGTTTCCTGTCTATGATATGAAATTACATGTGGAAACATAACAGGCTGAAGGACCTATCTAACAATATGTCACATATTTACAATACAGCCATGTGCTGCTTTCCTCCAAACACTGCAACCCTGGTGTCTCAGTAGTTTTTCCACATATATATCACCTATACTATAGAAAGTAATATCCAGTGTTATGTGATATGCAATGCACATCAATCTGGTAACATGCAGAACTACAACTATTAACCCATAAAATTAAAAAGCCATATCTGCAAGGCTAGGGAAGGAATCAGCATGGACCTTATCTACAGTGACAAAGGTGACCTTCAACACACTTGATCCAACCCATTTTGTTTTTGTCAAGGGTAGATCTTGCTTATTAAACCTAGTGGACTTCTTTGATACTGACCCCAAAGAACTGGATGAGGGATAACAGAACATACCGCCTATGTTGAGTTATCCAAGGCCTTTGACATTATCCCCCATTCATGTCTCATAGTAAAAATCTCCCATCTGGGAATTAAGACATGCATTACTAGATGGATAGCCAACTGGTTCACTAACAGAACCCACACTGTCAAAGCTGGGGACTGCAACTCCACCACTAGCCCACTTACCAATGGAATAACACAAGGATCTGTGTTAGGCCCTCAAATGTTTGGAAACTATTTCTCTGAAGCACAAGCAATGATAGATGGCCTGTGCTTTATCAAGTTGGCAGATGACTTTTAAATGGACACACTCATATCGAGTCTCTCAATGATGGTAACATATTACAGAAGGGACTGACACAGACAAAAAATTGGTGCCAATCTCATGGACTGAACCTTAAAGCAAACAATGCCACATTGTCCCCTTTGGCAATGAAGTACCCCTGCTGATTATGATAACATAGCACCCCTCTAGGATCAAACACAGAATTGTGAGACTTAAGAACACATGTTGATAGTAATCTACACTTTAATTACTATGTGCCCAGAGTGGTGGCACACACATTCTGAATTGCACACCTCATACATATGGACATCACATGCAGGATGAGGGAAGATATAGTTCTGATGTACTCTACCCTTATCAGACAACTAATTGAGCACAATGCTCCCTTTTGTCTGTACCTCACCAAACACCTGAAGCAATTGGAGAAAACACAAAGGTTTGTGACTGGGAGAATGTAGGGCTTCCAAACCATGACATACATGGAAAGACTGATAGACCTGTCACTGTACTCAGTATCATGCAGGCTGCTGAGAGATGACCTATGTCTGACCAATAGAGTAGTTTCAGACCCTATCCTACAGGAAATGCTGGGCATCTGCAAATTAAATGGGACAAGAATAACTTGCTCCAGGGTTGTCAACCAAGCCTGTGACATAAACAGAACATGCTGAGGACACAGATATATCCCCCAACGATTGACACTACTCTGTAATAGCCTCCCACTGCATGTGAAGCAGTGCTCCTCAAAGACCATTTTCAAGCACAACCTTGACAGCTGTATGGGGGATTGTTACGTCAACCCTGGGGTGGCACCCATGTCCCTCTTGGACATGGCCATTTTGCTCCTCTCACAAAATTGCTCTGCTAAAATTGACTATCTAAATATGCTCAATAAGGGTACTTGTGTTTTTACACAGCTAAGCTTGTAAACACCCTATGGCCATTGGGCTGGTAACCTCCTATGAACATAAACCTTTCTTGTTATTAATCTATGAACCTATGTAGGCTTCTCAACATCTGCACTCCCACATGGTCTGCTGATATAATCTACTATAGGTTGACCTGCACTCTTATAAACATCAGACTTGTGTCATGGCATTTGCATAAAGTACTAAGTTCTATACCCTGTGTAATTAGGTAGGGGTTCTGTTCTCACTGCAGTCAACTGTGCACGTGTGAGTGTGTGTGTGTGTGTGTGTGTGTGTGTGTGTGTGTGTGTGTGTGTGTGTGTGTGTGTGTGTGTGTGTGTGTGTGTGTGTGTGTTTGTGTGTATGTGTGTGTGTATGTGTGTGTGTGTGTGTGCACTTGGTTGACATTACATCAAGCCTTTTACACCAGCATGTGAGACACTACTACCATATTCTCCTCAACAGACACTGCAATGTCATCAGCTATCAGTTTTGTGGATATGCACTATTCCCACCAGGGTAAGGTCAGAGACTGGCCTGGAGGCCAGACAGAAGTCATATCCTCCTATATGATCCAGATTACAGTGACATGGCTTTCAATCTATCCACAAATATTGTAGCTTGGTCTGTAGGTTGTAGACCCTGAGTTGTCTTGATGATAAAACCCTGTGGTCTGTCCAACTGCTGCATGTATTTGATGAGGTACATGCAAAAGAGAGCATTATACTCTATTAGTCTTCTGATCATATTTGAGTACAGTGCTGTTATACAATCCTAAGATCTGAATATGATGGTGTGGCATATGATGTGCACAACATAGGCTTTCAATTCCAGTGTGAACACTTGCTGGTTACTATCTACATGTGTTTCCAGTGCCTGCATCACTGGGTTTTAGCATAGTAGGACTGTTGTCAATGCTGTAATTAACATGGACTTCAATTTTTCAGAAGGACTACATAAAGACACCTTTCTGCATTTATCTGTAGAGCGTGTGGAATTTTCATCAATCATTTGTCTGTGTTAGCTTCTCCTGTAGTATATTATCATGAGTGATGTTTGCATGTGTGCTATTGCTTGACATTACAAAGAGTCTTTTACACCAGCATGTGGAACACTGTTGTTACTATAATCTCCTCAACAGACAACAGAATGCAAGAATCAGCAAACATGGTAAGCTAAAGGCCATATACTTTAGCCTAAACTCCAGAACTATCAAGAAACAGAGTCCAAACAGTAAAAGACCATGCATAGATTCCTGGGGTTTACCAGTGGTGACAGCTCTACTGGTACAGGTTGATTCTCCAACTTTCATATTATGTGTTCTGTCAGTGAGTCAGTTGGTTACCCATCTAGTGAGATAAGAGTGACTCCCCAGCTGGCAGAGTTTCTCAATAATACCTGCATGGGAGATTGTGGTCCAAACCCTAGACCAGATCACGATAGGTAGTATACACTGCCTTGCCTTCATCCAGGCATATCACACTGAATCAATGGGCTGTGAAAACATCACAGATCACCTATGGCATGACTCAGCACATACACCTTCTTGATATGGTTGAATGCATACTTCAGAACACCCTCCACATGGGCTGTGTTCCCAAAGAAGGGTGTACATTAACATGCATCCATCTTAGTTGGGGGGACAACACCTGATGCATGCATGTATAGACACATCCTGACTCTCCTCAATTGTGGGGACCTTTTCTAAATGGTCACTAGTAATATTCCATTTGTGTGCAACAGACCTGTGTCAGTTGTTAATGCTACAGCATGTCTGTTACATCTGATAGATGTCCTTAAAGAGGTCATCCAGGGCATGCATGATGACAACAGTATCATCTTGTGGAACGTGACCAGCTCAAGGCATTTGACACAAATCCACATTGAGGTATTCAATATATATATATATATATATATATATATATATATATATATATATATATATATATATATATATATATATATATATATATATATATATATATATATATATATATACACTGTCATATGTGGCCATATACAGCTATATCACCAAGTGCGTAGACTATCACATACAAGGCATCTCACTAAGTTAAAATGTATGAAGTGACCTATATCTCAAGTCCAGTGATCAGATCTGTACATCATGGATATATGTTAGGCCCTTTCCTGCCCATTATTTAAGTGATGGACATCACAGATAACATATACATCCTGTGTCCAAACAGCTGCCTTAAGGGCTACAGATTGTGGGCAATCATTGGCTCCAACTGTGAAATGACATCAGGATTTATACTGCCTGGACCCAGGAATGGGACTACTGAACCCTTGTTAATGCAGTCAAACTCTGGTTCACTGAGTGTGGCTACCACAGAAATTGCCTCTGACATGGGAACCTCTGTCAAGCTGTTGCTGCTTCTAAAGCTGCTGGTATTTTTGAAACCATATGTTCTTGACACCCTTCTGATTTTTTTTGGGGGGAACATTCACTGGGGATCTGAGAACTTAACCTTAACAGCTATATTCTTGACCTATTGTTCACGCTGTTGCAGCATATCCTTGACATTTTGCCCAAAAAGTGAAGCTCCATTAAAAGGGGTGTTGACAAAGACCATGTTTAATTGCTTTGCAAACACTGTAATGTAAAACCAGGCTAGGTGCCTCATTGCAGAATGGACAGTGAAGTGATAGAAGTGATGATGGCCATCTGGGTCTTCAACTATTTTTGAAGGTCAACAGTGGACAACTGTGTCAGAGTTTCTAAAGTTGCATCCATCAGGTCCATCTGAAACTTTATCATGTGGACCAATTAATTCATTGCCCTGATGGAAAAAAGTACTTGATACGTTCACCTCAATCACCATCCTACCCATCATCTTGGAGTCCTCATTAGGAAGATAGATGGCTTGAATATCCTCTGGGACCTCCCATTTAGTGACTGTTGACACTACAGAGGAAGCAAGAAGAGGTCTTTTCCTCCAATTATACCTATCCCTGGTGGTATGTAACACTCTGTAAGGTTCTGAAGAATAGGATTGATGGCATCTGGCTCCATCCAAGCCTTAGAACTGGCTATGGTACAATGCAGTTGTTAAGGTTGATGTCCTGTAAGCTTCCTGCAAGATATCGTCTTTGGGAGAAGTTGAGACAATGGACCATGATCCCCACTGTATCATCATTTCTAGAACCTCACCAAATTTACTGTCTCATCATCATCAAGAGCCATATCTGGGAGGGAGACTCCCAAACAGAGTCTAGGTACTTTCTCTTGCATGCCCTTATCTTAGAAGATCTTGATGCAGATTCATTCATACTGTCAAAGCAGAAGGAAATGCAGACTAGAGGTGTCTTGTAAGCCTTCATAATCCTCTGTCCTTAGGGAGCAAACTGATGAATAGGTTAAAAGTTCAGTTTCAATGATGTGATTGGGAGGAGCTGGCAGAATAAATGCCTGTTTGTATCAAAGGACCTGATCTAGTCTCCTTGACATTGACCACTCTACTGACGTACTCAAGGCTGAAGCCACCCATGCCGATTAAATTAATGCTGAAACCAAAGGTGGCAACCTCTGCTGTTGACCATGACCCCTGAGAACTCTGGTACCAATAACAATAAGGTGGGCTTCAGCACTAAAGAATAAAATGCAAAGAGTGATATCTCAGGCAGTGGTCTCAAAAGGTTCAGTATTAAGGTTGGTATTAAATAACCTTTGGCGTAGATCCTTTTGGGCATAACAGGGGTGGGGGGGGTTGGTGCCAACACCTCCACTAATGCTTAGTGAATCAATACCAAGGAAACTGAATACTGGGTTACAGAGGACATCAACACTGGCTTTTTAGTCATTTCTAGAACTGGCAGTGCCAAAACTGGCTTGAGTTAGGAACAGGAATAAGGTGGACTGGAATGTTTTCCTCACACCACTCCTGACAACAAGGGATTCAATAGAACTCCAAACTGAAGCTGAGCCTTCATGAAAGCAGACATCTTATCCCAGTCTAATTGCATGAGGTTCTGGAGGGGACTAAATGAGCATAAGGATGAGAAATGAAGACAAGAAATGTCAACTCCTGCTCTGAGGAGAAGTTTCCTGTTCTCTTCCTCAGAGAGGAGTCCATTGTCTCTAAAATGTCTTGATGAAGTGGATTGTAAAGGAGTAGTGAATGAAGAATGCTCTGGATGAGGTGATGACGTGGTGACCATCCTGTATACCTTAGCCAGTAATAATTTTTCCAGGATGGAAGAGTCAGTTTCCTCCAGTTTTCTTTTTTTCCTTTATCTTCTCTGGTCTTTTTGTTTGGTCTCTATCATCCACATTCTTTCTCTTTTTTCTTCTTGTCTTTCTCCTTTGAGGTTTCTCCTTTCAGTAATCTTTTTAACACTACTTTATTTATTTTGTCCAGGAGGGTTCTAGAATTTAAAATGTTGTCAATAGCGCAATAAGAATCAAGATGCCTGATGCAAAGCTCATGTGGGACTTGGGCAGGATCTTATGTCCACACTGCTTATATTATTTAAAGCTAGCCTTGTCCTCCTCCTTTGCAAAAATGGTAACCAACTGTACACTACAAAGGTAAATATTTGAACAATATACCTACGCCTGTTTTACCTAATAGCAGGGATAGAAATAGAAGCAGAAATAAAGATTGTTTTTATTTTTACTTAATAGGAGACCTTCAAGATATCAGGGGGATGGCCAGAAAAATGTCATGGAAAATAGATGAAACAAGAGTTTGAAAAACTAAGGTAAGCTATGTAAAATTAATTTTTAACACTATTGAAATGCAAACAAGATACAGAAAATTTTACACTTATGTGTACCTCAAAGGATAAATGAAACTTACAAAAATATCAACTCCTAGAGCTAGCTGAGAGAAGTCATTGAAGCATTAATGGTGGCAACAGTATCTGGAGAGCTAGCTGAGAACAATGCAATATAGGAGAGGAAAGGAGCTCAAACTGGCCAAAGCTCTTGTTGCTGGGATGTAAAAGACAGCTTTGACAACCAACCTATTTGTTTCCAGTGTCTGGACAGGATCAATTTAAATCCTGAGATATTTAGGAGGGGACTGTGAGAAACCTTCCCCTTCATCAAGATCAGTATTATATCTGAAAAATTCCATGTGGGAATTTATATGCTTCATTTTTGCATGTATGCTTTAAATGAGTCTCTGGGGAGAGCATTCTAAAGTTTTTAAGAATTCTGGACTCCTCATTGAAGAGTGGATCTGATACATTTGACACTGCTCTGTCATCAGGGGTGATGATAAGGACTCAAGGACACAGAAAGACCAGTATTGATGAGATACCAAAACTGAGGGTGCATACCCTGCCTGTGTTGAAGACTGAATGATAATCATCTCAAAGAATTTAAAGACCAACACCTATCCTGATGATCCAAAGATGATTTTTGCTGGCACCAACTCCAACCTAGCAGAAGATGTTGTAGAAAACTCAGACAGGGGAGCCCCCAACAACACATTAGATGGCTCCAACATCAAAATCAGAATCAATAGCTCAAATTCTGAAAATTCCATCTGAAACAAAGCAGTAGTAAGATAGAACTGAGGACCTGGAGTTGAAGGTTCATCATAGAGGCACACTAAACAAATGGAATATATGCCAAATGCATCAGTTGCAAAGTCAGAACTAGGGGATAAGATCCAGTTAGTGATGAAGAAAAATGCACTGAATTAGTTGTCAGCATGGATACCACCAATTGCAAAACATGTGCCAGGAATAAAAATCAGAAGTATGAGTCCTTGGGTTAACCTGATCTATCCCCAGAAACAGAGGTGAATGTGTTGACAGACCTGGCATACCTTAAACTTAGAAATGGAGGAAGGATGGGAGGTGAAAGAGCTCTCAAAGTTAATCACAGAATACATTTTGAATACCCATCCTGCAATCTAACTTATGTTTAAAACAAGCTAAAAACCTGTGCTTAACACACAGGGGACATTTATTCTATATGTTTTGGGGTGGTAGGTTATAAATCTGTCCCTCCACCATGTTTTATATGTTGATGAAGTTTTAGATCCCTAGTTCTAGTGTTGTTTGACATATTGGACTTGCAGAGAAACAGGAGGTCTGGGAAAATTGAGTCCCTAATGGCACAATAAGTAAGACAGGAATCTCCCCTCAAAAGTGTATAAGACACTGAATAAAGAGCTAAAGCTTCCAGTATCTCTTGGTATCTCATTGACTTTAGGCCTTTGTTCTTTTTGGTTAGACCCCTTGGTGTCTTTATAAGTGATTAGTATTCTTGTGAGATGCATCGCAAAGGGACATTGTACTCAGTACTGGGCATGATCAATGTTAAATATAAGGGAATTATTTCCTTTTTAGACCTTTAAGATATTCCTTTGGTATTTAGCTGAGTTAAATACAAGATTTTCCAGATAATCATTGTCACATGATGGTCATGATACAGAGCTATCAACATAAGTACCTAGGTCTCTGACTGAATTTTTCTTTTGTAGAGGTGTGTTGTCTATACATTATGATGAGGAGGAATTTTTATACTTCTGATATTTAGTTGATCCCATTTTTAGCTCACCCAAAGTTTACTAGGAAGAGTCTGTAAATTTTAGGTATCACAAGATGACTTAACAACACCCAGTCTGCAGTCATCTTGAAACTTTCTTAACAAGAGGTCTTGGCTTTGTAGTTGGACATATGAGAAGCAAATACCAAAAAGAAGAGGCCACAGCAATGAGTCATGAAGGACATTGCCGATTACTTTCATATTCTATGATGATGTATCTGCAGGTCACACAGTGTAGGTTCAATCTTTCAGCCACTTTGTTATTGATATTACCATACATGGGTCAATTTTTAAAACATTCCTCTTTGATATGATATCATCATGGGGAATGGTGATGAAGATCTTGGTGAAGTCAAGATACACCAAGCACACTGCATAGCCATCATCTACAGCCTCCATAACCATTTTGAAGAAGTTTACCAGATTAAATACAGAAGATCTATTCTTTGCAAAGTGAAAACTGTTGGAGGTCAAGTCTAACACGATTCTTGATATCATAGTTCATGAGGTCTGTTATAACACATTCCATGGTTTTGCAGATGAGGTGTGTAAGGATATTATGTCTGTAATTATCTGGGTCATATGTAAAGCCATCCTTGGGAAGGGGCATCATCACTACAGTGCACTATTCATCAGATTCAAAACTAGTAGCTAAACTTTGGTTTAGCAGTTTGAGGAGTATGTCTCACAAGGGTATTGTAACGCTATTAATGAAGCAAACAGGTATATGGTCAGGTCCTATGGAGGAAACATGTTTGACCTTGATTAGCACTTCCAGTAAATGATCTTTAGAGATAATTGAGGAATAACGGATAGTTCATGGCTTTGAAAAAAAGTCTTGTGGTGAAGCTGTCACTAAATTGCTTTCAAGGAGATTGGTAATGCCTACTGGGTCAGACAAGGAGCACTATTATGAATAATTTCTGAGCAATGTCAGATATTGCTTTTTAATTTTCTAACCTAGTTAAAAATGATTCATAATTATCTTTGTTTCAAAGGCCAGGCTACGTTTATGGGTTCCTTTAGTTGATCTGATAGTATTCTTCAGTTTTCACTTTTCTCAGATTTAAACTTCCATCCATTCCTCAAAGGATAGGTCTTGGCATCCTACCTTGGATCTGACTTCATCCATTTTAGACTTAGGATCTATAGCTCTGGTTCCACCCCTAACCCATAGTTACATCCTATCCCCTACATTACCCCAGATTGCATTTCCTGCTTATCAAAAACAGACTTGATTCCTTTGCTCATGTTCAGCTAATTTGTACTTTCTTTTATATATAGATATATCTAAGTAATCCTATATAAATATAGTTTTTATGTTGTAGGACAGTTTATTCTTCTCCTCACATAACTTCCTTACAAAAAAAAAAAACTTCTTCTTCCCTTTGTGCCTTTGGCGCCTTTCCTTCATAGTGTAGGTTGGTTAACTTCAGAATAGTTTCATGTTGTAGTATTATTGTAGTATTATTGTAGCTTTATTATTGTTATTATTATTATTATTTACTTTTTTTCTGGTTACTTTGGAATAGCAGATTGTTTATTTTTTACCATGGTTGACAAGCCATCTAGGTTTAAGAAATCTGCCCATCTGAATGAAGACTTTAGTATTATTACTGCTTTTGGCCAGTAAGCCATCATTGAATGGTATAACAAACTTGTGCTGTGGGAGCATCATCCAAAACTATGTCTTCTGCTTCTGGAGCCTCCCATTCTGATAAAAAGTCTTCAGACAGACACAAAGGAGAGAAGGATGGTGACAAACCCAAGGAAAAGGACAAAAAGTCAAAGAAATGCTACTCCAACCTCTTCTTATCTTCATCATCAGAGGTTTCTTTGGCTCTATTATTTAAGCTGTCTAAAGCTTCAGCTCCAACTCTGTCTTCAGTGCCTATAGTTATTGGATCTCAAACACCTTCCTTCCCAAAGCTGAGATTTTTTTCTGGAGCCATTCTCTCCTAGACTGCATTCTCCTTCTTGCAGGAGAGACCAGCATATACTTCTTCAAGAACTCCCACTGCTTCATCTTTCATCAGTTCAGTCTGGTATACCAGAAACTTGATAGAAGCCGATGTGGATAGGATGATGAGGAAGTTTCTCAGGACCTAAATTCAGTTGGGGGTTCTCCCAGCTCTGACCACTGACGGACCCATGAACTTCAGCCCATGACCCCGGCCTGTGGTTGCACCTACCCCAATCCACATTCTGGGTCAGGCATTTTGGACCCAATCTTCTCCCAGGAATTGTCCTCATCAGAGCCAAAGTCCTGGTTGGCTTCCACTGTGGAGATATATCATATCTGACCAGTTCAATGCCCCTTGTTTCCTGTAGGATGTTAGGGACTGACTCCAAAATTATCACAGCTTTCCCTTAGAATCAGAGCTTCAGTACTCGATAGTTCAGCTCTGATGTCTGTCTTGGACCAGAGCTGACTCAGTTTCTGGGATTAGCCTAGTTTTGATGTTTCAGTTCCTATTGGGGTGGAGTTGGGTTCCCCTTTGGCTTCTGCCTCTGAGGCAGTGGAAACAGCTCTCTCCTTTTCTGGTGAGTGGAATTCCCTTAGTTTCTCACTTTCACCCATCCCACAGGGAAAGGCCTTGGGTACTGATCTTGCTCTTATTATCCTATCTGGACAACCTGTTCCTCCGAGCCTTGAGACAGTCAATATTCAGGATTCCCCTTAATCTTCTATGTCCTGTCTGGAGCATCCTATTACAAAGGCTGCTTGGAAATATATTTGCAACAGGAGTCACTCACTGAAGACATAGATTTCAATGAAGGGGAAGAGTATCCCAGATCACCACTTGAGGAGGTCTCAATCAAAGAGATCTTCAAATGTTTGAGACAGAAAGGTGGGTAGTCATCCAAAGCCTCTTCCCAAGAGGAATTAGTGTTTCTCAAGGCCTTTGGAAGTGGTCGCTCTAGCCAATGAGATGGTGGATCTAATCCCTTTGTGGGTGTGAAAGGAGCTGGATGAGGCAGAACATATTCTGCTCAAACCCATACCTCTCAACTACACAGATTTTTGCAGACTGTCCAGATTTTTGGCTCATATTCTTGGTCTGTTCCTCATAAAATCTGTGTTTTTCTGACAAATTACTGGGATGATCTGAAGATTGAAGTTACTAAATAATGGCATGCATTTGTTTCAGACTTCAAGCCCTTTAGAAAATCCTGTTATCCTAGCAACTGTCTAAGCTTATAAGAGTAATATTTAAAATATGTCCCTATTTTGGGCCTTTGTCTTCCCATTTTGTCAGTCTTTGTCTAGATTTCTTGCATTGAGAGGTTGAGAGGTCTGCTCAAACTTGATAAGTTTCTTCTTGCACAGAAGGTACAATAACATGGGAGCAATGGCTCAGTAGTGGATGCAATTGTAGTACTGGCATCCACCAAAAAAAATGTGGTCTAAGAGAGCTCATCTGTTCATCCTCTTAACAGAAAGTCTAGGGTATTGCACAGTTTTGGGAAGACAGATTACATATCAGCTACTTTCACTTTGAGGTAGCTGAATTATCTGGCAAACATGATGATATTTCAGAGAGATTTGACTTAGCAGCACTCCAACTCTCTCTCTCTCTCTGGGTTCATGTCTGGAAGACAAGAAAACTGTAGACTCATAGGTTCATAGGTGTGTATTAGGCTAATGGCCCTGGAGCCTTTAGAAGCCTAGCTCAAAAAATTGCCCTGGCACCATGCCACCCCATGTTAGTTCACAGTGGCTCTATCTTTTAGGGCTACTGGAGTGATCCCTGAGGTGAATTTTCTGTTACCCATCCACTCATTGAGATTTCTCTTAAAGAGGGCCAGCGAGGTGCTCTGCTTGACATGACTGGAAAGCTTATTCTAGAGTATGGGCACTTGCTGGGTGTTGAACCTGTCCCTCCAGCATGTTCTGTTGATTGTGGTAATGAGGTTGTGATCTTTGGAACATGTAGCAATGGGGGACTGGGATTTCTTTAGGTGTAGCATTTCAAGTAGGACTGAGTCACACATGGCTTTGCAGGTCAAGCAGAGATCACTGAAAAAATTATATGATGCCTTCCTGTTTGTTTCTTGCTGTTACTTGCATTTACATGCATGCATACCACAGTTCATTTAACTATTTATTGGAATCAACTAGTCTTATTACTGTATTGTATTGAGTACAATAAATACACAAAGATAAATGTTTCAGTTAAAATGCTTTACTATCACATTTTTCTTTTCAGATCTACAAGCATGTAACACAGATGCTGTCAGCTCTCTATGGCAAATACCCAAAGCTTGTTTACACACACTCATTTTTATACAAAAAGGTCTGATATTTTTTCTCAGAGTCTGATGTATAACAGTTCTTTCTTTGTCCTTTGTTCCCTTGTCCTTGGTTCTTTGTAATTTGATGATTTATGGAAACAGTCTTGCATTATCTGAAACATGGTGTTCCAGCACTATATGAAACTTGATGTTGCATCTCTTTACTTTGTTGATGTCCTTCCAGCTGCCATCTGTGCAGTTATTTTTACAGACTTTGTTTCTCAATAACATACTCCTTTACATGGATGCCATAAATCTAAGCTATGACAGCACACTTACTACTTCTTATTTTTTAGCATTTTATATTATTTCTAAATTAACCCTTTATAGTTCATATCATTTTTGTAGCTTTTTATTCAAGCTAATAATCATGCTAGTGAAAAAACAGTGAACTATTATTATTTCAATAACCTCTAAGTAGATGATAAGAGATTGAGAACAGCTGAGGTTTCTTGAGTCCGTCCATGTAGGACATGAGTTTAAGGTCTAGGATCCTTTTTGAGAGGTACTTTTGTGGTCTCTCCATCTGTTGTAGATGCCTGGTCAGGTATATGCCAAACGGCGCATTATATTCTATGACTGGTCTGGATGAGGGATGAGTAGAGAGGGAATGATGACCTCTTTCCTACTGGATGCAAAACCTTTGGTTATGAGATGTGCCATGTAGAAGGACTTTCTGACCACAGTGGCAATGTGGTGGTTGAAGATGAGTTTGCTGTCGACCTGGGTGCCCAGGTCTCTTATAGCCCCTTCAGTGTTCAGTGGGCTCCCATCAACACGGTAATTAGTGGGAACTGAGTTTTTTCCAAAGGGAATGATAACACATTTTTTTGGCATTAAGCTTAAGGCCATGGTTCCGACACCAGTCATTGATCTCAGTGAGCCCCTTTTGTAGGATGTCTGCATCACTTGGGGAGTTAATAATGACTCTTAGCTTGAAGTCATCGGTGAACATGGTCAGCCAGAGTCCCTCTGTGTTGACCCAGACTTCTGAGAAGTAGATGCCAAACAGAAGAGGGCCCAGAACCAAGCCCTGTGGGACTCCACTCTTGACTGGTCAACAGTCTAACTTAGAATCCGCAACTTTCATTCTGTGGGTCTTTTCTGTGAGCCACTTTGCAACCCACCTAGTGATATAAGGATTGATGCCTAGTTTGGTGAGTTTATTGATGACACCTGAGTGAGGAATGGTATCAAAGGCCTTGGCCAGGTCAAGGTAGCTGTATGCACTGCCTTACCCTCATCTACAGCCGTGATGACTGCCCTGAAGAAGTCAACCAGGTTCACCAAGCAGGATCTCCCCTTGACAAAGCCAAACTGCATGGGGTCAAGAGTTTGGAGATTGCCTATATCTTTGTTAAGCAGGTCCATGATGATGCAGTCCATAGCTTTACATACCAGACTCATCAGGCTAATGTGGCAGTAGTTCCCAGGGTCTGTAGTTGCTCCCCCTTTATGGAGAGATGTGACTGTAGCAGTAGGCCATTCATTAGGAACAAAACCTGAGGTAAGGCTGTGACTGAACGGGGCACACACTTGTGGTGCCAGTTCATTTTGTAGCTCATGTAGAACACAGCCAGGGATATTATCAGGTCCCATGGATGCTGTATTCTTGGCTTTGGACAATGCAGCTTTTACCTGTGCTGCTGGAACCTTGGGTACCAGGCTTTCTTCTGGTATTGTGATAGGGCCTTTGAGGGGGGAGAGGGGTAAAGTTGGCACTGAATCTTTCAGCCAGTATCTTAAGTATATCTGTTGGCTCAGTATAGCAGGTACCATTGTTCAATAACTCAGAGCAAATCTGGGTATTGCTTTGGAGGTCCTTTATACAGATATAGAAGGCTTTATTGTTGTTTTTGGTGTCAGCAACAATTCTGCCTTCATAGCTGGCTTTAGAGGATTTGATAAGGGATCTCAATTTTTTGTCGAGGCTGATAAGGGAGTCTTTCCAGTCTTGTGACTTCACTTTTTTCTGTAACAGTTTCTTCCTTCTATTGTAGAGTTTATTGATGGCTGGGGACCACCAGATTGGCTTCTTTTTTTTTGGAAGAGAGTGTCTTGGTTCTGTTTGGTATGGCAAGTTCCATGCATTTGTGTACATGCTCATACAGTGCAATTGGTGTATGATTTGCAGTTATAAAACTATTTTCCATTGGCATGGGTGCCAAGAAGTTAGCCACCTCTGTTTTTAGAAGCCTAAAGTCAGCTTTGGAGAAGTTTTTCAAGGTGGTTACCTTTACAGGGAGTGTAGGTGAGATGACGATTTCCATGGTGGTCAGTTTGTGGTCGTATTGAACCAGGGAGGAATTGACTATAGGTGTGGAGCAATGGTCTCCCATGTTGGTGATAACCACATCGAGGATGTTGCTTCCTCTATTGGGGGTCAGAATGAGCTGGTCCTGGGCATTGGAATTAATTAATTCCAGGAATTGTTGGGCCGGTGCATTGGTACTTGAATAGTTTTCCCAGTTGATGGAAGGGTAGTTGAAGTCACCCAGTATGAGAGTACTGGGCTGGACCTTGATAGATTCCAGGATGCTTAGGAATATGTAGTGAGAGTCTAGGGACATGGTTGGAGTTCTGTAACAGGATATGACTTGTATCACAATCTTACCCAGTGTTAGTTGTACCTGGAGTATCTTGGATGCATTATGCTGGGCTAACAGCCTAGAAGTGTGCATATCCTTTATGAATATGGAGACACCACCACCTTTGGAGCTTCTGGCCATATTCTGGGGCTGAAAGGTATGGAATGAGTTGTAGCCTGAGAGTCCACGGGTCCTTCTGCCTCTTTAAACCAGGTCTCCATTACAGCACAAGTGTCGACATTATCCATTTTGAGGAGAGCTTTGAGCGAGTGCATCTTGAGATTTAGGCTTCTAGCATTGAGCAGCATGACCCTCAGATAGCATTTGCTTGTAGCTGTTACGGTGGAAATGTGGTCTTTGGAACACTGCCTAAAAAGGCACTATAGGGGTGGCAAGAGCCTTACTTAGCCAGTAGCTGGAATCCCAGGGGTGATAGATGCAGGCCATCTCTGACAAAGCACCAAGGTCTATCATGTCGTACCAGGCAGACAGACACTGGATCCCCTTAGAATGACACCAGAAACTTAGCCAATTGTTGAAGTCAATCATTTTCTGCTTGTACTGTGGTATCATTCTGGGTGATGGTAGAATACTGCTCAGGGCTAGTGTCATACCTGGCTGGGCCACATAATCTGAGAGTTCCATCACATCTAGTCCAGGGAGGTATGTCGCAGGTCATTCACACCTACCCGGGCAATGACTGAGTCATATTTGTACTTGTTGTGGCGTGACCTGAGTGCATGTGTTATGTGGCAGATCCTGGCACCTGATAGACAACTGACTGTCACTTTCTCCTTGTTCAACCTAGTGAGTGGGACATCATTGTGCCTCACAATTGAATCTCCTATGATTAGTACATTGGGCAAAATATTTTGCCTTAAGGCCTTAGGTTGAGGGGCACCCTGTAGTGGGTGTGAGCTATGTGTTCTGTGGTTGGTGTTGTGTTGTAGTGGTCGAGTGCATTTCTGTCTCGGGGTCTCTGTTGTTTGGGCAAATTTTTATTGAGAGCCTCCGTGAAGGTGGGTGTATGGTTTATGTTTCTATGTGTGAGTTGTGATGGTTGGTGTTTTGGAGGGCAGTGGGTTCCTTGTAGTGTGTTGCAAGTGTTGACATTCTCCTCTTGACCAGCTAGTCCAGTCTTTGCTGGAGAGTGCACAGCTTCTAGTTTGGTGATATAAATGCATTTCTCACATGTATGAGTGCTGGGAGGTAAGAGGAGAGAGTTGTCTGTGTACATGAGACAATTGCCACACTGTCTCAGAATGTCCAAGTGCACCAGGTTAGCAGGAGGAAGCACAGGAAATTGCCCTACAATCATACCAGAAGGGGTGGTCATAACTAATAACTATTGGTGCTGTTACTGCATAGGAACAGCTTGTACTGATACCACCTAAGTGTGCTACAATAAATGCTACAAAAGTGCAAGTTGATTAAGCTAAATGAAGTGCAAGAAGTGAAAAAACAAGCAAGTTCTAAGGGAAAAACTGAAGAGCAGACTTTCTGGCACTGATAATAGTTTACCTCAGCTCAACGCCACTGCACGGAGCTTAAGCAAGCACAAACCCACACATAGCTGGTTATTCTACAAACCCTTTGAACTCCTCCATGTGTCTGATCTCCAACATGACTGAAGGCATCTTTAGAGCTGCAAGTACAGGCATTGCTGTAAGGAGACATGCTTGGATGCACCAGTGTGACTTTGTAGAGCTTTTCAAGACATCCTTCATAAATGTCCCTTTTGATGGTTCTACTCTCTTCAGACCAAATGTCAAGGGCATGCACTCTGTAAGTGAGTAAGATGGGAAAACTCTTTCTGTCATAGGGGCATGGTTTTCTTCCTCTTAAGTGTTCCTGTCTAGAAAACAGATAGGAGGTAAGAAACTGTGGTTCCAGAAGTATCAAGGGTTCTCTCCAGACACTACTGGAGATAGACCCCCATGGTAGAGGTGGAGGTCCACAGAATCAAGGTTTCAGGGGACCATTTTCTGAGAGCCCTAATCAGTGTTCCTGAGCAGCTGCCCAACTGTCATGCTCTGGAGACAACTGGAGGCACTTGTTTCTGCACCCATAAGCCTGAACATTCATCTAGGTGCAGAGGATTATAACCAGAGGCTACTCCATTACATTTCTTTACTTCTCTCCATCGACAAAGGAGCTCCCCAACATTCTACCCACTCAAAGAAAGGCAGCCACTATAGAAGTAAAAAAAAAAACTATTAGACAAACATGTCATCTGGGAGCTCCCATTAGACCAGCATGGATCCAGAACTTACTCAAGATTCTTTTTGGTGTCATAAAATGAGTACCTTGGGCCAAATTTGGACTTTAGTCATGTCAATCAGTATGTCAGACACATGAATTTCCAGAGGGTCATGGTGCAGTCCATTCTTCTTCTGTTTAGGAAGAATGCCTGGATGTGCTCGGTAGTATTTCAGGATGTGTACTACCAGATTTAAAGAACATCTGATCCAGAAGGTTTCTCCATTTCTGAATGGGAGCCAGTCATTTTCAGTTCAGATCCCTGCAGTTTGGTCGCATCACAGCTCCCAGGTGTACACCGTATTTCAACAGTTGCAGCTCACCTCAGACTGCAAGGGTTCCAGGTGTTCCCTTAACTAGACCACTGGCTTATTACCACTCCTACAATATCTTTCTTGTTTGACCCATGGACTACCTGCTCCATCTTTGCAACTGGTTCAGTATCATAGTGAATCTGAACAAATCTCAGCTTATCCTGGTACATACATTGGAATTCATACGTGCCCATTTAGATACCACAATCCAGACAGCAAAGCTGACACAGAACAGATTGTCCATCCTGTAAAACAGGCACTAAAGGTTGTCTCTTGTCAAAAGCTACCAGTCAGACTGGTTCTTCAGCTTCTCAGATCAATGGTGGTCTCAATTTCCCTTGTTCCTCTAGCCAGATTTTACATGACAGTTTTGCAGTGGACACTTGCAATGCAGTGGTCCATCAGGTATAAACTAATACATTTTTGGATTCATTTGGCAAACATTTGCAGAACACATAAAAGGTGGTAGGTTCAGTCTACCAAGGTATCTCAAGGCCATCTGTTTGTTTCTTCCCCCACCAAAGCCACAGTGACCACAGACACTTCCCAGCTATGGTGGGGTGCATTATATGGGGAAGATGATCCAAGGCATTTGATCCCCCTTATGAGGTCAGTCTTCACATCAATATTCTAGAACACTGCAGGCTTTAAAATATCCTTCCTCTATTGATAATTTCTACCTAGACAAACATGTCAGTATTCTGGTATTTCAACAAACATGGGGAACACCTTCCTATGCATTATGCTGAGAAGTGATGAAAGTGTGGTAATAGGCAATACATCCCAATCACTTTCTGGTAGCAACACATATACCAGGGAAGTCCAGTGTTCCAGCAGACTGCTTGAACAGATCTATCCTTCTACTTTACAAGTGGCCCCTCATGCCAACAGTGGTGGAACAGATTTTTCATCAATGTGGTTACCAATAGTGCAGTATATTTACCTCTCCACACAACATTGAGTGTAGCAGATTCTTTGCCCCAATTTCCCAGAAGTGGGAGTCACCAAGGGAAGCTCTGACAAATTATTAGCCTCCAGGTCTTCTATGTGCCTTTCCCCTGCTCCTCTGATTCCAAAGTTCCTACAGAAAGCATCAGAAAGAAAGATCTTGGTCATCATCATTGTTCCTATCTCTCCTCAAGTGTGGTTTCATTTTTTCTGGCCTCGTTTCTTTCACCCTCCCTGGGTGCCAGATCCTGATCTCCTCTCTCACCCTTCTGGAATGCCCCACCCAGACATTTATGCCCTCAAGTTAGATGCTTGGTTTCTCCACTTCGAATGATCGCTGGTCAGTCCAGGCTCCCTTCTTCAGTAATCCTCATTCTTACATCTTCCCAGAGATCGTTTACTTGAAAAATTTAAAAAAGTGAAAAAGATTTTCTATTTGGGCCTTCCAAAGGAATCTGGATCCCTTTCCTACTCCTCTCCCTGCAGTCTTAGATTTCTTAACATCTATTTTCGATGCCAGGGGTAGTTAGTCTATGGTTAAGGTCCATTTAGTGGCTATTTCAAATTTTCATGTTGGACAAAATCGGGCTACAGTAGCTTCTCTTAGATTAGACAAAGCTTTTCTGAGGGACACCTACCTTCATAGACCCCCCCCCCCCTTAAGGACCCTACTCTTCTTTGAGATGTGACCATTTTGCTTCTCAGCAACCCTTTAAACCTTCTGCCAGGGTGGATATCAAATTCTTGACTTGGAAAACTATTTTTAGTGGCAATAATTCAGCACAGAGAGTATCAGAACTATAGGCCTTTTTCTACAAATCTCCTTATTTCATTTTCCACAACGATAGGTTTTCTCTGCAGGCCAATTTGTCCTTTGTTGCTAAGGTAGATTCTGAGATCTCACTGAACCAATGCATTAATCTACAAATTTTTTTTCAAAACGTTTCCAATAATGGAAAATATATGCTTCACTTGCTGGATGTACATTGTTTCTACCACCTCCACCATGCCAAATCCTTCAGGAAGATAGATCAACTATTTGTCTCTTTTTCTAAGGCTAAGATAGGTCAAGGTATTTCAAAAGTATATTTAGCAATATGGTTATCTGATCGTATCTCTCATGTTTACAAACAAAAAGGTTTGACCCTGCCTAGGCCAGTTAAAGCACATTCAACTGTCTGTCTCAACTTCCTCAACCTTCTTTTCCAGGGTCTTAATTGAAGATATTTGTGCAACTGCCACTTGGTCCAATGTTCACATTTATTTCTGAAATTTCTGTCCAGAAAAAGAGTAGCTTTCGTTTCTTCAACTACCCCACCATTAACTGGGAAAACTACTCATGTACTAACTCCTTAGCGTAACGCTTTCTGGAATTCATAAACTCCAATGCCCTAGATTAACTTATCCACACCCCCACCAGGGGCAACAATATCCTAGACCTAGTCATTACCAACATGAGTGACCCTTGTTCCACACCTGAAGTCAACTCCTCATTGGTCCGATCCGACCATAAGCTAATCACCCCTGATATCCACATCCCACCCCCACCCCCCATTAAGGAAACCACAGTAAGAAATTTCTCCAAAGCCAACTTCATGCTTCTTAAGACAGAAGTAGTGAACTTCATGACACCCATGCAGATGGACAATACAGTTACAACTGCTGAATCCTACACAAATGCGCTCTATAAGCACCTACATGAGTGCATGGATCGTGCTATCCCAAACAGAACCAAGGCGCTATCGTCCAAAAAAAGGAAGCCAATCTGGTGGTCCCCTGCCATAAACAAACTGTACAACATAAGGAAGAAACTGTTGCAAAAGAGAGTAAAATCCCATGAGTGGAGGAGCTCCCTGGTCAGCCTCAGTAAGAAGCTGATATCCCTTATAAGATCCTCCAAAGCTAGCTACGAAAATAAAATTGCCACTAATTCCAAGGACAACCACAAAGCATTCTATAGCTATGTCAAGAATCTCAATGGAAACACCCAGATCTGCTCTGAGTTACAGCACAAAGGCATGAAAATTACAGAACCAACTGATATTGCCAACATCCTGGCAGATAGGTTCAGTACTAATTTTACCCCACCTCACCCCCTAAAGGGCCCATATCTATACAGGAAGAATGCAGAGTCCCTGTAATCACAACTACACAGGTGAAAACTGCACTCTCTAAAGCCAAAAGCACAGCATCCATGGGACCAGACAACATCCCAGGCTGCGTTTTACACGAACTTCAGAATGAACTGGCTCCCCACTTAAGCACCATGTTCAATAATAGCCTTGCATCAGGCTTTGTGCCCACTGAATGGTGCACAGCAACAGTTATCCCACTCCACAAAGGGGGAGCCACCACTGATCCTGGGAACTATAGACCTATTAGCCTGACGAGCCTGGTCTGCAAAGCCATGGAACATATCATCATGGAACTCATAAACAAAGACATTGGTAACCTCCAAACTCTGGATCCCACCCAGTTCGGGTTTGTGAAAGGCAGATCATGCCTCCTGAACCTGATCGACTTCTTTGAGGCAGTCACCAAAGCCGTAGATGAGGGTAAAGTGGCTCACACAGCCTATCTTGACCTCACTAAGGCTTTCAACACCATCCCCCATTCTGGAATTATAGCTAAACTCAATAAACTAGGCATAAATCCCTACGTCACAAGATGGGTTGCCAACTGGCTCACTGACAGAACCCACACTGTAAAAGTTGCAGACTCCAAATCTGACCTCAAACAATTGACAAGTGGAGTACCACAGGGTTCCGTCCTGTGACCGCTCCTGTTTGGTATCTACTTCTCTGAAGTACAGGCTAACACAGAAGGCCTCTGGCTAATGAAGTTCGCAGATGACTGCAAACTAGGAGCCATAGTCAAGTTCCCAAATGATGTGAACATCCTACAGAAGGGCCTCTCTGAGACAGATGCCTGCTGTCAGAGCCATGGCCTCAAGCTCAATGCCAAAAAGTGCAGTGTCATCCCCTTTGGTAAAATCTCTGTACCCATGAACTACCACATAGGCAGCAATCTACTTAACACCGAATGCATGATAAGAGACCTTGGGATCCAGGTGGACAGTAGTCTCTCCTTTGATAGTCACATCGCCACAGTAGTCAGGAAATCCTTCTACGTGGCACACCTCATCATAAAAGGGTTCTCGCCCAGGAAAAAAGAGGTCATCGTTACCCTATACTCATCACTCATTAGACTCATTATAGAGTACAATGCCCCTTTTGGAATGTACCTCACAAGACATCTGCAGCAGCTGGAAAGGCCACAGAAGTACCTCACAAAGAGGATTACTGGACTCAAACAAATGCCCTACACTGACCGCCTCAAAAAACTCCAGCTTTACTCCGTAGCATATCGCCTACTCAGAGGTGATCCCTGCCTAACATATAAAGCTATGTCAGACCCAGAGCTGTTGGACATGCTACACCTAAAGAAATCCCAATCCCTCCGAGCTACACACTCTAGGGACCTAAACCTTGTCACTATAATGAACAGGACATGCTGGAGGGATAGATTCCTATCCCAGAGACTTCCCATACTCTGGAACAGGCTACCCATCTATGTCAAGCAAAGTTCTTCATTAGCACTCTTCAAGAAAAATCTTGATGAGTGGATGGAAAATAGGAAATACACCCCGGGGATCACTTCTGTGTCTCTGCTCATCAGTGGCACAGGAAAATAACTTTCTTGGGTGGCATAAGCCAGGGAACCTTGTTGGCTAGGCTTGCATAGGCCCTTGGGCAGATAGCCTAGTACCTACCTATGAACCTATGAACCTATGAACCCATCCTCTGGAATATATTTCCATGAGACTACCCAAAATATCTAAGAAGCTGGGAACTCTGTCCCATCTGTTGAGGAATAGACAGAAGAGGCAAAATCGCATACAAAACCTTTGTACCTCCCATAATGATAGATTTGCACTGTCTGCTTCCATCCTTCTCCAACTGTCTACCCTTCTTCCCCATCCATTCAATAGAAGATAATTCCTTTGCTTTCTGACTGGACAATATGATCTACTCCCAAGTGATGTCCTACCCTCTTTTAGCTCAACAGCAATACTTCCCCAGAGATCCTTTGTGATTTGGGTTTGAAAACTATCTGCATTTTACTCTGTGTATACCTCTGAAATGCCCAGAGTTTCACAGAATGTCAAGATTTTTGTATCATATTTTTGGCCTGTTCCTAATAAATTTTGTTTGTTTTTTTTTTCCTGGCAAATCTTGAGGACTGTAGTTGCTATATAATGGCAGACATTTGAATTTCAGATTTTATTTCCTTCAGAAAATGCATGTTAATGCAAAACATATTATTCTAAGTTTGTGAGAACAATATTTAGAAAATATCCCAGATTTTGACCTTTGATCCCTCATTATTTTTGGCTTTGTCCAGAATTCTTGCATTAAGAGGTTGAGAGGTATGGAGCTGTTAACTGAGACCATTGCAATTTCAGATTCCACAGAAGAGTCCTTATATTGAATACTGCATAAGGGACTATATAAATTTTAGCTACCAGACGTCACAGTCCTCTGAGTCAGAGCTTCCATGACTAAATGAAACTAAAAAGTCTACGAAAACAATATGTAGAGGGTGACTCCTGTCTGAAGAAAGACATGCTTTGCATGAATGTGTCTTGCGTGCAACCTGTGAAAGCTAGCATGTGGTTGGATTTCAAATGAGACTTTTGCAGTGTTCGATAGTAACTTCTGGCTGCAAGTAGTCTGTTTAAAATAGGTGTGGCTAGGGATAGCCATTTGATGTTCTGAGACTCCTTAATGCAAGTCCTGAAATAGCAAAACTAAATGACTGAAAAAGTAGACAGACCAAATCTAAGATGCCATTTCTCATAAAATTCCCTTTTCTCCAAGGTATGATGATCTAGGAGTTGATATAAATAAGTTTGGTGTGTAGTTGTAGTAGGGCTTGCACCCTTTCAAAAAACAACTTTAAAGAACAGCAATGTTAGACATTAACTGTTCTCCTGCATTTTTAGATTTTTTTTTCATAATTCTGGAGCTCATTCTTACAAGTTCTAGAAGTAAACTAGGGGGCTGCATCTACTATACAGTCACCCAGGTATGGAAATATTTTTAACCCTTGCAGGCTCTGGGGCACTGCAACAACCAACATACATTTGATAAACAAATGCAATCTGAGGTAATGTGGAATAGGAGGGAATTATGGGTAAGGGAAGGACCTTGAGCTGTGGAACCTGAAGTCTAAAGTGGCCAAAGTTGGATCAGAGGTCATATCTAAAGATCCATCCATCAAGGGAGGATGGAAACAGACAACACAAATCTATCATTATGGTAAGTACATAACTTTCATTCTCGTGAGTCAGAACTGCATTTGGAAATACATATTTAAAAAAGCGTGCAGTAGATATGTCTTATTACATCCCCACACATCTCCTTTAAAGGCATATCAGTGGGTTGGCTAGCATTTGTGTTTTGTACATTTGTCATTGTATTTCCATAAACATTACGATCTTTACACAAAATACTCCCTAATTCTCATATCTGTGATTCACAGAAGTTACTGTGGGACTCCACTTGCATATATTGCCCATACTTGGACACTTCCAGGTACATACTAGTATATTTACCTAACCCAAGTGGTTAGGCATACTTTGTGAGTTGCATAGTGCTTCAATATATAAAAATGTACCAACACTAAGACCTACATAGGGAAATCACGCCCTACATATAGTGTCTTATAAAATTATTCAGTGAAGCCCTTGTAGCAGTCTCAGAAATATTACCTAAGGATGCACTTTTGTAAAATGTCTGACAGATAGCCACTGCTATAGCTGTGTGTGCTCTAGGCATAGACAGCATCTTGTTATATCCTTTACAACAAAAATTGATGCAGTCATTAAACCATTTAGCCAAAATAACTTTGAAACTTGAAAATGTATTTTTATTAGATGATACAAAATGTTGTGTCTTTTCTGAATTAGTTGGTTCTGTCCACATAAATTCTGTGCTGTCTGCAAACATCCATGCTATGTTGCATATATTCACCTCTCTTCCAGTAGTTAGGAATGAATACAGGAAAACATGCCTCAGCTGCTATCTTAGATAGAAAGGAAGTGTTATTCTGTAATGGCACTCTAGCTTAATGGAAAATTAGGTAAGAATATTTTACAATAAAGGCTGTTTCAGAAATTCTTCTAGTGGGATTAATGAACACTAGAGATAAAATATTCCAAGGTAGCTACTTCAAACCAACTTTAGGAACAGACTGAAAAAGGAGGAAGGGATACTTTCTGTAAGATGAATTATAAATCATGTGTAGGGATGAAATCTTTGACAGCAGACCACATCTGGAAAATACTTCTCATGAAAGGTTTGCAATCTTTTGAGGAAGCCAAAGATAAAGTGTCTGAGCCTTTATGGAGGTTAGATATGGCAGCAAGGTTCATTGTAAGAGTAATTTAAACCTACATCAAACATCAGGTAAGGTCATCTAAAATGGCAGACAGTAAAGCTGTAAATGTAAATGGTCCTAATCCTTTAGAAGTAGCCCAGACAGAAAAATGTATCCATTTACTTTTTGTATGTTTTCCTTGTATTATCCATCTGGGCTGAAGTGAGTATTTGGACCACTGTAAGTGGTTATAAAGAGCACTTGGTCATTACTGAAATTGGATTAAATATTCACTTAGACAAAGAGAGTAAATGTCTGGTTGCAGGTTGCCATATGAGTGAGTCAACAGCTTTCCGAAGGGCCTCAGATGTAGAATCCACTCCAGAAAATGAGGCCACAACAGAAGGTGCCACACTTGTTGAGGCCAGGACAGAACTATGAGAATGCAACTGAGGTCGTTATGTATGACTTTCAGTATGAAAGCAGGGCTAAGGGGAAAATTGTACAAAGTCATATAGGAGTCTTGGGCAGGATACCATCAATGGGGCTCTTCCCCAGAAGAAGGATGCAGTAATAAAATTTCTGCATTTGGAATGCTTTGATGTTGCAAACGGGTAATAGCAAGGCTTTCTCCAGTGATGGAATACTGTCTGATGTAGAAAACAGATGAAAGAATATTTGTGAGGCATCGATAAGTGGAAATGAGCCTCACTACTAAACAATGATTTTCCCAAGTATATGACTTTTATTAGAAAAAGATCTGTTGAGAAACCCCATTCCAATACATTCACTGTTTTTTGACAGAGAGAGTAAGAGTAAGTTATGCATCAAACTTCTACCATGTCATCAATGTGAAAGGCAACAGCACAATGTTGGGATTCTCAAATGTCTGGACAGTGAAGAGGACCCTTATCTCCAAAATATTAACAAACTGATGTGCAGACTGCTCTCCATCTCTAATCATACACCTTCGGCTGTCTCACCTTGACATTTTCATTCCTTGGAGGCATAGAGACAGCTGTAACAACAGAGAAAGGAATCTGGAATGGGCTAACCAGATCAAATTTAGAATATGGAGCCTCCATTGTTAATGACTCTTGCATGCCTTGGAAATCTTTATCTGATGAGACGTGATCTGTTCATGCATCTCAAATGTCCAGAGTTTCATAGAATGTCCAGATTTTTGTGTCATATCTTTGGTCTGTTCCTCATAAAAGTTGTATTTTTTCTGCCAAGTCAAACAGAAATTTGACTAAGTTCCAACCATCCATATTTAATGAAACCTTAGCTAAAGTAAATTGGGAACCCCTCAAATCCCTGCCACTTAACAAGGCTGTTGAGTTCTTTAACTCAGCATTCCTAGACATCTTAAATAGGCAAGCACCCACCCGCCAAAAACGAATAAAACATAACCATTCAAGCTGGCTCCCAAAATCCACCAAAGAAGCATGTCCACAAAGGATAAAATCTGGAAATCATGGCAGAAAAACAAAGACGCTTCAAAAAAGGTCCCTGCACATAGGTGAATGCACGGCTCCAAAAAGTAGAATTCAAGAAAATAATGAGACAGTAACCATATGCTGTAACAAATATAAAAATATATTTATTAAATTACATAAAAAAGAACAAAAAAGAACAGACCAGTTTCGGCTAGAATATTTTCATAGCCTTCATCAGTGTTAAAGACAGAAGCATTCATTTGTTCCTTTTATACAATAATATGAATTAATTACATACCGTGATTGGTTACCTCATAAATATTCATTTAATCCAGGTGGGAAAAGTCCACCCAGTTTGATGATCCATTTTTTCTCTTTAACATCTGAAATAGAGTGCCATCCAGCTTTGTTTGATCTGTTGCCCAAGATCCTGTCAATAATCATGAAGTTGAATGAAGCTGTGTGGTGTTTGATGGTATGCTTATACAAATCATTACTGATTCTCTTATGTTTAATATCACTTAGATGCTCAGAAATCCACAATCTAAGTGGCCTTGATTTCTGTCATACATAAAATGCAGAGCAACTACATGAGGCCAGATAAACTAACCAGTCACTACTACAATTTGCAAAGAAACCAATATCAAAAACCGCACCACAATTCCTGCTCGAAAATTATTTGGACTAATTGCAGTGGCTACAGTGACCACAGGGCATGCATCCAATCAATCTACCCCCTGAGAGTGTTGTTTGGGTACTATCTGTAGAGATGGACTGACTTGGCCATTTGTAATGGCTCAAATGTGAACCCAGGTTTTTGCCTTTATGAAACGAAAAGTGACATGTATCCCCAAGAAATTGTGATAGGGTGTTGTCAGCCAGTAGTATATTCCAGTGTCTCCGTACACTATCCATCAATGTATTGGTGCTCCTGCCATATATAGTTGTAAAAAGTATGACATTGCCAGTCCCCTGATGCTTATCCTTATATTTGAGTAAATCCTATCTATTAAGGGTGGCAGCATAATTACTGCCTCCTAAGACATAACCCATCTTATAGCCCCTTTCACAAAACCTGTTAACAAGATCCTTGTGAAAGATCTCAAAGAAAGAATCCTGAGAGCAAATACACCTAATCCTGATGAACTGGGATTTAGGAATATTTCTAGTAAAATGGGGGGATGAAAGCTGGATGCATGGAGTAGGGAATTATACTGTGGGTATTTACAGAAACCTCAGTACGTAGTGTATGATCTTTGTTCCTGCTAACCAGAACATCTAAATAAGTAATGTGTTCTGTGTGATGATTCATCATAAATTGAAGACCCCATTTGTTGTCGTTCAAGTATCCCACAAATTCCATTAGGTAGTCCATATCTGACCTCCACACCATTCAGCGATCATCCAGGTACCTCCTCCATATGTCCATTTCACCCAAATAGATGTTATGTGTCACATCATAAATAATGTGTTCCTCCACATATGCCATAAAAAGGTCTGCATAAATGGGGGCAAAAGATACCCCTACAGCTGTCCCCTGCACCTGCCAGTAGCATTGACTTTGGTAGAAAAATACATTTTTAGTTAG
Source organism: Protopterus annectens (assembly GCF_019279795.1). Classification (NCBI taxonomy): domain Eukaryota; kingdom Metazoa; phylum Chordata; order Ceratodontiformes; family Protopteridae; genus Protopterus; species Protopterus annectens. The sequence goes on from NC_056727.1 coordinate 819,378,685, forward strand.
CACATGTTCTGTTAAACAAATCAGGAAGGTGGTGAAACCAGGTTCGTACAAATTGGATTTATATAACCAATACTCAGTCACATCAAGGCCTGCCCAATGTGGAATGTTTGTGTAAAGAGCACATGCATCTAGTGTGCAAAGGAGCCAACCCTCCTCAAGTTGCATCCCAGAAACAATGTCCAAAAACTCCATAGTATCCTGAATCCTTGATCTACCCATTTCAACAAAGGCTGAAGGTGCATCATAAGGAAATGGGATAAGGGCTCAGTAAGTAAACCATTCTCAGAAACAATGGGTCTGCCAGGTGGTTTGAGGGGATCTTTGTAGATTTTAGGAAGAAAGTATATGTATTGGCTGCTAGTGTCTGATACTGTGAGGTGGTGCTTAATTTTATCAGTAATAATACCCTCCTGCAATGACGACCCTAAAAACTCATCTATTTGTTTTTTTAAACATGAATGCAGGGTCCAAAGGCATTTTGGCATAATATCTACCATCTGGCAGCTGTTTTTGTGCTTCAGCATCATATTGCTGCCAATTCATAACTACCACAGCCCCTCCCTTGTCGGGAGAAAGAATCACCAATTCCTTGTTATCGATTAGCTCACTTAGGCTGGCCATATCAGTCTATTGAGAGGTTATTTACCTTAACATTAGTTCCCCTGAAGTTGAAATGTAGATCTTTGAGCACACAGGATTGAAAAAGATGAACATTATGGTGCATCGGTGGTACAAAATAAGAAGTTATGTACTCACCATAACGTTCCATGTGAATTGTTCATCTCGCCTTCATTCTTGACTGATGGGTTCGGAGCCGATGCAGCCACATGCAAAGCTCAAGGTCTTCCAGTAGCTCAAGGACAAGTTCCTATCGCATGATGCACTGTGAATTACCTCAGATCTTGTTTGCTGCATATACTATAACCATATATAATAGTTATTCCCCTATAGAAGGTAATAAGACATTGAGCAACCAGGATGAAGCAACAACTAGGTCAGCTATCAGCCAGGAGGGGGTAGGAGGGAGGGACGTAAGAATGAAGGTGAGATGAACAACTCACATGGTACATTATGGTGAGTACATAACTTCTTAACTCATTCCCGCCAGTACAACTCCTTTGATTGTGCACCTTTAACTCCTAGTGGGCGTGGCTTGAGTCTTTAAAACATAAAGTTATCACCTTACAATTCTAACAAATACTCATTGACAGGAGGTCAAATATCAATACAATTGTGTTTGCCATCATGTATGCTTCAAGATAAAATATTCTGATACCTCGTATAGGGCATGGTTTTGGAATTATTAATGCAAAATGAACAAGCAATATTTGACACCTAGAGGAGCAGTAAGAAGTAACTGCAGATGCACATAGAGGCGTCACTTGGATGTAATGTGAAGTTGTTCAATCTCGCCGTTCATTCTTGACTGATGGGTAGCGTCTCAAGCACCATCAATCTTGGGTGGCTAACAGGAGTACATTTTTCAGGACCGTGGATCCAAAGGATTCACTATCCCTGGAGGCCTTATCCACTTTGTAATGACTGATAAAGGTATAAGGTTTTGACTAAGTGGCTGCTGCACAAATGTTATCAAGGGGAAGTTTGGCTGAAAACGCAGAGGATGTAGAGACTGGTCTGGTTGAATGAGCTTTAATCTTGTGTTGCAAGGGCATATTAGCAGTGGAATAGGCAAAAGTGATACAATCAGACAATAGTTGTTTTAGCCCCCTGCTTACCTTTCCTGGATTCAGAGAATGAAACAAAAAGTTGGTCTGATTTCCTGAAATATTTTGTTCTATCCAAAAAAAATCTGAGCTGTCTGTGGACATCAAGTTGGTACAGCATATACTCTAATTTGCTGGAATGATTAGGGAAGAAAACTGGTAACTCAATAACTTGGTTAATATTAGTTTCTGAACAAACTTTGGGCAAAAAAGAAGGATTTGTCCTAAGTGATATTCTGTCAGCATTAAAAATCAAATAAGGAGGGTTGATAGATAAAGCCTGAAGCTCTGACACTCTGCGGGCAGAAGTAATAGCTACCAGAAAAATAGTTTTCCATGACAATTATTTGAGGTCACAAGATGATGTTGGTTCAAATTGAGGGAGAATCATATGTGAGAGCATAAAGTTTAGATTCCATGGAGAATAGGGAGTTTTCACAGGTGGTCTCATATGAACTGTCTCCTTGAGAAAAGCTTTGGATAACTTGAGGGACATGATATTTAAACCATCAAATCCAAGATGAAAGTTAGAAATGCCAGCCAAATTAACCCGAACTGTTGCTGCTGCTACTCTTTTGTTAAATATTATAGTCAAAAACTCTAATATGGATGTCATGGCGGCTTTGTAAGGATCAATATTATTTTTAGAGGCCCATATGGAAAATCTCTTCCACTTACTAAGATACAATTTTCTAGTGGTGGGCTTGTGAGAAGACAAAATCATCTGACATCTGTTTTGTCTCATTGGAAAGGTTATGAAGCCTGGCAATGAGGGGAACTGGAGCAGCCAAGCCGTCAGCTTCAGTGACTGCAATGAGGGATGCAGGTCCCCTGACGGGTGTGTCAGCAGGTCTGGAACTGGGTCCAGAATTCAGGGATCCTCCAAGAGATGAGGTTGAAGGAATGGGAACCAAATCTGCCAAGGCCAATCAGGGGCTATAAGAATGATGGTCCTTCCCAGGGATTTTGCTTTCTGTAGAACCTTGGGTATCAATGGTATTGGTGGAAATGCATAGAGGAGACCCGGGGGCCAATTGTGTATGAGTGTGTCCCTCTGGGCTTCTCCCAGAGGGGGAATCATGGTGGAATAGCTTCTGCATTTTGTGTTGATGTGACTGGCAAAAAGGTCGCCGCAAGGCTGGCTCCATTTGTGGAAAATCCTGTCCGCAGTCTCTTTCTTGAGGGACCACTGATGTGGCAATAGGATTGCCCTGCTTAGTTTGTCTGCTATCACATTGGATCTCCCCAGGATGTGCATTGCCAACAGAAAGCGCTGGGAGGAAACAGCCCACTGCTAAACTCTGAGGGCTTCTAGGCAAAGGGGGTAAGATCTGGTTTCCCTTGTTTGTTCAAATACCAGACTACTGATATATTGTCTGTCTGAATCACAATCATTCCTAGAGGAAGAAAGTCCTGGAAGTACTGCAACACCAAAAGTACTGCTCTCATCTCCAGTATATTGATATGAAAATGTGACTCCTGATCAGTCCATGTGTCCTGGGCAGTCTTTCCCTGAAAATGTCCCCCACCCTATCACAGAAGCGTCCGTTGTCACAATGGCTACTGGAGGGTTTAGAACAAAGGGGCATCCTATGGTGACATGAAGAGACATCAACCACCACTGGAGGTCTTTCTTGCAAGAAATTGTAATTAATATTGTGTGGCCCATGGGTAGTTCCTGATAAGACCACTGAGTGAACAGCAGCCATTGAAGGATCCGCATATGCATTTTTGCTAATGGTATGGCTAGGATTTCTGCAGCCATCATACCCAATACTTTCAGGACTTTGATACCAATGTGCTGACATGCTGACAAAGAAGAAAGACTCTTTCTATTGGTAGCTTTAGAGTGGTGTTTCAGGTGTCTAGCTCTGCCCCGATAAAAACAATATGCTGCGATGGTGACAAGGCAGACTTTTCTGAGTTGACTGTAATGCCTAGATGACTGCAGAGTGAAAGAGTGTACTCCATTGCCTGAATAAGTTGATGCCTGGTGGTGACAGTAAGGAGCCAATCATCTAGGTACGGAAACACCTGGAATCCTAGATGCCTCAGGTGAACCATGACCACTGCCATGCATTTGGTGAACACTCTGGGGGCTGTAGAGAGACCAAACAGCAGGGCTTGAAACTGAAAATGATTGGCTCCCAGCCAGAAATGCAGGTGATCTCTGGATGGCCTGGCAATCTTTATGTGGTAGCATGCATCCTTGAGATCTATCGAGCACATCCAATTGTCTTTCCCTAAGAAGGGAAGTATAGACTGAAGCATGACCATCCGGAACTTCTCTTTCTTTACATATTGGCTCAGTCAGCTAAGGTCCAAAATAGGCCTCCATTCCCCTGTTTTCTTTGGAACCAAAAAGAATCTTGAGTAAGTTCCGGATCCTGTTTGGTCTGCTGGGACTGGCTGGATGACTCTTTTTTTCTAGCAACTTTCGGACCTCCATAGTTGCCTGTTCCCTGTAACTGAGTGGAACATCTGGGATTCTCCTTATAGACATAGGGGGTGTGACTAATGGTATGAAGTACCCCCTGGAAATGATACTTTGTACCCAGCTGTCTTTTGTTATTTTTTGCCAGGCATCTGGGTACAAAGATAAGTGACCCTTGACTGCCACCAGAGCAGGACAGTTGGGCCTCCTTTCAGGAGTGCTGGTAGGGTTGCCCAGAGAAGTGATCTCTGTCACCCTGATGTTGATGACCCTCCTCTGCCACGAGAGAAGCATCTTCCACTGTTACCCCCTCCTCTGCCCCTGGAGAGGGGTTCACCACGTGTGTCCTGAAAGGCTCCTTGTGCTTTCCGGAACCACATTTTCCCCTCCCCTTTGACCTTTGGGATAAGGTCGGGTAGGGGTGGAAAAACAGACTCAGATGGCAGACAGAGTCTTTCCCTCCTGCTCACAACTGGTCAAGGTTTCCTTCACTTTAGCCCCAAAAAGGAATGAGCCGTCAAAGGGGTGTTCACGAAGGATGACTTGAAAGGCTCCAAGAAGGAACACAAGTGCATCCAGGAATGTCTTCTAAGAGCAATTCCTGTACCTGCTGCTACTTGTTCCGTCAGCTGCGTAGGATGTGACACATATGGATGAGTTGACAATAGAATTTAGGGTAGAAAGCTGGGCAGCAACTTTATCAGAGGCATCTGCAGCCACTGTACTCTGAAGACTATCTTCCAACTCCTTAAGGAGATCTCTTTGCAACCTAGTAAAGAGGGTTAAGTAGTTTAGTGAACGGAGAAAAGTCGCTGAACTGAACATGCATTTCCCATATCTATCCATGATCCTAGACTCTCTATTAGGAGGATGGATAGATGAGGAAGTCTCAGACATTTGCTTTTTGATGGCCTCCTCCACCACCATGGCATCAACAGGAACTCCTTTGGTTAAGAATGTTTTGTTTGGTGGGGCTGATATAAACTTGTTAGGCCTCCTAGGGACAAGCTCCATGGACTCCGGTGACTCCCACGCCCTTCAAGAGACCAACCATATGAGCTCATCAAAGGGTGGAGACACCCAAGAGGTAAAGGGTTGAGACCCGAAAGCCTTCAGGAGAACTGACTCATCCTCAGTAGGGTTTTTGGACTGCCAATCACCCCTCTGCCTAAGGATCTGAAGTATCTCAGCAAAGGAGATATCCTCAGAGGGGGACCGTGGGGACCCTTCTGACTCATCCAAGTCAGTATTAGATGTTAAAAACTCCTGTGGGGAGTCCAAGTGTCTCCTCTTGCTCAATCTCTTCCTAGGAACCTCCTCAGTGGGGGTTTCTGGAGAGGTCTCGGAAGAGCAAGGGGCACCCTGTGGGGCTACCTGAGGCTCTGGGTCTCTACACTTAGCCCGGATGATGGAAGCAGAAGCAGACACAGGTGCTTTAGGAGATGAGGAAGCAAGGCCTGAAGTCAAGGATGTCTTATATGACAAGGCTCTCCTCATGACATCGAAGGCACCACGGCTCCAATGGGAAGGAATCGACAGATCTGAGGGAACTGTCAAACCCTCCCACACCGAGGCAGTAGGCTCTGAGCCAGAGGTAGGAGCCAAGCTCATCCGAGCCAAAGCCCAGAGAGGGAGAGTCAGCACGGACAAGTCGGTTTGACTATCGTCTCCAGATCCGACTGCAGAGTGTCGGCTCCTAGAATCCCCGGTCAGTGCAGAGGATGTCAGAGTGGATAGAACCAAGGACACTGGAACAGGTGTCCACCCCAATGGCTCCACGATCAACAGGTCTGATTATTCTGGCTCCGAAGGGCCAAAATGGCTTGGAGGAGGAGGAGTAGTCAAAGCAGGAGTAGTGGTCTTCGGCGCCGAAGCCGCTTGGGTTGGAGCTGACAGCAATTTAGCAAGGCTGGGTGCCTGTAGAAGCTTCTGCACCAACCGATTGATATCCAAATCTGAAAGGCTGACAGATGACCTAGATGAATGCACCAATGGTGCCGAATGAAGTAAAGGTGACTGAGGCACTTTGGATACCAGCTCCAAGGCTGTGGGCCGGCTCGGAAAAGAAAAGACAGTTGTCTCCAAAACCTGTGGAGCTAATGTCTCATCAGATTTTTTTGATTTTGATTTTTTTGAGTCCTTAGATTCAGCAGATGACTTGGAGGACTTAGAGGATTTGCTAGCAACTTCCTGGTCACTCAATGCCTCTTGAAAAGGGTGTTTTAACAAACCCCTATCCATTAATTTCCTTTTCCTCTCTAACAAAACCCTGGAAGAAAAGGAATGGCAGATAGCACAAGATTCTTGCAAGCGGACAGCCCCTAAACAATATACACAGGTAACATGCTCATCAGTGACTGACATATTTTGATTACAGTCTGGACATTTTTTGAAATCGGACTTGGGATGTTTGTCCTTATCATCTGCCATGATGCCACACTAAACCTACGCAGATCAAATTTCAATGAGAAATTAGCTACAATAGGCTCTAAATACACACACAGACAAAGAGATCCTAAGATAAAGGTATTCAAAAACTCTATACTAAAACTACTATAGAAAGTCTAACACACACTCAAGTTAACTAGACTGAAAAACGAGGCCAAATATTGGAAGAGTAAATATAGTAAGTATATAATATCACACCAAAAAACTCTTATACTATAATTATAACTGCGATAGAATATCTGAGACACTCAAGTTCATTAGGCCAAAAACAAAGAGGCCAAATATTTAGAGTAAATATAGTAAGAATATATCACACAGGAAGGGGAAATGCAGGAAAGCTATAACAGCTAACTATCTATTTATGCAAAATATTAGTAATGCTATATATGAAAAGCTACTAAATAGAAACAATTTTTAATGTTACTGGACCGAACATACACTGGAACCTCCGATCAGATGCCATGGCAAACTAGATCTGAGGTAATTCACAGTGCATCATGGGATAAGGGGCTTGGCCTTGAGCTACTGGAAGACCTCGAGCTTTGCATGTGGCCGTATCGGAGCCAAAGGATCGGCTCCAAACTCATCAGTCAAGAATGAAAGGCGAGTTTGAACAACTTCACATCTGGATTTATGATAAGTAAATGTTTCATCAGAGTCAAAATTGGAAACATTATCATGAAAATGCAACTTAAGATTCAATAATCTAAGGAATGCCATAACATCTTGTGCTAATATATCCTCTGAAACAAACAAAAAAAAAAAACGGGGATAAAACCTGAGACCTTTATTGAGTGAAGATACCTGTGTTTCAGTCAAAACAATATTTGAAATGTTTAGCACATTGGTCTTGTTACATTCAATCATTTTTTCGTAAGGAGTAAGGGGTGGGTGAGTCTGGGGTCTGCTGCATGTCCAGGTCTGTGCCTGATGAGGAGTCTGCCCCAGATGAATCCATATACATCCCTCTTTTTTTAGTATAGCTCTGGGGCATTTCATAGTTTGACTAGTCTTACTGGTGCCCCCCTCAAGCCTCACATGTCTATTGTAACTAAACGGATTCCCCTTGTCATAATCCGATTGGTCACATTGAAATTTACGGACCTTCCTATCCCATAATTGTTGTTCCAGGCCCAAAAGATGCGTACCAAGTTTGTTAAGACATACAGTGTAGAAGGGCTGGCCCTCATAGACCTTAGTCACCTCACATAATTTGATAATATTGACCATCTCCTTGTCTATTACACGTTTGTGATATCTGGCTAATGCTTCTACAAACCCCATGGATGTTTGCTGTTGTATACTTGACCATTCCTTGGCTAATTCAGCATCTATGTCACTAACCAGAGGCTGTATCTTAACTCTTAGACCTCTTGGGGATATATCCTTGGCCATGTAGGCTTTGAAAAGTTTGCAGTGCCAGACATTGGATCATAATTATCTCATTTTTTTTTTCAGTTACTGAAACATAGCTTCACAATTATTCTCTGGGCTGAAGGTCAGAGTATTATTCTTGACATTATTATCATTGCCAAGTCCGAAAAATACCCAAATCCACCCTATCAGAGGATAATCCTGCTAAAATCCTGGTTAAAACCCACCCCCAAAAGGAGCAACACTGTAGCCCCTTTAGGCCTTACAAAAGAGCAGGGCGGAAGCACAACAATAATAAATAGTATGGAGGGGTTATTGGAACTCCTTACAAAAAATAATTAAATGTAACAAGACCAATGTGCTAAACATTTCAAATATTGTTTTGACTGAAACACAGGTATCTTTGCTCAGTAAAGGTCTCAGTTTTATCCCTGTTTTTTTTTTTGTTTCAGATGATATATTAGCACAAGATGTTATGGCATTCTGTAGATTATTGAATCTTAAGTTGCATTTTCATGATAATATTTTCAATTTTGACACTGATAAAACATTTACATATCATAAATCCAGTTTTGTACCACCGATGCACCATAACGTCCATCTTTTTCAATCCTGTGTGCTCAAAGATCTACATTTCAACTTCAGGGTAACTAATGTTAAGGTAAATAACCTCTCAATAGACTGATATGGCCAGCCTATGTGAGCTAATTGATAAGAAGGAATTGGTGATTCTTTCTGCCGACAAGGGAGGGGCTGTGGTAGTTATGAATTGGCAGCAATATGATGCCGAAGCACAAAAACAGCTGACAGATGGTAGATATTATACCAAAATGCTTTTGGACCCTATATTCATGTTTAAAAAACAAATAGATGAGTTTTTAGGGCCAGCATTGCAGGAGGGTATTATTACTGATAAAATTAAGCACCACCTCACAGTATCGGACCCGAGCAGCCAATACATATACTTTCTTCCTAAAATCCACAAAGATCCCCTCAATCCACCTGGCAGACCCATTGATTCTGGGAATTGTTCACTTACTGAGTCCTTATCCCAATTCCTTATGATGCACCTTCAGCCTTTGTTGAAATGGGTTAGATCGAGGATTCAGGATACTACGGAGGTTTTGGACATTGTTTCTGGGATGCAACTTGAGGACGGTTGGCTCCTTTGCACACTAGATGCATGTGCACTTTACACAAATATTCCACATTGGACAGGCCTTGATGCGACTGAGTATTGGTTATATAAATCCAATTTGTACGAACCTGGTTTCAACACCTTCCTGATTTGTTTAACAGAACATGTGCTAACTAAAAATGCCTTTTTCTACCAAGGTCAATGCTACTGGCAGGTCCAGGGAACAGCTATGGAGGCATTTTTTGCCCCCATTTATGCAGACCTTTTTATGGCATATGTTGAAGAACCCATCATTTATGATGTAACACATAACATCTATTTGGACGAAATGGACATATGGAGGAGGTATCTGGATGATTGCTGGATGGTGTGGAGGTCAGATGTGGACTATCTAATGGAATTCGTGGGATACTTGACAACAAATGGGGTCTTCAATTTATGGTGAATCATCACACAGAACACATTACCTACTTAGATGTTCTGGTTAGCAAGAACGAAGATCATACACTACGTACTGAGGTTTTCCGTAAATGCCCACAGTATAATTCCCTACTCCATGCATCCAGCTTTCATCCCCCCCATATTACTAGAAATATCCCTAAATCACAGTTCATCAAGATGAGGTGTATCTGCTCACAGGATTCCTCCTTTGAGACCTTTCGGAAGGATCTCGTTAACAGGTTTCATGAAAAGGGCTATAAGATGGGTTATGTCTTAGGAGCCAGTAATTATGCTGCCACCCTTAATAGGCAGGATTTACACAAATATAAGGATAAGCATCAGGGGACTGGCAATGTTATATGTTTTACAACTACATATGGCAGGAACACCAATACTATGATGAATAGTGTACGGAGACACTGGAATATACTATTGGCTGACAACCCCCATCACAATTTCTTGGGGATACATCTCACTTTTCGTTTCATAAAGGCAAGAACCTGGGTTCCCATTTGAGCCATTACAAACAGCCAAGTAGGTCTGCCTCTACAGATAGTACCCAAACAACACTCTCAGAGGATAGATTGATTGGATGCATGCCCTGTGGTTACTGTAGCCACTGCAATAAGGTCACCAAGTCCAAAATTTTCGAGCAGGAATTGTGGTATGGTTTTTGATATTGGTTTCTTTGCAAATTGTAGTAGTGACTGGTTAGTTTATGTGGCCTCATATAGTTGCTCTGTACTTTATGTAGGACATACATCAAGGCCACTTAGATTGTGGATTTCTAAGCATCTAAGTGATATTAAACATAAGAGAATCAGTAATGCTTTGTATAAGCATAGCATCTAACACCACACAGCTTCATTCAACTTCATGATTATTGACAGGATCTTGGGCAACAGATCAAACAAAGCTGGATGGCACTCTATTTTGGATGTTAAAGAGAAAAAAATGGATAATCAAACTGGGTGGACTTTTCCTACCGGGTTTAAATGAATATTTATGAGGTAACAAATCACGGTATGTAATTAATTCATATTATTGTGTAAAAGGAGCAAATTAATGCTTCTGTCTTTAACACTGATGAAGGCTATGAAAATATTCTAGCTGAAACTGGTCTGTTCTTTTTTGTTCTTTTTTATGTTTGTGTCTTTCGGCTTTTATCCCGGTTAGGGATCGTCACAGCGGAACTCCGGTCAGCTAATGATTGGCAGTAGAGTTTTACATGCAGGCTTGCTGGGCCTAACACACAACCTTCCATGAAGGAACGCCCATTCACGCATGTTGCCACACAGAAGACACTCTAACTGAGGATTGAACAGGCAATGTCTAACTGTGAGGTGACAACATTACCACAGCATGTGTTACAGCATACGGTTGCTGGCTCATTATTTTCAAGAAAAACAAAGACCCTACAACTCTAATGCAATACAAACAACTCTGTAACCAGGCAAAATGTCTAATAACCAATGATAAAAAAGCCCACTGCCTCCACCTACAAAGCCAACATAAAAATAATCCCCAAAAATTCTGGTCCTCCATCAACCATCTATTACATACAGGTCCTCAAACAACCCATCCCCTGACCCACACAAAACCTCTACAGAACTTGCCACCCTCTTCAATTCCTACTCCATTGACACCATAGCTAACCTAACCACCACCTTTCCTATGGTTAACACCACCACCATCAAGACAACTAATGACCAAACCATCCCAGAAAACAATCCTACACACAACTCTAACCTATAATTCTCCCCCATACCCATTGCCATAATAAAAAAACTTTTACTTAAGCTTAAACCCTGTATTCTATCCTCTGACAATCTACCCCCACACTTCCTGCAGCTAGCTGCAAACTCTATAGCTTATCCTGTTAGCATAGTCATTAACAGACCAATTAAAGAGTCCCTGGTCCAAGACATCTGGAAAAAAGTATTCATTCTCCCCTTACACAAAGGTGGCGCCAAGACAGACACCACAAGCTTTCGACCCATAGCTATTCTCTCACCCCTCTCTAAAATACTGGAAAAATGCATCCATGCCCAACTTCTCAACCACCTGCTTAAAAATCAAATTCTGTCACCCACTCAGCATGGTTTCAGACCAGGGCACAGCACCACTACAGCCCTCATCTCCTTTCTTAATACAGTTAGCCGGGCACAGGATTCTGGTAACATAATCACTTCTCTTTTCCTCGACCTCTACAAAGCTTTCAATACCATTTCTCACACTATCCTCCTGTCTAAACTATCTACCCTCCACATTTCCCCACCTGCCCTACAGTAGTTCAATAGCTATCTCTCCAATGAGCAGCAATCCACCAAATGGCAAGAGTCTTACTCTACCTTCGTCAATACTTCTACAGGGCTACCCCAAGGCTCCATACTTGGTCCTGTCTTATTTAGCATCTTTATTAACAACTTTCACACCCCTTTCCTACAATGCTCAGTAATCCAGTATGCTGATGATTCTACAATAATATGCACTGGAAAATGCAGCTCTGAACTCCAGCAGATCACCCAGAATGCCCTCACCTCTACTGAATCTTGAATGATTAACAATCATTGTGCCCTAAAATCCAAAAAAAAAAAAAACTAAACTAGTAATTTTTACCCTAAGAAAACCACTCCCCTAGATAAAAAGTTCCTCAGCATACAAGCCCAAGACAATACCTCTACAGAAGTTATCCCCACACTAAATTACTAGGCATTATTATAGCTAAAAACCTAAACTTTGACCTACACATAAACAGTAACATTAAAAAAACACACCAAAAGCTTGGTATGCTGTATAGACACCAACACTTTCTTAGACTCTCTAATAGAGAAACCCTTGCAACTACATTTTTATTACCCTCTCTCCTTTATGGTGCCCCTTTGCTCACTTATATCCAAAATTCTACAAAATGCAAACTTGATATGTGTTACAACAGAATAGCCAAATTTGCCACCAAGGCCAAATTCTCATCCCACCACTGTAACTCACTGAAACAATTAGGCTGGTTGGAACTCCCCCACCATCTCTCAATGACCCAGCTAACTATAGCACACAAAATAATCTACAGACCCACAGACTGTCCTGCTCTCTCAACTCTACTTGCCAAATACCAAACCAGCAGGCAACTAAGATCTAAAAATCATCTACTTCTAAAAGTAGAAAAGGCCACCTTACCAGCTGGTCAACTGCTGTACTCCTTCACCGTCGCAAAACTATGGAACTCGCTTCCTCCTTCTATAAGAAAGATGGGCAGCACCACCACCTTCAAACAAATACTGACAAATCATCTCAACTCTTCCTGGCTACGTACCTGCTCTATAACCTAACCTCTTCCTTCTCCTTATATTATAACTAATTCCTATGTTTTTTACTACTAGTGACTGATGATACTTTCTCCATATTTATTATTTTTTTTCTTTCATCACTTGTTGATACTGGTACAATAATGCTGATTAATTTATCTCTGTTTTTACCACTCTGAATTCATCTGGCAACCACCTAAATTCCTGCTTTTATGTATATATTTTGTGTATGTTACTGTAATCAAACCAACTAAATTCCTGACTTCTGTATATATTATGTTTATATTACTGTAACCACTATGTGTAACACTGTTTTTACTTCTTTACCAATTAATGTTTAATTTTTTTCTGCATCTATGTTCTTGTCGGAGCTTTTCTCCCCGGGCTTCCACCGAAAATGGGCTCTTTTAAGCCCAGTGGACTTTCCCAGTAAACAAATGCAATAAATAAATAAAACGCAACTGTAGTCACTATATAATGGTAAACATTTGAGTTTCAGACTTCATTTCCTTCAGAAAATGCATGTTAATGCATAACATGTTATTCTAAGCTTGTAAAGGCAATATTAAAAAAATATATATCCCAGATTTTGGCCTTTGATTCCACATTATTTTTAGCTTTGCCCAGAATTCTTTCATTAAGAGGTTGAGAGGTATAAGGGCCCTTACATGGAATGCTGCATGAGGAACTACGTCAATTTTAGCTACCACAAATCACAGTGCTCTGAGTCAGAGCTTCCATGACTGAATGAAACTGAAAGGTCTAAGACAACAATATATAGGGTGCAACTCCTATCTGAAGGAATTTACACTTTTCTTGAGAGTGACTAGGTTGAACCTGTCAAAGCTAGCATGTGTTTGGGTTCCAAATGAGACTTTTGCAGTGTTCAGTGAAACGTCTGGCTTCAAGTAGTCCATTTAAAATCGATGTAGTTAGGGATGACCATTTGCTGTTCTGAGACTCCTTAATCCAAGTCATGAAGTAGCAAAACTAAATGACTGAAAATGTAGACTTACTCAGACCAAGTCCAAGATTGACATTTCTCATAAAATTCCCTTTTCCTCAAGGTTTGGTGATCCAGGAGTTGATATACATACGTTTGGGTGTGTAGGTGTAGTAGGGCTTGCACCCTTTCAAAAAACAACTTTAAAGAACAGTAATGTTAGAAATTCACTGTTCTCCTGTATTTTCAGACTTTTTTCATAATTATGGAGCTCATACTTACAAGTCTTAGAATTGCAATATGGAGCTGCAAGTAGTATCCAGTTATCCATGTATGGAAACATCTTTAACCTTTGCAGGCTTTAGGGCACTGCAACTACAGACATGCATTTCATTTACACCAATGGGTTGAGGTTAGACTGAATTGGTGTCTTTAACTGATACTGAGTCACTCCTACATGGAAATGTTGAAATTGTCTGAACTCCTTGGCAATCCTTATTTGTAGATAGCTGTACTGGATGTTCAAACAGCATATCCAGCCAATTTCTTGTAGATCAGGAAGGATAGACAGCATTAGAAAGTTTGGTGATAAACTTGTCTACTTAAATCCACTGGTTAAGATTTCTGTTTTTTTTTAACTAAAAAGAACCTGGAATAAGAACTGGGTCATTTTGCATCAGGTGAGATGTCTTGGATGACTCATTTGCCGATGAGGTTTAACATTTCTATTTTTTTTTCTTGCCACAATATTTTAATGGAATGGAATGGCTGGCAATGGGAGAAAGTGGGGCAGTGTAGAAGTTTGGAAAAGAATCATGTTTTCACTACATTTATTCACTTGCCTGCATGACAGCTAGTCATGTATCCAAGTGGTGGGACAGATAGCCACATCTACCACCACAACTGGAGACTTGGGCAAGACCTCAAGGAATAGTCTACAGTCTCTCTGAAGGACTGTGGAAGTCCTGCTGCTACTGATTGTTCTTGTCTCTGGGCTAGTGTCCATTCTGAAAGTTTCCACTCCCACAACTGTGCGGTTCCTTCCTGATCTCTAATTACCTTTTTGCTGTTGCTGATGCCAGTAATAAAACTGGCATGGACTCTTCTGCATCCTTGAAAAGGAACATTGAGGAATCTGAAACTTAACACTAACAGCTGTTGGTATTTTACCATTCTCCTTCATATTTTGTTTTCCACATTGTCACAAATAGCTTTTCCAAAAAGGTCATATCCAATAAAATGCCTTAAAATCATCAGCGGAGTCTGTGCGGTTCACCCAAATGTGACAGTGGAAAGCTATATCAACATCCACTGCCATAGTCTCACCATCCACTGAGTTGTGTGCAAGTAACATGGTGAGATTTGAAGTCATGATTGCCATGTTTTGCTGTAACGTAGCTTTGAACTCACCATCCAAGAGAAAGACAAGGGCTCCACACGTCTTCTTGCAGGATCTTTTTGGGAGAGGCTGTGGGAGGGCCGTCACTCTCTTTGCCTTATCATTACTAGGACTTCTCTAAACATAGGATCATTTCAGGGGTTGGTAAAGAATCAACACCATATCCATTATCTGTACCTGGGTTGGGGGACACCAGATGGGAGTCCAGCTGCTTCCCCCTGCACCTAAGAATCCTACTTGACCTTGGACAGGATGCATCTAAGGATTAGGAAAATGCCTAAATATTTGAAGATGCATTTGGTTAATTCTGCAAGAACATCTGGGTCCATCTAGCATACTGTCATGATGGAGAAATGTCTACAGAAGTAGAAGACAAAAAATGTACCTTTTAACGCCCATGGTTAACAAAGGTACAGCTACTGAAGGCAGCAACTGCAGGACTGTCTGCAACACTGATGTTGAGGCCACCAACTTTAACTATTTAAGGATGAAGCACATCAAGGCCAACACTAATTCTGAAAAGATGAAGACCAACCCAAACCTTGACAGGCTGATCCCAGACAATGGAGCCAAATGACTGACCAAGCCTGATCTTGATGTCAAGAGACTTGAGTGATTTATTGATAGTCAAGCTGGCAGCAATTAACAATGATATCAACAGTGTTGCTCATATGGGAGACCCTGCACTCCACAGCCATCAAAACTTCCAATGCCAATAGCATCAACACCTATGCTATTGTTGAAGTAAGGAGACATCAACCCCCTGCACCGGATCATGGTAAAATAGGGTCCTCGGCAAGGTAATGGATTACCCCACACACACACACACACACACACACACACACACACACACACACACACACACACACACACACACACACACACACACACACACACACTTCACCCAGCAGCTATTCCAGTGTCCCTTTACTTGTTTCACTCTCCCTCAGTTACCAAAAATACTGTTCAAAACACTCAGTGTACATATTATTTCTTCTTTACTTCTGCAATGATTGCAGATATTCTGATGTAATTTAAAACTTATATTTCAAATGTTATAACACAAGCACTGATAGCCATTTGCTAAACAAAACAATCTCAAAATGAAAACAGACAACATGAGCAACAGTAAACTTCTCTGCCCTTGAAACTCACATTCATTGGGACTGTATTGAAACCCGCATTAACAGAAACTGCATCTAGCCAGTGGCAGATTAAGTGTACCTTTGGGCTGTTTTCAAACCATGGGCCCGCTGCATATATTTCTAGGATCATGCATAAATACATATTTTTTTTATTCATTTTCCTGATTGTATTAAATTATATTACTTGTTTAATACAGCACTACTTGTCAGAATGTGTTTTAAGTTTGTAGTTTTGAACATTTTTCCAGTAAGCAGTACAAACTAAATATATGAACCTATAATGAAAAGGCTACCCATTTCAGAACACTTCAGCCATAAAGGGACACTCAAACTGCTGTCATTATACTCCACCAGTACGAATCAATATGTACTAGCCCTACAAAAGTAAAAGTCATCTGAATAATCCCACATTAAAGAGTCTAACTAATGAAAAGGTTGCTACTGGCAAGCAACTTTGCATTTCAGTAATTCATCTACGTCAGTGCATGCTGCCCTTGAGGAATGAATTGCCTATGTTAAATTTAAAAAAAAAATGTGCTGGTGATATGCAATAAGAAATGGCTGGCAAACAGACAACAGTTCATAGTTACTAGGCATGTCATCAAAAAGAGAACACACTCAGGAGTGCAGTACCCCCCCCCCATGCTGCACAGTAGTGTCAGCAATTAATTCACCTGGTCTGGGAAGAAAACCCACAACCTTATTCCCCAAAGACAAGTATGCAACCTGTTGCACCACTAACCCTGCGCAACACAGCTATGAAACTTTAAGACTGACATTGACAGACTGTAATCCTCAATGATTTACCAAAAAAAAAAAAAAAACATTAAATTAAAGTAGGCATGGCAGGTGTGCAGGTTTAAGGCACTTGCTTGCCAACAGTCAAGGCTCATGGTTTGACTCTGAGCAAAGTCACTCAGTTAGCCATCTCCCATCCCCCAACGAGAGCATTTTAACCACAAACATCTTGCTGCACTCACTGTTTTGTTTTAGCTTGCACACATACTTTGGTTGCTAGACAATATCTTAAATCTCCACCATGAATGGCTTGGCATCTAAAATTGTTGACTCTAATATCCCATCCTAAATCAAATCTCCCATGGTTTACATTACGACATTTGTCCTAATGTTGAGGTTTCTGGGGCTTGCTGTTCTTTACAGAAGTCTCTACAAGGTATTTCTGTATTTACAAAAATCTTCAGGCTTGTATTATCTATGGAAGATTTTTCTTTTTTTATCAGCCCCCCCTCAGGATCTGGATCCGTCTCTGTTAACGAAAAGGGTGTGGCCCCAACCCTGAGACCACAACTGCTGCCAGCACTTGAAGTTTCATTTACGGCTTCACTGGAACTTGTGCTGAAATGGGGAGTGAATGAAACCAAAATGAAAAGGCAGAAAAGGATGGCAAGGAAGGAGTGTCTTGTCACCTTGATACTAGAAGAAGAAGTGACAAGAAACAATTCCTGCTGAATTTTCAGAAAGGTTTTCATAATGCTCTCATAACTGTCCATAGTAATAGAGTGACTGATAAAAGAATTCAAAGATCTAGCAGAAGATAGTTTGAAGGGAGACTTCCTCTTGAACTCTTAGTCTGAATGAGATGAAACACTTTCTTGTCTGACCAATTTTACAGGAGAAGATTCCAAAGCAGTAACTGGGAGCTTTGAAACCATTTAAGCAGGCAGCATTGTGGAAGAGGTCTTCTACTCCTAATTGCATGTAAAAAGAGCAAAGGAAAACACTCCAACAATATAAGCCCTATCACTTCTATGGTACTTTATTCTCTGACTTTTTCATGGTCCCTATCTTTCTGTTTGGGTTTTGTGGACTTCCAAGGTTAAGGGTCAGTTCTTATTATAAGTGGGATTGACCCCAATACTAAGCATGATGTCAAAACTCCTTTAAGTGGCTGTGTAGCTACCGATCAAAGTTTGTAACCATGACTTGTTTCTCTAATTATGCGATGGTTAAGGGATGCACAAATATCACATCTCTCATTAATATTAGGTTTTCCAGACAGATAATACACAAGGTATATCTATCTTGTGGCCATATCTATACGTAAAACCCAACTTTCCATAGCTAAAGAACATTGAAAATAGCACACACCAACCACAGTCACCAATCATCCCTTTACACAAATGTTTAAGTGGTTTACATTGTTAAAACAGGAAAAAAAAAAGTTATGCACTCCCCATAACATTCCATGTTTGTTGTCCATCTCACCTTCATTCTTGCTGTTTGGGTTCAGAACCGAGCATTGGTTCTGACTCGGCTTTTACTAAAGCCAGAGAGTTTCCACTAGTTCGAGGCAATGCCCTATCCCATCATGCCTAGGGAGTATTACCCAGATCTTGTTTGCAATAATTATGTAGAGTAACAGCTACATACATATATACAAAAAATATCCATAACACACGTGACCCTTTGGACTAAGGAAGAGAAAACAGAGCAGATGAGTTTCACCTCCAATCAAAAAACCTCTTGATCCTCCAGAAGCGAAGATGGGGGAAGGAGGGTGGGATGCAATAATGAAAGCAAGATGGACAACAAACATGGAATGTTATGATGAGTACATAACTTCTTTATGTTATGTTGCCCTGTCTCATCTTTGTTCTTGCTGGTTGGGACAGCGTCCCTAGCACCTTCTTTCTTGGGTGGCTCAAGGGAACAAACTCTTCAAAACAGTGGATCCAAAGGATCCTCATCTACTTTGTAATGAATGACAAAGGTATGAGGCTTAACCCATGTCACTGCAGCACAAATTGAATCCATAGGTAACCTAGCCTGAACAACAGTCGAGGTTGCAATAGCTCTTGTTGAGTGACCTTTAATTTTACAAGCAGTTGTCTACTCTGAAAAGTGTATGAATAGTTAATAGTATCCATAAGCCATTTTGAGAGAGTGAACTCTGATATTGGAGCACCCTTCTTTTTAATCTGAGAAGGATACAGATAATTGATCAGATTTCCTGAGCTCCTTTGTTCTGTGTAGTTAAAAATGTAGCTGCCTATGCACATCTGACTGATGAAGTTTATATTCTGCCCTGTTGCCATAGTTCGGGAAGAAAACAGGTAGATCAATGGAGTTATTCAAGTTAGTCTCAGAACAAACTTTGGGTAGAAAGGATGGATTAGTTCTAAGGGAGACTCTATCTTTATGGAAAACTAATTAGGGAGGGCGTATGGATAATGCTTAAAGTTCTGACACCATCCTAGCTGATGTGATGGCCACCAAAAAGGCTATCTTCCAAGTTAGGAACTTCAGATGACAAGAAAAAGCTAGTTCATATGGTGGTAGGATTAAGGTGGATAATATTAGGTTGAGGTCCCAAGGAGCTGGTGGTTCCTTGATTGGAGGCCTTAGCAAAAAGGCACCTCTTAGAAAAGCCTTGCACAGTCTGTGAGACATTATTTTCGATCCCATATCTCCTATGTGATAGTTGGATATGGTGGATAGTTGAACTCTTATGGTAGCTGCTGCTGCCCCTTCATTAAAAAGTTCTGCCAAGAAATCTAAGATGGATGATACAGGGGCTGTGAAGGAGTCAATATGATTGATGGAAGCGCAACAAGAAAATCTTTTCCACTTGCTAGCATAAAGTTTCCTAGTTGTAGCCTTATGGCATGAAACCAGGATATGTTTCACAGTAGGGGATATATGTGGGAACCTGACTAAGACTGGAAGTGGAGCAGCCAAGCTGTCAATTTGAGGGTTTGGATCGATGGATGGAGCATTCCCAATGGATGAGTCAGGAGGTCTGCTACAGGGTCCAGAATCCATGGCTCCCCTTGTAGATGGGGCCAAAGGAAGGGGTACCAAATTTGATGAGGCCAGTAAGGGGCTATGAGTATTAATCTGTTTGGGAATTAATGGAAATGGAGGAAAAGCATAAAGAAGACCTGGGGGCGAATTGTGTAAAAGTGCATCCCTTGGTGACTCCCCCAGAGGGGGTATCAGGGCAAAGTAGCTGCTGCATTTGGCATTTATGGACATGACAAATAGGTTGCAGCGAGGCTGGCCCTACTTGTGAAAAACTTAATTCGCAATTTCCTGTTTCAGAGACCACTCGTGAGGCTTTAGAATAGCTCTGCTTAAATTGTCCGCTATTACGTTGGATTTCTCTGGGATATGTGTTGCTATCAAAAAGTGTTGGGAAGAGACTGCCCATTGCCATACTCTTTGAGCCTCTCGATACAGAGGGTAAGATCTAGTTCTGCATTGTTTGTTTATATACCACATGACTAATGGATTGCAATCTTTCCTAGTGGAAATGCTTGCAACACCAAGAGCACTGCTCTCATCTCTAGGACATTGATATGCAAGTAGTATTCACATTCCTGTCAAGTTCCTTGGACTGTGTTTCCCAGATGATGTCCCCCACCCCATCTGGGAAGTGTCCGTGGTCACTGGAGCTACTGGTTGTGGGAGAGTGAATGGTCTGCCTAGGATTACCTGGGTGGATTGAAGCCACCAAATGAGGTCCCTCCTGCAGGAATTTGTAATGATCTTGTGGAACATGGGCAACTCCTACATCAACCACTGAGCAAAAATAACCACTGGAGGACTCTCAAGTTTAGACATGCAAGAGGTACCAGAGTTATCACTGCCGCCATGGTACCCAGAACCTTTAAGACAATCTTTGCCTATACTTTGTTTTTTTGCAAGCCGATTGGACACTTGATGATGCAGTGTTTGTAGCCTGTCTTGAGGAAGTTTTGCTACCATGTTGTTTGTATTTAAGTCTGCTCCTATGAATGTAATATATTGTGATGGCAAAAAGGCAGATTTTTTTGAAATTTATGGTGATACCCAGCTGTGAACACAGGTGAATAGTGGTGTCTCTTGCTTTGATTAGTAGATGCTCGGTGGTGGCGGTTAGGAACCAGTCATCCAGATATGGAAACACTCGGAATCCTAGATGTCTCAAGTGAACCTAAAATGAACCTCAGATTTTTTTTGAAATTTATGGTGATACCCAGCTGTGAACACAGGTGAATAGTGGTGTCTCTTGCTTTGATTAGTAGATGCGGAACCAGTCATCCAGATATGGAAACATAGATGTCTCAAGTGAACCTAAAATGAACCTCAGATTTTTTTGAAATTTATGGTGATACCCAGCTGGGAACACAGGTGAATAGTGGTGTCTCTTGCTTTGATTAGTAGATGCTCGGTGGTGGCGGTTAGGAACCAGTCATCCAGATATGGAAACACTCGGAATCCTAGATGTCTCAAGTGAACAGTGACCACTGCCATGCATTTGGTGAACACTATGGGGATTGTAGTGAGACTAAAGGGCAGAGATCGAAACTGATAGTGACTGGCCCCCAGCCAAAAGTCTAGGTGATTCCTGGATCGCCTGCCCATTTTTATATGTTAGTACTCATCCTGGAGATCTATTGAGCACATCCAATTGTCTTTTCTCAAAAAAGGAAGTACTGACTGCATTGTCACCATCCAGAACTTTGATTTTTTTATGGACTTGTTCAGCCTGCTGAGATCCAAAATGGCCTCCAGTCCCCTGTCTTCTTTGGACCTAAAATGAACCTCAAGTAAGTTCCAAATCCAATTTGGTCTGTGGGAACATCTTGGATGACTCTTTTTCTTAGCAACCTTTGAATATCTTGGGTAGCCTGATCCCTCTGGCTGTGTGGAATGTCCGGGATTGATCTTTTTTCTAATGGTGGGGAGGAAAAGAGAATGTTGTTGCCTCTGGATATTATCATCTGTATCCATTTGTCTTGTGTAATATTTAGCCAGGCATTTTGGTATGGCGACAATCGACCCCCGACTGCCTCCAGAGGTGGACAGGTAGGCCTCCTTTCAGGAGCACTGGAAGGGCCTACCAGAGAATGTATCTCTGTTGCCCTGGTTTTGCGGACCCCCTCTGCTGTGAGGTCAGTGTCTTCCACTATTGCTTCCCCCTCTGCCCCTGGGAGAAGATTAACCACATGCATCTGTGAAAACTCTTTGGGACTTATGGAACCGCATCTTTCCTCCCTTCTGGCCTTCGGGATAAGGCCTGGTAGGGAGGGAGGGAAAAATGTATTCCCATGGCAGAAAGAGTCCTACCCTCCTTCTCACACCTTTTCAGAGTTTCTTTCACCTTTGGGCCGAACAAAGACAAGCCATCGAAAAGGGTGTTGATAAAGGAAGACTTGAAGGGCTCTGTGAACTCACATAGGCGCATCCTGGAATGCCTCCTTAGGGAGATTCCTGTACCCACCACCCTATTTGATCCATCGGCCGCATAAGATATGAACCTTATGGAAGAGTTAACTACAGAGTTTAAGGTAGCAAGCTGAGTGATCACCTTGTCTGTAACCCCAGCAGCTGTAAAACCTTGGAGGGTATCACCTAACTCCTTCAGGAGATCCCTCTGAAGTCTAGTGAAATGAGTCAAGTATTTCAGCAACCTGAGTGTAAAGGCTGCTGATGAAAATATTCACTTTCCGTATCTGCCCATCATGCGAGATTCTTTATTTGGTGGATGGACAGATGTGGAAGTCTCAGAAAATTTCTTTTTGGTGGCTGCCACCACCACCATAGCATCTTCGGGGACACCTTTGGACAAAAATTCCTTATCAGAGGAAGCAGTAATAAACTTGTTGGGACTCCTCAGATTGGGTTTCAGAGATTCTGGAGAGACCCATACCTTTCGACTGGCTACAATGAGGAGCTGGTCTAAAGGTGGGGTCACCCAAGAGGTGAAGGGATGAGACCAGAAAGCCTCCAGGTACACAGACTCATCTTCAGAAGGGTTGATGAGTTTCCAGCCACTTCTCTGTTTAAGGATCTCTAGGATGTCTGCAAAT
The DNA here is from genome assembly GCF_019279795.1 of Protopterus annectens. Lineage (NCBI taxonomy): Eukaryota > Metazoa > Chordata > Ceratodontiformes > Protopteridae > Protopterus > Protopterus annectens. The sequence continues at coordinate 819,401,851 of NC_056727.1, forward strand.
GAAACATCCTCAGAGGGCGACCACGGGATCCCTTCTGAATCATCTAGGTCCATGCCAGAAGTGACAGACTCCTCAGGGGAGTCTAGATGTTTCCTCTTGCATGTTCTCTTCTGAGGGATGTCTTCAGAGGGATACTCTGGAGAGGTTTTGGAAGAGATGGTTTCGCCCACTGGGACATCCTGAGACTTTGGGTCTCTATGCCTGTGAGGGAGGGATGGTAGACAGACTCTGGCACTTTTGGTGGAAGAGAACTTGGATCAGAGAGTGGAAATGACTGGGGTGACAGCAAACTTTTCATGACCTTGAAGGCACCACGATCCCATTCAGAGGGAGCCCCCAGCTACGAAGAACCAGGAGACTGCCCTTGAATCAAGGCCATAGGCTCCGAGGCCGATGTAGGCCCTGAGCTGACCAGCGCCAATGCCCCGAGAGGTAGTTTCAGATCAGACAGCTGTTCAACCTGACACTCCCCTCTGGACCTGATGGGTGAGCATCGGCCCCTAGACTGCTTGCCTGAGGATGGCAAGGAGGAAGTCGGAGCAGAGATCGGGACTGAAGATCCTGGTCAGGTCTTGGTCCTGAGGGTTCCACTACTATCAAATGCAAGCCCTCCAGCTCCAAAGCCACCACTTGCATAGGAGGATGAATTTTCACTGGCGTGGTGATGGTTGTTGGAGCCAATTCCAGTCTAGGAGGGCTCGACAGGATCTTGGCCAGTGCCGGTGTCCATAGTAGTCTGTTAACCACCCGCTCCATGTTGTCGTCATTGGAAAGGCTCCTGAAAGACTAATAGGATTGAGCCAAGGATCTGGATGACTGCAGAATGGGTGAATGTAGTACAGACAAGACTAGTTCCAATATAGAGGACCGGCTCTGACTACGACTATCGGTTCCGAAAAAGTCAGTGGAGCCAAAGAGACAGATTTCTCGGGGCCGACAGCCTTCAGGTCCTTGGTCGATTCTTTTGCTTGCTTCTTCGCTGGTTCAGATGCTGGTGTGGAGAAAGAAGCTCTTTTCAAAGATTTGTCTGACATTTATGATTGAGAGGAAGAACTCTGTTTTCCTTCAATAACCTCAGAAAAAGGGACTTTGAGAAGACCTCTTGCAATGAGCTTATTTTTTCTTTACTGTAAAACTCTAGAGCTAAACCCATAACAAACAGCACAGGATTCCTGTAGGTGGACAGCACCCAAACAGTAGATGCAGCTGGTGTGTCCATCTGTTAAAAGTCATTTTCTGGGTAAAGCAGTCACACTTTTTGAAGACAGAAGTCTTCAGTTCTTTACCATTCTTAGACATGACTATCAGCATTTTAAGCTAAGATCAAAACCAAGTTATACCAAAACACAACAAGGTCTTTGCTACTAGTAAAACGATGGCAGTCAAAAATAATGAAAAGCCTTATTTATTGTCGTTAAAATGCTTTTTGTTTACATAAAATAGCAAACTTCATCATACATTAAACAAACTCTATGCTACTACCATTTAAATAGTTAAAAATTGCCACCAAATCCATTCATAAATAGGAAATGATGTAAAACTGGAAATTATGTAAAACTACCATAATTAACCCATTTTGCAACTTAAAAATAGCAATTGAATATAAAAATATATAGAATATATAAAATATGTATCAAATATTAAGTAAACAAATATAGAAAATGTGTATGCCAATGTGAATGAAACAATTAAATTAAATGAAATTAAACCAGCAACACTTTCCAATGAATATAACCAACATTATTTGTTAAAATGCAACCTGATGCATCTAAAAATAATAAAAAAAAAAACGGTTTGGTTATTTGTTTATTGTATATTTGTTTAATGTTTATTTAATATTTGATACATATTTTATATAGTATATATACATATATATATATATATATATATATATATATATATATATATATATATATATATATATATATATATATATATATATATATATATATTATATATATATATATATATATATATATATATATATATATATATATATATATATATATATATATATTCACTTGCTATTTTTAAGCTGCAAAGTGGGTTGATTATTGTAGTTTTACATCATTTCCTGTTTATGAATGAATTTGTCGGCAATTTTTAACTATTTAAATTGTAGTAGGGTAGAGTTTGTGTAATGTTTGCTATTTTATGTAAATGAAAAGTGCTTAGTGACAATAAATAAGGCTCTTCATTATTTTTGACTGCCATTGTTTTATTATTTTTCATCAGTCTGTCTAGTCTTGGGGTGGAAAGGTCTTAACTACAACAAGATCAACTTACATAAAGAACAAACTACACCCTTTTTTTAAATAACAAACATACCACAACTGTAGAAGGAGGACCACAGGAGAGGTTTCTAACTTAAATGACAATCTCTTCTGGTAAGAGGAGAAGTCTCTAACTTAAATGACAACTCCAAAAAGAGGAAAGAATGAAAAAAAGGGAATGGAAAGCCCTCTAACTGAAACAGGCTGATTCAAGGAGTCCTCTAACTTAAATGAACTCTTTGTCAAAATATGAAGAGAAAATACAACAATAAAAACAGTAAAATGGAGTTTGGTTATGAGACAGGATAGGAGAAAGGCCTATTGAAAGACGACGGCCGGCAACACACAAAAAATACAGCAGATCGGGCAAATTTGCCTGAGAGAAGTAATACTAACACTAATTATTCTCAAAACAGTAAAAAAGACAGCAATTATGATGAAAAAATGAAGAAACATTTCTACTTAGCTTGGAGCGTAGTAGGAAGCAACCCGATCTAGTTTAGTGGCAAATGAGATCTAGGTAATACTCCCTAGGCATGATGGGATAGGGCATAGCCTTGAGCCAGTGGAAGCTCTCGAGCTTTAATAAAGGCTGAGTTGGAACCAATGCTCGGTTCTGAACCCAACAAGCAAGAATGAAGGCGAGATAGGACAACATAACATTATAAAACTTTAACTATAATAAGTAGAATCATCAATACATCCTAAATATTTCTTAAACAGCTTTTATTTTTAAATAACCAAATGATATGAATAAATCACAAATTCAGTAATTTTCAGAGCACATGAAGTATAGTTGTTAAAGTTTGTCAAGTGAAATAGCAAGGCCGAGGTAGAGAGTAGAAAAGTATGAAAGTGCTTAGAGAGGCAAAAATTAGAAAGGCCTGTATTGTTCCATCAACTGAAATCAAGAAAACACACTAATTGTGAATACGAGCAAAATAATTCAGAAATAAAAAGCACATTTTCTCATAAACACAACTTTTGAAATTCTTAAGTAGCCTGGCACCATATTTCTCTCGTGTGAACCTCTAATGCAGCAGAAGAGCTATGGAAAATAATATAGTTGGCCAAGAATTTTGGGTGATGGGGAGAGACTAGTAGCCAAAGAAAGTTTTAGATGCCAAGCTCAATGCATGTCTGCAGTTTCAGTCCAATTGGTTGAGGAGGATGGACCTTAGTCTACCAACTCTTATGTTATGGCTGTAATACATAAAAGTGACATTGCTTAATGTCATTACAGTACTTCATGACTCTCTTCCTTCTTATCCTACTGAGTTTTCATAATGACAGCTGTGATTACAGAATTGTTTTTAGCTTTTTAATTTGCAACTAATTGAGTTTCTATGCTGCTGACTGAAGATGGTACCCATTTTTCCAGATGCAGAATTTGGGAAGATGATTCATCCTGTTGCAGTAGTGTGGTTGGTCACACAAAATACTAACTATAAAAAATATTACCACATGTATCTAAAATGTAACATCAATAGATCCTTGAAAGGGTGTAACAATGTGAAAAATCTACTTATTCTCAATGACTGAGCAATGTTCATCCCTGAGCCCAGATGCACAGTCTCACACGCACACTCCCAGCTTCTGGTGCAAATAATGAGTCAAATTACAAAAGGCTGTAGCTGACAAGTTTGCAAGAAATAGAAAACAGAAACAAAACTAGCATTTATAATGTAAATAAATGGTTAAGCTTAACTGAACAAAATTAAGTAATGTTTGCATTTGAAATAAAAAAGGCAAGAGATGGGACTAACATTTTAAGACTGTTTAAGTGAATTTGATTTTCTTCTTAAGAATGAGTGATTCCAAAATTAGTGAACAGTTTCTGTCACAAATTATCAGTAACACCACTGCATGAAACACCAAACTGCAGAACAATGACAAAATGTTTTTACAGAAACCCAATGCATGGGGCTTCCTACACCCCTTGGCTAAAGTATGCTAATTCTGTGATTGTGCAACCGAACGAAAATGAAGAAACACCCTAAATGGGTGAACACACTACACAATGGCCTTAGTCAAAGGCAAAGTCATTTAATGCTTGCTAATAGAAGAAAATAAATACAACTATTTCAAAGACCTAGGTTAACAGAAAAGAATAAATGCAATTGTCAGAACACTAGACTAACTCAAAAAATGCATACCATGGAAGTCTTTAAAAAATAAATTAAAGTTATATACTCTCCATAACTATGGACTTGTGTTGTCCATTTTTATTCTTCCTTAATGAATGGGTCTTGGATCCAACTCAGCCATTATCTTTTAGATTCTAGGATCCAACTTTTGAGCTCTTCGCTTTATTCATAATGCCCATTACCACTATATTATCTCAGATCAAGTAAGTTGTTTCTAAGTATGCCTTAGGGCATACATAGCCATAATAATAATAAGAAACAGTACAGGTACACAATAAGGCTCAAACTGGAAACGGTGGTTCCAATGCATCTCCTCAGGTCAATCCCAAAGGATAAATATAGGGGGAAGGCAGGTGGAAAGTTGAGGAAGAATGAAAATGGACAACACCAATACATAGTTATGGTGAATATATAACTTTAACATCTGATGTTGTCATTTTATTCATTCCTTAATGAATGGAACAGAGTTCCCAGCTATGATAATCTTGGGTGGCCCTCATGGAAGGATATTCCAAAGAACCACAGAACCAAAAGCAGCTTTGTTCCTGGAGATGGTATCCAACTTGTAATGTGCAATAAAAGTATGAGAATTGGACCAAGTGGCCCCAGCACAAAAATTATCAATGGAAGCCCTGGACCAAAAAGCAGATGATACAGCCATGGATCTAGTTGAATGCACTTTTGGAGGTTTAGGTAATGGCAATCCTCTCAGAGAATAAACAATGGAAATACACTCTCTTACCCATTTGGCTAAGGTAACTTTGGATACTGGTTTTCCCACCTTGATTTTAGCAAAGGAAACAGATAGTTGATCAGTTTTTTCTAAAGTCTTTTGTTCTATGATGGCAAAAATGAAGTCTATGTATATCTAAAAGATGGAGCAGAGCATGTATTAGCTCTTATTGTCAAATTTGGAAAAGAAGACTGGCAAACTGATTACTTGATTTATATTTGACTTGGATGCCACTTTTGGCAAAAAGTAAGGGTTTGTACATAAAGTCACTCTGTCTTTTTGAAAAATCAAATAAGGCAGTTTTGAAGAGAGTGCTTGGAGTTCATAAACTCACCTCATAGATGTAATAGTAAGAAGAAAAATTGTTTTCCAAGAGAGAAATTTGAGATCAGACTTAACCGAAGGCTCAAAAGGGGAGTGATTTAAAATTTGTAATAGAACATTAAGATCCCAAGGTGGAGTAAGATCCTTTACTGGAGATCTAAGCAGCAGAGTACCCTTAAGGAATGCCTTACATATTTTAGAAGAGGCGAGTGGGAAAGTATTATGTCCTATGTGGTAATCAGAGATGGCTGTGAGCTGAACTTTTATAGTGGAGAAACTTGCACCACCTTGAAAGACTGAAGCAAGAACTTCTAACATAACAGGAATTGGAGAAGGAAAAGGATCAACTTTCTCTGATTTGCCCAATAGGAACATCTCTTCCATTTACTTTTATAAATTTTTATTGTAGAAGGTTTCTGGGATGAAAATAAGATTAGGTTTACTGAAGAGGAAAGCCTGGACTGTCAAGCCATCACTGGAATTGGAGAAACCATGTGGTCAATTTGAGGCCTTGAATGTCCAGATGAATCATCCCTGATGGATGTGATAATAGATCTGGACTGGGATCCCATATCCAAGGTGGACATTGGAGATGAGACCATAGAAATGGGAACCATACCTTCTGAGGCCAGAAAAGGGCAAAGAGGATTACTTTGCTCTTCAGCCTCTGGGCTTTCTGGAGAAAATTAGGTATTAAAGGGAGGGGAGGTTGAGCATAAAGGAGACTGGAGGGCAAGCATGGACTAGAGCATCTCTCGGTGACTCCTCCTGAGGGGAAATCAGGGTAAGGAAGCTGCTGCCCTTGTTTTTGAAGATAGAGGCAAAAACATCACAGCAAGGTTGAACCCACTGATGAAAAATAATCTCTGTCACTGCATAACTGAGAAACCACTTGTGCGGCATCAGGATAGTCATGCTCAGTTTGTAAGCTAAAACGTTGGATTTCTCAAGTAGGTACATTGCTACAAGAAAGCAGTTGGAAGAGATTGCTCACTACTAGACTCTCATTGCTTTTTGGCAAAGGGGTAAGATCTGGTGCCCCCTGTTTGGTGATGTACCAAACTACTGATATAGTGTCTAGCTGGATAGCAATTGTTCCTAGAGGGAGAGCTTTCTGAAAGGCCTGCAATGCTAATAGGACTGGTGTCATCTTTAAAACATTGATATGCAAATTGGTCTTTTCTGGGGACCATGTGCCATGAACAGTCCATTCTAAGAAATGCCTCCCCCCAACTAGGAGGTATCCATGGTCATTGTGGCCTTCGGGTGAAGGAAGGATAAAGGGACATTCCTGATCACCAAAAATAATACTGGAACTGGTACCAAACACCAAAAACTCCAAATCCAAATGGAAATAGTACCACAGACAAAGCAAAATAGCTGGCTCAATGATAGATCCAAAAAACGGTTTAATAAACAGTTCAAGCACATGTTGTGGTGTTTAAAAAAAGTAAAAATTCTTCTAAAATCTCATATGTGCCTGTCCATAAAATATAAATATCATCCAAAAACCTCCTGTACAGGCTCCATTGGCCTGGGTATATAGAATTAAAAACATATTCCTCTTCCTATTTAGCTAAAATAAAATTGGCATACATAGGGACACATGCTGGTCCCATTGCCACTCCTTGTATTTATTGGTAAAATTCACCTTTGCAAAATATAAAATTTTATTTTAGCACTAAATCAATCAAGTTCAAACATAACAATTGGTCATTTTTAGCGAGTTCACTATCTTCAAAAATAATTTGTTCTAGTATTTTTATCCCTGCCTCATGGGGGATGCTGCTAAACAAATCAATGACATCTATTGTAACAAACATTATGTCTTCACTGTATAAATTATCTTTAAGTTCCCTTAAGAAATCCCATAAGTCCCATAGGATCGTTTTCTTTGTTAACCACAACTTCTTAAGTTTTCCATCTACAAACTTTGCCAAAGGTGAAGTTTTAAAGCCCTCTGCTGACACTATGGGCCTTAATGGTGTATCTATTTCATCCTTATGAGTCTTAGGTATTCCAAACATTGTGGGAATTCTTGGCTTTTCAACTTTCAAATACTTGTGTATTTTTTCATCTATAAGCCCTTCCCATAGCATATCATCTAACATAATGTCTATTTTTATATGCTATGTTAATTTCATTTTTAGAGACATTTATATATTTATTAGTGTCCTTCAAAATGTCATTCCAGTCTTCCTAGGAAATGTGACAGTCAAACCAACCTTGTAATCGTGAATTAAAATTAATCTCCATGATCTACCTAGGTTTCATCCCTAGACTTCTTCAGAATACTACGCTACATTATCTTTAGTTCTGTTAAAAAATGTTTTCTTTGGAATTTAAATTTGCCCTATATTTTGCTTTAACATATTCGTTTCTAAGTTTATTTTCCACAACACATTAAAAATTTTTTAAGTGAGAATGTATGGGGGGGTTATATGTACTTCTTCAAGCACATGTTGTGATTGGAACCCTATTCTGGTGTGGAAGAATTATGCCTAAATTTATTTTTCTAGTAAATACTTTGAGGTTTATTAAAACTTTGTCCAGATCTCCTTTCTTCTGAGATATAAATTTAAGGCCTTTAGACAGGAGGCTAAAATGCTCAATGGTTAAAATGACATTGCTAAAATTATAAATACTAAAACCATCCTTAATGAATTAGCTTTCATTGTTCTCATCTACTTGAATAACATCACTTGTTCTGGGGTGGGGTCTATGTACAGGTTCTATACCTAATACCTCACTCCCCCCCCTTTCCAAAGAAAATTTTGCTGCTGATAATTATTTTTATTCTTTAACCATTTCGATCTTCTCAATTGTGGATATTCCAAGAAGTCATCCAGGTCTACAATATTTTCACCTGCATGTGCATTTTCCTCAATAATTAAATCCTCATGTCTTATATAATTAACCTCATCCATCCCATCTTTATTTCTAACTGTCCTAGGTTTTGGATAATTAATGTTGTTCTTGTACTCATTAATATCCCTTTCTAGTTTTTTAACTTCCTCTGTACAAGCTCATTACATTTCTCATCAATTCCTGTTCTAATATTATAATACATTTCCTTCTCTGAAGCTATGGAAAAATGAGGTCATTTTTTATATGTTCATTTATTTCTTGTATTTCCCTCTGAACATTTTCTTTCACTCTTTCATTATCTTTTATCAGAGCTCCAATAATATCTAATCCACATCTGTTAAAAATTTCTATGAGTTCCTTGTGCAGTAAACGTCCACATTCAACATTACTGGGATATTTCCAAACTGGTAAACCCTTAGGTACTATACCTTCTGCAATACATTGCCTTAAATAAGCCTTTTCAATATATAACATTCTGCACTTTAACATCAATTTTGACATTTTATCTAACTTCACACTGTAAGAATCAGTCATTGGTGGCACATTACATGCACTGTCAGTAAATTTAGACAAAAAAGTCACTTCTAACCATTCTTTTAAGTCCGTTTTACTTGCCATGTTGTGCACACTCCCAGGTGGAATATTTCCTACCTCAAAGCATTTACTAAAAAAATAAAGTTTAGGCATAATTCTGCCATACCGGAATAGTGTTCCAATCAAAACATGTGCTCAAAGAAGTATATATAACCCCTCCATAAATTTTGAATGTGTTGTGGAAAATAAACTTAGAAAAGAATATGTTAAAGCAAAATATAGGGTAAATTTAAATCTTCTTCTTCTTCTTCTTTTGGCTGCTCCCGTTAGGGGTCACCACAGCAGATCAACTGTTTCCATTTCTTCCTGTCCTCTGCATCTTGCTCTGTCACACCAACCACCTGCATGTCCTCTCTCACCACATTCTTAAACCTTATCTTAGGCCTCCCTCTTTTCCTGTTACCTGGCAGCATCATCCTTAACATCTTTCTCCCAATATACTCTGCATCTCTCCTCAGCACATGTCCAAACCAACGTAATCTTGCCTCTGGCTTTGTCTCCAAACCTTCCAACCTGGGATGACCCTCTAATATACTTATTCCTAATCCTGTCCATCCTCGTCACACCCAGTGCAAATCTTAACATCTTCAACTCTGCCACATCAAGCTCTGACTCCTGCCTTTATGTCAATGCCACTATCTCCAACCCATATAACATAGCTGCTCTCACTACCCTCTTGTAGACCTTCCCTTTCACTCTTACTGGTACTCATCTATCACAAATCCCTCCTGACACTCTTCTCCACCAACTCCATCCTGCCTGTACTCTCTTCTTCACCTCTCTTCCACACTCACCATTACTCTGAACTGTTGATCCCAAGTACTTAAACTCATCCACCTTCGCCACCTCCACTCCCTGCATCCTCACCATTCCTCTATCCTCCCTCTCATTCACACACATATATTCTGTCTTAGTCCTGCTGACCTTCATTCCTCTTCTCTCTAGAGCATATCTCCACCTCTCCAGGGTCTCCCCCACCTGTTCCCTACTCTCACTGCAAATCACAATGTCATCTGCAAACATCATAGTCCACGGGGACTCCTGTCTGAGCTCATCTGTCAACCTGTCCATCACCACTGCAAATAAGAAAGGGCTCAGAGCTGATCCTTGATGTAATCCCACCTCCACCTTAAATGCATCCGTCACTCCCACCGCAGACTTCACCACTGTCTCACTACCCTTGTACATATCCTGTACCACTCTTACATACTTCTCTGACACTCCCGACTTCCTCATACAATACCACAACTCCTCTCTAGGCACCCTGTCATATGCTTTCTTTAAATCCACAAAGACACAATGCAACTCCTTCTGACCTTCTCTGTACTTCTCCATCGACACTCTCAGAGCAAACATTGCATCTGTAGTGCTCTTTCCTGGCATGAAACCATACTGCTGATCACTAATCATCATGTCCCTTCTTAACCTAGCTTCCACTACTCTTTCCCATAACTTCATGCTGTGACTGATCAGTTTAATCCCTCTGTAGTTACTACAGCTCTGCACAGGGCAAATTTAAATACCAAAGGAAAAAATGTTTTAACAGAATTAAGACAGAACAAAGAAATTAGGGTAATGAAACCCGACAAGGGAGAGGGGATTGTGATTATGTACTCCATCACATATGAAGGGAAAATTAATGACATTTTGAAGGCCACTAATAAATATATAAATGTTTCTAAAAACGGAATTAACATAGCATATAGAAAAATAGACATTATGTTAGATGATATGCTATGGGAAGGGCATATAGATGAAAAAACACACAAGTATTTGAAAGTTGAAAAGCCAAGAATTCCCACAATGTCTGGAATACCTAAGACCCATAAGGATGAAATAGACCCACCATTAAGACCCATAGTGTCAGCAGAGGGATGTAAAACTTCACCATTAGCAAAGTTTGTCAATGGAAAACTTAAGAAGTTGTGGTTAAAAAGGAAAACGATCCTAAGGGACTTATGGGATTTCTTAAAGGAACTTAAAGATAATTTATACAGTGAAGACATATTTTTTGTTACAATAGATGTCATTGATTTCTTTAGCAGCATCCCCCATGAGGCAGAGATACAAATGCTGGAACAAATTATTTTTGAAGATGGTGAACTCACTAGAAATGATCAATTGTTATGTTTTAACTTGATTGATTTAGTGCTAAAATATAATTTCCTATTTTTTAAAGGTGGATTTTACCAACAAATACAAGGAGTGGCAATGGGAGTGGCATGTGCCCCTATGTATGCCAATTTGATTTTAGCTAAATGGGAAGAGGAATATGTTTTTAATTCTATATACCTAGGCCAATGGAGCCTGTACAGGAGGTTTTTGGATGATATTTGTATTTTATGGACAGGCACATATGAGATTTTAGAAGAATTTTTACTTTTTTAAACACCACAACATGTGCTTGAACTGTTTATTAAACCAGCTTTTGGATCTATCATTAAGCCAGCTATTTTCCTTTGTCTGTTGTACTATTTTCGTTTGGATTTGATGTTCCTGATAAACTTCATTGGACTGCATCCACCAAAGTAGGGAGTCTTTGCAGGCTTGCAAAATTTTTATAAAATTTTTCAAAGGGTACAAAAGCACAGACCATTGTACTGCCAAGGTCCATTGAAGAACTCTCATGTGAAGGTGAACTGTAGGTAAGAGGGTGATTGCTGCAACCATCAAACTTAAGGCTTGAACAACCAGTCTTGCTGAAGGAGAGGGATGCTCTAGAATCTGTCTGACATGCCGTCTTTGGGAATGAACTCTGCTTTGGGGTAAAAACACAAACTGATTTGACAGTGTTCAGATGAGCTATACGAATTCCAGAATTTGAACTGGTTGAAGATGGGACTTGGAAAGATTGATTGTGATCCCTAGGAATGGACACTTCTACAGTAAGTAATCTTTGGCCTTCTCTAGGAGATGCTTTGTTGGTGCAGAAAGGAGACAGTTGTTTAAATAAGGAATCACTCTGAATCAGTGCATTTTGAGATGAGCTGCCACCACTGCTGTGCATTTGCAGAACACCCTGGAGGCTGTGGTAAGAGTAAAGGGCAGGGTTCTGATCTGGTAATGAATGGCTCAAAGCTGAAAGCACAGATATCTTTGAGAGCACATGTTTACTTTGATGTGAGAGTACGCATACTGAAGATCTATAGAGCACATTCAGTTGCCTTTCTGTAGAAGAGGCAGAATGGACTAAACCATGACCATCCAGAACTTGGAGTTCTTTACAAATTGATTTAGATGACTGAGATGCAGAATAGGTCTCAGGTCCCCTGCTTTCTCTGGCACTAAAAAGAACATTGAGAAAATTCCAAATCCTGATTGGTCTGGTGGGATCTTTTGGACGACTGTTTTTCTACCAGCTTTTCAATTTCTAGAGCTGCCAACTCCCTCTGATTGGATGGAACATCGATGAGACATCTCTTTTGCAGGCACTTTGTGAAAAGGGATTAAAATATTCTCTGGATATAATCTTTTGCACCCAAGAATCTTTTGTAATGGCTGTCCAGGCATTTAGGTGCAAGGATAAGTGCCCCCCATCTGCCTCCAGAGATGTATCAGAAAAAAATAGGAAGTTCCAGAATAGGAACTGCCTGGAAGGTCTTACAGGTTGGCTGTCCCTGTGGAGTACAGTAGAGTGACAAGGCCCAGAGCTTAAATCCGATGAAGGAAAAGGGATAGGATATGAGGATATGAGAGTCAAAGAAGTCCTTGGATGGGAAAAATCTATCTCCACTACCTTGAAGGTACAGTGACCAGGAGAAGTAGAAGCCAACCTCATTGGAGCCAAAGTTCTCAGCTCAGCTGATTCTCCACTCCTCCTGGATCTCCTCTCTGAGGAGGGAATCAGACCTGAGCTGTCCAGCGCCAAGGGTCCAATGGGAAGCGATGGCTCTGAAAACCTTGAAGTCAAAGTCATCCTCCCTGGACCCAGTGTTGATGCTTTGGCTCCAAGACTCATCCTGCTCAGTGGGGATCAACACCAAACAGGTCAGGGAAATGGTAGGAGTCGAAGAAGAGGGTGTTCTTTGGATCAGACAATTCAACTGTTGGTACTCTGGGATCTGATGGCTCCAAAACTACAGGTCAAATAGGAGGAGTTACAATCTGTTGCGAAGGTGGTTGAAGGCGCAAAGATCCAATGGGAAATGGCGCAGGTAAAATCCCCATCTGGATCTGTGCTTTAAGGAATTTCCTCATCATCCTGTCCTCATCTGCCTCAGAACGACTTTGGTAGGTCCTGATTGAGGAACAGGTAGAGGGAGGATGAGGCAACTTTCTAGGAGTCTTGCATAAAAATGGAGATCTCAGCCTAGGAGACACCAGCTCCAGAAAAAAACAGGGACTCCAGATCAAAGGAGATTTGGAGACTATGACTGTCGGATCCAGGGGGTGTTGGATTGAACACTTTTTTAACTTTAGGAGATGGCTCCGAGACTAGAGTGGATCTCAGAGACCGTGCAGGAAAGTGCTCCCTATGCTCCCTAGGCTCTGAAGATTTCTGTTTGGAGGATATTTGAGCCCCTGAAGTAGAAATTGGAAGAAGAAAAAGCAGGCAAAAGGCCTTTCATGACCAACTTATTATGTCTGTCACCAATAACCCTCAAATTAAATCCAGAACAGTTTTCACAAGGCACTTCTAAATGGGAAGGGCCTAAAGGGCAGCTGAAGAAATAAGTCCAGGACCAAACACAGCTTCTATGAAACCAACTTTAATAAAACAGACTTAAAAAAAATTAAAAAGGTTAGCACTTTCATGCCTTGCAATAGGCACTTCATCAGACAAACTAAGAACAAGCACATATATCTTGTATAGCAACACTAATTAACTAATCAATGAAGCAATTTGCAATCTTTAAGCAATGGTTTCAAGGGCACACACCCATTCAACCCTGGATACTATTTTTTACATGTTTTTTGTGCAGGACCTTTACTGCCTAAGAAGTAGCTGTGTTTTACGTAAGGGCCTAAAGGACATTAGAAATAGGTATTGTATGCCCACAGGAAGTGCACTTTTTAAACCTGGAAGGTTTCTCAGCCATACTAACAATAAACAGTAGACCAGATATGAATACCTAATTAAAGTTTTTTTTTTTTTTTAAACAGGTAGAAGGAAAGTTTACCAACAATGGTAGCAAAGACTACCTTAGAAAGTAAGGTAAAGAAAGCTAATACCAACTATAGTAAAACTATAGTAAAAGAAATACATTTAAAAGGTACAGAAAAAAGAATAGAAACACTACCAGGAGTAAAAAGAGGAAGGATAATCTAAAGAAGTAATATACTAAAACAAAAAGGAGATAAAATCTATTTTTTACTCACAGAACCTATCAAAGGCAGCCCAAAGCAACAAACTAGATCTGAGGTAATGTAGCAGTAAGGGGCATTATGGGTAAAAGGAGGAGCTTGAGAGTTGGATCCAGGAATCTAAAAGAAAATGGCTGAATCAGATCTGAGGTTAGATCTGAGACGCATATGTTGAGGAATGAATGAAAATGAAAACATCATATGTATAGTTTGCGAGGTATCAACATAGTCAAGTATAATTGTGTGTACTTTTAAGTTGTTTATGTAGATACACTGTTTCTCTTTATTATTCATGTAAACTCTGGAATAATAAATCCAGAGAAGTATAAAGTACCCTACAATATATTATGAACTGTATTCTCCAATGCTCTAAATAAAATGTGTTATTCATTGTAGGTTCCAGTGCTCTATTAAAAGAGTGTTTTTACAGTACGCCATTGGTGCTCTGACATGGATGTGTTATTTATTTTATACTCACTAACTGATGATGATGACTTCTACATATAACCATACGCACAACATAACTATAATCTTTGTTATATGTCAAGTGAGATGTATTTAGAATATTTGTTATATGTAAATTAAACACGTAGAAAATTCGGTATTTACGTATTAATGCAACCAGGTTGGTATAGTTTGGTGACAGATTGGATTTATTGCTTATTAACCAAGTAGGGTGGGCAACTTTCATCGATGATGTGAACAAAAGGCACAGCAATCCAGCAAGTATAACATATTTAAGAAATAAACCTACAATGAATGTTTTTGGAAGTAATTGAAAGTTAAATGTTTGAGGCAGTCATATAGCTGCCTACATAATCAATGAAATACTCATGCAGACTGAATGTTACCTCATGCAGACTGAATGTTACCTCAAAACAATCAACAATTAAATGCTGACATATAATGGCCTTCATAAAAAAATGACAAAATCTGCACGTAATTTCAAAAGATGACAGAGTACACAAAAGTGTATTATGAGTATGCTGTTATTTAACTGTACTGTGGAATGGCAGCACACTTTGATTATTAAGTGTTTTTATCCTGTATGCTAATCGGTAAATATACTGACCTTATTATTGCCATGAACTGACTCTTCGTGGCCTCCTGAGAGAATACAAATTTTCTTTTATCCAAAATGGGTAAATAATTTTCATTAGGGAACTACTCCACAGTTACTGAAATTACTGTTTTACTGTCAGTAGAAAGGCAGTTCTTCTGCATTAAAATCACAGCCGCAGTAATAATGGAAAATGTTTTTGAGTTAAAACAGTCGTTTCAGTGTAAAGGTGAAATAATTTAGTCATGGTTGCTTTAATAATAAGTACACATTTAAGAAACTGTAATTTCATTGCAGAGGTTGCAATCTTTCGAACAGAAATTAAAGCAACCAGGAAGAAATTCTTTCGCATTTACTCCTGGTTGCGTTAATACGTAAGTAGACAAAATTCTACTATTCCTTTGTATGATGTCATACCTTAATCAAGATCTTCTTGCAATAAAATGTGGCATTTGGCTGAATTCTGCAAATCAAGTTTTGAACGCTAGACCATATCAAGCACTCTGATTTTTTCTTTCTTCAACTGCATTAAACAGAGCTTGACTAAATGACTGATAGTCATTTTCTGTACACAGTTATTCAGCAAGTGGCAAGAGATTTCTAGATGAATTATATCTACTTTTCACATTCTATGTTATCAGTTACTGCTGTCTTAACTTAAGAGCCTGGTTCATTGATGAAAAGAGGCCTTGGATGAGTTCACTTAGCCAATTACAAATATACATAAATAAATGTTAAACACATTTGTGGAAAGGTAACAGTGAAAATTGAGATTGGGGATTTAAACTACCAGACAGCCTGACCACTTGCATGGAAACTGAAATTTGATAGAAGAAGAAATAATCTAATAACACTTTATACACACACACACACACACACACACACACACACACACACACACACACACATATATATATATATATATATATATATATATATATATATATATATATACGTGTGTGTGTGTGTGTGTGTGTGTGTGTGTGTGTCTGTGTATAACAGTTATTTATCCAAAAAGTTCTAGCAAGATATTTAAATGTAGTTTTTCCTTTCTAAATGGACTGTACCATTTTATTTCCCATAACAGACCTGCCCAATAAATGTGGTTTCATCTTATTCAGCTCATTAGCTCATTGCAGGATGGATCCTGGTTTTACTGGTTAATTAGTGCTTCCTGGATGTTTTGGGACCAGCTATTCTCTCCTAATTGTCCTTTAGCCTCTGAGATCACTAGGATTTCCATCAAGTATAAAAAGGCTATTACCCTTACTGTATGGGATTCAGTTTTTGAATCCGGACAATCTAAAGAATTATCAATGAGTCTCATGCCTTCCTTTTTTGTTAAGGTTATAGAGATCCGCATCAGTCTGGTTTTAACTGTATGTGCAGTGCTCAAGATCAGAAGTAGACTTTTTTATGGCCAGAGATTAATGGTTATATTCAAGTCTGTTCCTCCTTGATCTTGTGGTTGCATCTGACATGGTGAATCACAGCATCTTAACTGAAGGAATTTATGTTTACTGTGGTTTCTGTGGTATCACATTCAGCTGTTCACCTCTTATCTCTCAGGCTGATTACAGATAGTGGTATATGAATGCTTCCAGGTGCTACCCTCCCATCTGAAATGTGGAGTAGCACAGTGGTCCATCTTGGTACTGCTGCAGTTCACTGCTTATATTCCACCCAATAATGATGCTCTTAGAAGAAGAGGTATTTACTACTAGTCTTGCATGGGTAATATACCGTTATGCTCCTCCTTGACGTGGGAATCTTTACTTGATTTTTCCTCATTTCTAAGATGGTTTGAATTCAGTTCTCAGGTGGTTGCCAGAAAACTACTTGAAAATCAACATTACAAAAACTGACTCCTCTCTTTTCTTTCTTATTCATTTTGTTTCACAGGTTTATGATGCTGACATTGTCTTTAATGACAATGAAGGGCCATACATCTGTCCCTGGTACACCTTATTTCTGTCTTTGAACTTAGCTATTATGATCTGTACCTTAGTATCCTCTTACTTAGACAGCTGCAATGCTATCTACCTTGGCCTTCAGATGGCGATTAGGTATGAATCAAAAGGGTGCAGACTTCTGCAGTGTAGCTTTTCAGAATAGTTCAATTTTTGCCTTATTATTCCCTCACTTTGGGTCCTGAACTGAATGCCAGCTGTTGACAGGTCAGATTTTAAAATTTTATTGCTGACATGTCACATGCCGCTTGATCTGGGTCCTGCTTATCTGAAAAAGCCACTGGTTGATTATGTTTCTGTCTTTTCCATTAAGTAATCAGAGAGGGACAGCTCGTTGTCTGAAGGACCCATCTTGAAAGTTCTTGGCAGTTTTTTTTTTCTGTATCTTGCACTAGCCCTATGGAATGTGCTACCTTCTTTGATTTGGGCTTGAAACTCAAAAGTCCTGCTCCATGATCATCTAAAAAGTATTGTTTGCTTGGATGAGTTTACTCAAACCTTGCAAAGTATAGTATTGGCAACTTTTTAAATATCTTTCATTTTAATTTTCACTTATGTATATTACTTGCTGCAAGATATACGTTATGTATTTTTAATCTACACAGTGCTTAGACAACACGCATTTAAGTGTTTTATAGTAAATACATGCAAAACTAACTTTCATACAGTGTTAAGAATTCTAGGTTATTTTTTTAAGTTTAACATCAGTGACTTTTTTAAACTTACCTGTTAGGTACAATGACTACTTTCGATTCACTATACATTACAAATCTTACAGTTAATTAAATATGACTGTCAAGTAATTTATAAATCTCAAATTTAATCTTGTACTCACTTTCAAAGGCAACTAAAATACATTCTGGATTTAGCAAGGCAGTAAACCAGAATGACAGGAAAAATACAAAATTGTATCCACTTATCTCCAATAAATACCACTTCTGCTTAGTCTGGAACTTGTTTTATTTGCAAAGACCGCCATTACATTTGAAAACCACTCCATGTGAAGTAGTTGTGCACATCATCATTGCTTTACAATGGTGTCCGATGAGGTCCCTGAATGGATATTGCTTCAGCTTCAGTCAAAATGACCCAGCAGGTAATCTGTAGCTCCAATATTTGCCATAAATGGCAAAATTCACAGACTACAAGTAGATTCATGACAAATGCATTCTTGGCTCATGACACTGGTTTCAAATGAACAATAAAGCTCACAACACTTTATTACTATAGAGATAGTTGTAAACTTTGAAAACATTTTGTCACGTTGATCAACTTGCATCAGAAATCTTTTTTTGTTGAAACTTGCATAATAAACATGCAATGAAATATTTCATAGTTTTCTAATCTTGTTTTCATACAAAGATCTGAATTGGTGCTGTATTGCATCAGAGCGTTGCCAAAATAAAAGTAGCTATAAAGCCAGTGAATGTGGATTCAGCTTAATATGAATGCCCTACTGTTGTCCTGAGACACAACAAAGTTAAACATGTCCATGTCCAAACCAAAATAAATAAATAACTTAGAAATGAAGTCACATGCACTCAGCTTTCTCCACTTGCATAGCTCAACCCACACACAGTAAGGCACTATTTACTCATCACAAACCAAAGTCCAGAGTTGACCACTGCAGCCTGCTGTGAACCAAACAGCCCCCTTCCTTGATGAAGAAATAAATCTATTTGATGACTGTGGTTATCTCTTCTTCTCACACGTGCTCTCATGATGAAGCATTTCCTTTGTAAGCTTCTGAAAACAGTTAGAAGCCCAAAGGTTTTACTGTCTGTTTGCCTTTCAAAGCAGATGTAAAGAAGAAAGGTGGAACCATCAAAATGTAGATCAGATGCATCAAAGTCACATCTTCTATTTGGGTGATTCATAAAGTTAAAGTAGCATTCCAAGGGAAGTTGAAAGATGGTATGCAAGAGAACTAATTAGCCCTTATTTAGTTGAGCTGGTCTTCATACTGTTTCCTGAAACAGTCTCCAGCAGGAAAAAATTCCCAGCAACGCTCTTGATACATTTTCCAAACATAAGACTCCTGAAAGAAAATCACAGATATCTGATGAAACATAAGTATGTAAAACATTAGAAACAAGACACCAACATTAATGTATCAACTGTACATTTACTATACTAAGACATGTTGGTTAAATGCATATATTCAAATGGATTTTACACAGCTGTGCAGAGCAGGTCGTGAGTATGCATAAGTGTACATAATATGCAACATACGGCTGAAAATAAATAATTCACTTTTATTCTTAGACTTATCCTGTTTTCTCCATCTAACTACAAATTCACTATTAATACAGGCTAATATTCAGCAGACAATATGATATACAGTTCTATAAACTCATGTATCTTAAAACATTATGTGCTGCTTAGCAAGCTACAGGGCAGTAAACATAATATGCTCTAAATTACAACTTAAATGTATAAAAATAAACAAAGCAATGTGTTTCTGCTAGAAAGATGTATAACAAAGGTCCTTCTTGACTCCTACCCCTCTACGCACATATGCATGTGCTCTACGCACACAGATATACACACACACACACACACACACACACACACACACACACACACACACACACACACACACACACACACACACACACACACACGTGCACATGCACACAGTAACAAGTGTTGCTGGGGCATAAGAGTTAAATGACACCAGAGACAAAAATATCTAATTGATTCAAATCATCAGAGAGGTCAGAGAGGTCTTGATAGGAATACAAAATCTAACTTACAATTAAATCTTGACCTCCAGTAAAGGATAATAATGTGATGTAATTAGTTAAGAGATGTAGAAAAATCAGGAAAGATAACAGACTATATCTAACATAACACAGGGTGATATCATTAGTGCAGTTATGATATAAATTAATCCTTACTTATCCTGTCTACTGCAGCAGATCTAGAGACCTGACAAAGAGATATACATTCAATAGACCTTTAACATGCCTAGATTCATTTATTCTGCTTTTCTACTGCCATCTTGCTTTACTTTTTTTTAACAAATTATAAACCACATGCCTCTCTTTGGGATGGCCAGTTATCCCACTGCAGGCATTATTTGTATACCAGCAACACAATATATGATAACAATGCACATAAAACTCAAATAAGGAACTGAACTTTAGTACAAGAAATCTTTCCCTGCAACATTGCTCAGATGAAGGGGGGGCTTGTCTCTAAAAATGATGCCTTAGGTATTTTGCTTGCAAGTTTGGCACATTATTCTTAAGTCTTTTGGATCTTCACGACTGCAGTCCATGGAATGCATACCTTCTTATACTGTAGCATGCAATCAACTGCTTTCTTTAAGAATTGTTGGTGATCAGACTTTTGGTATGGTGGTGGAGTAGTTGACACCTTGGAATAACTCTCCCTCAGATAGAGAAAAAACCTAGCAAACTGCATTATACAGAGTTATATAACATCAGAAGTATTCTGGGTCAGTCTATGACTTCCAGGAAAAAAAAAAGAGTTCAGGAAAGCAAAGGGAAAAAACCTAGCAAAACAATCTTGGAAGAATCAAACCATATACACCAGATGGCACAGCCATTATCAAAAGAGTGAAAAGAGAATGAAAAGGAGAGGCCCTCAACAACAACCAAAAATATATATACATATATATACATCAACCAAATATACAAGCAAGTTTTAAAAATAAGTGGCACTCTAGATTAGTACATTATATCTCCCAATAAGAAAATGGATGAAATGAAGGAAGCTATTAACTGGCACTCAGATGAGATAACTAGTCTCCAAAAGACACCACTGGAGGTGCAGGGTAAATGCTCAGAATATGAACTTATACAGGAGGACATTAGGTTTGTGGTCTGCACTCTTGTGGGAGGAGAGGCTGGACTCTGCCCTTCTGAGCTGGGAATTTCTGTTTAAACGCTTATAGTGCCTGCATATTTGAACTGTTTCTTACTGAAATTGGTACACCTTGTTTGCTGTAGCATAGAATAGATCCAGGCCTGCTGAATCTAGCTTTGTTTGTATGCTTGTTTGTTTGCTTGTTATTTCCCTGAAATGCTAATTCCACCTAAAACGCGGCTTTTCAGCGCTTCTGTGGATCCCTAGTGAAATCTGCATTGCCTACTGTACTTATTTCCTTGTTTCACTTGAAAGAAAGTTACTGTTTGTCGTTTTTGCATTTAAGTTACCTGTAACACATTGCATTTAAGTTACCTGGCACTTGCTCACTAAAGCAATTATATAAGTTAGCACTAAAAAATTAAAAGTACTACACCCTCACAAACTCCCCTTGAGTACCTTGTTCCCCATTGGCACTTTTTTTTCAATTATAAAGGAATTTCCAATACTATTCTAGCATGTCCAAAGGTCAGTTGTCAATCTCCTCTCCGGTCCAGCTGGTGAATCTAGGAATCTTGAGGCAATGTTACAACTGCCTCATGTACACAGACAACCCTCTCCTCCTCCCAACAAATTCCAACACATGTGAGAGATGCAACCATATAGCCAAACTGGAGGCTAAGCTCTCTCAACTCAGTACTGGCATAATCAGTCAGGCGGAGAAGGAAACCACACTCACTACAATTCCAGTCTCACATAGACCTACCACGACAACAAATCAAGCACATAAACACACAAAAACACACTCGGAGGCTCTAAATAAAAATCTGCCTAAGCAGCAGAGACCTCCAAAGCAGACACCCAAGCAACCGCTACCACAAAACAAAACACGTGCAACACATAGCTCACAAAGCCAGTGTGCCAAACAGTCACAGCCCTTAAGGCTAAACAACACACCTGATACACTTGTAATAGGTGACTCTATCATCAGGCACACTGACGACCCACTCACCAGGCTGAACAAGGAGAAGGTCACGCTGAGCTGCCTGTCGGGTGCTAGGATCCGCCACATAACACAAGCACTCAGGTCACTCCAAGGCAAGTACAAATATGACTCTGTCACTGTCCATGCTGGTGTGAATGACCTGAGACGTACCTCCCTGGACTACATGAAAAGAGACATAGAGGAGCTCTTGGAACATGTAGCCCAAGCCAGTATGACCCTGACCTTCAGTAGCATCTTTCCCTCACCAAGAATGATGCCACAATATGAAGACAAGATGATCAATTTCAACAATTGGCTTAAGTATTGGTGTCATTCAAAGGGGATCCAATGCCTGTCAGCCTGGGATGATATGCCACGATGCTTCGCTAGGGACGGCTTGCACCTGTCACCCTCGGGCTTTTGGATATTGGCAAAGGTTCTTGCTACCCCCATAGTGCCTTTTTTAGGCAAGGCTCAAAAGACAAACCCACCTCCATAGGTATCACAAGGGATAAGAAACTAAGAGTAATGTTACTCAATGCCAGAAGTCTAAACCTCAAGATGCACACACTCGAAACTCTCCTTAGCATGGAGAACATCGATATCTGTGCAGTAACAGAAACCTGGTTCAAGGCTCCCGAGAGCACCCCAGCACTACCAGGTTATACCTCTTACCATGCTTTTGGCCCCAAAACTTGGACTGAACCACAAAGGAGGGGAGTATCAATATTCGTCAAAGATACCCACACCTCCAGGTTGGTGGCACAACACGAAGCATCAGAGACTATCCATGTGCAACTAACAGTGGGTAAAACTGCCTTCCAGTTTATAGCCTGCTACAGACCACCCTCCCAAACCCAGGAACCCCACTCGGCCTTCTAGAGAACACTGGAAAATATGAAGGTCTCTCCAAACACCATTATATTGGGCGACCTCAACTACCCAAACATAGACTGGGAGCATTAATCTAGCTCCAACACCCTAGCCCAAAGGTTCCTAGAATTTATAAACTCAAATGCTATGGAACAACTTGTTACCACTCCCACAAGAGGGGAAAACATACCGGACCTGATCATCACCAACATGGGGACTCTATGCTCCAGACCAGAAGCGTATCTCTCACTGGTAAGATCAGACCATAAACTAATCTCACTGGATATTCACTTCCTGACCTCACCCCCTGCCCAGAAAACCACAGTGAAAAACTTCTCTAAAGCAAATTTCACACTCCTCAAAACTGAGGTGGAATCCTTCAAAGCTCCCGGGCCTGTGGAAAATACGGCCCAGACCGCAGAATCCTTTATAAACACATTCTATGAACACCTTCAGGAATGCATGGATCATGCAATCTCAAATAAAACCAAGACCCAATCCTCCAAAGGCAGGCGTCCTGTCTGGTGGACCCCAGCCATAAACAAACTATACAATAGAAGGAGGAAGCTACTACATGACAGAGCAAAATCCCAAAAGGGAAGGCATCTCTGATCAGTATTAGCAAAAAACTACGGGCACTCATAAAATCATCTAAGGCCAGCTTTGAGAGAAAAATTGCACAGGACACTAAGGATAATCACAAGGCTTTCTTTAGTTATGTTAGGAACCTGGGTGGGAATTCCCAGATATGCTCAGAATTAGTCCAAAATGACAAAAAATACACCAAACCCACAGACATTGCCAACATCCTAGCTGACAGGTTCAGTGCAAACTTCTCCCCCCTCCCCACCAAAAGGGCAAATATCTATCCCAGCAGAGTGCTGCCCCCCTGACATCTCAAATGCTCAGGTAAGAGCCGCCCTCTCCAAAGCAAAAAACACAGCATCAATGGTACCAGACGGTGTCCCGGGCTGCGTCCTACATGAACTCCAAGAAGTGCTAAACCCAAGCATAAAACTACTGTTCAATCTCAGCCTTACTACAGGATATGTACCCAAAGAGTGGCGTACAGCAATAGTGCTCCCTCTCCACAAAGGTGGTGCCTCAACGGATCCTGAAAACTATCGCCGTATAAGCCTGACTAGCTTGGTCTGCAAAGCTATGGAAAGGATCATCATGGACCTCATAAATAAAGATATTGGGGACCTACAGACACTGGATCCTACCCAGTTCAGCTTTGTTAAGGGCAGATCCTGCCTCTTAAACCTGGTCAATTTCTTTGAAACAGTCACCAAGGCCACTGACAAGGGGAAGGTGGTCCACACAGCCTACTTGGACCTCGCAAAAGCCTTCGATACAATACCCCACTCGGGCATTATAGATAAGCTCACCAGCTTAAATATAAACCCCTATGTCACTAGATGGGTTGCAAACTGGCTTAAGGACAGAACCCACATAGTTAGAATTGCTGGAGCCATGTCAGACTCCAAACCAGTTACAAGTGGCATCCCACAAGGCTCAGTCTTGGGACCTCTCTTGTTTGATATATATTTCTCGGAGGTACAGGCCAACACGGAAGGACTGTGGCTGACCAAGTTCGCAGATGACTGCAAACTGGGCGCCATAATTGACTCTCCAGCCGACACAAGCATCCTCCAAAAGGGCCTCATAGAAACAGACAACTGGTGCCAGAGCCACGGCCTCAAGCTAAACGCCAAAAAGTGTATAGTCATCCCCTTTGGCAAAAACAAAGTGCCCACAAATTACCACATAGGTGGTAATCCATTAAGTACAGAAGACGTAATTAGGGACCCGGAGACCCAAGTTGATAGCAATCTTTCATTTGACAACCAGGTGGCCAAAGTGGTTAAAAAAACATTTTATATAGCCCACCTAATCATGAAGGGAGTCACATCTAGATCAGGGGAGGTCATCGTGCCTCTTTACTCATCCCTCATCAGGCTCATATTTGAGTACAATGCCCCTTTTGGGATGTACCTTACCAGACACCTGCAGCAACTGGAAAGACCCCAAAAGTACCTCACCAAGAAAATCAAAGGGCTCAAACAGATGCCATATGCTGCCCGGTTAAAGAAACTCCAGCTCTACTCAGTGGCATTCCGCCTGCTCAGAGGCGATCTGTGCCTGATGTATAAAGCCATGCCCAACCCGGAATTAATGGACATGCTGCACCTCAGAAAATCCAAATCCCATTGAGCTACGTGCTCGAGAGACTTGAACCTCAGCACTGAAATAAATAGGTCATGCTGGAGGGACAGATTCATAACCCAGAGGCTCCCTTCACTCTGGAATAAAATCCCAGTCCAGGTTAGGCAGAGTCCCTCATTGACTCTCTTCAAGAGGAATCTTGATGAGTGGATGGGAGATCATAGGTTTACCCCGGGTATCACTTCTGTGTCACTGTTAGACAGAGGCACAGTATACTAACCTCAAAAAAGGGCACAGCAAAATTAATTTAAAATGGGTGGCGAAAGCCAAACACACTCTCGCTAGGCTTATAGATGCCCTAGGGCAGATAGCCTACTATGATCCTATGAACCTATGAACCTATTAAACAGAAGTTAAATAAGCTGGAGGATTAGTGGAGGAGCTAGAACTTACACTTTACAGAGATAGCAGAAAAGGTGGAAGGAACACATAAGCAGTTTATGACGCAGTCCATCATCAAGCAAAACGGCATACCTATCAGTGATTTAATCATAACACCAAAATGAGCTGGTCATAACTAAATTATGGAAGTCGAACAGTAACCTAAAAGTGAACCAGAGTACAGTGTATGTAGACAATGATTATTCTACAGTTACGACATGATGAGAAATAAATTTATCCTAGCCATCAAAAATATGCAAGTAAATGAACATTAATTTCAGACTACAAAAACGAATGAAAGGCAAACCAGTAAAAAAAAACCCCAGCAGGACAGAAGATCCACAAAAGGTGTTTATTGAGCGCTTTCATTTGGTATAATACAAAACTTCATCAGAATATCTAGTAAAAAACAGACAACTGACTCAACAAAATTTATATGTGTATATATATATATATATATATATATATATATATATATATATATATATATATATATATATATATATATATATATCCCATCATGCACAAGTTAAGGAAACAACAATTATGCCTATCCTTCCTACTTAAAGGAATATTATCAAAATTAGTAAATAAATACCTATAAATGTAGATAATACATTTGATAAAACATAAAAAGGCTTAAAACTTCATAAAATCCTATCATATGTATATATATATATATATATATATATATATATATAAATATATATATATATATATATATATACATACATATACACACATTTCTAGCATACATTTAAATAATTAAATAAATAAATAAACAAATAACTACATGAAGCCATTAGCTTTTAACCTAAGAAGAGAGCCAACTGATACATTCTTATTTAGCCCTGGTTGTTGGGTGGCATTAGTTCTCAACTGCCACCTCAACTCTAATAATTCTAAAAAATCTTTTTTAGGACCCCCTCTGTCATTCAAAAACACCTGTTCCAAAATGGTAAAACTAAAATAATGCCCTTCATTTTCCATGATATGTGAGGCAAGGGCGTTTTTTGCATCCTCCTTTTTAATGTCATAGTAATGCTGATATATTCTTGTTCTTAGTGCATTAATAATTTTACCTATATAGAAACTTTTACAAAAGTTACACAGGGCAAGATACACCACACCTTTTGTACTACAGAAAATTTTTCCATAATTAGGTATTGAGACACTAGTCCCTTCTAAAATGTATTTACATTGCAAACAAAAACCACATTTCGACATTTTTCCTATCTCCAAACACCCTCTAGTATTCTTCTCCAACATGTTTTTGAAACACAGATCCTTTTTATAAACTATCTTAGGATTAAAACCCATCAGCTCATTAAATTCAGGATCAATATTTAATATATTCCAATTTTGTTGCAAGATTTCACAAATATTATTAATTTTTTATTATAACTGAAGACCTGTAAGAGAAAAACTAGTGTTACGTTCTTTATCATTCTCTTTGTTAGCCATATCGAATGAAGTACCTTTCCCCAGTAGAGGTGATAAAATACCTCTCTGCCTCTTTTTAACCACTTCTTGTAGTAAAGGATGTAAAAAATCATAGGGATAGTTCCTATGTAAAAGCATATCTTCTAATATCCGAATTTCATGAAGAAAATCATCCCAGTCTGACACCATTCTTGCAAGACGTACTGCTTGCCCTTTTACTAAGGCCCTTTTTTGATGTATTGGATGAAAGCTGTTATAATGAAGTAAAGTGTTAGAATAGGTCGGCTTTCTATATAATGTTGTCTTGAAGGCCTGATCTTTTCTCACCTTTGAAATAGTGATATCTAAATATTTAATAGCCTCTTTATTAAGACTGTTTGTAAAATCAATCATTATAACAGCTTTCATCCAATACATCAAAAAAGGGCCTTAGTAAAAGGGCAAGTGGTACGTCTTGCAAGAATGGTGTCAGACTGGGATGATTTTCTTCATGAAATTCGGATATTAGAAGATATGCTTTTACATAGGAACTATCCCTATGATTTTTTACATCCTTTACTGCAAGAAGTGGTTAAAAAGAGGCAGAGAGGTATTTTATCACCTCTACTGGGGAAAGGTACTTCATTCGATATGGCTAACAAAGAATGATTAGTTTTCTCTTACAGGTCTTCAGTTATAATAAAAAATTAATAATATTTGTGAAATCTTGCAACAAAATTGGAATATATTAAATATTGATCCTGAATTTAATGAGCTGATGGGTTTTAATCCTAAGATAGTTTATAAAAAGGATCTGTGTTTCAAAAACATGTTGGAGAAGAATACTAGAGGGTGTTTGGAGATAGGAAAAATGTCAAAATGTGGTTTTTGTTTGCAATAGGTACATTTTAGAAGGGACTAGTGTCTCAATACCTAATTATGGAAAAATTTTCTGTAGTACAAAGGTGTGGTGTATCTTGCCCTGTGTACTTTTGTAAAAGTTTCTATATAGGTAAAATTATTAATGCACTAAGAACAAGAATATATCAGCATTACTATGACATTAAAAAGAAGGATGCAATGCCTCACATATCATGGAAAATGAAGGGCATTATTTTAGTTTTACCATTTTGGAACAGGTGTTTTGAATGACAGAGGGTCCTAAAATGATTTTTAGAATTATTAGAGATGAGGTGGCAATTGAGAACTAATGCCTGTATCTATTCTTAGGTTAAAAGCTGATGGCTTCATGTAGTTATTTGTTTATTTATTTATTTAATTATGTAAATGTATGCTAGAAATGTGTATACATATATAAATATATATATATATATATATATATATATATATATATATATATATATATATATATATACATATGTTTTAGTTTAGATAGGATTTTATAAAGTTTTAAGCCTTTTTATGTTTTATCAAATGTATTATCTATATTTATACGTATTTATTTACTAATTTTGATAATATTCCTTTAAGTAGGAAGGATAGGCATAATTGTTGTTTGATTAACTTGTGCATGATGGGATATATATATATATATATATATATATATATATATATATATACATATAAATTTTGTTGAGTCAGTTGTCTGTTTGTTTTTCTACTAGATATTCTGATGAAGTTTTGTATTATACCAAACGAAAGAGCTCAATAAACATCTTTTGTGGATCTTCTGTCCTGCTGGGGTTTATTTTTACTTATTTTTATTAATTTCAGACTAAAATGTCCTCCTATGTTTTGAGTCTTCTTCCTGTTAGGCACAAAGATATACTTGGATGTTGATGAGGTCTTGCAAGACCTTCAGCAACTTCAAGGAGAGCAAGAAACACCAGAAGAAGAAGAAGGGGGCCAATGATCTAAGGAATGTGAATGAAAGAAAGCATATCAGATTCCAAATAATGTAATTTCTGTTTTTTTGACAGAAAATGCAGGATAAGCATTAAAAAAAGAAGGATTTACTAAATGACTTCTGCAAATGAGTGATAAGCAGGGTATGTTAACAGTGGCTGAAACAGACTATGAATAAATGTAGATTAGTGGTGATGGAATGATGACTGAGACAATTTATAATATAATTTTGTTCTTATTAGAACCATCTCATTGGACTGTTTTTAAGTAATCTATAAAACTTTTATATACCAAAGATTCTATTCATTTGAAGCTGCAGAAAAATGTGTGAATATGGCAATTGAAATATTTCTGCATGTGTATATATATCTGGGATCAATTGGGCTGGGGGTAAGCTACAGTCCATTTGGACTGTATCTATTATGTTTAAGAAGTATTTACAGCACTGTCAAGGGAAACATCATAAAGGGGGTGCTACATCCATACTTACTATTGGAACGAAATGAGTCAACGTTTGTAGCTTAAGAGGGTGGGACTACTCCAAGAGAAGGAGATTTTACAGGAGACATGAAAGTACAGTTGTGTAAGTCGCACTAAGCATAACAGCAGAAGTCACAGTAGCCTTTGGATATATGGTTTGTATCCTGTCCAGGACGTGGCTGGTCCCTCAGTTCATGGTGGCTGACACAGCTACAACAGTGGAACCCTGAGTACTAAGTCAGTGGTATGAGGAAACATGGCAGGACATTACAGAGTCACCCACTAATGGCTGAGGCACTGTCTGAGCCAGTGGCCCAGCAAGGGCTCCTTACTGCATCCGTGGGTGTTTTTTTTTATTATTTTTTTGTTTTAACATATGGTGAGATAACAGCCATTAAAACCGGAGTCAGTATCCATGCATGAAGCCTAGCAGGGCTAAAGGATAAAAGAAAGATGAGAGTGACAATATTAGTACCAGGGGGAATGGATTAATAGTAGATGAGGAAAGAAAAGATAGATATAGAAGATATGCTGTTATTACATCTTTGGCAAGGAATTCAAGCGACAACTGCTTGGATATATATGCCACCTAAAGCAACTATACAAGATATTAAACAGGTAAAAGCCTTTTAGATGGACAAGTGAAGAATTAGGGTGTGGGGTAAAAGGATAGTGGCTGTCTTGGATATACAGAAAGAGGGTGAGATAATTAATTGATTAGGTAATATACAGCAGGGAGGAGTTTTTAACTATCTTGCCATTGAGTAGTCAAACCTGGTAGGGTTTGGCTAGGATGGATAACAGAGAGGCTGAGATGATTAAGAGATTAGGTCATTTATATTGTGGGGGAAGAGTTTTGTATTACCCTGATGTTGAGCGGTCAAATGTGTTTGGAGGGTGGGGTATAGTGCAGAATAAATATACAGTAAGGAGGAGTGGGTGGAAATTAGGTGTAGGGTAGGAAAATTGAGTGGGATACACCTGCTGACAATGTTTTGAAATCCCAAAAGAAACAATCAGTAGATTATACTCATAGCAAGTCAGGACTTCAACCCAGCTTTTGTACACAGCTATAAGGATATAAAAGTCCCAAGTATGGCAGATTTAAAGGGTGTAGTACTTAACAGTGTAGTGTAATATTTTTAGCTAGAGTTTCTTTCTTTGAGGTGAGGATATTGAACTTTCCATTGAGTGTAAGGGGAAGGCAGAGGGTGGGAGGGTGGCTTAATGATCAAATAGCAGTTATTAAAAGGTGTGGTGCTTAACAGTATAGTATGATACTGTTAGCCAGTTTGTTCCTTTGAGTTAAGGATGTTTGAACTCTCCCTTTGAGTGTGATGGGAAAGGCAGAGGGTGAGGGGAAAAATGCTGAAAGATCAAATGGCAATTGTTAAGACTATATTTAGCAAATACGGAGTATTACTCTTATGCTACTTTAGGGTAAACGCTAAGTTACACATTTATACAGAACTACTGGACACGGTTTTTTATGGTATGTTAGGTAGGGTAGTGCTGTCTATGTCATCTGTACATGTGCACACCATTTACATTTAAGACGACACACTTATACAATAAGTATATGGTAATAGTATCTACACATCTATTTTAACAATAATATACTCAGCCAGAGAGTATAGGATGTCCTTGTCTAGCTTCTGTCAGGAAATCCCTGTGGTCTTGCAGTTAGTTAGCAGGTAGTTGTGGAGTTCAAAGATGCAGTAATACAGGTTTGGAACAGTTAAACCAAGGAAGTGTTCAGAAACAGAGGTGCTGTCAGAGCAAGGTCTGCTGTGGTATGCACACTATGTTAAGGACAAGTCAGGGAGGGAAGCCTAACTACTCAGCAGTGAAAAATAGAGCATGTAGCTCAGGGAAGCTGTTAGCATAAGTGGGGTTCCCGGAAAATACTGGGGGAAGCAGTGGCATATTCCCACTTATTTTATTAAGAAATATTAAAAAAAATGGCTGGATCAATTGTTAAGAGGCACCTTAGCAAAGATATAAGATACAAATGTTAAGGGCTATGGATGGGATGATAGTAAACTATTAATTCATATGCAGGTTGCTAAGAAAGCAAATGAAATATGGGAAGAGCGTATCAGATGATAAAAAATTGGAATAAATAAAATGGGAAAGCTTTAGAAAAAAACAAAACATAAAAATAACAAGAACATGACAAATATCTGAAGTTAAAAAAAATATCCAAGAATATACAGAGAATATGAATGAACAAAGGACAAGAACAATGTATTATGTTTTCTTTGATAATCCTAAAATGCACAAAAGTTTACACAGCAGAAAAATGATAAAATGGTTTATGAAATTAATGTTCCTAAAAAATGGTAAATTAGAACAAGATCTGGGTAGGATTATGGAGATAATGGTAAACTATATGCCTTATTATACCAAAGCGATCCACAAGTAGAAACAAAATCGAACAAAATGTAGGATTATCTGGGAAATTACCCTATCAGTGGATGAAGGACAATTTCTTCGGAAGGAAATTACTCAACAAAATATAAAAGAAGCAATAAGAAACCAGAATACTGGAAAAACTGCTGGACAGGATGGCATCCTCATAAAAGGAGGAAACTATCACTAAGATATGGTAGAAAATGTTTAACCATATCCTGCAAGGTGGTGCAATACTGAGGCCACAGAATGAAGCGATGGTGATTACAGTGCCAAGACGGAAAAGAAAAGACTAAATTGGGTCCCAGTACATCTATTATAGTCTTAAACCATGACTACAAAGTATATATGTGAATTACAGCAAAACACAAGCAAAAATGTTGACCAATCTGAGTGACTTGGATCAATGTGGATTTACTGAAGGGAAGCAGACATTTGATAATATTAACAAGACACTAATGCTTCAAAAAAGATGATGAATAAAAAAAAACTTACTAATAGGTCTAGATGATACGCCTTTGATAGAGTTAACTGGCAGTTCCTGGAGAAAACACTCTAAACCCTAAAATTCAGCCCAAAATTGATATAAATGCTATTCATAATATATAATGGGTCAAGAGTAAGCATGCAATGCAGGTGTAGCATATCACATAATTGTAACCTGACAAAGCATACAAGACATGACTACCCATTTTCACCATTTCTCTTCACTTTATATTTAGAACCCCCTGGTTAAAGATATAACAAACTCAGAAACCAGGGGATATCAAGGGGACATACTAGTCAAAAGATATGTTTGTTTCAGACAATATAATACTTTAAACAGATTCAGAATAAGATGTGGAGAAAATATTTGATAAACTGTACTGACACAACAGACTGACTGGCTATAAGATTAATTAAACCCAAAAAAAAAGAAACAAGAATGAACTAGGTACCAAGAAAAGCATTAATTCCAGCCTTTCCCTTTCTTTGGCACCACAGTAAAATAAAATGTTTAGGAGTAGGGCTGATACAACAAGCAGACAAAGCCACACAAGCAGTGTGAAAAGACACAATCCATAAAATGATAAAAAGAAATTATGTCTTACCATAATGTTCTGTCTGTGTTGTTCATCTTCTTTCATTCATCACTGAAGGCTTCGGTACTGAGTCAGCCTTTTTACCAAGCTCACGGCAGCCAAAATAACTCTTGAGCTAAGTCTCTACTCAGAATGCCCTTCTACCTGTTACCTCAGATCAAGTTTGATAGGGAAAAAAGAAGTAAAGCCGAGGCCACTTCTGCACAAATACCCTAGGGCACCACTTAGACCCGAAGCATCCCTCAGGAACCTTTGGAGGGGGAAGGAGGGTGGGAAGTGATGAATGAAAGAAAATGAACAGCACAGATGGAATGTTATGGTAAGACATAACTTCTTTATCTGGTGTTGTTAATCTTCTTTCCATTCATCACTGATGGGACAGAATCCCAAGCAACAATGAGGTCCATGGCTGGGGGAGAACATTCCTGAGTAGCACTGAGCTGAAGGCAGCTCTCCCTCTGTAGACCAAGTCCAATTTGAAATGATTAATAAAGGTATGAGGCTTAGCCCAAGTAGCTGCTGTGCCAATGTCATCCATGGAAGCCCTGGAATGGAAAGCTACAGATGTTGCCACAGATCTAGTGGAGTGAGCTTTAACTTTTGGCATAGGTTCATTACTGAGTATATAGAGTAAACGTATGCAGTCTCTTAGCCATTTTGATAATGTAACCTTGGAAACAGCCTCTCCCATTCTGGGCCCAGAAAAGGAGATGAAAAGCTGTTCAGATTTATGGATAGATTTGGTCCTGTCTAGGTAAAAATCCCAATTGTCTATGTACGTTTAACGAGTGAAGGCAGCACTCTCCTCTATTGGCAAAATTTAGAAAGAACACTGGTAGATCAATGGTCTGGTTTATGGAGAATTCAGAAACAATGTTGGGGAGGAAAGATGGCTTAGTCCGAAGTGATACTCTGTCTTTATGAAAGACCAGATAGGGCCTTTTGATACACAATGCCTGCAGCTCTTCTGGCAGATGTGATGGCTACCACGAACAAGGATTTCCAAGACAAAAAACTTTAGGTCACACTTCGCAGCAGGTTCAAAAAGTTTATGGGTCAAAGACTGAAGTACTAGAGTGAGGTTCCATGGTTCCACGGGCTGTCTGACAGGAGGCCTGATATGAGAGGTCCCCTTCAGGAAAGCCTTGCAAAGGCGTAAAGAGATAAGAGGGGTGCCATCTATACCATTGTGGAAATTGGATATTGCCGCTAGATGTACTCATACTGTAGAGGCAGAGGCTTCATTATCAAAAATCTTAGCCAAGTATTGAAGCAATGAAGTAACTGGAGCCAAATATGGGTCTAGCATGTTATCCTTGGATCACATGGAGAACATTTTCCATTTATCCTGATATAGTTTTCTGGTGGATGGTTTATGAGAGGCCAGAGTGATGTCTCGAACAGGCAAGGAGAGATTAGCTTGCCTGACTACTAGTGGAAGTGGAGAAACAAAGCTGTTAGCTTGAGACTGGACAGATTTGGGTGACTCAACCCTTGGGGGTGAATAATCAGATCTGGCAGAGGGTCCATAATCCATGGTGGGTATACTAGGTGAGGCCGAAGGAAAAGGAACAAAACTTGTCGAGATGAGAATGGGACTATAAGGATCACTTTGCATATCAACTGAAGAGCTTTCTTTAGAAATTGTGGAATCGGGGATGGGAGGATAAGCGTAAAGAAGTCCCATGGGCTAATCATGGATCAGAGTGTCCCTCGGAGACTATTAGCTGCTGCACTTGTTTGATGTGGAGGTGCAAAGATCGCAGCAAGGCTGGCCTCAGTGGCTGAATACTTCTGATGCCACCTCGGGGTTGAGAGACCACTCGTGAGGCATGAGGATGCATCTGCTCAGTTTGTCTGCAATCACGTTGGAGGTCCCTGGGATATGCATTGCTATCAGAAAGTGGTTGGAAGCTATCGCCCACTGCCAAATTCTCATGGCTTCTCGACATAGGGGGTAGGACTTGGTTCCTCCTTGCTTGTTGATATACTAGACCACTGACATATTGTCTGACTGAATTGCAATTGTCCTGGAAGGGACAGCCAAATGGAAGGCCTGCAATGGTAACAACACAGCTCTCAGTTTCAGAACATTGATATACAGGTGGGCCTCGGAGGTGGACCATGTGCCTTGGACAGTCTTTCCCTGGAAATGGCCCCCTCCCACCCGATCAGGGAAGCATCCATGTTCACAATGGCTGTGGGCTGAGGGGATTGCAATGGGCGACTCCAAAGTTCTACATCTAGCCTCATCCACCAAAGGTGGTCCTGTTTGCAGAAGTTGGTTATTTGAATCTGGTAACTGAGGGGATGATAGTTTGGGAACCATTGACGAAGAAGAAGCCATTGCAGTATCCGCATATGTAGCTTTGCTAGAGGCACTTTTGGGATTGAAGCAGCCATAGGGCCTATGGCCTGAAGAACTTCCCTTGCTGAGACTTTTGTTTGAGGGAGTATCACCTGGAGTTGAAGCCTCAATTGATGGAGTCTGTGAAATGGGAGTGATACCAGACAGGATTGGGTATTGAACACTGCTCTAATGAACTGTATTTGTTGTGTAGGAGTAAGCTTTGATTTCTCCCAATGTAGCGTTATTCCCAACAATTTTGCCAGAGAGAGGGTATGATGCAGTGCTGTTACCAGAAGATGCTCTGTGGGAGTGGTGAGGAGCCAGTTGTCCAGATATGGAAATACCCAGAATCATTTTAGTCTCAAGCGAGCAGTTGCCACTGCCATGCATTTTGATAACACTCTGGGGGCTGTAGAGAGACCGAACAGCAGGGCACAGAATTGATAATGACTTGCCCCTAGCCAGAAGCGAAGCAGACTCCTGGAGCATTTATCCATCTTCATGGGGTAATACGCATCCCAGAGATCTATAGAGCACATCCGATTTCTTTCTCTTAAAAGGGGAAGAATGCACTGAACCATGACCATCCGGAATCTGGTTTGGGTGACAGACTTGTTTAATCTGCTGAGATTCAAAATGGGTCTACAGTTGCCTGTCTTTTTTGGCACCAAAAAGAATCTTGAGTAAAATCCGGATCCACATTGGTCTGGTGGGACTGGTTGGATGACTCTTTTTTGAGACAGCTTTATAACCTCTGAAGCTGCTTCTTCCTTTGACTGGGTGGAACATAGGGGAGTTTTCTTGGAAGATTTGGCTGATAAGAAAGGGGAATGGTGTAACCTCTGGTGATGATACTCTGCACCCAGTGATTGGTGGTGATACATTGCCAGGCAGCTTGGTGCAGAGAGAAATGCCCCTGACTGCTTACAGAGGTAAGCAATCGGGCTGCTCCTCAGGAGCGCTGATAAGGCTGTCCAGAGAAGGCATCCCTGGAGCCTTGGTTATGAGGACCCCCTCTGCCTCTATAGGGGTGTCTTCCAGAATTGTTGCCCCCTGCCTCTGGGGGTATCATCATCATGTGCAGCAAGGAAAGACCCCTGAGATTTTTTATGTCACATTTTTCCACTCCTCTGATTCCTGGAGAAGGTATGTTGAGGGTTGGAAAACCATAAGCCTACGGCAGATGGGGTATTTCCATCTTACTCACACCTGGCTAGCATGTCCTTCACTTTGGAGCCAAAAAGGGACAAAGCTTCAATGGGAGCATTCAGAAAGGAAGACTTGAAGGGGTCCACTAGGTCACAAATGCACATCCAGGCATGACACCTCATAACAATGCCCAAACCCGCTGATCTAGCCACCCCTTCAATCGCATGTGACAGCAACCTCATGGACGAGTCGGATATTGATTCCGGGGTTGCAAGCTGCAAGGCTACTTTGTCCCTGACCATGTCAGACAACTGTTCTGTGAGTGTCCCAGAAAGTTCAGAGATCAAGTCCCTCTGGAGCCTCGTAAAATGTGCCAAGTAATTCAGGGACCATATAGCAAAGGTCCCTGATGCAAAAACACTCTTCCCAAGTCTGTCCACCACCCAGGACTCCCTGTTGAGTAGGTGGACAGTGGGACATTCCTCTTGGAAGTCATTCTTCATGGCTTCCGCCACCACCATAGCATCAACTGGTAACCCTTTGGACCAATGTGAGTTCTCCTCAGGAGGAGAAAGAATTTTCTCTGGTCTCCGAGGGATAGCTTCAATGGAATCAGGGTTCTTTCAAGCACACTGCATGATGAGCTGGACGCGCTCATTGGCAGGAGGGGGCACCCAAGAGGTAGAAAGCCAGGAGCAAAAAGCCTGCATGAACATGGACACCGCAGATGAAGGGTTGGAGGGCTTCCAGTC
Organism: Protopterus annectens; assembly: GCF_019279795.1. NCBI lineage: Eukaryota > Metazoa > Chordata > Ceratodontiformes > Protopteridae > Protopterus > Protopterus annectens. The sequence continues at coordinate 819,438,939 of NC_056727.1, forward strand.
ACCTCTCTGCTTTAACATTTCTAGGATGTTTCCACAAGAGACATCATCAGGAGGTGACCGTGGGTACCCCTCACCATCATCGTAGTCCGTGTCTTCCGTTAAGGACTTCACGGATGAGTCCATGTGCTTCCTCTTGCATGTCTTCTTTCGAGGGGGCTCCTCAGTGGTTGTCTCTGAGGAGGACTCAGAAGAGCGGATACTCTGAACAAGGGTGTCCTGCAGCTTCTCTGCCCAGTGTCCCAGTGGGGTGGTCTGTGAGTGCTGTAGCTCAGGGGGTGAAAACTGGAGTTCCAACATCAATGGAGTGCTGCCAGAAGCAAATGTCCTCTCCATCATGCCGAAGGCAGGTCCGCCAGAAGAGGGATGGGAACCCCGAAGCAAGAAAGACAACCTCGGGACCGGGGTCACACCCCAGTCCGATGAACCCGTGGGTGGAGCCTCAAGCAGGATCTGTGCAGATGAGGGTATCAGTGCCGAGGACGGAACTGAGGAGAAAGATGGTTCTGTACCCCAAACTGAAGCACCTGTCCCCCAATCCCCAGATTGTGGAAGGACCAGTTCAGTGGGAACTGAAGACCAAAGGGACAAACTCGGAGCCGGAGTGAGATGCACCGTAGGTGCTGAGGTGATGGGTTCTAAGAAGGATGTCAGAGCAGAAAGCTTCAGAACCAAGATGGTCAAAGGAGGAGTGTAAGATGGAGTCTGTGGATAAGTCAACTCAAGTCCTGCAGGTGGATGCATCTTAGAAAGTGTGGGTATCCCCCTGGCTAACAACAGCTGGTCCACAAGATGCACCACTCCATGTTCCGACAGGCTCCTGGTGAATTTAGTGGATACTCTGGATGGGGAGTCAGGGCGTTCAATGAAAGGCCTATATGCTTGGCTCAGAAACGGATCTATGAAAGGGGAATATTGGGTCCATGGTGCAAGGTCTGCCGGCACCGAAGTCTCTAGTTTTGAGAACGAAAGTAAAGAGGTCAAATCCAGTGAAGTCAATACAACGCTCGGTGCCGAAGTGGCACTCGGAGCCGAAACGGTCGGTTTCAAAATAGTAACTAATGAAGAAGTTGAAGGTGTGTCCTGAGCCGAAGTGGCCACAGGTGCCAAAGTCAAAATAGGTATAATAAGTTCTATAATCGGTGCCGGAGGCAGGACTGGTGCCGAACCTGGTGCCGGTATTGAAAGTTTTGAGATGCTCGGAGCTGAGGAAGATGGAGCCGTAGAGGTATATTTATGCTCCGAAGATAACTTTGGGACTTTTGATTGCCCAGGCTTGCTTTGATCATCCGATGGTGAAGAAGGAACAGAATGGGATCTCCTTTTGCCCTTAGTAGGAGGGGATGAGACCTCCGTTGCAGAAATGGCCTCTGAGAAGGGAGACTTGAATAACCCTTTCAGGATCAGTTTGTTTTTGCACTCATTAAGAGTTGACGTTGACTGAAACTTTGACAAGTGTCACACGGAGGCTGCACCGAAAGGTGGGACACTCCCAAACAGTATACACAGTCATCATGAGAATCACTATTAGGTAACTTGCCATTACGTGAAGCACAATGCTTAAAACCTGAAGTGCCCTTCTTGTCCGACATATTGATAGAAAGATGCCACAGGCCAACTGTATAATCCAACTAAAACAAAGTCAAACACTGTTCAAAGAAGTCACAAATATAGCAACACACTGATATGTAAAGATAAAAAGGAAACACCTGACTAAGAGCCAAAGCTAATAGGTTAGACAGGAAAGACAATACTAGCTATGGTAATGAAGAAATTCCACAAGGGTAAAGGAGGGAGGGAAGGCCGTACCAACAATGGTACTTGAAAGTTTACCAATGGTAACAATGTGTAGAGGAAAAGTCAAGGTTAGACAGAAGAAATGACACTGGAAATACTAATCACTTAATAAAATATGAAGATATCACAAGTTTTTCACACAAATATCAAATAAAGTTCCACTTAGCTGAGAGCTCAGCTGAAACGCGACTTTACAGCTATGAGGCAAATGAGGTGTGAGGTGACAAGGAGAAGGCCATTCTGGATTGAGACTTAGCTCAAGAGTTTTTTTGGCTGGCACGAGCTTGGTAAAAAGGCCGACTTGGTTCAGGGGGCTCAGAACTGAACCCATGAGTGATGAATGGAAAGATGATTAACAACATCAGATCTAAGGTTAGAAAGTAGAAAATGGTATGGATGGATCTGGAGAGTAAGGTACTTATAATCAAAATTTTTCCTGTCTCGCTAGTTCATGTCAGTCAGGTTTATTTTTTTCAGCTGGTGCAGAAAATCTAAAAGAAGTTAGACAAGGAACTAAATGAGTTTATTCTGGAAGAGAAACGAGGAAGAGTAATGCTAATTCTGGAACACAGAGGGTTGGGGATGCAACATTTAAAATTATACCACTAAATGAGAAGACTCATGCATTTAATCCATGCAAGGAATTGTTTTCCTTCACGAAAAGGTATATGGCTAGAAAGAGAAGGGACACTGAAGTTGGAGAGCCAATAAAAGCATGAAAGCATTAGATAAAATTACTGTGAAGCAATATCCCTAGAGTTATATTAGAAATTCTATAACAAGTTTGCTACATCAAAAAGGATTATCTGATTGGAAAAGGGAAATACTTCTCACTGACTATAAATGGGATAGGAAAGGGAGCTACATAGAGTCAATCTAGAAAAGTCAAAGCAAAGTAAACTTTATTGTCATTCAGAAAGCACACAAGTGCAAAAACTGAATGAAATTCCTTGCCTCTGGACTCAATGTGCAGACAACATATAGACTATTTTCACAGACATTTACACATATAACACCTAGCTATTACATCACGGATATGCAGGTAGACAGACTAATACTGCACATAATTAGAAACACATTTTAACACTTTTCACAGTGAACATTTGCATGAGACTTTAGCATTGCACAGGTACTTGGTTAACACATTGCATTGATCCTTGCACAGAAAGAGAGATTTAAGTACTGAATTGTGAACATTAGAGGATTGCACTATGGACCCTATAGTACTGCACTGTAGTTAATTCACAAATTTGTAATGTATTGCACTGAAGGAAGAGATATTTTACTGCATTGCTACTGCTCTAAATGGTTTGTAAGTTAACAGTCATGGTGAATATTGCACTAAGTATTATAGGTTCACAGGTTCATAGGTTGGTACTAGGCTAGGGCCTATACAAGCCTAGCCAAACAATTCCCCGGATATTTCTTCCCACAATATTTACTTCCCTGGACCCCTGTCTAACAGGGTGACTGACGTGATCCCCGGGGTGAATTCTATATCTTCCATCCAATCGTCAAGGTTCCTTTTGAAGATGGCCAAGGAGGCACTCTGCTTGACATGTATGGGGAGTCTGTTCCAGAGTATGGGGAGTCTCTGGGTCAGGAACCTATCCCTCCAGCATGTTTTGTTCACTGTGATGACAAGGTTTAGATCCCTGGATTGTGTGGCTCTGAGGGATTGGGATTTCTTTAAATGGAGCATGTCCAACAGCTTATGGTTTGACATGGCCTTGTATGTTAAGCAGAGATTGCCTCTGAGTAGACGATATGCCACAGAGTATAGCTGGAGTTTTTTTAGATGGTCAGCATTGCACATCAGCTTTAGACCTGTGATTCTTTTAATGAGATATTTCTGCGGCGTTTCCAGCTGTTGCAGATGTCTTGTGAGGTACATACCAAATGGGGCGTTGTACTCTATAATGGGTCTAATGAGGGATGAGTATAGAGGGACAATGACCTCCTTTTTTCTGGATGAAAAGCCCTTAGTGATGAGGTGTGCCACATAAAAGGATTTCCTGACTGTTGTGGCGATGTGGTTATTGAAGGTGAGATCACTGTCCACCTGTGTCCCTAAGTCTCTCATCACACTTTCGGTGTTTAGTGTACTGCCACCTATGTGGTAATTCATGGGTACATGTTTTTTCCCAAAGGGGATAACTATATATTTCTTGGCATTAAGCTTTAGCCCATGGCTCTGGTACCAAGCATCTGTTTCTGTAAGGCCCATTTGTAGAATATCCACATCATTTGGGGATTCATTAATGGCTTCCAGTTTGCAGTCATCTGCAAATTTTGTTAGCCAGAGTCCCTTAATGTTGGCCTGTACTTCAGAGAAGTAGATGCCAAACAAGAGCGGTCCCAGGACTGAACCCTGAGGTACTCCACTTGTCACTTGTCTGGAGCTGGATTTGGAGTCAGCTACTTTTACAGTCTGGGTTCTGTCAGTAAGCCAGATGGCAACCCATCGAGTGACGTAGGGATTTTTGCCCTGCTTAGTAAGTTTATCTATGATTCCAGAGTGGGGTATAGTGTCGAAGGCTGAGGCGAGGTCCAGAAAGGCTGTGCGGACCGCCTTACACTCATCCACAGCTCTGGAGACTGATTCAAAGAAATCAATCAGGTTCAGAAGACAAGATCGACCCTTCAAGAACCCAAACTGGCTGGGGTCCAGAGTTTGAAGGTTGCCAATCTCTTTGTTTATAAGTTCCATGATAATGCTTTCCATGCCCTTGCAGATCAGGCTCGTCAGACTGATGGGATGGTAGTTCCTGGGATCCAAGGTGGATCCCCCCTTGTGGAGTGAGATAATTGTAGCTGTGCGCCACTTGTGGGCACAAAGCCTGAGGTGAGGCTAAGATTAAACATGACACTTAGGTGAGGTGCCAGTTCATTTTGAGGTTCATGTAGTACACAGCCCAGGATGTTATCTGGTTCCATGGATGCTGTATTCTTAGCTTTGGAGAGTGCAGTTTCTACCTGTGTGGCCATGATTACCGGAATTTGTCAACCATTTGGTATTGAGATGGGCCCTTTAGGGGGTGAGAGGGGGTGAATTTGGCACTAAATCAATCTGCAGGATATTGGCAATATCCTTGGGATCAGTATATTTAATGCCATTCTGTTGTAGCTCAGAGCAGATCTGAGCATTACCATTTAGATTCTTGACATAACTATAGAATGCCTTGTGGTTGTCTTTCGAATATTTAGCAATTTTATTTTTGTAACTAGCTTTGGAGGATTTTATGAGGGATCTCAGCTTCGTATTGAGGTTGGTAAGGGAGTTTTTTGCATCCTGGGATTTTCCTCTTTTCTGCAACAGTTTCTTCCTTCTGTTGTATAGTTTGTCTATGGCAGGGGACCACTAGATTGGCTTCCTTTTTTTGGAGGAGAGCATCTTGGTTCTATTTGGGATGACACGATTCATGCACAAGTGGATGTGCTCATACAGTGCCTTAGTGTTGGATTTAGCATTCGAACTTTCAGCTCCAATCTCCATGGGTGTCATGAAGTTTGTCACTAACTTAAGCAGCATGAAGTTGGCTTTGGATAATTTTTTTACGGAGGTTTCCTTACTGAGGGGTGGGGGTGGGATGTGGATGTCAAGGGTGATTTGCTTATGGTCAGACCTGACCAATAAGGGGGTGACAACTGGTGTGGAGCATCTATTTCCCATGTTGGTAATGACCAGGTCTAGGATATTGGAGCCCCTGGTGGGACAATGGATTAGTTGATCCAGGGCATTGGAATTTATGAATTCCAAGAACCATTGGGAAAAGGTGTTGGTACCCAAGTAGTTTTCCCAGTTAATGACAGGGTAGTTGAAATCATCCAGTATTAGGGTGTTTGGTTGTATCTTAATATTTCCAGTATGTTTAGAAAGGCATAGTGAGAATACTGGGGCATGGGGGGGTGATCTGTAGCAAGTTACAATTTGGATTGCAGTCTTACCTAGTGTTAGTTGCACCTGGAGAATTTCAGATGCATTGTGTTGGGCAACTAGCCTGGAGGTGTAATTATCCTTGGTGACTATGAACACTCCTCCACCTTTAGTGTTTTGTTCTTGGTTTGGTGGATGAAAAGTGTGGTAAGAGTTGTAGCCTGATATTGCGATTGACATAGATGAGACTGGTAACCAGGTTAATGCACAATATGAGATAAGCTACTACAGTTTCTACTGATGCAGATGGCCATCATGGAGCATAGTAGTTACTAGAGATCAGCAGCCTGATGACATTTGGGAAGAAGCTGATCCTGAATCTCATAGTTCTGTAACGTATGCTTCGGAAGTGCTTTCCAGAAGATAGATGCAGGAACAGTCTGTAAGAAGGGTGAGTGCAATCTTTAATTATTCCTCTGGCCCTGCCAAGACATCTGGATAAGTACAAGTCATGGACAGATTGTAAGGTGGCCTTGATGATCCTCTCAGCTGTCTTCACCACTCTCTGGAGGGATTTGTGTTCAGATGTAGAGCAGCTTCCATACCATACCAAACGAAATGTAAATCTGAGATTTTGGGAAAAAACAGAAAGAAGGGGTAGAAATGCTGTGGGAAGAGGATCCAAAATAAATATTTGGTCTTAGAGAAAGAAATTGTTTGTCTTACATTGGTTGACTAAATGAGGGAAATGAATAAATAAAGATTAGATCTCAAGCTAGAGATATGCCTAGGGTAGTGGGATACACAATTAGTAAAGCATACAAGGGTCTATTAGACATTTAAGCAATGACAGATGTAGATTTTAAAAAGACATGAGAAAATATTCTCCAAAAAGAATACACTGTGAAAAAATGGAAACAAATATATTCTATCTGCAAACTGGGAGCCATTATTCAATCCCCAATTGATGTGTATATTCTACAAAAGGGCCTTACAGAAACAGATGTCTGGTGCCAGAGCCATGGGCTCAAGCTCAATGCCAAGCTCAATGCCAAGAAATGTATAGTTACCCCCTTTGGGAAAAAACATGTACTCATGAATTACAACATAGGTGGCAGTATACTAAACACCGAAAATGTGATAAGAGACTTAGGGACACAGGTGGACAGTGGTCTCACCTTCAATAACCACATCACCACAACAGTAAAGAAGGTCATTGTCCCACTGTACTCATTAGACCCATTATAGAATACAACGTCCCGTTTGGTATGTACCTCTCAAGACATCTGCAACAACTGGAAAGGCTGCAGAAATACTTTACTAAAAGAATCACAGGCCTAAAGCATATGCCATATGCTGACCATCTAAAAAAACTCCAGCTATACTCTGTCACATATCGTCTACTCAGAGGCGATCTCTGCTTAAGAGACAAGGCCATGTCAAACCCAGAGCTGTTGGACATGCTCCACTTAAAGAAATCCCAATCCGTCAGAGCCATGCACTCCAGGGATCTAAACCTTGTCATCACAATGAACAAAACATGCTGGAGGGATAGGTTCCTGATGCAGAGACTCCCCAGACTCTTGAATAGACTGCCCATACATGTCAAGCACAGCGCCTCTTTGGCCCTCTTCAAAAGGAACCTTGATGATTGGATGGGAGATAGGAAATTCACCCTGGGGGTCATGTCAGTCTAATTGCTAGACAGGGGGCCAGGGAAGTAAATATTGTGGGAAGAAAGCCAGGGAATTGTTATGGCTAGGCTTGTAGGACTGATAGCCTAGTACCAAGCTATGAACCTGTGAACCTATCCCTGGACAAGCTACTAAAGCTAGCAAATTCAGAATTTTTGGCTGGAAATGCCTATGCAAATACTTCTATACACCAAATAGAATAGAACAAAATGTTCCCTGCAACAAATAATAACTGCTGGAGATGCAATGTACAGGAAAGAGGAATGTGGGAGCATAGTTCTGGGAGTGTATAGAATGGCAGGAATACAGATGAGGGTTACAGGAATGCATAAAGTGCATATCAGGGAAGATGGAGGAATTAATAGAAACTCTTCAGGAACATCCAACAGCAAAAACACAAGAACAGAGCTGGGCTTCCATCAAACATATCACCAGGGTGAAAAAAGGTGAGAATTATGGAGCACCTGGGGGATATTATGAAAAGCAATTGTCTAAGCCCGGTTGAAGAAAATTTTTTCTCCGTTCATGGAGGATGCGATCAAAGTATGTTTTTCAGTGTTTTGGCATGGCCACATATGGAAAATGGGGGACATTTTAAAGAAGAGGTGAACAAGCTAGAATGCAGGAAGATAATACATTTCAGAACATTGTTACCCGGGGGGCATGAATACTGATAGCAATTTAACTTTGTAAGATATTGCATTGAATTGTACACTTATACGCATTTTAAAGGATATTTAAAATATTAAAGGTGTGTTATTTGGATAGTTTTTTGCATATGACTTTAAAAACAGTATCCTCTTAAATTTAGGCTTTTGAAATGAAATATTTAAAATATGTTTTCTAAAATGTACCTTTAGGTTGATGTGCATTTAAAATAAAATGCAATTCATATATTGTGTTTTCAAAATGTGTGTGTTTTTTTAAATGTATTTTTAAAAATGTATCTTTAATACAAAGTTTAAGATGAGCTATCTAAGTTACTGATGTTTAATTAGGAGGGGTTAATTGAATTTTTTTTAGTAATTAACTACAATTGAAGTTGGATGATATAAAATAAAGGGTATGTTGATGTATTATTGTTCTTCTGAAGGCGGAAGACTGAGGTACCAAAATAAATGAATAAATAAGAGAATTTTTCACCCTGGTGTTATGTTTGATAGAAGTCTAGCTCTGTTCTTCTGTTTTTGCTAGGTGGAGGAAATAACAAAGGAAAATATATTACTGAGTTGGGGGAAAATGAAATATTCAAAATAGACAAAACAACTGAAAAGTCTACTGGTTATGGATGCCAAAAATGGAATCACAAAGAAATGGAAGGTTAAAGATAAACCAACATTAAAGGAGATTAAGGAAATAATGGACCAAATGAAAAGAGGGGAAACTAAAAAAAAAGAGGGAGTCACGATACAAAGGTAAATCTTTACAGAATAAATGGGAATTTGATCCTCATTACCAAAATATGATAAAGCTTGCTCACTTGTAAATAACCTGTGGAAGAATGTGTGAGGAAGAGGATGATCACAATCTATTTTAATTATAAAAACTATAGATGGAAAATAGAAAAATGTTATAAAGTTAATTGTGGATGAATAGGTTACATATTATTGAATTATGGAACCTGAATAAAAAAAATAGATATTGTAAACATTGGGTGACTGGAAGAAATAGTTTCTGGTTGCATAATTCAATGTATTTTTATTTGTAGTGCAGTAGCCATCTGTGTAGTTATAATAAGCACCGTGCTTGTGGACTGCACAGTTTGTTTAAATAGTTTAATAACACGGAATAAGGTTTGAATACAAAGAAAAAAAAATATTGGTGATCAGTGTGATGCCCACCACTGCTACCAATATGTGATGGCCACCACTGCCACCAATATGTGACATCCCCATGCTGGGCCAGTAATCAAGCAGCCTGAATCCTCACCACTGACATTGGAGAGGGACGTCCACTTGGCTAACAAATAGATACACTCAGTATTTCCAGATGCAGACCTCCCTGCATCAAATAAACTTCCCCTTAAGAATACACAGGACACACTCAGTCTGGAGTCTGGATGTCTCTATATATATATATGTCTCCCTCCAGGTCCCCAATATGACTCCCCACTGGTACAGCTGTAGGGTTAGGTCCTCAGCCAAGTGTCTAAGCCAAGTCCTCCAGCACCCTCTCTGTGACCCCATTGCTTCGTGTCCCTACTCCAAGTAGCTGACACACACACTTTTTAAGATTTAATTTTCACATACACACACACACACACACACACAAGCCTGGGAAAGGTTGGTACAGATTACCCGCTCTACCATATTTGCCCAGACTATAAAGTAGATTCACTGCCAGCACACAGTTACTATCAGGCTCTTAAAAGGGTATCCAATTATGCTGAGTGAAGTTAATATTAATACAAATGATAGCAGTTGACAAAGACAGCTAGGCCTTCTGGGGTGGCCACACAGTATCAGCAAATAAATATAAGTACTCTCAAAGGTTAGATACTTTCTACAAGGACCAGCCACAATAAAAGTTTAAAATATATGTAATAATAAATAATAAAAGAACATGAAAACATTGAATATATATTTACAGTAAACCACAGTGGTCAAATCACAGAAAATACTGAAATTAACATTGCTGGACAGACTCATACAAATAATGAAAAACACACTCTAAACTAAGATTCACTATATTCCTGACTGAATCTAAGAGAATTTGCTGTTCCCAAATAAATTACTTGGGTAAGTCAAGACGAAATACGTGAGCAGTCTTTCTAGTCAGGCCCCAAACAGAATATTCAATACTCTGAGATTTATCTTTGCAATATCTAAAATATAATTTCCAAGAGGGCTGGCAGAATGACCTCAACTGGTCACCTGACTCTAGGTTCTAACAGTATTCCCCTTTGAAGCCGAGACAGGAAATTAACATAGATGGCTACAATACACATCTAAATGTTTATGGCAGTGCCTGGGGCTTCCCCTCTTTTTACTGAGCTAATGAACAAAGGCTTTTTCCCAGACCTAGCATCTCTAGTCCTATTCAGCACTCTGGGTTACCATTTTAATGGTTTAATAGCTCATTTACATTTCTCTTATTTTTTTCTTAAACTAAGCTAGCTGCTACATATAATTCAGTTGCAATAATACATGTACATTTCTTTTCATTCCAGCAGGTTAGACTGTTGATACATTTTAACACAAGCAAAGCTCACAAATACATTTTCTGCACAAGCATCTGTACAAATCAGTGACATGCAGTTCTAATATAATTGTAATACAAGCATCCTGTATAAATCAGTTTGATATTCAAAGGACATATCATTCTTTATAAAACTCCAGCTGCCTATGCTAGCACTTGTCCATATCATCACAATCAGCTTCAAGGGAGTCTAGATTTGCAGAGATATACAACTCCTCCTTTTAAGTTAGGCCACATTAGCTATGTATGTGACTATCTTGTTTCATTCCCTTTCATTCTGTGTGTTTATTACTCCTTTTTATTCTGTTTACTTCATGATCAGCCATACATGACTCAGTGTACTGCAGTGAGTTGCTTCTAACTTTTCTTAGAAGCAGTTCGTTTTCAGTAATATTACAGAAGTGTATGCTATCTGATGGGTGTTTCGGGAATGCTGTGAAATCATGAGCACAACATGTTTGTAAAAAGAATAATGACACCCCCCCATCCCCACCCCCCCACATACACAGCAGTAAATAAAAGTGTGATTTGGAGGTTAAGAATGCTGTTAGCTACCCTTTACAAACAATAACAGAAAGTGGCATACAATTAATGCTACACAATTTGTACAGTGAATGTAAGTGTCAAGTGAAATATACTATCACCAAATGAACATCTCAACTTTAGGAATCACTGACTGGTACTGAACATATCTTTTTCCCCTGACCCTTTAAAGTACTGATTGCTCCCATGAGTGCTGTACTTACTGAGTGGATGCTGTTTAACTTGGATTTTCAGCTTTTCAGGAATCTTTCAGATAAGAAGTAGGAACATTAGATGGGAAAGCACTTCTCATTCACCAAAATGTCATAGCAAAACATTAATGGGTCTTGATGCAGTAAGGTTTTCTTAGCGGATAGCTTCAGACTGAAGAGAAATACAAGTCTGTTTAGTAGCGTTGAGGGTAGTTTCTGTCTGCATTTTATAAAGCTTGTTAAAGGTTCTGACTTCCACTGAAGCCTGTGTTTTATGACAGTATCCTCCCATTTGTTCATGTGTCCTATCATCATCTTATATTTTCACTTTGCACTCCACTTTCAACTGGACTTGTCAAAAGTTATTTGCTTCATGCCATAACTGTTTTAACTGTATTTTGGTTTGCTAGATTTTTACTCAATTTCTAGAGATATTCCTTTCATTGTTGCATATGTTTTAAGAGAAAAGCATTAAATTATGTCATAGTTTTAATCACACAGAATGTGACTGCAACCAAACTACTAGTAACTATTAGTTTAAACTATAACTGAAGAATATACTTCTATAGGGTCACAGATTTATACTAAGCATAGGATTAGACAGCCATTTAGATGCTTTGCTGTATCACCTTTTTCAATGATAAGAAGAGAGCAGATCCCTCTGGATATAATATCCTTATCCTTATTGCTAACAATGAATTCACAATTACCCATTCAGTTTATGAAGTTTGCTTTAAGGGTCTTCTGGAAGGTACTCATATGCAGAATGAGTCTATTCAAAAGTTGGTGGGGATACATTGGATGTTAAGCCTATCACCAGCTGGTGCACTTTAACTTACAGCACAGGTTTATGCACTTGGAGCAAGCATTACTTGAGCTGTTTGATGAGGAAGATGAAGTAGGTTAAAAGGTAAGAGGTCTTTCCATAACAGAAAACACTATGCCAAGACCACCTTTCAACAGACTGTAATAGAATATGCAGGTAGAGGGGAAATATTTCAGTCCACAAGAGTAAGCTAAATGGAATCTTTGGGACCTTTCAAGTTGCACAAAGTGCTTAGAGATGTACTTCCCAAAAGGGGCATTGTATTTAACAACATGTCTGATGAGGAAGGAATGAATGGAGACAAAAGTATCCTTAGACTTAGAAACAATGCTAAGACAGTTATGCTGTGCAAAGCAGAATGACTTTATAGCCACCAAGGTGACAGAGGTAAAACAGGAACTCACTGTTAATGGGTTAAAAGGTCTTTAATAATGGCATGTTTTAACAGCAAGGCCAGTGATATTATAAGAGGCCTGGATGAGGTTTTACTGTAGCTAACTATGCTAAACTTCTTAGCATTTCAGGTGATTTCTTGACTGGTGCACCAGGTGTAAAGATGATCTAGGCCATGCTGGAGAATGGGTGCCAGGGTTGAGCTGACAATATAACTCAGTTTGCACTGAGCATTTGTTATCCACAGAACAAGACTGAACCCTGTGGGATATCACTAGTAATGTTTCTATGGCTAAAGGCGATATCCCCCAAACTTGGACTATATTAATTTAGTCCACAAGCCAGTTACTAATCCAGTGGACAATGTACGGGTTAATGTTGAGACTAGAGGGTTGGTTTATTATGCCTGCCTGGTGAATGCTGCCAAAGGGTTTCAGAAGGTTGGGATAGGCAGTATGGATAGGCTGGCTATCATCTAAAGCTTCAGTGACCTTGTCAAAAAATTACCATGATGAATAAGCACAACCTTCCTTTAACAAATTTAGACTGATTAGGGTTTAGGATATGGAGGTTATTTATGCCATTAATTAGCTTAGCAATAACACATTCCATAGATCTATAGATTATGTTAGTGAAACGGAAGAGCCTATGTGGTTAGTGGCATCTGTTCTGTGGCTGATCTCGTGGAGGGAAATGACAGCTGTTTTCCAAGTTTTGGTAAAACAGTCTGTAAAGAGACAAAGGTAAAACAGATCTAGAAAGCTAGTGTTACTTGGCATTTAATTCTTGCAAGCAGATATGCCAGAATGCTGTCAGGACCCATGGGGCTAGTCCATTTAGTTTTGTAAAGGGTAGAATCATCTTGAAAAAAACGTGATAACAAATTACAAATTCGGGGGGGGAACTGTAGGGGGTGATGTGGGAGGTGTAACACCGGAGCTAATTTATTCAGCAAAAATATTAATTGTGTCTGGTTCATAGTAAGATACATCATTAAAGAAAAGTTGGGAGCATCTTTGGGTATTGTTTTTGAGTTTTTAATGTAGCTGTAGAAAGCCTTACACTTTTCTTTAGTACCAGAAGCAGTTCTAAGCTAATAAATTAAAGTTATGTATTCACCATAACTATGCATCTGTCCATTTTCATTCTTCTTCAATGTATGGGGCTTAGATATAAATTAGCCAATATCTTAGATTCTTGGATCCGACTCTTGAGCTCCTCCCTTTACCCATAATTCCCCTTACTTGCCACATTACCTCAGATCAAGTTTGCTGCTATTAAGTATGACTGAAGGCATAAATATAATTATTGCAAGAAACAGGAAGGAGATAGAGTAGGGGGTCAAACTGGGAACAATGGTTCCCCTATACCTCATCAGGTCACTCCCAAAGGATAAGGATTAGGGGAACGTGGGTGGGGAGTTGAGAAAGAATGAAAATGGACAACACAGATACATAGTTATGATGAGTACATAACTTTACTATCTGATATTGTCATTTTCATTCATTCCTCAACATATGGTACAGAGGCCCCAATCTTGGGTGGTCCTCATGGAAGCATATTCTGGAGAACAGCAGTGCCAAAAGCAGCCCTGTTCCTGGATATGATGTCCAATTTGTAATGAGCAATAAAGGTATGGGAATTGGACCAAGTGGCCACAGCACAAATGTCACCAGTTGAAGCTCTGGCCCAAAAGGCAGATGATGTAGCCATGGATCTAGTCAAATGAGCCTTTAAAGATTTAGGTAAGGACAATCCTCTTAGAGAATATACAAAGGAAATGCAATCTGTTATTCATTTAGCTAAGGTAACTTTAGACACTCATTTTCCCAATTGTTTTTAGCAAAGGAAAGAAAACAGCTGATTAGTTTTTCAAACTCCTTTCATTCTATGGAGATAAAAATGAAGTTGTATTTGTCCATCTAAAAGATGTAGCATGTATTCTCCCTTATTTGTCAAATTTTGGAAAGAAGATTGATAAATCGATTACTTGATACAAGTTTGACTCAGAAACAACTTTTGGCAGGAAGGAAAGGTTTGTACGTAAGTTCACTCTGTCATTTTGAAAAAAACAGATAAGGTGTATCTTGAAGAGAGAACTTGAAGTTCAGCAATTCACCTTGCTGATGTAATGGCAACAAGAAAAATTGTTTTACAAATGGAAATTTTAGGTCTGACTTAGCCAAAGGTTCAAAGGGGGACTCGGTTAGAGTCTGTAATAAAACAGTAGATCCCAGGGTGGAGTAGGGTCTCTTACTAGAGGTCTAAGCAGAAGTGTACCCTTCAGAAAACCCTTACAAATTTTAGAAGAAGCTAGGGGGAAGATATTAAGTCCTATGTGGTAATTAGAGATGGCGGAAAGCTGGATTTTTTAATGGAGAAACTGGCACCATCCTGAAAAACTGAAGCCAGAAAATCTAATACAGCAATAACTGGAACTGTAAATGGGATCCAGTTTTCTTTGTTCTCTCCAATATGAAAATGTCTTTCATTTACGCTTGTAAATCTTCCTGGTAGAAGGTTTGTGAGAATAGGATAAAATTTGATGAACTGGTAAGGAAATCTTGGACTGTCTAGCCATCACTGAAATTGGAGAAACCATGTGGTTAACCTGAGGACTTGAATGTCCAGATGAATAATTCGCAATGGATGCAATAGTAAATCTGGAATGGGATCCACTGCCCAAGGTGGACATAGAAGATTAGACCATAGGAATGGGAACCACAACTGCCGAGGCCAGAAGGAAGCAGTGAGGATTACCTTGCTCTTCAGCCTTTGTGCTTTCTGAAGAAATTTAAATATTAAGGGAAGGGGAGGCTAAGCTACACGAGACCAGAGGGCCAAACATGGACTACAGCATCTCTTGGTGACTCCCTGTGAGGGTGGATTAGGGCACAGAACCTGCTGCACTTGTTGCTGAGGGGAGAGTCAAAGAGGTCACAGCAAGGTTGACAAGATTGAGAGACCACTAGTGTGGCATCAGGCTGGATCTGCTGAGCTTGGAAGCAGAATGGCCACAAAACCAACACAAAGGTAGCAGAACAGATCCAAACACAGCTCTTTTGAACAGTAACATAAAGGCAGCAGGATAAATCCAAATACAGCTTTACTCCGAAAAGATTCTGGATTAGTGCTTTTGTTCTAATATTTTAAAACTTCATCAGATAAATCAGCCTTTCTTAAAACTTTATATACAAAGTTCAAACACACAGCAAACAGTCACATGACTGCTGAGCCCCTCTGAAAGCTTAAATCTAAATGGACAAGTTCTTTAAAACACAGCCTTATAACAAATGCATTTTCTAAAAGCATATTGTAACAGCATTATAAACCTATATGCACACATACATAGTAATCCCATCTAAAAGCTTAAAAAATATTAATAAAAATATGAAAAATGTGTATATGTATATATAAATAAGTAGGAAAAAACTTTTTTATCTACATAATGCTTTTAATTTTAGTAAGCAGACAATTGAGATTTGCTTACTTAAACCTGGTAAACTTCCAGCATTAAAACAGAGCTGCCAATACAGCTCCCTCTTTTCAAGTAATAGGGACCAAGTCCACCCCCATCCTCCCAACCCTGGGGTCACTTTTTCAAGTATACTGAACCTAAACTGGTCTCTGGGGAATTCTTGCACACGTTTTGAAAGTGCACTAGTTTCTTTATTTTTCTTGATGTCATATTGGTGTTCACACACCCTTTCCTTCAATTTCCTTTCAATTTTGACTATGTAGAACCCTGGACAAGAAGGGACTTGAGCACCCTGATTCCAGGTATGCACAACCAAAGAACTGTTTCTGCTCTACTGACTAATGTAAGCAACTATACTCAGCATACCAATTGCCCAACAGCTCTACAGGAATGGTTACATTCTGACTTCAGTTTCATAGAATCTCAGCAGAGGAATTTCTCTACATTAACAGACCTTTTAAGTGAGTAGGACTTTAAAATTTAAAGAATTGCAATTAGAAAATGTCTACTTCTGAATCTATAAAAGTTAATAGGTTGCCTGAAGGGGTCCGTATGTGGCATTTTCCTACTGGTTTGGTCAATAATTCTCCACCTCATAAAGAGTTGCTTGTGATGTTTAATTGCCACAGATGCAATTATATGGAATTTTTAATTAAATTTAACTGCAAATTAATGGAATTAATAGCAGATATTAATTGCTTGGACAATTGAATAACACAGGATTTGCAGTTCAACCAGTATAAATTTGAGTACAACTCCCATCTTTTCCAGTATTGATGAGCATGTTCGGTCAATTTGTAATAGGAAAATGCATAACCTTGAACAGAACCTGTGGGATTATTTTAACAATAAAGCATATCCTCACCCCTCCTACATCACAAGAATAACTTTAATACTAATACCCCATCCCCACTTGTGACTGTACAGGGGAACATGAACAAGTACAGCAGAATGGGGTCAACGAGAATAATAACATCCACTATCCTGCTGACTCTTTAGAGTACCCCCTCCTGCCAAAGATCTGAAAGAATTAGGGGAAATGTCAGCACAATCAATGGCAATACAGGAATTCACCCCAAACCCCATAACAGAATCATCCAAAATGGCAGAAACCTGGGTGCAAAACCAAAAACTGGAACTAAACCAAAGGGATAATTCTGCTAGTTTGACTTCTTTTTCATGTAAAATAATTACTAACTCATGAGGTGACTATAAAGTATATAATTTTTCTGATTATCCTATTGACACAAGATATGGTGACCTATTTGCTAAAGGTTTCACCTTTGTACCTACAAAGAAAAATGATTTTTGATTATATAGTAATGGATTTGAAGGAATATGTAAGAAAACTGAACTTTAGTATTTTCTTTAATAAAATATCAACAGCTACGAGAAGTCGTAGGATTTCCAGTACTTACAATCCCCCTGTTCACCCGACCCTACAACTTTCTGAGAAACTATGCAAACTTGACATCCATAACTCAATAAGTTTGAATAATAGCAAATGCATGAATAAAAATGAAGGAATTGTTAATAATATGACAACCGTGGAAAGAAAAATGTTAACAGGCATGAGACAGGGTAAACTTAAGGGTCATGAAACTCGATAAGGGGGGTGGAATGGTGGTAAAGGGTAAAAGTGATTATGTGAACAGAATTAGTGAAATGTTAAATTAAAATACATATAATGAAGCCTCTCTTAATGAAGTCAATATAAGAGAATAAGAGGTGACCTCCAAGATATGTTCATAGAACAACAGATCATCATAGATGATTATAATTATTTAAATATGGTTACACCAACAGTTCCTATTTTGTTTGGGATTCCAAAAATCCACAAAAGTATACAAAACCCACCCATGCGACCAATAACTGCAGCATGTGGTTCAGTTACCACCATATAGCCACATTTTTAGATGAAAGGTTAAAACACCTGGTTTTCCAAGAAATTGTGTTTGTAAAAACTCATTACATTTTTTACAACTGATTAATGAGTTAGTATAAAGCAAATTGCACTTTTAGCACTACTGATGTAAAGGACCTGCATACTGTCATCCCACATGATATTGAACTAGAATGGTTTGTTGATTTTCTATTTGAAAACAGGCTTCTGCAAGAAAGAATCAACGTATATGAGAGCCTGGTGGAAATTCTATTAAAGAACAACTTCTTTATGTTTGAAGGGCAGTATTATCTGCAAAGTAAGGGGGTAGCAATGGGCTCTGCCTATGGTGGCCATTTAGCCAACATTACAATGATTATATAGGAAAGAAGATTTTTGTTTAATAATAGTTTCATGACCTTGTGTAATCTATTTATCAGATACCTGGATGACATATTTGTTGTTTGGGATGATAAAAAAGAGAAGATGCCATTGCTTACAGAATATACTAATTCTGCAACTGATTTTTTACAATTTACCCATGAAATTAATGATGTCAGCATAGCATATTTAGACATATGGTTAAGTAAGAATTTGACTAATGAGAGGTTTTCATTTCGCATTTTTAGAAAAGCCACCTACTCAAATGCTTCCTTCACTACACAAGTGCTAACTCCACTACACAGAAAAAAGCAGTGGTAAAAGGGCATTTTGTGAGGGCTGCCCAAATGATCATAACTGAGGAAGAATTTTAGGATGAATGCCTACATCTTAAGGAAATGTTTTCTACTAGAGGGTATCCTGGCTATTTTATAGATAACCTGATGTATGAGGTCATTAATAAAAGAGAGAGTAGTCATTTTATTCCCATTTTGCATTCCCACTAAGGTGATAATATTCTTTTGACACAGGAATGCAGCCATGTTATAAATAATGGAAGTTTAAATAGAAACAACAACAAAGGTTATAAGAATGCCTTCATTACCACATATAATACTGACAGTAAATTTATAACATGGGTTCTTGAAAATAATTGGTCCATACTGAGGGAAGATAAACAGATTATACCTAATATTAGTGAGAAATCAGCTGTGGTTTACAAAAGAGATAAACACTTAAATATTCTGGATGATTTCTCAAAGGTGATTAATAACACTAAAAGGACATATATGGGGAAATGTGAAAGATGCTCATATTGCAAACATATATTTGATGGTGAACATTTTTCTATTAATTCATATATATTCAAAGTAGCAGGAAACTTTAATTGTGATACAACAGGTGTGATTTACGTTGTTCTCTGCCAAAGGTGTATGGAGTTCTACATAGGCAAAACGGAAAGGAATTTGAAGGAAAGGGTGTATGAACGCCTATATGACATCAAGAAAAATAAAGAAACTTGGGCACTTTCAAAACATGTGCAAGAATTCTCCACACACCAGTTTAAGTTCAGTATACTTGAAAAGGTGACCCCAGGGGTGAAGTGGAAGTTGGTCCCTATTACTTGAAAAGAGGGAGCTGTACTGACAGTTCCATTTTAATGCTGGAAGTTTACCAGGTGTAAATGATCAAACCTCAATTGCCTGCTTACTAAAACTAAAGCATTATATAGATAAAAAAAGTTTTTTTTTTCACATTTATTTATATAGCCATATAACATATTTTTTCATATTTTTTATTAATATTTTTTAAGTTTTTGGATGGGATTACTATGTATGTGTACATATAGGTTTATAATGCTGTTACAATATGCTTTTTAAAAATTGGTTTGCCATAAGGCTGTGTTTTAAACTACGAATGTGTGCCATTAAGCTTTAAGAAGGGCTCAGCTGTCATGTGACTGTTTACTGTGTGTTTGAACTTTGCATATAAAGCTTTGGCTAAGAAAAGCTATTTTATCTGATGAGTTTCAAAATATTGCAAAGAAAGTGCTAATCCAGTTTCTTTTTGGAATAAAGCCGTGTTTGTATTTATCCTGCTGCCTTTGTGTTGGTTTACAAACAGCTTTGTTTGATCTATTCTACTGTCTTTATATTGGTTTTGATGGATCTGCTGAGCTTGTCAGCTAAGATGTTGGATTTTCCCAGAATATGTGTCACTACAAGAAATTGGTTAGAGAAGATCACCCATTGCCAGAGTCTCATTGCTTCTTGGCAATGGGGAATAGATCTGGTTCCTCTCATTTGTTGATGTTCCAAACTACTGACATACTGTCTGTCTGGATAGCAATCATACATAGAAGGAGAGAGTTCTGAAAGGCCTGCAACACTAATAGGACCACCCTCATCTCAAAGACACTGATACACAAATTGGACTCTTCTGGGAACCATACCCTGAGCAGCCCATCCCAAGAAATGCCCCCACCCCAACTGTGAGACATCTGTGGTCAACGTGGCTTTCAGGGAGGAAAGATAAATGGGCAAACCTGACAAAGATTGTTGGACTGGATCCACCAAAGTAGGGAATCCTTGCAGACTGGCAAAATCTTTACAGGATACTTCAACAGATGCCGAATCATCCACCATTGTACTGACAGGGTCCACTGTTGAATTCTCATGGGACAGCGAGCCATGGGTAATAGGGTGATTGCTGCAGCCATCAAACCTAAGGCTTGAAAAACAGTCTTGTAGGAGGAGAGGAATGGTTTAGAATCTGTCTGATATGCAATCTTATGGAATGATTCTGCTAGGAGGTACGAATGCAAACTGTCTGACTGTGTCCAGGTAAACTCCTATAAACTCCAAGACTTGAACTGGTTGAAGTCAGGACTTGAAAAGATTTACTGTGATCCCTAGGAATGTACACAAAAGGAGTAAGCAATCCCTGACCTTCTCTAGGAGATGTGTGGTTGGTGTGGAAATGAGTCAGTTGTTACAATGATTATATAGGAAAGAAGATTTTTGTTTAATAATAGTTTCATGACCTTGTGTAATCTATTTATCAGATACCTGGATGACATATTTGTTGTTTGGGATGATAAAAAAGAGAAGATGCCATTGCTTACAGAATATACTAATTCTGCAACTGATTTTTTACAATTTACCCATGAAATTAATGATGTCAGCATAGCATATTTAGACATATGGTTAAGTAAGAATTTGACTAATGAGAGGTTTTCATTTCGCATTTTTAGAAAAGCCACCTACTCAAATGCTTCCTTCACTACACAAGTGCTAACTCCACTACACAGAAAAAAGCAGTGGTAAAAGGGCATTTTGTGAGGGCTGCCCAAATGATCATAACTGAGGAAGAATTTTAGGATGAATGCCTACATCTTAAGGAAATGTTTTCTACTAGAGGGTATCCTGGCTATTTTATAGATAACCTGATGTATGAGGTCATTAATAAAAGAGAGAGTAGTCATTTTATTCCCATTTTGCATTCCCACTAAGGTGATAATATTCTTTTGACACAGGAATGCAGCCATGTTAAGAATAATGTAAGTTTAAATAGAAACAACAACAAAGGTTATAAGAATGCCTTCATTGCCACATATAATACTGACAGTAAATTTATAACACGGGTTCTTGAAAATAATTGGTCCATACTGAGGGAAGATAAACAGATTATACCTAATATTAGTGAGAAATCAGCTGTGGTTTACAAAAGAGATAAACACTTAAATATTCTGGATGATTTCTCAAAGGTGATTAATAACACTAAAAGGACATATATGGGGAAATGTGAAAGATGCTCATATTGCAAACATATATTTGATGGTGAACATTTTTCTATTAATTCATATATATTCAAAGTAGCAGGAAACTTTAATTGTGATACAACAGGTGTGATTTACGTTGTTTTCCGCCAAAGGTGTATGGAGTTCTACATAGGCAAAACGGAAAGGAATTTGAAGGAAAGGGTGTATGAACGCCTATATGACATCAAGAAAAATAAAGAAACTTGGGCACTTTCAAAACATGTGCAAGAATTCTCCACACACCAGTTTAAGTTCAGTATACTTGAAAAGGTGACCCCAGGGGTGACGTGGAAGTTGGTCCCTATTACTTGAAAAGAGGGAGCTGTACTGACAGTTCCATTTTAATGCTGGAAGTTTACCAGGTGTAAATGATCAAACCTCAATTGCCTGCTTACTAAAACTAAAGCATTATATAGTTAAAAAAAGTTTTTTTTTCACATTTATTTATATAGCCATATAACATATTTTTTTCATATTTTTTATTCATTTTTTTAAAGTTTTTGGATGGGATTACTATGTATGTGTACATATTGGTTTATAATGCTGTTACAATACACTTTTTAAAAATTGGTTTGCCATAAGGCTGTGTTTTAAACTACGAACATGTGCCATTAAGCTTTAAGAAGGGCTCAGCTGTCATGTGACTGTTTACTGTGTGTTTGAACTTTGCATATAAAGCTTTGGCTAAGAAAAGCTATTTTATCTGATGAGTTTCAAAATATTACAAAGAAAGTGCTAATCCAGTTTCTTTTTGGAATAAAGCTGTGTTTGTATTTATCCTGCTGCCTTTGTGTTGGATTACAAACAGCTTTGTTTGATCTATTCTACTGTCTTTATATTGGTTTTGATGGATCTGCTGAGCTTGTCAGCTAAGATGTTGGATTTTCCCAGAATATGTGTCAATACAAGAAATTGGTTAGAGAAGATCACCCATTGCCAGAGTCTCATTGCTTCTTGGCAAAGGGGAATAGATCTGGTTCCTCTCATTTGTTGATGTTCCAAACTACTGACATACTGTCTGTCTGGATAGCAATCATACATAGAAGGAGAGAGTTCTGAAAGGCCTGCAACACTAATAGGACCACCCTCATCTCAAAGACACTGATACACAAATTGGACTCTTCTGGGAACCACGTACCCTGAGCAGCCCATCCCAAGAAATGCCCCCCACCCCAACTGTGAGACATCTGTGGTCAACGTGGCTTTCAGGGGAGGAAAGATAAATGGGCAAACCTGACAAAGATTGTTGGACTGGATCCACCAAAGTAGGGAATCCTTGCAGACTGGCAAAATCTTTACAGGATACTTCAACAGATGCCGAATCATCCACCATTGTACTGACAGGGTCCACTGTTGAATTCTCATGGGACAGCGAGCCATGGGTAATAGGGTGATTGCTGCAGCCATCAAACCTAAGGCTTGAAAAACAGTCTTGTAGGAGGAGAGGAATGGTTTAGAATCTGTCTGATATGCAATCTTATGGAATGATTCTGCTAGGAGGTACGAATGCAAACTGTCTGACTGTGTCCAGGTAAACTCCTATAAACTCCAAGACTTGAACTGGTTGAAGTCAGGACTTGAAAAGATTTACTGTGATCCCTAGGAATGTACACAAAAGGAGTAAGCAATCCCTGACCTTCTCTAGGAGATGTGTGGTTGGTGTGGAAATGAGTCAGTTGTCTAACTAAGGAGACACTCTGAATCTGTGCAATCTGAGATGAGCTGCCACCACTGCCATACATTTGGTGAAAACCCTGGGGGCTGTGGTGAGACAAAATGGCAGGGCTCTCAACTGGTGAATGGCTCCCAGCTGAAAGTGCTGATATTGTCAAGAGTGTCTGTTGAGTTTGATGTGATACTATGCATCCTGAAGGTCTATACAGCATGTGAAGGCTGCCAGCCTAGTCAGATAGAATTTTGTAAATAATTCTATGTCATTGTAAACATTAATATGATCCACAGGCTTGTGTAACAAATGTAAGAAAACTGTGTTATGTTCTGAGCTTCAAAAATGTAACCACAGTGCACCCTACTGGAAGAAAGCTGATGACTAAAGCACTTTATGACTGTTTGATCCCAAGCTAGGAGACAGGATTTCTGGGCTAGGAAATTCTTTATGTTGTTTTAAGATAGAGATAATTATTAGGTTTTACATGTAAAGTGTCTTTTATTGCTGTGGTTTCCTGGCAGGTGCAGATTACAAAAATAAATGTTAAAATTTTAAGTTCTGTGAGCCTGGGAAACTTAAGCAGAAGTGTCAAGAATGATGTAATCTGAAATGACTCAGCAGTAATGTGTACTATCAATTTAATACTTTCTCTGAGGGACAGAGTTAGCATTTTGTATTTGTCTTCAGACCTGTTAACAACTCACCAGCACTGTGCTTTGCTCTGTAAGTAAAGTTATTTAGATTTTAGTATTTTTCTTAGCAGTAGATAGGAATAAAACCAGATTAGTCTAGCTGTTTTCTACATTTATGGAAGACTATCCTACAATATTGTTTTAAAGTATTTTTCTGTGATTTCTGAACTCTTTATTAGTACTGTGTTGAAGAGTATTGTTTTGTGTTTTTATTATTTAGTATTAAATATTTTTAAACATTTCAACTGTGGCTGTTTTGTGTAGAGATAATTTAAGCTGTTAGAGTACTTGCATGTATTTGGTGATACTATATAAGCCACTCAGATAGTCTTAGCCCTAGGTTACACTTACTATTTGGGTAACAGTAATAGCACACAGTGGAAATGGTCACCCTACGGGAAGGGCCTTATAGTAGCTGATAAGTAGTAGTTGGTGGCAGTAACGTCTTTATACATCTGGTCTCTAAGAAGAGCTATCATTTCAAAGTACATGTTAACTGTAACAGCCACCATTTGGTTTACATTGCTTCCTGTTGTCTATGCAGTGCCTTTTATATTGGCAAAACAGACCAGCTAAAATATGAGAAATGTCCTATATAAAAATGTATATATAATTCAATTGCAACTGCAACTACACATAAAACATAAATGAAATGTATGCAAAAAGGCAACACTCTGAATGCCCAAGCAGCACTTGGTAAGTGCATGGAATGATTTCTTAGTATTCACAGAAAAAAAAAAAAAAAATATATATATATATATATATATATATATATATATATATATATATATATATATGTGTATATATATATGTGTGTATATATATATATATATATATATGTGTATATATATATATATATATATATACACACACACACACACACACACACACACACACACACACACACACACACACACACACACACACACATGTGTATCTATGTGAAGGATGAACATTAAATTAAGTATGACTATACATAGAATTTCAGTTGTAGTATCCAGCCAAAATATATGGCATGTCCCTGGAGGGAGTACATAATTCATTTTCAGCTTCATCTACATATAACATATAAATGGGAGTTAAGCAAAAAGGCAATGCTTTGATTGCCCAAACAGCACTTTTTAGTGCAAGCAGTAATTTTATAATGTGTGCAGAAAATATCTCTATGGGAAATATAAGCTGGATTTAGCTACTCATAAGAGATAGATATAAATTCCACTAGAAAATAATATTATATTTGCCCAATTATCACTTATAAAGTGCAAACAGTGACTCTTAAAAAATAATAAAAGTACATGATTTTGTTGTGTGATTCACTAGCACTGCATAGAACTTTCATAGCAGCAGACAAATATAACTCTAAGGTTTGATTAACAAATCTGATGTAGATAAATCATGAACACAATCCATAACCAGTCCGATCTACTTTCATCTCCTCATGATTAATCCCCTGTTTTTGAGAACAGGTTTGAGAGGAACCATATAATTCAGACCAGGAGCATGATCAGCCCTCAGGTTGGTAATCCAATGTATTTCACATAATTCAGTCTTGTTATGTACATCTCCACCTCTGTTTCCTAAAGTCACACATTGTATGACCCTTGAATAGAAACCTGTGTGAAGAGTGTTCAGAGATATGGTTGACAAGTGCATTCTTCAGGTCTTTGTTCTTAACATCCCTCAGATGTTATAAGACTCTGCCTTTCAGTCACTGGTCTGTTTTACCAATATAAAAGGCACTGCATAGACAACAGGAAGCAAGGTAGACCAAATGCGGCTGTTACAGTTAGCATGTACTTTGAAATGATAGCTCTTCTTAGAGACCGGATATATAAAGACGTTGCTGCTATCAATACTTAGACAGGCTTTACAACGATGCACTTAAAAGTACCTTCCCTTTCAAATCCAATCTGATGGCCAAGGCCATCCTTTCCACATAATAATCTCTTGCTTTTTAATTTGCTGTCTCCAGTCAACACTGGCCAGAACCTTTTAATAACCTCACATACTTTTCTACAGTCTATACTATAAGTGAGTGTACATTTGAGTTTACTATTGATCCTTTCCTTCTCTTGCTCATTAACCCTTGCCATATTTTGATTAGAATAGAATTTCACTTGTAGTATTTTAGCTGGACACTATACTACAAGTGAAAAAAAGCCAAAATAGATCTGGCTTAGATATGTAAATTAGTCTCAGATGATTTGTTGCCTATTGTTTGTGTCACAGAAAGTGCTGCCCCTACGGGGCAAATAGGGATTTTATTTCATTGGATCAATCAGAAGGTGTAGCCAGCATAGGTTTGGCTTAGATATGGAAATGAGCTTTAGATGTCTTGTTGTTGCCTATTGGTTTAACCTCAGAAAATGCTGCCCTGATAGGGTAAACAATGACTTCATCCCATTGGGTCACTCAGAAGATATGCCAATGTAGGTCTGGCTTAGATATGTAAATGGGTTTTGAAGGCTTGTTGCCTATTGGTTGAGCTACAGAAAGTGTTGCCCTGATAGAGTAACTAATGATTTTGTTCAATTGGGTCAATCAGAAGTTGTGCCCGGTAATTATATGATTTGATTATTTGATGTTCTTTTAAATAAGAAGAGAGGGCTACAGGAAGTCACGATCTGAAGATGGCTATATGCCAAAAGTGCTTATCAGGTTTTGCTAGCTCTTTCTCCATTTATTGGTTTTTATCTACACATTTTTTTATTTTTCATTAAATTTTGGTTTTAACAGTTTCTCAGCTGTGAAGGTACACTTGAGCTTGTTTTTTATTATATGATTGCAACTTTGGTCACAACTGTATCAGAGAATAGCAACCAGGAGGATGATCAGACTGGCCGTGGTGATGTACAACATTCAGGGAATGGACAGCTCAACTTTTCTACAGAGGACTTAAAAATCCATCTGGAGTTAAAGAGACTTGAGTTTGAAGCCAAGCAGTTGGAAATAGAAACAGCAGAGAAACTGCAACATCTACAGGCTAAGGAGAATGAGAAACTGCTATGCCTGGAAGTTGAGGAGAAGAAGAGGCAGAGGCAGCATGAAAAGGAGATGCTGACTCTTCCCATGGAGAAGGGAGTAACCAGACCCCAGAAGCAACAAAGGACAGTAAATTTCTTCCACAATTTACAGCGGGGGATAATTTTGATAGTTTCATTCACATGTTTGAGAGGGTATTTAAATAGTATGATGTTGACCAAAGACTCTGGGTATGGTTCCTGACCCCCTTACTCCATGGTAAAGCTGTAAATGTACTTTATAAACTGTCTGACAATGATTTCTTAAATTATAATGCTGTAAAGAATTGTTTGCTAGAATTTTTTAAGTTAACACCTGAAGCTTATAGGAAAAGGTTTCATGAGCATACACGCAAGGCAGATGAAAGTGTGTGAATATGCTGCGGAACTAAGCACTTATTTTCATAGGTGGGTGAGTACATGTCAGGTCACCACTTTTGAAGGGCTGGCAGACCTTTGGGTGAGGGAACAAGCCCTTAGCACTTTGCCTGAGGACATGAGGGTCTGGTTAGCTAATAGACAATTCTCTACTTCAGATGAGATGGGAAAGCAGGGAAACCGATACCTAGCAAGCAGGGCATCACTGTAGAGGAAAGGGACCCTCAATGCTTTTTATGGATCTAAGGAAACCATGGTGGGTAGCCCAGACAGCCCCAACACATTCTGACAGTAGCAGGGGAAGCCACTAGTCCAGGTACACATCCAGGACCTAGGGTTAAATGTTTTGAATGCAACCAGTGGGATCATGTAGCATATAAATATCCACAGCGGCAAGTTTAGTAACAAAAAGATGGGAGAACCAGTAAATGGGAAAGACAAAATGCCAATAGTAGGTTGTCCTGAGACAAAAGGGGTACCAAACTACCAGATGTCCTGATAGGGAAGGATTTTGATAATGCAGAATCATGTGCTCATGCAGTTACACACAGTCAGGCTTGTAGACAAGCATGTGGGACTGGTAGCCTGAGGAAGACCCAGTCAGACCGCATACTTGCAGCCAAGACTGGTGAGGTGGTTACTTTAGGGAGGGAGCTACCCTGTAGCAGTGAAGCTGAAGGAGAGCCACAGCTGTTTGTGGGTACTAATGGTCCCTTGGACAGAGTGACTGTAATGGCATAGATGAGTAGAAGTACCCAGGCTGACAGTGAGACTCCGCTGTCAGAGGATGCCAGACTTCCTGTGGAAGGGGAACTGGGAAGTGTTACAAAAAGAGTTGAGACAGGCTCAGCTCTCAGACCCTACATTACGAGGCCTGAGAGAGGTAGCTAGTGAGGCATCTGATTTTCAAGGGAAGAGGAATTCTGTATACCGAGACAAAGGATTACTGTATAGAGAGTGGACCCCTGAGGGAGGGCTAGGCAGTGAGAGAATGCAGCAGTTGGTAGTGCCTAGAGCCTACCATCTAGCACTTCTAGCCATAGCTCATGATATTCCCTTTGCAGGTCATATAGACATAAAATATACAAAGAAACATATTCTGCAGATCTTTTATTGGCCTGGGATTTTCAGAGATGTAACAGAGTACTGCAGGGCCTGTGAGCAGTGCTAAAAGGTAGGCAAGGCAGGAACCAAGGTGAAAGCTCCCTTGATGCCTTTGCCTGTGATTGTGGAGCCATTTCAGAGGGTAGCTGTGGACATTGTGGGGCCTCTGAGTACCCCAAGTTCCATAGGGAAAAAGTACATCCTTGTGGTAGTAGATTATGCTGCAAGATACTCTGAGGCAGTGGCTCTGTCCTCCATTGAGGTGGAAAAGGTGGCAAATGCTCTGTTAGAGATTTTCAGCAGGGTAGGTTTCCCAAAAGAAATACTGACTGACAGAGGTGCCAGTTTCATGTCAGACCTGTTAGCTTGTCTGTGGAAGCATTGTGGGGTGAACCTAATGATCACCCCCTACCATCCCCACACTAATGGCCTTGTTGAGAGGTTATACTCTACACTCAAGTCCATGCTATGGGCATCTACAGATCAGTTTAAGAGGGAGTAGGACAAATATTTGCCCTATTTCTTGTTTGCTTATAGAGGGGTTCCCCAGGAATCCACAGTTTTTTTACCCTTTGAATTGTTGTATGGGCATAAGGTGAGGGGGCCTCTAGACTTAATTTGTGATGAGTGGGAGGGTGAGTGTGAATCTCACCAGGAGTCTGTTGTCACATATGTCCTAAACCTCAGGACAAGGATCAGGGAACTCATGGGCTTGGCCCAGGAGAACCTGGCAGAAGCCCAACAGCAGAAAGAGGTCT
Organism: Protopterus annectens; assembly: GCF_019279795.1. Classification (NCBI taxonomy): domain Eukaryota; kingdom Metazoa; phylum Chordata; order Ceratodontiformes; family Protopteridae; genus Protopterus; species Protopterus annectens. The sequence continues at coordinate 819,468,136 of NC_056727.1, forward strand.
GGTATGACAGGAATGCTCGGGCTAAAGAGTATGCTGTATGATATGTTCTGAGCCTCAAAAATGTAACCAAAGTGCACCCTGCTGGAAGAAAGCTGATGAGTAAAGCACTTTATGACTGTTTGATCTCAAGCTAGGAGACAGGATGTCTGGGCTAGGAAATTCTTTCTATTGTTCTAAGACAGATATAATTACTAGGTTTTACATGTAAAGTGTATGTTATTGCTGTGGCGTCCTGGCAGGTGCAGATTACAAAAAGAAATGTTAAGTTTTGTGAGCCTGGGAAACTTAAGTAGAAGTGTCAAGAATGATGTAATCTGAAATGACTCAGTAGTAATGTGTATTATCAATTTAAAACTTTCTCAGAGAGAAAGATTTAACATTTTGTATTTATCTTCAGAGCTGTTAACAACTCACCAGCACTGTGCTTTGCTTTATAAGTAAAGTTATTTAGATCTTAGTATTTCTCTTAGAGATAGATAGGAATAAAGCCAGAGTATTCTAGATGCTTTCTATATTTATGCGAGACTATCCTACAATACTGTTTTAAAGTATTCTCCTGTGATTTCTGAACTCTTTATCAGCACTGTGTTGAATTGATGAGTATTGCCTTGTGTTTTTATTTATTATTAAATATTTTAAAACCTTTTAATTGTGGCTATTTTGTGTAGAGGTAATTTAAGCTATCAGAGTACTTGTATGTATTTGGTGATACTGTATAAGCCACTCCAATAGCCTTAGTCTTGGGTTACACTTACTATTTGGATAACAGTAATAGCACACAGTGGAACTGGTCACCCTTTGGAAAGGGCCTTATAGTAGCTGATAAGTAGTGGTTTGTTGTAGTGATTTCTACCTTTTAATCTGGGCAGGAGGGGGTATAGCTGGAGAGCCTGTGCCAGCCTTCACAAGGAGTGTATGTGTTCTTGTATATAATTCATATCACAAAGTGTGTGTGTGTGTGTGTGTGTGTGTGTGTGTGTGTGTGTGTGTGTGTGTGTGTGTGTGTATGTGTGTGTGTGTGTCAGCTACTTGGGCAGGGACACGAACCACTGGTTGGACAGGGAGGGTGCTGGAGGTTTTGGCTTGACCACTCAGCTGATATCTGTACCCAATGGCTGTGCCAGTTGGGAGTCTTATTGGGGATCTGGAAAGAAAGGGAGAAACCAGCCCCAGACTGACTGTGATCTCTGTGTGCTCTTAAGGGAAATTGTAGTTTATTGTGTGTGTATACTTGTTATCCTTCCCAGTGTGTATGCCCCTCACTGGTGCTAGTGGTGAGGACTGAAGTTCCTTGATTACTAGGCCAGGGCACAGGCATCACACAGCACATCCAGTCATCCTTCTGTAAAAGAGGCAGAATGGTCTGAATCATGGCCATCAGGAACTTGGAGGTCTTCACAAATTGATTTAGATGACTGAGATATATTAAAGGTCTCAGGTCCCCTGATTTCCTTGGCACTAAAAAGAACCTTGAGTAAATTCCACATCCTGCCTGGTGTAGTGGGATCTTTTGGATGACTCTCTTTTCTAGCAGCTTTATATTTCTAAGGCTGCTAACACCCTCTGACTGGGTCGAACAGCAGGGAGGTGTCTCTTTTGTGAGGGATTTTGTGAAAACGGAATGAAGTATCATCTGGATATGATCTTTTGTACCAAATAATCACTTATGATGGTTGTCCAGGCATTTCACTGCAAGGAAAAGTGCCCTCCAGAGAAGAACAGTTGGGCAACCTTGCAGGAGCAGTGAAAGGGCCTTTCCGAGAAAGAGTGTCAAGACCCTTGGTTCTGTGGACTCCTCTGTTGCAAAGATGATGTTTTCCATTATTATTTCCCCCTCTGCTTCTGGCAGAAAAATCCCCATGTGAGTCCTGAAAAGGTCTTTGAGATTTTTGGAACCATATATTTTTACCATCATGCTGATTCCAAGAGAAAGATCTTTGTGGGGGAGAGAAATGAATTCCAACAGCAGACAAGGTCTTTCCATCTTGGTCACTGTGGGAAAGTGTCTGTTGAACACTGTGCCCAAATAGGGAAGATCCACCAAAAGGATAATTGATGAAAGAGGATTACAAGGGCTCTAAAAAATCACACAATCTTATCCAGGCAAGTCTCCCGATGACTCTGCATGAACCAGCAGCCCATGAGGAACCTTCAGCAGCATGAGATACTAATCTTATGGATGTGTTAGATATGTTAGATATAGGTTGGATATAGGTTGGAGGATGGCCAGTTGGAAGGAGTAAGTTTTCTCATCCTCTGCTGACATGGAGCCTGGGGTAGACTTAGAAAGCTCCCTGATCAAGTTCCTCTGTAGTCTAGCAAAATGTGCTAGGTAGTTAAGCATCTGCAAGGTGAGGGTCACCAAAGCATAAATGGGCTTCCCAAATCTGTCCAACACCCCAGGCTCTATTAGGAGGGTGGACAGAGAAACTCCGTTTGGCTAGTTCCTTTTTGGTGTCTGCCTCTACCACCACAGCATTTGCAGGGATTCTCTTACTCCAAAACTGCATGTCTTTTTGGGCTCCTAGAATCTTGTCTGGTTGGCTGAGGATAGGCTCCATGGTGTCTGGTTCCTTCCATGCCAGGTGGGAAACAAGGTCTACAAGGTCATCTACCAGGGGGGTAAACCAAGACACAGACAGGCCAGATTTGAATGCTTCCAGGAACACCAATTCCACATGGGAAGGACTTTGGGAGGCCCAACCACCTTTTTGGTACAGGCTGTCTAAAATGTCTCTGAATGAGTCATCCTCAGGAGGGGACCTTGGGAACCCTTACTCCTCCCAAAATCAGTATGTCTTCAGTCAAAGATTCCTGAGGGGAATCTAAGTGCTTCCAATTTCACGTTCTATGCCGGTGGACCTCTTTATAGGGATGTTCTGGAGAGATATTGGAAGAGACAGGGAGTTCCTGAACAGGAACTGTCTGGAAGCTCTTATGGGCTGGCTGCCCCTGTGAAGAAGAGTGATGAGACTTAGAGCTCAATCCATAGGGGCAACAGGTACAGGATCCAGAATGTGAGAGTAGAATATTCCTTGGGATGGGAAAAAACCCTCTCCACTACCTCAAAGGCAGAGTGTCCAGGAGAAATAGAAACCAACCTCACTGGTACCGAAGCTCTTGCCTCAGCCAGTTCCCACCCCTCCCAGATTTCCCCTCCAAGGAGGTACTAGAATCCAAGCTGTCCAGCATTGAGGCTCCAAGAGGAAGCAATGGCTCCAAAAACCTCAGAGTTAAAGTCAACTCCCGAGATCCAATGCCAGTGCTTCAGCTCTGAGAGTCATGCTGCTCAGTTGGGATTAGCTCTGAATGGGTCAGGGAAAACACTGGATCCAAAGAAGAAGGTTGTATCCTCGGATCCAACACTTCATCTCTTAGCACTCTTTTTTCATTGACTCCAAAACTATGGGTCAGATTGGAGAAGGAGTTATTATGGGGTATGAAGGTGACTGAAGGCTCAGGGATCATACGGGAGATGGAGCCGTCAACACTCCAATCTGGATTTGTGCTCTAAGGAATTTCCTTATCATCCTGTCTACATCTGCCTTGCAAAGACTTTTGGAGGACCTGAGTTTGGAAGTTGTGGTAGGAGGGCTGGATGACTTCCTAGTAGTCTCATGTAAAAATGGAGACCTAAGTGTAGGAGACATAGGCTCCAAAGAAAACCTAGGACTCTGGATCTGAGGAGACATAACTATCCAGATTCAACACTTTTTTCACTTTGGAGGGCATCATCAAATTCAGAGCAGGAACAGGAGACTGTATAGGAGAGCACTTCCTGTGATCTGATGACCTTTGCTTTTTTGAGGGGGTTTGAGCCACATAAGTAGAAGCACTAGCGGAAGAAGAAGCTGGCAAAAGACCCTTCAGAACCAACTTATTCTGCCTGTCCCTAACTGCCCTTGAATTAAACCCTGCACAGATCTCACAAGGCACCTGTAAATAAGCAATATATGCACTCACTGTGGGCATCAGAATTGAGTATCATATACCCATAGAAAGTGCACTTTTTAAACCCGGTATGCTTGTCAGCCATACTAACACTTAAACACAAGCCAACAACAGTAATTAAACAGAAAAGAGAAACTCTAAAATTACTGTATACAAAGAGAGTTTTTTTTGGAAAGGAAGATGGAAGAAAGAAAAAATAAAAATTATCTACCAACAATGATTAAAAGAATAACTCAAAAGGTACAGAAAGGTCTAGTACCAACAATGGTGCAAAAAAACTACCTAAACAGTATCCCAAAAGTAAGAAAGTGTAAAGGGAGGAAGGAAAGCAAAATAGATATAAATAGGAAAAAGAAGAAATAGAATATAAATTCTATTTTTTATTCACAATACCCACCAAGGCAGCCTAGAGCTCAAGAAAACACTATCCTGACCGATTTGTTAGAGTGGCAAATGAGATCTATGGTAATCTGGCAAGTAAGGGGCATTATGGGTAAAGGCGTTTGAGAGTCAGATCCAAGAACCTAAGAGATTTTTTGAGTCAGATCTGAGACCCATACTTTAAGGAATGAAAGAAAATGATCTGACTTTTCACTCTTGGTCTGTACACCTGAGTACCCTGCTTAATACCTTTAAGTTAATTTTATACTGTGTGAGAAGGAACGTTTTACAGAGTCCTGAGATTTTTGTTTTCTTACATTGTTGATTTATATTGGAGTGCTATACTTGCTTATTTTTTGAATTTGTTACTGTTCTTATAGCAGATGGCAATGGCCTCTTCTATACATCTTTTTATAAGGGTGTACAACTCTGTGGAGTAAGTTAAGGCAAGGATAGCATCACAAATGGGTTTGTTCATTGGCAGAATATGCCAGCAGTGCTTGTCCAGGATGTCTGTAAGTAGTAATAAGTTGTCTTTAGAATAATCTCCCATGGGAGGAAGCTTGTACTGAGGATCACAGTAACATCTAGAAATTCTAGATGGTCAGATTTTAATAGGGAGGTACAGGCTTGTAGGATGGAATGGAGACATGGACAGATTGCACTAGGGAGTTGATTTTCACCATGAAAGAACATCTATATATGTTTATGCTTGTTTTTTCCAGATGAAAGAGAGGTACCTAATGTCTTCCATAAAAACATTGGTGGATAGCTTACTGAGTTTATTTACACAATCATTATGCACAGTATGAGAAACAGAAGGTGACCAATACTTAGCAATGATATAGTGGGTAGTTTTGTTAAGCTATACTAACATCTCTAATGGTTAGAAGCACAATTTCATTTTTCTGAAACCAGGTCTCAGTATTTATGCAAATATGGATGTTTTCAAGGGACAGAGAAGCCTGATGCTCTGAATTTTTTGTTGTTCAAACTTCTAGCAAACCCTGTATTTTTTCAGATTGTAATTTACTGTATGGAAGTGGTCATAAAATGAACATTGCCTACAAAAGACATTTAGTGGGGAGTTAAATGTTCTAGATAGTATGTAAAAGCCACAATTTGGGAGACACAGGTGAAGATTGTGTCGCCCATTTGATCCCAGGCAGATACATAGACACACACACACACACACACACACACACACACACACACACACACACACACACACACACACTAGGTGCCGTCCAAGAATGACACTAATTAACAGGACAATTGCCATAGTCAATTATTTTATGTTTAAATGTAAGATCATTCTTGGAGAAGGAAAACATACTAGTCAACACTGGCTGGTGGTGAGATCACTTGGACCTCACTGGATCTCCCATAGGGAAGACCACCTAAGGTCATTTATTTTCAAAACAAGGTTGTACTGTTTTGGGATGGTAAAGAATCCTGAGAAGTGTTTGCAGCATCCTTGATCATAGCACCAGACTGACAACTGCCAGTTAGAGGGTACTGTTGTTAGTCTGCTGAAATTTACATCCATTGTGACACTTAGTGATACAAAAGCACTTATTGCTTGCTATATTTTATTTCACTTTGTACGGATTAATGACAATTTGCAATTTATTAAATTTGTTTAATTTTTACTTTGCTGTCCAGTGCATTAAACTTGCTGCAGTTCAATGTAAGGACCTTTCTACCACTTTATACAGTACATGCTATATGGACATGCAGTTTAATTTCTCAGGGAATGGAAGCAGTCATGCTTAGGAAAACTGGAACTTATAACAACTATTTAACCTAATTACCTGGAATTGTGCAAAACAGCAGAAATAAACTCCCATTCAGGTCTGATTACAAGTTTTCAATACATCAGTATACAAAATCTGCTGAATCCCTCCTCCTCATATATTTAAAGTTATCTGATTGTTAGCGTTTTACTCACCAACATTAATTGCAGAGTGCATGTAAACAGAAGGGACTACAATAACAAAGTTATCATATCTTAAGCTCTTTTGTGCATATCTGACTCTGTGCTACATTTTGTCCCTGTTTGCTAAAATTCAACTGTGTAATATTCAGTTAACCAACAGCTGAAGTTTGGGTTATAGTGTAGGCAGTTTTGTTATTGTGTACTTTGCTCTTCTTGTTTTATTTGTTGCTTTCCCCTATTCATCTTGAGCTACACAAGATATTTTCATTCTAAGCCAAGAGTTAGCCTAGGACCAGTGGTACAGATCCCTCACTCATTCCAGGCCATTATTCAATTATTTGCACATTATTATATGTAGCAGTTGCAGTTGATCTTCACCTAACAGGTGTGTATTGTGAATACCTATAAGGCTGTAGTACTTATATAGCTTTCCCTTCCTCTACATCAACATCCGGTGTCAGGGATGGAAAAGTGCTGGGCTCATCAGCTACTTTTTGGAGCTTTCATAACCTTCAAAGTTCAGAGAAAGCTGTAATTCAATGGCAGTAGTGACATATCCTTAGATGTACACAAGCATACAAAAGATAAGTATTGATAATTCATAAAAAGCCTAAATTAGTAACTTATGGAAGAAACTAAGGTTAATGAATGTAGGATATGAGAATTTAACACAAAGAAGGAGATAATAGGTACCCCCAGGGTATTTCTATGACCCCTGTCACCTTTGGGGTTCTTTCAAAAGGTTTGAAAATGAGCAACAGTAAAACTTACATACTCTTAGATGCAGAGACTTCAGCACAGTTCCATAATTTGCATTAGACAGTGTACCAATGAGAATTGTTCAACTCAATTTCATTGTGGTTTTGGAAATAAAATATAGATGGTTTGAAGTTTATTTATTTATTTATTTGCCATTTGTTAACCTGGAAAGTCCAACTGAGCCAGAAAAAGAGCCCCTTTGAAAAGCTCCACATTACAACACTTTTCTTGTCAAAGAACAATTTAAAGGCAAATATATAATATACAAAATTATACTAATCAAAAGGTACATTTGCAAAGAAGAAAATAAAAACATTATGAGAAAAGGCAATATAATACACTTTTAAGGTAAAGTTACAAATATGGAAATGTGAAGGGGACAAAAGGAGCAAGTGACTGAAATACAACATTTTAAGTTAATAATTAGATATGATAGGTTACAGGTATGTTAGAGAGCCAAAAGATTTACAGTAAACAGAAAGACCGAAATGAGCTGATAGAGGGAGAGGATTTAGAGGTAAAGGATGCGACAGGATATATAGGTGAGGTTGGTGGGTAGCTGCAGCTCGGTGAAGAATGAGGAAGAGGCAGTGATAAAAATGTATATGAAGCAAAAGAACAACAGAGGAGGTAAGGAGATAGGCTGGTAAGAAGACAGTGAGAAGTTGAGGAGCAAATGCAATGAGAGAGGGGGGAGAGGGAAATGTAAGTGAAGAAAGTAGAGAAAGGGAGTAGAAAGAAATAGAATACACAGATAATTGGTTACAGCCCAGGATCAGATTGAAGAGATTCAGAAGAAGGTTAAGTATTATTTTGATGAGGATTCAAAGGCAAAAGAAAGGTGCATATATCAGTTCTAATGTAGAGCAGTGGGGAAAAGGAGAGGAAGTGTGGCTGAAAAGACCAAAAAAAGAAGGCAGAGAGAAGGGAGAAGAAAGACACAGTTTATCTATATTTGGAGGTTATGGTCCCAACTCTGTGTGAATACATGTTCATGTCATCTACAGTAGGAAAAGCAATCATATTAGCTCTCTTGTTGCTGTGTTCACTGTTTAAAATACCACTCTATAATCTAATATTCTTCTGAGAACAGTGTCAGGTCATAGAGTTGGAAAATCAACAAACCAATATAGAGCATGTAAGGTTGACCACCTTCTACATAAGAAGCCAGAACATTGAGAAGACATATACAAATTTTAGTAGAATTCTGGAAAAAATACCCAATTATGGGTAACCACAGACCACCACCGGGCAGAGAAATTCTGTTATTAGTTATAACAAAGCAATGGTTCTTATCTATATTACTGATTTTTATAGCATTAAATCTGTGGTTAGCCATAACTGGAACTTATTCACAACCAATGAAGACTATCTTCAATTACTGGGTAACAAACCAAACTTTCTATATAGAAAGGATGTTAGTTTTAAAAATATGTTGGAACATGCAAAAAATTCACACAGTAACAGTGGCATGAAAAATGTGGGCATTGCTAACAATGCCAATATATTTTGGAAGGTAACCATTTCTTTATACAAAGGTTTGGGGCAGTTCCAATTTTAGTTTTTCTAGCACAAGGGGTGATTTATGTTGCACAATGTTGACAATGTCCTAGTTTCTACATCAGTAAAACCAATAGCACATTGAGAAAAATGGATCTACCAATATATGTATGATGTCAGCAAAAATGTTCTGTATAAGCATTTAAAAAATATGACATCTCTCAACTTTAAGTTTTATGTTATTGATAATATTCACATTGATTTGAGGGGTGGACCCATGGGTGATTTATTGTAATTAAACGAGCTTAGAAGGAAGCTTAAAACCAACTCTGTCAACTCTCGGTTTCTATTAGTAGTTTGCTCTGCCTTACAGCATCATTTATATATAAATTTTTCATTTTTATATGTGCTAACATATCCCTGCTGTTTAACAATATTCATGTATATTACAATTACTTGATATTTTCTTCCTTTTTATGAATTGTATCCTTGTTGTGACAGTATTTATTTTATAGTATCATATTTACTTTACAATATTGTATTCTATTCCTATACTATTTTTGTTGTTTGTTAGAATACCTTTGTTCAAGTCTTAAGGGTAGTGTATCCCCTGGATTTAGCAAGCTCTGCACGGAGTATAGGAATAGTGCAAGAGCTGCTGCATGCAATATGGCCGACGACCGATCCAGGATCAAGTCCCCGAGGGCCGAGACGGGAACGAGCGCCTCTACACTATTCCCGCATGGACACTACTGCCATATGCTAATTACCTCATTTTCTGGTGAAAACCATGCAAATGAGGTGAATCAGCAATCCAGGAAGCAAGCAGGCGTCAATGCAGGAATAGTGTAACCTGCAGAAATGTATTTGGTTACTGACGGAAGCATGACAGCTGGAATGAAAGCATGTAGTCTATGTAGTTGGCATGCCAATGGCCAAATATATGGCCACTGGCATGAAAAATAGCTGAGATTCTATAAAAAGTTTTATTTTTTTTGGCTGATCCAGGCCATTTAAGTGTAGGGCAGTGGTGTGCAAACAGGATCGTCATGAAAAATAAAAAGGGGAAGGGGGGTAAGCTTTTATGTCCAAATCAGCATTTTGCCATAATAGTCAATGGCATGCATAAGATGATAATAGCAGGGAACAGTGGTTGCTAAGGGGGAAGGCTCAGTGTGAGTGTGGTAACTATGAATTAGCATTCTGGTTTATGTATATGGGGATAGTGATACTGAATCACAGATTTCCTTTCAGTGTTAGCTTGCACCCAGCCATGTAGGTGCAGCAACACCACTGTATAAGTATAAGAGGTGGATGACCTCATAAGGGAATGTGCCATGCATGCTATAAGTTTATTGGAGCTCAGTGGCCCGTGTTTGCCCTTAGCTAAGCACAGCAAAGGAAGCGGGTGTGTCTCACATTGTTGAGTACTCTTTTCCTTGCTTAAACAGGTGTACGCACTGCACACCAGGTTTTAAACAAAACAAAACAAAAAAAAAACAGGAAATAGCAGCACTGTTCACATCTGAGCACTGGGTATGCGTGGTGCACTTTGGGGCTTAAACGGGAAGGCAATGGGAAGGGAAAACAGCAGTAGGAAGGCAATCAAGGAGAACTAGCATAGCTGGCAGGTGAAATGTATCAGAATCAGCCAATTACACAGGCAGCAGCCCAGCACACAACTATAAACCATGCAACCACCTTTCAGTCTGTTTTTCCCACAAACTCTACACCACCAGTGCACACAGATGGGGAAAAGGGTAACTTTTACCTGACAAAACTAAGAAAATGTTAGGAGCTGCTGTTGCTATCATACATCAATATGTGCAAGAGGCTGAGGGTGGTGAGGATGTGAATGTTGATGACCATCCCACAGTGAGGAGGAGGAGAAGAGTGTACAGACCCACAGCAAACTACCAGGGGCTACATGAGCTGGAGACAGTGGAGTGCTATAGGGTGGACAGGGACATTCTACAGCAAATTGTTGAGCTGTGCCCACCCCACCTCACACACAGAACCAACAGAGGGGAACCCATCCCAGTGGATACCAAGGTATGTGTAGGCTTAAGAATACTAGCCACATTTACCTTCCAAGGGAAACTGGGGATAACATGGGAATCTCACAGGCGTCAGCATCCAGGATACTCCACCGGTTCCTGGATGCCATGTTAGTACATGCCAGTGAGCACATATATTTCCTCAACACCCATGAGGTGTTGACCAGCAATATGTGTCTCTTCCACCAAATACCAGAATACCCTGAGGTAGTGGGTGCTATAGACTGCAAGCACATACACATCAAAGCACCCCCTGGTGAGCGGGGTAGGGTATACATAAACTGCAAGGGCTTCTCCTCCATCAACTGCCAGGTCATGTGCAATGCTCAGGACATTATCATGAATGTGTGTGCTGGCAGCCCTGGAAGCTATCACAACTCCTAGATATGGCATATGACAGCTGTACCAATCATTTGCCAGTGGGAACATCCCATATGGCCACCTATTGGGGGATGCTGGCTACACACTGGAGCCGTGGCTGATGACACCCCTTAGAAATGAACACACACCTGAACAAGAACTCCATAATGAGGCACACGCACAAATCAGACTCATTATAGAGCATGTGTTTGGGATTCTAAAGTCACAGTTCCACTGCCTTGACATATATGTTGGAGCTTTGCAGTACTCTCCAGCTACATGTGCACAGATTTTCATAGCATGTGCCATGCTACACAATATGATCCTGCGGAAACAGCTGCAGCAGGAACAGCATGAGAAAAGGCCACACAGCCTCCCACCATTGCCAAGGCCATCACAGGCACAGAGTGACTTGGAGGAGGAACTACCTGAGTCTGCCTCTATAGGCAGAAGGAGGTGTACCCAGTATGTCCAGGCCTTGGCAAAGAGGCAAGACATAGCAAATACACTGACATGGTAGGGACCCAGAGAATGACACCTCTCTCTGGCTCGCACATACAGTAAAAGGGATGCCAGACATGACACTAACTGTGCTTTACCATGTATAGGGAGTGTACTATGTGCATCCAACATAGTCTGCCCTCCAGCTCCGTCCTCAATACTGGCCCAGCCACAAGGTAAGTCACTCTTCCTATCAATTACTGAATGGAGTGGTATATTCTGATAGTTGTATCTATGGTATGGATGCAAGCATGCAAGGGAATTGGGTGGCCGAATGGGATTGCAGCAGATAGTGGACACCTATATGGGCAGCATGAAATCCATAACAAATACTGTTGTCAACATGCTAGGTAGTACTAGACAAGGTGACAAATCCCACCGCAGTACATGTGGTGGCCCAAATAACTGTGAGTGTCCATAGGACACACACATGCATGTCAATGAGGGTCACATACCCACCACCAGCTTCAACCAGCAGAACAGGTGTAGATGACCATAAAGAAAGGCTGGACTAAGGCCTCCAAATGATGGCAATGGTGAACAGCCCCCCCTCCAGACCTACACAGGGAGACTACAACAGGTCTGGTAGTTGTATGTTAGTTCTGAAGGGGAAGAAGTCTGAAACTGAAATGTAGGACAATAAAACCTAAGATCCGTACTCTACTGATATGCTTCCAGTCTGTATGATAGGTCAGAATACAATATGAAATGGAAGCCAACAGAGTACCTGAAATACCAGTACAGTCATAGAAAATGTTTAAAGTTGTCAGGTGCCCCCCCCACAATCCTATGTAGAAATGCAGTAACATGTAAGTGTGAGGAATAATATTAGTGGAGCACAGATTGCCCGAGCTGGCCCAATCTACAGGACAGATTGTTGCATGTGTACAATATGTAGGGGGTCTGTGTGTTAAGTTGCTGTGTGTTCAATATTGTCTGGAAGTGGTCAGCATGTAGGCATGGAGGGTTGTGTCTCAGTGGCTTACAGGCAATACTGTGGTTGACTGGGCCATGTTCTGGCAATTACAATGCCAACCACAATGCTTCACAGTGCTACCCATGTCATGTCAGCAGTCATCCATACTCACTGTTCAGATGTCAATATCTGTCACCGTCTGAAAGATGGTCATGCCATGAACATGCGCCCATACATACACACAGTACACAGGTGGAAGTACCCTAGACAGAGTGCATATAATGTAACTGTCAACTGCACACAACTTTGGAATTGTACATACAGGTTAGCAGCACATTAGTTGTCCATGTAGGATGGAATAATTGTGTAGTTTGGACAATCACTGGCAGACAACAAAAGGCACAGTTGTAAATTAATGAGAGACTGCCTATGTCCACGCACAAGGCAGCATAAGGTGAATGCCCCAGGTATATCTGTGAGTCAGCTGCAAGTAGCTTCCATATCACACATGCACTCATCTCACCCCATCATCAGCCACAGGTTTATCACAGGTCATATCCTTGCTGTTGGGAATGAGTATAGTATGACTCCATTTCTGTATGGGAATACCCACAGAATGCAGCATGCTGAACAGGTGCTCTATGCAGTTGTGTCCCTAGCTGTAAGCAGCACCCTGCCTGTATAGACCAATGGATCAACATGGACAGGAAGTATTGCCAGTAACACCTCGCACACTTACCCTGTCACCCCAAGGGAATCCACTGGCTTGCAGCCTGGGAATGTATGAGTGATAAAATGCACTGGCCTGCTACAGATGGCCCGCATCACTACCAACTGGCCTACAGTCCTTTGTCAAAGGCCTGTGCCTCACCCGTAGTGTTAATGTATGGTATCTCATGGGGTCCTAACTAACAACCTAACACAGTCAACTGAACACAAATACAATGCCATGCTGACAAATCCCAGTAGCATGCCTCCCATGTCCTGCTGCAAGAACTGTGGATCAATCCATAAATACCACTGGGATGAAGGTTCAACTTTAAGGATACTTCACAGATATTGCTCGCATAATGTTAGGAAGAGAATAGAATAACGGGGGGGGGTGCAGAAGCATGGATGTTATGGAGTCTGTGAAGTCTGAAACTCTGATGTGTGCCCATACTACTCCTGCCTGCAAACCCATTAGTGGGTGGCTACAAACCTGCTCATAAGCCACAATGTGAAGGGGAACTGACCAGATATATCAGCCCTGCCTCTGGATAACCTGGGTGAATCTGTACAGCTGAGAGGTATGGCCACAGAAGGATATGGCCATTCTGTTAAGTCGATATATGTACAAGAAGGGGATCCTCAGCACCCGCACTACCAAGATGCTGGACCATTTACACAGACCCATCAGCAAGTGTCTGTGGCTACCCCTCCAAAATGGCAGGAGTGTGCAAGAATGTGTAGGCTGTGGCCCACAATACTGGACTCAGCTTCATTCATCTTGTATTTTCCTGGTAAATAACTGTGAGCAAATAATTATATTTGTCAGTAGTTGATGATTTAATACATCACAGTGTAAAACAGTACATAAGTCTGAATATCTCTAACACTAACCTTATAATGCAAGCAGCACAGACAGCAATAGTTACAGTATCCCCCTATCTTTCGCCCATTGTGACTCCATATTGTCAACCTATCTACAGATATCCTGCAGAAACAGGTTGCTAGCTGTAGGTGTAGAACACCAAACCCTAGATTGGAGTACAACGCTACCTGGAATGCATTCACACACTCAATACAGAAGGTCTTACTGGGCATGCTCCTACAATTAGAGAAATGAAGCCCATGTCTGACAACACAGTGGACTATACATATCTGTCATTTACAGATGTCTGTGCACACACCAAATTGTACACCATTTGTGCACCATTTATACTTCAGACACACATTGGATAGGAATACTCACACATCTCTAAGGCCAACAGACTATAATATGTCAAACATACACACACAGAGATGTGGGGAAGAGAGAGACAGACAGTGACAGAGAGAATTCCATTATAAGGCCTGTCCCATCCACTACACATCCCATTGGCCTATATCACATGATGTGCTGATGTCAATCACTGTAGACATTCCTTTTGCTAGCCCTCAGCCCTATAGTGTCTGTGGTGCTTGTGATAACTGTGTAACACTATAGTACAAATAAGTATTCATGTAGTCTTTGTAAACTCAGTCCTGTCAAATGTGTGAGCGTGTGTGTGTGTGTGTGTGTGTGTGTGTGTGTGTGTGTGTGTGTGTGTGTGTGTGTGTGTGTGTGTGTGTATGTTTCCAGAGGAATGATTTATGGCCATTTCACACACACACTGCACTTCCCATTGCTCATGTTAGCACTCCTGTTGATGTCAGTCACCTTGAAATAACCCTTTAGGCAGGTCTCAGCCCTATAAGCTCGGTGGCGCTCACGATAACTGTGTAATACTTACTAGTGTAACAAATTAGTTTGGTAGGAGTTCTAATCCCGGACATGGCAACTGTTAAACTGTGTGTGTGTGTGTGTGTGTGTGTGTGTGTGTGTGTGTGTGTGTGTGTGTGTGTGTCTGTGCGCGCGCATGTGTGTGTTTGAAGATGAATCATTTTGAAGCCATTCACACTCACACCTCCCATTGCCCTACTTTTGCACTCCTGCTGATGTCAGTCACCTTGAAATAACCCTTTGGCCAAGTCTCAGTCCATAACTCTGTGAAGCGTGCAACAACTGCATAATACTATAGTGTAGTAAACTAATTAGGTTGGAGTTATAATCCTGGTCCTGGCAACTGTGAAAATGTGTGTGTGTGTGTGTGAGAGAGAGTGTGTGTGTCTTTGCTGACACCTGATTTTGTGGACAGTCACACTTACTACACTTTCCTTATCCCTCCTTTAGTACTGCTGCTGATGTCACTCACCTTCAAAGATACCTTTGGACAGCTCTCCAACATATAAGCTGTGTGGCGCTTGCGATAACTGCATAATACTACAGCGTAGCAAACTAGTTAGGTAGGAGTTCTAATCCTGGTCCTAGCAACTGTGAAAATGTGTATGTTTGTGTGAGAGACTGTAATGTGTCTTTGTTGACACCTGATTTTGGGGTCATTCACACTTACTTTACCCCTCATTTAGCACTGCTGCTGATGTCACTCACCTTCAAAGATACCTTTGGACAGCTCTCCAACATATAAGCTCTATGGCATGTTCAATAAATTGCTAACACTGTAGTAGCAATACATAGCTCAGTAGGGATTTGAAACTCAGTACTGTCAAGTGTGGGTGGGTGGGTGTGTCTGTGAGTGTCTGTGTTTGTCATCAGTATCCTGTGTGGGGGTTGGTGTGATTGTGTAATAACAGGATCCATTGTGGGGTGGGTTTTGCTACATTATTATACTGAGGACCTATATGTCCCAATGTCAACATTACAAGTTTAACAGTTGTCAAACGCCGTAGAGGTTGGTGTAGACAATCCACAGCCATAAATGTCTAGTGCTATGTGCAATGACTATGTCACAGTATGGATTAGTGAACAATATAGGCAACCCTTATAACACTCAGAGACCACTCTCCACACATTGATCATACACAAACACTCTTGGCTAGGCAGCAACCACTATATTGGTAGTTCTCCTGCAAATTGCCTCACAGATACTACCCATGGTGTGACTGCAATGGACTACATGCCTATCGACCACAACAGTGTTACTGACATCAGAAAGTACTTTGATATGTTATATCTCCTGACAGAGTGTGTGTTACACAGTAAGTAAAAGGACATGGAACCCTTCTCCATCCCCTCAGTAACCTAATAATGTGTACAGTGGCCCTTTTTCCATATTCTCCACTGGACACCTGCAACACCTGAACAGTCTGCAAACGTACCCCATAAAGGGAATACCATGCCTTATACACATGCCCTGTATGGACAGACACCAATAACTCCAATGAATCCCCATATCATACTGTCTATGTAGGTGCAATCACTACCTCAGTTACATAGCCATGTCCCAACAAAGGAGGTCAGGAATGCTACTTCTGAAGATACCAATCTGTCAACACAACATGCACCAGAGACCTCAAGCACACTTCCACACTTCAAAGAATATGCATGTGGGATATATGCACAACCCAGACACTGTCCATGTTAAGGAATATAAATCACATACATGTGCAGCAGTGCACATCACTGGCTACCTACAATAGAAATCTGGGTGAGTGGATGGAGAATGCAATACCCACCCCTGGGGACCACTCTGGTGACTATACTCCTGAGCCACACTAGGAACTATTTTCATGTGGCCTGATGCCAGGGTATTCCTTGAGCTAGCCTTGTACAGCCTTCAGGCCCATTCACCTACTCCACACCTATGATGCAATGAAGCTATGGATCTCAGTACTGGAAAAGGTGTGTGTGTGTGTGTGTGTGTGTGTGTGTGTGTGTGTGTGTGTGTGTGTGTGTGTGTGAATAGTAATCCCAGTATGTTTGTGTGATGAATATCCTCTATGGATGTGGTTATCAGCAATCGGAGTTGTGTCCAAGCCGTAACACGTACCATTCTCCATTCTACAACCAATGTAAATCAACATATACCTATGTACAACCCTCAGCTTTATAATCTGTGAGACATATGCAATCACTGTGTTACAGACTGGGGATTTCCGTGCACATACTGTACCCTGCCTATGACATGGTGAATGTGTCACCACACTGCCATACCCCATGGACATGCTGCAGGGCTGCATCCTGGTGACACACAGACACCTAGAACGGAAATGGGATACAGCATGTGAGAACACATTCACTCAGCACTTCACTTGTGGGGGGAGAGAGGGGTAAAGCTGGCACTAAATTTGTTGCTAAGACTGAGGCCAATATCTGTTGTCTTAGGATAGGTATTAGCATTGTGCAGTAATTTGCAGCACTTGTGTCTAATGCTGTGGAGGTTGGCGATGTAACTATCAATGGCTGTTGTGACTGTCGTCATTGTCTGCTGCATCTCTGCCATCATAGATGCCCGTAGGGGATTCCATGTGTGATCCACAGTTGTGTTTGAGGCTAATAAGGGAGTTCAACAGTCATGGTACACCACCTTTCACTGTAACAGTGTCCTCCTTCTGATGTACACTTTAGGAATGGCAGGGGACCATCACATTGTCTCCCAGTGTTTGGAGGACAGTGTCTGGGTTTGGTTGGGTCTGGCTAGTAGCATGCGTTCATGTATCTGTTTGCACAGTGCATATGTGTATGATTCCACAGTCATGCAGCCATTTCCCATTGCCATGTGTGCAGTGAAGACATCCACCCCTGTTTTCATGGCTGCAAAGCCAGCTTTGGATAGGTTTTGCAAGGTGGTTACCTTTGTGGGGGGTGTGGCTGACATGTTGAGTTCCATGTTGATTACAGCCTGTGTGAATCTCACCATGCAGGGATTGACATATGTGGATGAGCAACAGTCCCATATCTAAATAGTCAAATGTCAAGGTTGTTGCATCCTCTACCAGGGGTTAGTATGAGCTGGTCCAGCAATGGAAATGATGTCTCCCAGAAGTGTTGGGCCACTGTACTGGTGCTTGGCCACTTTCCCCAGATGATGGAGGGGTAGTTGAATACTCATACTATGTCAGTGTTGTCTTGGACCATCATAGATGGCAGGGTGTTAAGGAATGTGCATTGACAGTCTAGGGACCTAGATGTGGACCCATAGCAGGCTATGGTCTGGTTTGCACTATTACTCCAAGGCAGTTTTACAGGAAGTATCTCCAATGCATTATGATGGATAATAGTTTACAGGTGTTCCTACCCATAATGTAGAGGTGTGGTATGGTCCATGTTTGGGACCTGACAGATGTGGAATGCATCATACCTGTTACTGCAGGTCTGATGTCTGCTGCTGTGGACCACCTCTCCAGTACAGCAGACATGTGCCTTCCACTCCAACAACTGCTATGAGTGACTGCATCCTGACAGTTATATGTCTATTGTTGAGCAGCATGACCCTCAGATTGCATACATGTGTAAATGTTATGGTGGCAATAATATCAGGAACACTGCCTAATAAGGCATCATAGGGGTGGCAAGACACTTAGCCAGTACCTGGAAATCCAGCGGTGAGTGGTGATGGATGTAAGACATCTGTGGCAGGTCACTGGGTTTTGTCAATCATGTCATCCCAAGCAGAGAGGTACTGGATCCCATGAGAATGACGCATAACACATAAGCCAATGTTGCAGTCAATGTTGATAGTACCACAGCATCATTCTGGGTGACAGTGGTACACTGCCCATGGCTACTGTCACACCTGCCTGGACCACATAATCAGAGAGTTCAACCATGTCTCTTGTCAAGTCATTCACACCCACATGGATACACAGTGATACTCGTAGTTGTTGTGGAGTGCCATGAATGGCTGTGTCATATGTTGGATGCTGGCATGTGATAGATATTTGGCTGCTACCTGCTCCATATTCAAGTTAGTGAGTTGGACATGTGTGTGCCTCAGTAATGAGTTGCCCATGATCACTGTATTGTGCAAGGTGGTTAGCCTTAGGACCTTAGGTTGAGGGGCACACTGTGTAGGTTAAATATGTGTCCCTTGGCATGTGTCATGTCATGGTGTCTGAGTGGGTGTCTGTCTTTCTGGTCTGTGCTGTTTGATTAAATGTCCATTGAGTGCCTCTGGAAAGGTGGGTGTGTGGCTTTTCACTGTATCTCATGGCTGTCAAAGAGGGTGTCATGGTGAGCTACGTGTTCCACATGGTGCTGCAGGTGTTGTTCACATCCTCATGATCTGCTAGTCCAGTCTTTGCTGGAGAGTGCATATGTCCACATTGGGTGATATATTGGTAATGCTCACAGGTCTGCATGTTTGGAGTTTAGAGGGGAGGGTTGTCTGTGCATGAGGCAGTTGCAGGAGTGCCTCAGAATGGACAAGTGTTCCAGGTTAATGGGTGAAAGCACAGATAACCATCCTACAAACATGCCAGGAGGGGTGGACATAACTATAAAGTACTGGGGCTACTTCTGTGATGAACGAGTACTGATGACGGTCCCAGGTCTGCAACACTTCTTGATACAATAACCTAGTGAAGTGCCAAGCCATAATGCTAGTTGAAGTGCAAGACAGGAAGAACTAGTATGGTGTATGGGTGGAAAAGACTGTCTGCCACCTGCAATAGTTTACCACACCTGTGCAGTTACCAGCAGCTTTGGCCATGTGAAAGTTCTGTAAGCTCTGTAGCATGTGCAGTAACTGTGTAACACTATAGTAGACATACCTAGATAGGCAGGAGTTCTAATCCTTATGCAGGCAACTGTTTGTGTGTATGTGAGGATCATATCTTGCATGGCTTATACCATTTTGATGTGTATACCATACATGGCTGGTGACTACCCCTCACTGCCATTACTTTATATAGTGTGGTAACAGTATCTGTCTCACATGCACTAGGTTAAACCATTGTACTGTCCTCTGTACAGATGTGCCTGGCATATCCATATGTTTGCAACCTATATATGGTCAGAAATGGTCTGTGTGCCTTAACAATGCCCATGGATGTGATATTATAGACAAATAGGCCACAGTGAGTGTACAAACACATATGGCAGCATGAGGTATCATACCTGACTAAAACATCATGCTGATACAAAGCCTGCCGCCCTACCAGGTGGCCTGCCTTGTAGGTGCAATACGTGAGTCCAGATGCATGCTTCATATATATATATATATATATATATATATATATATATATATATATATATATATATATATATATATATATATATATATATATATATATATGGATCTACTTTACATTACCGAACCGACACTTCACCGACACACAAAACACCGACCCCAAATAACCGAAAACACACAACACCGACAACTCACAAAACCGAACAC
Organism: Protopterus annectens; assembly: GCF_019279795.1. Classification (NCBI taxonomy): domain Eukaryota; kingdom Metazoa; phylum Chordata; order Ceratodontiformes; family Protopteridae; genus Protopterus; species Protopterus annectens. Next base: position 819,488,419 of record NC_056727.1, read on the forward strand.
AATTACACCGACACAAAACGTAAACTACACATGACACACAATGACATATCCCCTAACCCTAACCCAAACCCTAACCCCAAGGTCCGACACTACCGCACAGTTACCCTACCTACACCCTAACCCTAACTCATTTAACCCGCCCCTACACCTAAAGACTGTCACTATCGCACACTTAACCTACCTGCACCCTAACCCTAACTCACTTAACCCACCCTAAAACATAAAGCCCGTCACTATCGCACACTCACCCTACCCGCACTCTAAACCTAACTCACTTAACCCGTCCCTAAACTACAGTCCGTCACAATCACACACTTACCTTACCCGAACCCTAACTCCGACACTACCACACACTCACCTTTCTAACACCCTAACCCAAACTCCCACAATATCACACACTTACCTGACCGCTCCTAACTCCGTCACTATCGCACACTTACCGAGTCGCACTCACACGTTACCCTTGTCGGTCTTTCGGCTGTCGGCAAATCACCTTTTCGATCAACTTGCTTGTCGGTCTTTTCGTCTCGGTCTTCTGCGTGTCGGTAAGTGTCGGTTCGGTAATGTAAAGGGGACCCATAGATATATATATATATATATATATAGACATGTATATCATACTAGTACACAATTAACATGTGGATATATGCGACATACCATTAGCTGGCCTAGGAGTGTCACAGTCATTATTGTTCAAACCACACTCCAGTAGTAGTCATATGTGACTGACTCAGGGGTGTGAGCTGTGTTCTATGTCATTTTAGACAGACACAGATGCTATGGCCATAGGTTCTTATCACCAGTATATCGGTACAGCAAGTGTTGTTGGGAAATATTTGTTGAACTTCCTATTTACCTGTTTTACATACACCCTACTACATTCCATTACATAATTACTTGTTTCACATACCTTTTTTTCTTTGCCTGTTTCAGTTGTTGTATTTCACAGGTAGGCGGGTGTGTCTCAGATGTCTTTTTGTAGTCTGGTTGTGATGGTCTTGCTTTTTATTCATTTGTTTTCTTTCTTTCTTTATTTTTCTTTCTTTCTCTCTTTCTTTCCTTCTTTCTTTCTCTCTGTCTTTCTCTCTCTCTCTGGTAGATGTAGAGAAATACATCTATTTTGCATAGGCAGCAGCTCGGCTTTTGTAGGTAATGCTCATGATCAGCTGATGACCTGTGCACGAATTGGAGTCCCCCACTTGCTAATTGCATGTGGAACAGCTGTGGTATCATTCCTATAGCCAACTGCATGGAAACACACTTCTATAACTAAGCACTTCATGTGGGCATTGGCCCTTTTCCTTCACTATGAGGAGGACTTCATGTGGGTGTCTGACAAACAACATCACAGAGAGTTGTTGGAAATACCTCTTACAGCAAACACTGTGGAGACAGGCCAACAAACTGGAGCAGGATGTACCAGACATGGGGACAGAATGTAAGTATTGCTATTCTACATTTGAAGTAATGTTAGTTTAACAGGTTTTGTGTGAATATGGCGGTTCTGCATGATTTAAAGTCTGACATGACAACGTTATGTGGTTGAGAAAACTCTTACCTGTAGGGCTATCTGCAGAATGGCCAGAGTTTGGAGTCATAGATTTGGTGTGTTACTCACACATTTTCTTTCTGTATAAATGCAATAGCATACTCTGATGATTGCAGTCAGTAAATGATAACATCCATGTGTGTTACTGACTTCATATCTCTTAGAAGAGGTATGTTACAACAAACCTTGCTACACCAGCAATTTTCCTCAGTTTATAACAGCAATATGTCAATAATGGCCCTGTGTTTGTGCCTCTGTCCCCTAAGTCTGTCACCCTTTAACCATATGTCATGCAGTATGAGGTGGATATGTACAGTATATCATTATTTACTGACATCATTCCTGATATCAAGCTAGTGATATATCAGACTGCCAGACATATGTATAGGAGCCCTTATATTTGAGGACAAAACCTGGACATTCTGTTGTAGTCTGTACAGTAGTGAGGTCTGTCTACCTATGGTGATAGTTTACAGAGTGTCAGTATTGTGCAGCAGTGTATTGTGAATATGTTATTTGCCTTGTGTACAGACTGGGATAGATGCCAGTGTTCTTGGTCCTGTTCTATCTGATGTTTCAAGCTACTCCAGTTTCTGGTACCCTATCAGCTTATATGTTAGTAGGGCCAGACTGAGACATGTCCCATACCACAGTCAGGTATCAGACTACACTGTGAATTGGGCCAGTATATGTAGGGTTAGTGTGAGTGGCAAACATGATGATGGGTTTTGTTCACACAGTCCATATACTGTACTATTAATTAGTCTTACCATTATGTGACTGTGACTGTGTTGAAATTGGTTGTGGGTCTGCACTTTCACACTGGTGTCTGTTACTCCATGGTGTTACATGCCTATAGTGACTGCTATATTTGGAATTACATGTGTATTCCCCATAGGAAAATTGGGTTAGTGTTGTGGCAGTCTGCATGTAGTTTAGACAGTGCTTGGTGACATGCCTAGCAGCTCAGTGTATTTACCTTAGTGTGATGTTATGTCCAGATATTTGTCAGATGTACTGTTGCCTGGCCACCATACGTGTTGTGCATTTCTGACAAAGCAATGGGATGCTGTGAAGATGTATGTCATTAACTAGTGGGGCGTATGTGGGCTTGGGACCTCTGCTCCTCCAGTTAATATATGTTAGGACAGACAGGAGGGAGTGACTCCATCAACTGCGTGAGCTTATCCTCTACAGTATTTGTGATATATCCCCATTTTCATGGCTTTAAACATCCCCTTTGTTAGGCTTGGTCCACATTTCTTACACTAAGGAGTTCTGTGTATACCTCTCTACTGACCAGATTTATTCAGACTGTCCAAGTTTATTGCTCATATTTCTGCTGTATTCAACAGAATCATTACTGTGATTTGTGTGGTACTTCACTATGATGATTGTATGATGTCTGTCGGTAACTGATGGCATACATGTTAGTTTCAGAAGAGCCTTCCTTCAGAACATGTATGTTGACACAAACTCTGTTATTGTAGCAACATTCTACATTTATTGCTGCAATACTTACATTACATTACCTTGCACTAAGAGGTTGAGAGTTATGGTGCTGAAGTATATATATATATATATATATATATATATATATATATATATATATATATATATATATATATATATATGGGATATATATATATATATATATATATATATATAATAGGTGGCCTAATGGTTAAGGTGTTTGCCTTACAAACACAAGGTGCAGGGTTTGAGTCTCACAAGGGATAATTGGCTAGGCTTAAAATGGCTCACAAGGGAAGTTAGCTTAGTACTAATCTATGAATCTATGAACCTATGAACCTATACATATATATATATATATATATATATATATATATATATATATATATCTATATATATATATATATATATATATATATATATATATATATATATGTCCTTCTCAGATGTATCTCAACATATTTATCTGATATGTGTATATTTAGATATAGAAACATGACTGATTCCACACTTTTTTCAATAACAAGTAGTGCACAAATGTAGTACTCAAAGCAGTTGTTCACTACTATTCAGTACATGTACTGAATGATATATTTGAAAAACAACAGGCATTCGTCCAGCTGAGATGGCTTAGCAGTTAAGTGCTGTGACTATAGTGTACAGGATCCTGGGTTCAAGAACTGCATGGGCTATTTATTTTGTTGCTGGGCAGAACAAGGGCTGATGGAGACAGGGTGATTAAGGTGCTTTAAAGCGGCTTTAAGCAGGTATGTGCAGGTTTGGACGACAGTAAGCACTGCTAACGTACTGGTTAATGAATACGAGCTTACTCCATGTAGGCTTTGCTTACCAGTGCGCAAATCTGCTTAGCATTTACATTCAAGCAATGCTTAAACCTGCTAAGTATAGCTCAGCCCTGGTAACCAGTGTTCACATTCCAGTCTGATCAAATAGCAGGGTAATGACATCTTTAATAAGTGTATTTAATTCCATGTACATATGATTCTATGTGTTGTCTTTACAGTAGCAAGGGGTGTGAGTATACTATAATAACAGCACATAGAAGCATGTTATGTACATGCTTCTATGTGCTGTCATTACATTAGAAAGGGGGTGTAAGTGTACTGTATGGGACACCTGAGTATACATGGGTAGTACCGCAATCTTTTCTCTTTGTTTGTGTTTCATACTTGGGTAGTACCCCAGGTTATATGCAGTCACACTTGTAGGTACTGTATCATTATGTTACTTCTTTTAACATTGCTTTTCCAAGTAAGAGTAGATTGCAGATTGTAGTACTGGAACTGTACACCCTGCATGCAAAGCTGGACTCAGAGTACTGACTATCGTGTTCTTGGTGTTTGAGCTGTCTGCTTTTATGTATCTCCATTGGATATTGAGCTGATATGTTGATATTAACTGTAGACTACTATGTTTTTAGGACATGTCATTTTGGACTGCTGTCATGTAGTAATGTCATACCTATCAGTTTCAGAAGTCTATCTTTCAAAACATTCATCCTAATGCATAATCTGTTGGCTTTCTACTTTCTGTCTGTCCTCTGTACAGATGTGCAGATGTCAGGTATTCATCTTGGCTGCTTACAGGCAAACTCTGATTGACTGACACTGACATGTCTGCCAGCTGTGTTATGAATGCCACAGCTAGGAAACCCCACTCTGTATGCACCACATGCCATGGATACCTCAATCAGACTACCACAGTCAACAGAACATGTTTCGGTACAGGTCCCTAACCCAGACACTGGCCATGTTATGCAATATATGTTGCAAACATGTCAATTGGAGCACCTCAGTGGCCTTTTCAAGAAAAAAAACAAATGAGTGGATGTTGAATTTAAATGTCACCCTGGGGATCACTCAAGTGGCAATCGTTGATAGATGGCCTGCTGACAAATGTCAGGTGGCATGATACCAGTGTACTCACATGACCTATTCTTCTCATTTCTCCATGGACATTAGCCTGGTACACACCTAGGAACACCTGTACATACGGACCTCACTACTGACAAATGTGTATGTGTCCATTAATGAGTATAATAGTGTTTGTAAACTTGTAGTTGAAAATGCTCTGAAGGCCTTATCACCCACTACACCTCCCATTGCTATACTTAGAAAGGGCTGCTGCTGTAATTCATATTAAATTTATCCTGTGACACTCTTCACCCTATGGGCTACCTGGAGCTTGCAGTACCAGTGTAGCACTATTCTACAAATGGGTAGATAGGTGTGGGTTACCCTCTGAGTCCTGGCAAATGTGAATATGTGTGTGTGTGTGTGTGTGTGTGTGTGTGTGTGTGTGTGTGTGTGTGTGTGTGTGTGTGCACGCGCAAGTGTGTGTGAGTGTGCATATTTGTAGGAGTCTACATTCTGAGGCCTCATTCTCCAAATACACTAAACCTTGCCCTACATTATAAGGGGTGGTGATGTTGCTGACATTAGGAGAACCATGACAAAACCCTCACCCTACTATCCCTGTGGCATGTGCAATAAATGCATATCCCTGTGGTAGAAATAATTAGATAGACAAGGGTTTGTATTGCAGTACAGGTAAATGTGTGATTGTGGGTATGTCAAAGCATTATTATGGGTTTCAGTGAGTACAATATCCAATGTGGGATGGGGGTGCTGGGCATACTGTCTTTACACCATGGTACCCCCAGTACATGTCCCAAGGTCCACTGTATGAGGACCGCCATCCCCATCAACCATATAGATAACTGATGACACATTTCAGCCCAATAATGCATGTGCTATGTGCAAAAACTCTGTAACAGTATGGACTCACTGACAAGGTAGTCAGTGCTGCTAAACCCAGGTCTGTCAAATGTGTCTATGACTGAATGTGTTTGTCAATGTATATATGTCATATGTATTTCCACACCTAGTACATCCCCCATTACCAGACTGTACAAGGCCTGGTGATGTTGTTCACTTTACAGGAAGCTCGGGACACACCTCACCCTACAAGCTCTGTGGTGTGTGCAATTAAGGTCAAACATATTAGTAGCAATAAGAACCTAGTTACGGGTTCTAATCTCAGTGTTGCCAAGTAAGTGTGTGTGTATGTGAAGGGATCTACTTCAGTTTGCAGAAAATATATTTCCCAGGAGATAGTTTGTCTGAGAACTAATTGTCAAAAGGTAACATTGCAAAGAAATCATCTTCGGGGAAATTCATTCCATCAAAACTAGTAGTGGATGTATAAATGCCCTTTTCCCCACTGTACAGTTATATAGTGATACTGGAGTTGGTATATATAGTTGGGTGTGGTTGTTGTGGGCACAGCCACCCACATTGTGGGTATTGTTGTGCATATCCCCCGCTTAGTGTGCTGTTATACTGTCCAATTTATGTTAAGAGGTTAAGTAGTTGTTAATCACACTATGTGAGGTTCTATACCACCCCACACCCTCCAAAGTGGGGGGCTGTGCCCCCCACACCAGCACACTTATGTATACTAACTCCAGGACTGCACTACATTGGGGAAAAGGACATATACCCTACCAGTACCATTTTCAATTAAATTAAATTTGGTGGACTGATTATTTACTGATGTGATGTTTTAGCAATTTGGTCTTGGTGGAATTTCATAGGCCAAAATGAGTTCTCTGCAAAATGAAGTACACCCATGTGAACAGTATTCTCTGTGTATTGCATTAACACAAAAGCCTCTGTGTGTGTGTTATTCAGAAACATTTGGTGTGTGCCACCCAGTACTCTTACCATTGTCCACTCTATACCAGCTGCTTACATCAGCCACCATGCACTCACCTGTATACATCCCTCAGACCTATCAGCTGTGTGCCACATGCAGCAACTGCTATACAGACATGTTACTTGTGTTCAGCTGTACCCGGGATATGACACAGTCAATGACTTACCACAGTGCCACACCCCTTGTAGGAAAGGACAGCAGTCCAACATCCTCCTTACACACAGACACCTAGAACACAAACATAATACATTATGGAGACCACAGTCAGTCAGTGTTAATAACAGCTATAAAGCATCATGGCTGGACAGCTACGCACCCTGACGTGTAAGCATTAAACACTGACAACACTTTAAACAGCATTAGATTGCTAAACTTTAGTACATTCACCCTGTGCATCAGAACCATATTAGCAAGTCCCTGCATCGATGGTATGGATGACATAGATGTGGCACAGGTATCATCATATGCACAGTCTAGTGTGGGTTTGCCAGAGGGTCTAGGCTGAGCCATTTATAGGTTCATAGGTTGGTACTAGGCTATTGGCCCTAGGGCCTGTACAAGCCTAGCCATAACAATTCCCTGGCTATTGCTTCCAAGAATATTTACTTCCCTGGTCCCCTGTTTAGCAGGGTGACTGACATGATACCCAGGGTGAATTTTCTATCTCACATCCAATTGTCACATATTGGTCATTTTGGAGATCAACTTATCACAGTGATCACTTTTATTCATGTAGCTCGGCACATTTTCATTCATTCCAGCACACCTTACCTTTAATTTTAACATACATGTTCCAGTTTGGATGTTATAACATATGTATTTCCTTACCCCAAACTGAAAGGTAGGAATCTACTAAGGACCTTTAGATCTTCAGTCTAACACTCTTCCAACTGAGCTATTTCGGCTCATGGATCTGCAGGGCAGGAGAAGTTGTAAACTGCAGTGTCTCTCTGACAAACATTAGATGGAACTATTTTACATCAAAAATATACAAAACAATATATTACTTAAAAGAAATTATAAATAAAACAATTTTACAGGCGGCCCAGTCTCTAAGCGCAATAATGCCCTCCACGGTATGGGCTGATGCATAATTAACACCCTTCCAGAGGTGTAGAGGCCCTCCATCTGGAGCGTTGGGCCTCATAATACCCCTGGGTGGGCATTACACACACACATACACACACACACACACACACACACACACACACACACACACACACACACACACACACACACATACACACACACACACACCTCGTCAGCCATTACTCCTTACATGCTCCAGCGTCTCATATTCATTTTGGAGAGTTTTCTATACTATAAGCTGGTAATGCGACAAGATTGTATTTTTTAGCATTCACTTTATTTCACATTTGTTAACTGAGTTGGTCCAACTGAGCACAGGCCCATTTTCAGTGCAGACCCCAGGAGAAAAGCTTCAAGAAAAAGAAATGACAATATTACATTAATAGGTTTCACCAAAACAGTAACAAGACAATTTCACAGTATACAAATATTGTAAGATAGCAAAGTTTGATACAAGTATGAAAAATAAACCAAGAAACATGATAAACAAGTAATTATACATTCCATACAGATTATATAGTTTCATAGTATTAAATAAAGTACAGCCAGAAAACTAGCTGCTCAAAAGTGGGACAGACAGAATTAGGATTAGGTAGGGTCCTAGGTAGGTTCCTAGCAGGGGCATAACCAAGTTTTCTGGAGAAAAAGTGGTTTAGTTCTTTTTTGAAGTGGTTAGTGTGTGTAATGCTATGTAAAATGTCAGGGAGGTTGTTCCAGAATTTTGTTAGAGGATTTATATAAAATATTGCCAATGTACATTTTAGACCTATAAGTTTGGAGGAGGAATTTGTCAGAACTGTTTAAGGGATGGGGGGGGGGGGTTATAGTAAGCGACTAGATTGGAGAGAGAGAGACAAGCAGTGGCAGTGAGTTTATTGAGAAGGAAGTGAGTTATATGTATTTGAGATGACTGGCAAATTCAATCCAGTGTAGCTTGAGAGCAAGGCAATGGTGGGTGGAATTAGGCAAGTTAGCTGCAAATTTTGCAATTTTACTGTAAGTTTGTTCCAGTTTGGAGAGCAGGCAGGATTGAAGGTTAGTAAGAACTGGGGCTTCACAGAGAAGGCTAGGAAGTAGATAGGCTTGGGCCAGGGAAAGTCTGGAATCTGAAGAAAGAAATTCTTTGTTGCTATACAGAAGTCCACATTTTTGAGGAGTTTTCGTAACTGACTGCTGGATGTGCAAGTCAAATTTCAGTTGGTCATCAATTGTCATTCCAAGTAATTTTGTGCGAGTTTCAATGTTATGTTAATGATGGCTTTATTTAGGGAAAAGATGGAGAAGGAGAGGTTAAGGTGATCATTGGCCTTGGGGAGAAAGGAGGGTTTTTTTTTGTTTTTTTTTAGGGTTCAAAATAAGCTGACTTTCATTTAGCCAGCTTTCAACTGAAAGGAAAGATTGTTGTGTGTGTCTGAAGTTGTGAGACTGAGTTTGTGGATGTGATCAGAGTAGAGTAGTCTGCTGTATGTGAGTAGAGTAGGTAGTGGAAGAATGGAGGTCATTAGTAAAAATGCTAAAAAGCGGTCCCAGGATTGAACCCTGTTGTACACCAGTATGTATAGGTAGAAAACTAGAACATGAAGACTGACATTTGACTAATTGTAGTCTGTTTGTGAGATAGCTGGAGAACCAAGAGAGAGTGGAAGTGAAAGATTTAAGTTAGCTAGTTTGTTTAGTAGTTTAGAGTGCAATACCATGTTGAATGCTTTCAAAAGGGTCTAACAGACACAAGACCAGCTTGTTGTCATTTCTAGCTTCAGCAATAGCATGAGTAAAAGACAGGACTGTAGAGGTACTGTGGTAGAGTTGAAATCCATGTTAGGTAGGAGTCAAGGGGTTAGTGTGGATGAGGTATTTCTGTATCCGGTTATGTATGCATTTTTTGAGAATTTTGGACAGCGGGGATAGTATAGCAATGGGTTTATAATTGGAGGGGGTCAGAGGAGTTGCTCCCTTTATGAAGGGGAATCAGATATAAAGACTTCCAGATGTTGGGTACAGTAGCTTAACAGCTCTATTAATAAGTACCGAGACTGGACAGTCAACAGTGTTAGCTGCTAGTCTGAGAAATTGCAGGGAGGTAGATTGTCAGCAGAGGGAGAGCAAGGTTCGAGTTTTAAAATAGGTGGTAGATATAGGGTTGAGACAGAAACACATTTCATTATTTGTGGTTTGAGGTAGTGTTTTTTGGGGGATTATGGTTGGCATTTGTTAGTTTGCTAATGGTATAAAAAAACTGGCAAAGGAGAGATGCAGCGTCAAGGTCTGAAGTTAGGATAAGGGCTTTGAGTTTGAGGTTTTCCAGGGTGAAGGACAGAGTTGATATTTCTCCAGAAGTTTTTGGGGCTGGAATTATGACTGGACTGAGTCTTGAGGTATAATGCTTTCTTATTATATTTATTTTCTAGTGCAATTTCTTAGTTCTTTAAATAACTGTTGGTGAGTGGGGGCATTTGTTTTTTTTTTTGACATGTTTTCCAGGCACAGTCCCTTTTGTGCATTAGTGTAGGAGCATCTTTACTGAGCCAGGGAGCATAATTTGATTCTTACTTTGCGAGGAGGTGCTAGTGAGTAGAGTATGTCAAGAAAGATGTGACTAAATTAGAGTACAGCACCACTGAAAGGAAGCGAGTGTGGGTTAGATCAATACAGGAGTCTGTTATTGAAAATGATGGGGTTGAAGTCAGTGAGTTTACAGCAGAATTTGTGTAGATGTGATTTGTTTAGCTGGGGAGTATATCACTTGTATGGTGATAGGTAAGTGATCACACAAGGCAGCGGGAAATATTCAAGAGTTATAGTAAAGATGGGGGTTGCTAGTTAGGATCCAGTCAAGTGTTATGCCGTTGTTGGGAGTTAAGCCTTGTAGGGGTAGTAATTAGCTGAGTAAAGCCAAACAAATTGATGTTATGGGCAGGGGAGTTAGTATCAAGAGTATTCCAATCAATATTTACATCTCATAGCAGGTTAGTTTTGTAGGCTATATTTTTTAACACCTAGGAAAGTACGTTTTCAATTATAGGGATGTTCTTACTAGGTGGGATATATATTGAGGCGATAGTGAGCTTTTAGTAATTGTTTAGGTAGCAATTCAGAATCAGAATTTCTGCAGGGTGGAAGTCTGGTAAAGTAACAGGTAGGGGAGAGAGGGTCAGGTGGTCAGAGTATAGGAGTGCTACACCCCCACCTTTTTTGTATTTCTATCTAGGTCAAGAGATGTAGTCAGGGGGCAGAATATCTGTGTTAGGGATGAGGTTTAAGCCAGGTTTCCGACAGTACTAGTAAGTGAGGGGAATAATTTGAGATCCATGCATGAAGAAGGTCAGTAACTTAATTCAATAAGTTCTGTACACTGACGAATAGAAGTTTTGGGGAGAATGTGGGGTAGGGATGTAGGAAGACAGGAATGCAGTGTGGGTGGGGATAATGGTTAGTTGGGTTGGGGACTGGATTGTTTGAACAGAGACTGGGTGTGAAGTAGACGGCACTGGGGGTTAGGGTGGATGTCACCTGTTAGCAAGATGATGGTGACTGATGGGTTGGGTTTGGAAGTAAAGAACTTGCGAGTAAGCTGTTTATGCTTAACTCTAGCAAAGAGGGTGGGGGGTAATTGGAATATTTTCTAATGAAATAGGTGAGCAAGTTAGAAGTTATGTAGAGAGGAAGAGAGGGTATATGATGTACATGTAAACTGGCCATTACTGAAGTAGGATAAGGCTGGTGTTGGTTTTTAGTAGTGTAGGTTGGTATGATAACATGAAAGGGAGGTAACCAGAAGTAATAGGGAAGATACTGTCAACTTTAGGATCATGGTTATGGGGGTTTGGGTGAGAGGTTGCTGGTACTGGAGGTGGGAGAATAGAGGAATGCTGTAAATGTGAAAAGTAGGGAGGACTTAAGGTTAAAGACTCGGGTGTGTCTTAAGTTCTGAGAGAAGGAAGGAGTATGTGGGGGAAGTGATTAAGTGGAGGATAATTATGTGGGAAGACACAAGATGTTTAAAGTAGATATTTAGGATAGTGGTTGACATTATGTGTCTGGGTTAGGGGGTTGTTGATTAAATGGCCTGTGCAGACATGGTGTGTGTTGGTATGGAGGTGCCCTAGCTGTGTTGGTGATGTATGTGTGTATGTATGCACGCAATTCTGCCATGTGGCTGTCCTATACAGGGGTATGTTGGACAGCTGTGGACCGTACATGGCAGGGTGTACAGTTCACTGTGTCTGGCCACGGACACGAGAACTGCGCCTGCCAGGGGTTGCACTGGCACCAACAGGCAGAAGCCAATATAGGGTACTCTCCCCTGACAGTGATAATTGTCTGCTGGATCTGTGTCCCTGTTGGGACCAGCCAGGACCACATGCACGTGGCCTGCTGCATTGTGGTGTGGACAGCACCCCCCCTGCAGTGCTGGAGCTGGTACTGCCACTACAGGAGTAGGATTGAGATGGTGCACGTCCATGTAGACCTCCACCTGTTGGTGTTGTTGACCTACGCTCACATGGTTGATGCCCTACTCCCACCATGCTCTACCACAGACACCACACGGTCGAGGATTCCCACCATCTCACCCATCTATCCATGACCTCTGCAAAATAATGGTGGGCATCTGCATGATCACAGATGTTGTCACATACAGCAGGAAGAGTATCCCTCTGCAGCCTCAGACTATCTCTGGTGTAATGTTCCATATGTTCCTCTGCCTCCATGACGGCTTGAAACATGCATCTGGTGACTCCTGCTGTGGCACTTCTGCCAGGGCCATGATAGCCAGCAGCCCTCCTATGAGCACCCCTGTCCATCTGCCTGTGTGGGACCATGCTGGTCATCTGGCTTTGGCTGCTGTGTACAGACACACTTGACATAGTCAGCACACTTTTATGTCCCATGCCACCACCCACCAACTGTCCCTCATCTAAGGCCACTGGTGATGGGGTATGTGTGAGCATTGTGACTGCATGTGGGGATGGGGTGTATAAAAGTGGGATGCCAACCAATAGCATAGATTCAGCCCCTGACAACCCTGCCTGTGCCTCACTATGCCTATCATCATTGTCAGAGTCTGTATGGACACTAACATCAGTTTGCCTGCAGGAGGGACCCTGACCCACCTCGCCACCTGTAAGGGGCAGGCAAGAAATTTAAATTAAGACCTGTAGTCTATGGTTTACTTCTACACACATACACACACACACACATACACATACACACACACACACACACACACACACACACACACACACACACACACACACACACAAACACACACGTACTTACAGGTGAGGTGGCGCAAAGATATTATACAGACCTCTCATTACCCAACAGTTGACATGCATGACATATGGCACTCAACAGCATGCACTGCAGCTATTCGTAATCCTTGTTACCAACATTATACATCCCTATGATGCATGAGTTTTGTTAATAGGTGATGCCCCTTCCCCTGGAACACACTTCACCCATGTACACATTATTGCTGTCCATCTGTACAGCACACTGGCATGTACTGTGCACCATACCTCACAAGTGTACAGACCATTGCTGAATATGTAGATGTCAGAAGTTATGTTTGCTCTGTTGCTCACAGCCACTATGTGTTTGTCTGACACATGACTGGGATGATATGAGGACTGATGTCAATAATTAATGCCTGACCTTTGATTAGCAGATCTCATCATCAGCAGTGCATGTATGTGCAATAAAATCTGGTTACACCGACAACCTTCAAAGCTTAATGTGGATATGAGGAGTGTACACTCCCCTGTTGACATGCCAGCCTCTTCTATGATATGCAATGGGGCCACAATACTGCATTTGATAACATTACACAACTGATAAATGATATATGACCTGTGCAATCCAATGCAGTATCAAACAAATGTGTTAGTCCTGGAGATGCTGAATGAGATGCATACAATATGTGGGTTGCATAAGTGTGCACACCCTTAACACAATGCTTTGCTGAAGTACCTGTTAAGTGAACTACAGCAGTCAGTATTCCTGGAAGGGGTATACTAGCATGGCCCATCTTTACTTGGCATTATTTGGACTGTCTGCCCTACAAAGATCCCCCAACTCTGCCAGATTGCAAGGTCAGCTCATGTGCACAGCCCTTGGAGGTCACACATTGACTTCACTATTGCTGTAGAGTCTGAGTTATGTCTGGCACAATACATAATCTTGACTGTGTTTGGATGAAGCCATTCTTAGCTAGCTTTGGATGTAAGCTTCAGTTCACTGTTGTGTTTCAAGCTGACACCCCTCCCCATCCTCAGCCTTACTACAGATGCCTGCCAACTATGGGCCACACATGAATGTTATTTTGCAGTGTTCCAAATTCCACCCACCATGTCTACCGGCCTAGTTCCAGCAAAAGAACAGCAACATAAATGTGTACACTGGCACCAGCAGGCTAAAAGTGGGGGATGGTGGCCCTGAGGTAGAGTGAGGTGTTGCTTGTGCACCACATGTATCATGAATACTGCCTCTAGGTTTGAGCCTTGGTCTCACGACACCATTACACACTGCAGCACATGCCTTTGGGAAACTTGATGTTATGCTTATGCTACCTGTACAGAGCCCTGGATGATATTTCATGTGGGCCAAATGTTCTGTCTGACTACCATAACCCATAGGCCACACTTATGCAGAATCCAGGCAATTGTTGACACAGGTACTGCACAGGCAGTACTTGCTAGACATTCCTGCAACTCCCTCAGTGTTGCTGCATGTCTCTGGGCAGCCTCCATGACTAGTTTGCAACATATTTTGTCATCTTTTTTGAATGGACATCTGTTTATTTTCTACATCACTGTTATCCCATATTTAATACACCTCTAGATGACTGTCTGCACTGTTTACCATGGTATATGTAATCCTGAGGTAAGGTTATGTTTCCCATTCTTGACTGATACCTTTTGGATATGGGATCCATTCATGTTTTGTAAGATGTGTGTAAGCCATGGCTTCCTCTGTTGCAGGCGACTGGGGTAATGTCATGGACATGCTTCTTGGACAGCAGACATTACATGTTGTGACATTGAAGCCCTGTACTTGATGGCAGGTGTGTACTCAAGAAGAGTGTCTGCCAGTACATCACAAGCTGCCTCCACAATATGTTATTTGGAGTGTGTGCACACATGCTTCCAGTGTTTTGTAAGGTTTGTATACCCCATATTTGTTGTTCTAACATAGGATTCCATATTACACATTCATTGCTCATGTTAGGATCACATTACAGGTTGTAAAAGGTATGGAATGTGTTGTTGTGGTCTGCTGTTGTATATATCAAGAAGAGTTGCAATTGTAATAGTGGTGTATACACTGGTGTATCCACTGTATAAGTGTAATATTTCATACATGTCCCTACTGTAGGCCATTTGTCCCACCATTTTGTTTAACTCTGTCCACACATCTTGCACTGACAGGAATCTTACATACCCTTCAGATATGCCACCATGGTGACCACTGTGATGCAGTGCAGTTAACACCAACAAAAATGAACATGTACAGCATACATTATGGGTAGGTGTGTTAAATGTGTGCATGGCAAATAGCATGGCCTTAACATGACCGATGTATTGGCAAACCTAAACAAAACAACTCCATACTCACCAGCTACAGGCTGCTGTCAAAGTTGTATACCAGAGGGACCTAAACAGCTGTGTGAGAGAAGTAATGTCAGTAGCCACACCTGTGGCATTGGTACAGGGTGGAAGCAGCATTTCAGTACATCAACAGTACAAACCCCAATACTAAGGATTATGCACATCTGTGCATTACTACACTCCAGCAACAGACTATCTTATCTGACATATGCATGTGGACACTCTACAGATAAAAACGGATAAGCAACAGTGTTCTAGTAATGTGCACTGGGGCCTTACCTGCACGCTCCACGTCCATTGTGTGCATGGCACCCACTTCCACAATGCTGTCTTCAGCTTGATGGCTTGTTTGGCAGGTGGGTGCCCCAAGGCTGGCTAGGAGCTTCTCAGCATGTGTCAGTGGGGGCTGGATGGCTTGACCTCCACCTGTGGCTAGCCAGTCCCTCAAAATGCAGCAGCATGCTGACGGGCATGGGGGATGAGATCAGTGCAACAATGCCACACCTGCTCATAATTTCGGCTGTGCACACCAACATCATTTACTCGGCACAGGAGCTTGTTTCACAGGGTGGTCCTCTCCTGCAGATCCTGGGCTCTGCGGCTGAATAATATGTTGTAATGCTGTATAACATATTGTATGATGGTGTCATGCTCTATGTTGGTGAATGCTGGCAGCTGTGGACGTTGCATATTACCTGGGAGACATAAACAAGAAAAAAGGTCACAGGACCTCTGCGGTTGTCCACTTGCACATCAACAGTGGATATTACTTGCAAATATTCCAGACTATACCATAACACAGTAAGCTATCATGGCTTTGACATCTTGCATTACACTCCTGGCCCTGAACTGTCTAGTTCCCCCAATGCTGGACACTTAATTGCACAATCCTCTATTCTCCATTCATTTCTGTGTAAAGGGATGACAGTGGCCATCTTCCATGTGGATGATGTGTGGATGGTGGCAAGATTGTGTTTGACTGTAGTGTGTGATGGAGCTGTGAGCACATGCCTGAGTTCTTGTAGGAGGCAGATTGTGATGTTCTCATGCCCCATGGAGACTTGCTGTTGTTGCCATCAATAGGCATTATGTACATGCTCACCAGTGATGAGGGCAGGAGTGTGGTTGATTTGCATATCCCCCTGTTGTGGACAGGGTGGCACTGTTCCCACCTAACCTGTCTGATGCATGTTGCCTGTATCCATGGCATGCATGTATGAGGTGTGCTTTTACCCTCCAGTACAGGTTGAATTGTGTTAGTGCCTCTGAGACTGACTACATATGTGGAGACGTTGCAATTGGACTTGGTGGTGTGGATATGTCTAAATTGCAGTCATAGTCAGCCTTACAAGAAGTCACCTGTGAACCTACATGCTTGCTCAGATAGAGGTGGACTTGCTTCCAAGTTGTGGTCTGCACCTATGTGTCTCTGCACAGCCACTATAGCAACCTATTATGTTCTTTGTGTATTACTTCTATCCACCAAGGGGATTACTCTATCATTGGTGGAAGCTGGTAGTACAGGTCAGGTACCGCTAATTCCATATATCTACAGTGGATAAAAAGTGTACGCACCCCTGTTACAATGCCTGGTAGTTGTGCAATTGAAACATGACCCCTCAAAAGCTCATTTCAACACAATCCACACCTGTAATGTGACCTATACCCTGCTCAATTCAATTGAAAATATAATCTTTTCTTTGAAAACATATAGGAAATAATACTCAGCACAGTAAGCCAGTTGAATGTGTGTGCACACCCTTAAACTGATATGTTGTGTAAACACCTGCTGAGATGATTAAAGCATCCATTTTCTTGGTTTGTACTCTAACATCATGACACATCTTCACTTGACAATGGTTGCTCACCTTCCTTGAAACAGCTTTGCTTCTTTTTCAATAGAATTGTACAGGTTATGGGCCACATTTGAGGTGAGAAACATTTTGAAATTATTTTCTGTTGGCTCACTGGTATACAACACACAAACCTGGCATTCCAACAGGGGTGTGTACACTTTGGATATCCACTGTATATGGGTGTTGATATAGCTGTTAGTGGTAGGCATTGACAGTGGGTCATAACACATTTGTACACTTCTCTGATTACTACCTGACAATCATGCCTACTGTAGTACCCATATCAGTGTCATGGCAATGCAACAATCAGTAGCTGTACACATTTTATTTTGTTGTATGCAGTGACACTGATATTACACACGTGCAACAAGCACAACCTATTTTCTAGACTGTTTGTAACCCATGTTATTACTTTTGTGCCTTTCAGCTGAACATACGTAAACATACACGTGCTCAGGGGATACCTGGCATATATTTGTGTTCTATGTCAGTAAGGCACACTGTATTTACAATCCTGCAGCTCAATAATACTTCTCAACCTGTTATAACAGGACTTCTGGACAATGGTCTACATCAATGGGTGACAACAGGGAAATCAATATCGATAATATATTAATACAGCTGACATAACACAAGTATATGTGTATGTGACTACAGATATCAGTCACAACTGTGACTATTGTTGAACAGAACACTGTACAGTTGAATGTTATTAATTCAATATATCACATGCAGTTTAACACACACACCTACAGCAGTACTTTACTATGCACATGCCCTATATAGGTATCTTAGATTTACAATACAAACATGCATAATACTCATATTCACAGGTAACGTATGGATATGGACAAAATCTCATTAAGTTGCCTAGCAGTGGCACAGTCTCAACTGTTTGACAGACCCTCTAGTGGTTGCCATATGTGAGCTGTCCTTTCCCAGGGTGAGTCGGGCTCCTCAGCTGTGACCATCTCCATCTCTTACAGCATCACATCTGGACAAAGCCTACAATTGGGAGGGGATAAATAGGGACAGATCTTAAATATACTTGTTACAAACCTATGAAGTTTGTAGCATAATACATTTTGTATTACCATGACTGTTCTGAAGGTGGTGGGGTCTGAAACTCAAGCGTTTGTCATTACTTCATGGCTTCCATCCCCAGCTATTTCAGAATAATATAGATATTAAGAGGAACAGACCAAACACTATGATGGGTAAATCTTGACATTCTGTGAAGATCTGTACAGTTGACAGGTATGGCACACTGCAGACAGAGCCAGATGCTTTGTTCATAGCAGTTGTTCAGCAGGACAACATTACAGCAAGTATTGTTGGCAGATATAATTCTTTCAAAATCATCTATCCCATTATTACAAACCAAGTACTACATTCAATTACATGCTTACATGTTTCCCATACCTGTTTTATTATTATGCTCTCTTCTGTGTTCCAGTTTATGTCTTCCTTGTTTTTTTTTTTTTTTTTTGTATTATTTTATTTTTGTTTGCTTTTTTTTTCCTTCTCTCTATCTCTCTATCTCTATCTCTCTCTCCACTAAAGGGATCAAGCTGGTTTGAATAGGCTGCAGCATGGCTTTTGTAGGTATGCTCATGATCAGGTGATGGCCTCCGCACCAGCTGGTGTTCCCCAATTGCTAATTGCATGCTGACAGCTGTGCAGTTCTTTCAATAGCGAATGTCAGAGCAACCCACTACTATAAATGACTACTTCATGTGAACGCTGTCCCTTTACCTTGCCTGTATGGAAGACATCCTTCATGTGTGAGGGCAGCACTGTTACAAACAGCAGGTAGGAATACCTCTTACAACAAGACTTGTGGACACAAGTCAACTACATGTTTGTATAAGGTTCCAGACCTAGGGACAGAGAGTGAGTATTGCTATTAAATGCTTTGAATACTGCTAGTTTTACAGGGTTTGTGTGTACATGCTAGTTTTGCATGGAATGCAGTCTGTCTGCATAGCTCTCAGCTGTGGGGCTATCCTAATGGCCAGGGGTTTGGTTGCGATGTTTTGTATGTTCCCCAGACAGATGCTGTCCTTGACAAATCAGTGGCATTCTCTCTGTTGACTGCTATCAGTACATGGCAACAATGACTTGTGTTTCAGATGTCATATTCCTCAGAATGGGTATGTTGCAACCAATCTTGTAACAACAGCAACTTTCAAAGTGTATAACAGCAATATTTCAAATAAAGCCCTGTGCTTTGGCCCATGTCCTCCACTTATATACCAGGCTTTGTCCAGATGTCATGCAGTAAGTGGTTGATAGGTATGGTCTATCATTATTTATTGCTGACATTCCTGCTATCATTCCAGTGATGCTGTGTACTCCCACACATGTTGTGGGGTAGGGGCCATAAATATGAAGGCTACAGCTGGACAACATGTGTGACCCTGTACAGTCAAGAGGTCAGTGTATAGAGAACGCTGTTATATGCCCTTGTAAGACATTTTATGGGGGAGGGGTATTATGTTTTTAACCTAGGCTGTTAGAACATGTGAGAGTATTACTAAGAAACATAAAGGTATATGGCTGTACATTTTCATACATTTCACCATGGGGACAGTGGTGGGTTAGAGCTTACTGTTTTGCACACAGTTCTGTTTGTCAGTGTGATAGTACAGTTTGAAGTGAAGCATTGTTATGTAAAGGATCCATTTACATTGTAACAATTGATACTTTTCCCCCAGGGGGGTTAACTACAGAGTGTAATTGGAGGCTGTTGAATTAAATCTGTAATTAAGTATTGATTGATTCTTGTCTTCAAGACAAGTGTTTTTTTTACTGATGTACTACTTGAAAGCTATGGCCAAGACAGTAGAGTATTTTATTTTTTGTGGATTACTTTGGGTTACCACCTGTCTCTCTTTGAGAGGGACAAACTCTCTTTGTGCATTTGTGTCCTGCCGATAAAAACTGACAAATGGCAAATGTCCTGAGATGGAAGGACCAAGAATGTATCATATGTTTTCTTTGAGAGTTGCATAAATCAGTTGTATTTCAAACACCTAAATGTTATAAGAAATGGCATAAACAAAGTAAATAGCAATTGGATTGAGTGTGGGTATATGTTTTAATGCAGTAAGTCTCATTTCAAGGAAATATTCAGACTCTGGCCATTTGAAAAGTTGGCAACTGTAGGATTACTGGCTATTTGATTTTCTGTGGACTCTCTATATATATTCTCTTTAGATATATATATATATATATATATATATATATATATATATATATGTGTGTGTGTATATATATATATATATATATATATATATATATATATATATATACTTATATATATATATATATATATATATATATATATATATATATATATATATATATATGTGTGTGTGTGTGTGTGTGTGTGTGTGTATATATATATATATATATATATATATATATATATATATATATTTATAGATATATATATATATATATATATATATATATATATATATATATATATATATATATATATGTACATATACATCATTTGAATGTTTAGTGCTTTCACATTGTACATTCCCTATGGTAAACTGACTGTTCTGCATGATATGTTAGAGAAATCATCCCAACATCTTACAGCTCAGATGGCTTAGTGGTTAACTGCTGTGAGTATGATGTACAGGGTCATGAGTTCAAAATTGGCAAAGACTGTTTATTTTGTTGCTGGGCAGATATAGGCAGAGTGATGAAGGCACTTTAAAGTGGCTGTAAGGATGTTGTGTACGCTTTGCTCAGTGATGCTTACCAATGCACAAACAAACTCAGGACCAAACCCTGTGGGACTCCACTCATTACTGGTCAGCAGTCTGACTTGGAGTCAGCTACTTTCACACTGGGGGTTCTATCTGCGAGCCAGTTTGCAACCCACCTAGTGATATTGGGGTTGATGCCTAGCTTAGTGTATTTTCTATGATTCCTGAGTGGAGAATGGTATCAAAGGCCTTGGCCAGATCAAGGTAGGCTGTATGAACCACCTTGCATTCATGCACAGCTCTGGTGACTGACTAAACAAGTCGACCAAGTTGAGCAGGCATGATCTACCCTTCACAAAACCAAACTGTGTAGGATCCAGAGATTGGAGATTCCCTATACCTTTGTTTATAAGGTCCATGATGATGCATTCCATACCTTTGCATATCAGAGTTGTCAGGCTAATGGGGAGATAATTCCCAGGGTCTGTAGTCACTCCTGCTTTGTGGAGAGGGACAACTGTAGCAGTGCACCATTTGGTAAGGACAAAACCTGAGGTGAGGCTGTGATTGAACATGGCACACAGGTGAGGTGCCAGTTCACTCTGTAGTTCATACAGAACACAGTCAGGGATATTGTCAGGTCTCATAGAAACTGCATTCTTTGCTTTGGACAGTGCTGTTTTAACCTGTGCAGCAGTAATCCTGGGTGCCTGGCAATCTACTGGTATTGTGATTGGTACTTTGGGGGGGGGGGGTGATAGGGAGGAATTTAGCACTGAATCTGTAAACCAGTATATTGGCAATAGCTGTTGTCTCAGTATAGGAGGTACCATTGTGCAGTAGCTCAGAGCAAATCTGGTTATTGCCGTGGAGATTCTTTACATAAGTATAGAAGACTTTGCGGTTGTCTTTACTATCTGCTGCAATTCTCTTTTTATAGCTAGCTTTAGAGGATTTGATGATGGATATTAACCATTTATTGAGGCTGATAAGGGAGTTTTTCCAGTCTTGGACTTCACCTTATTCTGCATCAGTTTCCTATATATGTATATATATGTGTGTATATATATATATATATATATATATATATATATATATATTTATATATATATATATGTATGTATATATATATATATATATATATATATATATATATATATATATATATATGTATATATATATATATATGTGTTCGTAGGTAGGTACTAGTCTATCTGCCCAAAGGCATTTATAAGCCTAGCCAGAATGTGTTGGCTTTCGCTGCCCCCTTAGATTAGTTCCCTGTGCCTCTGTCCAGCACAGCCACTGAAGTGATCCCCGGGATAAACTTTCTGTTTCCCATCTACTCGTCAAGGTTTCTCTAGAAGAGTGTTAGCGAGGAGCTCTGCCTAATGTAGATTGGAATCTTGTTCCAAAGCATGGAAAGTCTTTGGTACAGGCATCTATCCCTCCAGCACATCCTATTTATTGTTGTGGCAAGGTTTAGATCCCTAGAGCACGTGGCTTGAGGGGATATGGTTTTCTTTAGGTGGAGCATGTCCATAAATTCTGGGTTGGACATGGCCTTGTATGTCAGGCAGAGATCACCTCTGAGTTGGCGGTATGCAACCGAGTACAGCTGGAGTTTTTTCAGTCGAGCTGTATAGGGCATCTGTTTGAGGCCAGTGATCCTCTTGGTGAGGTACTTATGTGGTCTTTTCAACTGTTGCAGGTAAGGTACATCCCAAATGGGGTGTTGTACTCTATGATGGGTCTGATGAGTGATGAGCAGAGGGGGCACAATGACCTCTTTTGATCTGGATGCAAACCCTTTTGTGATTAGGTGGGCCACATAAAAGGATTTTCTAACCACTTTGGCAATGTGATTATCAAAGGAGAGATTACTATCTACTTGGGTACCCAGATCCCTTATTACATCTTCCGTATTTAGAGGACTACCACCTATGTGGTAGCTTGTGGGTACTTTGTTTTTTCCGAAGGGGATGACTATGCACTTTCTGCCATTTAGCTTGACGCCATAATTTTGACACCAGGTTTCTGTCTCAGTGAGACCCTTTTGGAGAATGTCTGTGTCAGCCGGAGAGTCAATTATAGCCTCAAGTTTGTAGTCGTCTGCGAACTAGGTCAGCCATAGTCCTCCTGTGTTTGCCTGTACCTCTGAGAAGTATATGCCAAACAGGAAGGGTTGTAGGACATAAACACACATAGATACACATAGATACATCTATATATATATATATATATATATATATATATATATATATATATATATATATTCATACATACACACACACATACACATTTTCCCTACTGTTTAATGACTGTGCCTCATGATATGTTTGAATAAACATCAGACATATCTACATCTCAGATGGCTTAGTGGTAACTTGTTGTGACTATGGTGTGCAGGGTCCTTGGTTCAAGTCTTGCGATGGCTGATTATTTTGTTGCTGGGCAAAACAAGGGCTGCTGGATATGGTGTGATGAAGGCACTTTTAAGTGGGTTTGCGCTGCGGTCAGCAATTCTAATGTCCGTTTAACTATGCCTACACACAGTTAGTCTTAAAAAGTGTTTAATCTGTGTAGGCATCACTTAGCACTGCACAAACAGGCTTAGTCCTGCTTACTACTGCTTACTCCTGCTTACCCCAGTGCTAATTTCTTTAAATGAAAAGATGAAAGGGGTAATAGGAAAGTGGTGAAAAAGGAGGCACAACGAGGGTAAAACAATATGAAAGATACCTAGGGATGTGCAGGATGGATGTAGGGAAGGTCTGTAGCTGTCCATTTCTTCTACAGCAACATCTGTGCATATAGACTGAATTTGGAGGTACATTTGGACACTCAAACCCCTGAGAGAGAGGGGTGAGGACAACAATAATGTGTTGTGAAGCCAATTAGACAAGATTACATGTGTCCAGTGGGCACGTGCAAAATGGACAGCTATGTATAGGTCAAATTTTTGGGGGGGAACAGATTGAGATTTTTTTAAACTGACAGAGGGATGTTGGAGAAGGACAGTAGGTATATTTGGGGAGGTAAGTTGGGTAGGAAGACAGACAAGACAGCATACAGGGGTGGTATATGACATTTGGGGGTAAATATCTTGGATGGGGAGGGGTGTTTGGTAATCAGAAGCCCACAAGCCTCCAAATGGAAGCAGTGGGACTGAGGTCCCCACCCATGGGCAATCACCACTGTCCTTTCATGGCACCAAAGGTGGCTGTGCTGGGGGCTGAGCAGGAGGGTCAGGCTGATCCTCTAATTGCACCACGCAGCCCTCAAACTGACATAGCAGCTCTTCCAATTCCTTGCGGAGCTCACTACGCACCAGACCATGGACCTAGCTTTGGGTGACAGGATCCTGTATGTGCCCGTGTCCAGGGGGAGCAAGCCCCATCCCCTGAGGCAGTTCTAACCAAAGGTGGTGCAGGACCAGTGGACAAGGAGGTCCAGGGGTGGGTCCAAGATGTACTGGGGCCCAGTGCCATGGCCAGGAGAGGCAGATCCGCTGGGATCAGCCTTCTCTGACTTGCTATGGTGTTGCAGTTTTAGAACATATGTTGGTTAGTAATAGTAAACACATTTCAGGATTAGTTATAACAGCATGCATGAGAATTCCCATTAACCCAAAATAACAGATTTGGAACATTTGCATAGCAAACAGAACACATGTGTATATGGAACCACAGGAGGCATTATACTGGCATGCAGGTTACATTGATAGCAACAGGCCACCAATGATAGCATTTGAATAGGGAACATTAATTGTAATACATTTCAACATTTGTTGAACAACAGGACACATGTCTCAACAGTAGGTTTGGTGGAAAACATACCCATTCATTTATGTGTTTAGATTATCGGTGAAGATAAGGTGGGGGAGAGAGAGCGATGTCAGTTAAATGTAGATTCTTGCAGTGGTCACAGCTTTAATGATCATTGCTCTACTCATTACTCTACAGGTATTATTATAACAACTATGGCCTTGGGTCGGGTAGTGGTATGTTTATACACAGCATAATTACAGCCTTCGTATAGCTAATTTATACTTTCTCTTACCTGGAAGACCTGTGGAGGGAATGTTTGTTAATACTACATGACTGTTTCTACACATTTTCACAAAATCTTATTTGAAATTATGCATACAGCTTACTACCACTCCCGGGATTTGAACCGTGTCTGTTTCTGCTAAAAATATGTGTTTCATCAGTGGGAGCTATTGAGAAACTGCTGTGTCTTCTTTGAATGATTTCTTTCTCATTCACTCTTTGTTGTATGATCTAATCTTGTAATTACAACATTCTTATATATACATATCTATACATACCTTTCATATAGCACAGTGTGGAAAACAGTGGTTAACACAACATTACTATTCAGATATGATATCTTGGTGTGTGACATTTGTGATATTGGTTAATCTTATGTATTATACAGGCACTAACTTTGTCAGATGGAACTTGGTTGTTTAATGCTTTCAGAGCTATAGCTGCTATGCATAACCTGTACACATTTCCAAATCATACCATACCAGAGTAAACACAACCAGTCCAGAGTTTTGACTTTGACAGGCACTTACATTTTTATTAATATATGACCTATATGAGACTATTACTGTAATATTGTCTGCTTTATTCAGTAGAAACCATACCCATTTGTAATAATGCCAGGTGATATTCAACTCCTTTATATATATATTTGGTATGAATACTACAAGCTAGATTGTTATTCACCAGCCTCGCGACACAGCCTTTACAATCTGCTGGCATGGGCTTCCTGGTTCACAACCCACTCAGCTGAAGCTGTAATGAAGACAGAGAAACATTTATACATACCTATCCATCACATACATAGGCCAGACTTTGGTAAACAGTTATTGCTATGAATACTTACACACTGCTAGAACATCACCCCTCTGTCATGTTTCTTGGACCCACTGTTCTAAGAGCTCTCTCCTCTTCTGCTTCAAGTTGGCATAGTGGTGCCGGACATGCTCACCAATCCGAGGGATACCAGTCGTACTGGTGAGATCACGATTGAGATTTTCCCAGGCTTTCGTATTGTATTGGGAGACCTGGTACTGGTCCTGCATCAGTCTCATGTAATTTTTTTTACAAGGAGTCCTACCATGAACTAGGACTCCTGTATGTCCCAGCGCTGTGCCCGAAAGTGCATGCCTTCTTCTACACCAGCCATACTGCCTACAGTGGGGAGCTACATCCAGTTATGAGCTGTATTCCTGCCTGTGAGGTTTAATATGGCCGATTTCCCACACTTTGCCGTGATTGGACAGTTTTGAATATGCTGAGCTAAGCTAAGCTTTGGGCAAACCTGCTTAGCTAAGGTTGGCAGTACTTAATGGGGTAGATTCAGCACTGCCTATCAATGGGCAAATCCACTTAGCTGGGCTACTCATTGCTTACCATTCATATTTACACAATGCTAACACCCAGTCAGCATAGCTGTGCAATGCTTAGCATAGCTTATGTTTTATTTTATGGACCACCACCTGTATGGGATTGATTCATCATTCCTGACATATTATACATTTGTTTATTTTCCCTGACATCCCCCAATATGCTTTCATTACATGTATTCTTATGTGACTATACTGTATGGGGAACTTGTGTTTATATGAGGGTTTCACAACTTTATTACAATGACACCTCACATCTGGGCTGAATACACTACTCTAGTTGAGAAATATAAGTTACTTCCTACAGAAATATGCAATGAAATTAAAATTGTAATGATATCACATACAAAATGGATATGGCTTTGGTGAGGCTTGAACTGTGAATGACTACATGTTGCGAGGCGTATGCTCTAACCACTACACTATTGCACTTACTGCTTATGTTGGATATCTATTGCTATTTAACTTCTCGTGCTGTTTAAGGTGGGCTAAGCATAGCTAAGCAATGGGCACACCCACGCAGCTACGCTTAAACTTTATTGCAGATGTGAAAATAAAAAAGATTTATTTGTTGGGGGCTGTGCTTTGCAAATGTTGATGACATATAACTTTTCACAGTATGTCCGGATTTTTGCCTTATATTCTTTTTCTGCTTTTCATAAACTTGCGGCTCTCTGGCAGATCATTACAGACTGAAGTTTGACAATAATGACAGACATTTGTGTTTTATACTTCATACCCTTCAGAAAATTAATGCTAATGCAAAACCTGTTATTCTGTCAACTTTCTATAAGTTTGTAATAGTAAATATTTCACAGTTATCCCTTATGGCTTTGTCTAGATTTCTTTCTCTAACGGGTTGAGAGGTGTGCGTTTTAGACTTCATATTCTTCACAATATGCATGCTAATGCAAAACCTGTTAGTTTGTAATAGCAATGTTTAGCAGTTGCCCCTTATGGCTTTGTCCAGATTTCTTATATTAACAGGTTGAGAGGTATAATGAGCGATCTCACTCTTTTTAATTTGCCGTATGGCAATTCTAGTGTGCAGGGGACGTGTGTATTGTGAGAGCACTGCTATAAAACATGCCCCCTGCACTCGTACACATCCCTGTGTACGTATTACAGCATGGCAGCGTGCCTTCATACGTATGCATGGCGCTCTGCCGTGCGGAATGGGAATGGTCCCTTCCGTACAGGAATAAGTTATTCCTGCACAGACATTTGCTGAATCCAGGGGTATGTGTTTAAGAATGAATGACTGGACAAGTCTATTCATTTGCTTTTAATACTTTTTAACCAATCTTGTGTATCAATTAAGTAGGAGGTCACATTTGGATATTTAAGCACCTTCATACTTCTTGCTTTTATTCTAATAAAGTCCAAAAATCCGGACAAAAGCAATAAATGAGTGTATTTAATAAACACCATTTTGGTAGCAGCTCATTCCTGTTTTCTAGTTTGTGATCTTAATGTTGACAAGTTGAAAAGAAACACCACAAAAACAGGAAAAGAGCGAATATCAAAAATCAATCTTCCCCTTTAAAATTATTTTTCGGGGGGTGGGGTAAATCCCCCTGCAACCTCCACATCCCCAAACATATATATATAAACTGTGAGATTGCCATACCTCACAGAAAAGGGAATATTCTGAAAAATGGCACCTTGGACTTTATTCAGTTCCCATAATTCTGGACTCACTCTAGTGGGTCCAGATGTTTCAAATGGTTATCTGACATCTTTCAAAACCTGCTACATTCTTTCAGTGCAGTTCCAGAAAGGCATCAGCCACCAATGCTCAAGACTGCAATCCCCAAGACACTGGTAAACCTTTTGCAGATAAAATATTTGTTGCACAAAATGTCATTAAGTAACCACTAATGCCAGGCTATGAAGGCCATAATCAAGCCAGGTATCTTGTCATAGAAGACTAAAAAAAATGGCCAGTTAGTTACAATAAATCATATTTCCTCAAATATATGAGTGCTCTTTCTGTTAGAAAAATACTGAGTACACCCATGAGCACATATATGAGCTGCCGAGACAATCTGCTCATTGCCTGCCAACATAAATGCAGATCATTGATTTGATCATAACTCATCTATTTGTTCAAGCACTACACATACTGGTGTCGAGAATTATTGTCAACAGCTTACCAGTAGCTGCTCAGACTATCTGAGCTTATAAGAGTTGTTGAAGCATAATGACTGAAGCTTCAGTTGTTTGTGTCATTTTTGTTCATTTCACTGTAATGTTCATATATGTTTGGATGGGTCTTCTTCCGTAGACCAAATTTACATTTACCCAGATTGCAGATTCCGGAGATGTCAACACCAAACTTTCAATAAACTAAACCTGAACATCACTAATTTTTTTTTTTTTTTTTTTTACAGGGAACGGAGACACTAGGCCAACATGGGGAAGTTTGCCCTTTCCCCACTTAGTGCAATCCCAGTGTCCATATATTAAGTTAGGGGGGTGTGGGTTTGACATAGTTTGGTGTGTTGTTTTGCTAAATGTTGGCCAAGTGTTTTCTCTCCCTGTTAGAAACTTCAGTAATGTGAAGGTGTGGTTTATTTCAATTTCAGTATTGTTGTCTCAGTAATCGGTAATCTGCCATTTGGGTAAGTGTAAATCCAGTCTACCAAATTAGACCCATCCAGGTATATATGAGCATTACCATGAAATGAACGAAAGTAACACAAACAACTGAAGCTTCAGCCATTTTCAAGGTGATAAAGTGGTACCATTATTTAAACTGAACTCCATCATCCCCATCATGTAAACATATGACCAATTTGGTTTAAAAGTGTCTTCAAACAAAAGGCCAAGAAACATCTCAGAGAAGGCCTACACTGAAGGTTCTAAGGGAACTGACAAATCCATCACCACGTTCCTCTATCATTTATCTATTTATTGACATTTGCTAACTGGGTTGGTCCAGCTGGGCAAGGGTCCCATTTTCAATAGAGACCAGAGGAGAAAAGTTCCAGTTACAAAACAATTATGGATTACATAGGTAACAAAAATAAAAAGTAACATAACCAAGTTCCACTCCAAAACATATTAGTACAAATTTGAATCAAGCGTATTTAGATTACCTAAGAGAATAGTCTCAAATAAATAAGTATATGAGCTAGTTTTTTTTTATATATGTACAGACAAGTTATATACACGTGATCAAACAAGTTATATACAAGTGATCAGATTTCTTGCCTAGGCTTCCTAGGAATTCTATCATGATACATACATAAACTTCTCCCTAGTAAATTAGCATTGATAAACATCTTCATGATCAGAGTTCAGATCTACTGTCTAGAAAATAGTATTGGTATCTATGCCAGAAAAAATCAGGCCACAGAACTAAGCAATAACTGTCAATGTGTTTATATACACCACTTCTCTCAAGGGAGACTGGAATGCAGATAGAGAGTTCTCAAGATGCTCATTATCACACAGAAAATACCACCTCTCAGTAAACAGCTCACCTGTAGCATCAGCCAAAGTACTGCTTAAAACTATTTGTTAATTTCCAGCATAACTGTTTCCAATACACCAAATCTTCATTATGAACACTGTTCATACCCACTTAATTTAGTTGGCTTTACAGATTATGCACAGGACAGAGCAGCCTGAATTTGGTTGTATATGCCACCTACTGGCTATTCTGTACTGAGGCAGCACCACTAGGCACCATTAATTCAGCACACTAAGAAATCCACACAATTATCACTGTGTAATGCTGTTTACTGTGTTATGCACTGGATTGTTTGAATCATGACATGGTGTGTCTGGTTAGATAAAAGTTCACAATCAAAAGAATACAGCTAGAGTATAGCTGCGTGTTTCTGGTATAAAATTAGTCTCACCTCACCAAAATATACTACATGGCATGTATTTTTCTTAGTATGAAACTAATCAGTTTTCTTAATGTTATACATTTTAAGACTTTAATCCATGAATGGCTGTCACATTTAGATAATTTCCTACTGCTGAAAGCCAGTCTATGTCAGTGCAAATGCAGAATTCTATTTAACCACCTCATAATATCGTACAGCTATCAGGACAACCCCCCCCCCAACGTGCACACACACACACACACACACACACACACACACAGACATTTTTTCAACTGTCAAAAATATAGTAAAGTGTTACTCTAGTCAGTTCAGTTAAAAATTTGAAATATTTATTGTACATTTCTATTAAAGAAACAAATACTCATGCAGTACATACCTGTCCAGTATGTTCTGTCTCATCCTTATTAATAAGGTACATCAGGAAAAACCTGCAAGAAGAATTGATATGCTAATTAAGAAGAACTGATATGGTGATTAATGCATCTGCATTCCTGACTGCCTGCCAAGAGCTGTGAGGTATTAATAATGATGTGAGAGCTACAATGGAAATCCATTATCAGTTTTTTTTTTTCTACAAAAACGGGTTTATATCAATTTTTATTCTGACTAAGGATGTGAAGCAACTCAAAAATTAAAAGCCAAAGCTGAATTGTATTCACTTGCATTTAAAGAGCCAGTTCCTTATTGATTTCGAAAAAAAGATCTAAAGCAAATGGTGTTCATTGTAAACACAATAGATTCCCTGGATAAACAAATGGCTGGTTAATCAGAAAAAGCATACAAAATAGCATTTATAGGTTATAAATCAACTAGACTAACAGGATTTGTGTATGCCTTTTTCTAAAGAGTATGAAGTCTAACACTCAAATGTCTGTCATTATTTGGCCCAGAGGAGGCAGAAGTTTTGTTCTTCTCTGTTATCTTTTGCTAGGGCTATGACAGAAATTTGATGACCATTTAAAGAGGAGGCCGGTTAAAGAAAGACCGGATAGGAGGGAGTCTACTGTATATTCAGAATTAAAACATTTTATCTCACTGCTATCCAGGCAGTGATTATTTTGTCAAACTGTACTTGCGTGTGTGTCAAAGAAGTGGAATTCAAACTTTCCTCTTCTGAAGGGGCAAAACAATTGCACTACCATTTTCTTACATAATATGCTCCATGTGCACATTTCTCAAGGAAACAGAAATTCCCAATTTCACTATCAGTGTCATTTTTGATCATCTGTATCTTTGCACACAGCTAGTCATCACATCAATGCCCTTTTCTGAAAAAAAATGCAAAATACTCCAGGAATGATATAGAGGATTTCTTGACTATTTGAATATTAACTCCTGTCCTATTATAAAAAAGCTGAGATCTGTAGGACTGTACTACTTTTCCACACAACATGGTAATTGTTTCAGTGGTAATATAAATAACATAACAAGCCAACAGTTTTAAATGGGAAAGTGTTATATTTGTCATTATTAACTATTTAATTAAACAGTAAATGATACAAATTAGCATGTGATCAGTCAGTGATGAGAAGCTGTATTCCATCTAATAGGTAATACTTAGCCACAGGAACATGTGACTCAGACATAAATGATTATTACACCAGTCAAATTTCACCAAAAAACAATTGGTAAATACATTTACAAAAAGTTCCTATCTACCTGAAGTTCTTAGATTATGTAGTCAGCTTCAGAAAAAATCTAACATATAAATAGAAGTACTACTTCATGGCCTGCAAAAGGGATCCTACTCAGCCGTAAAAAGTTAAAATATTCTCTCAACAGTTTGCTAATTTCTTTCCATTCAAAATAAAATCAATTGAAGGTGTATTTTCTTTGCAATGATGTTTTTATTTCACATTACCAGAATGTTCAAGGGATGAACAAATATATAGTGCAGAAAATGTAATAGTGTAATGACATTCAAGACCAGAAGCTTAATCAAGGGACAGAAAAATGCTAAAAAATACAAGGGGTGGTAGAAAGCTAACAAATCTGAAGGACTGTTGAAAGCTAAGAAATATAAACATAAATATAAGAGGTGGAATAGATAGTTATGAAATACAGGGAACAGTACAAAGCTAACAAACACAATGAGCATTAGAAATATTACAAATGCAAGGGACTATAGAAAGCTAACAGACAGGAGCTGGTATAAATCTAACAAATACAACAGACAGTAGAAAAATTATCAAATGCAAGGGAGGGTAGGAAGGTGACAAGTACAAGCAACTGTAGAAAACTAATAAAACCACGAAAGGTGCACTGAAAGCGACCCAATAAAGCCACGGACGAAGGCAACCAGTATATGTAATGTTTTATTAAAGAAAAATTCACACTAAAAACACTCCATCTCCATTAACGCTGTTTGAAAATCCACTTTCGTTTCATCACACTTCATCAGATGTGGGTTAGAGTGAAAGACAGCCCTTTTATATACAATCAAACCTTTCTTTCCTTTTTCTTCTTCGAGTAGATTCTTTTTTGCTTTGACGGAACTTCTCGGAGATCATCTAGCCGTATGTAAAACGATGCTGTTCAATAGTAAAAACCTTCACATACAGAACTTTTACGTGGGCTCTGGTTACCAAACTCCTAAGCTGAAGGAAAACTTGCCAGCTACAGAAGTTGGTAGCCCATTCTCCTCTGCTGGTTCTGTTAAAGTTGGTAGCCTGTTTTCCTCTGCTGGTTCCATTAATTTCAAATTAACGGAACCAGCAGAGGAGAACGGGCTACCAACTTCTGTAGCTTAGGAGCTTGGTAACCAGAGCCCATGTAAAAGTTCTGTATGTGAAGGTTTTTACTATTGAACAGCATCGTTTTACATATGGCTAGACGATCTCCGAGAAGTTCCGTCAAAGCGAAAAATAATCTACTCGAAGAAGACTGAGGAAAGAAAGGTTTGATTGTATATGAAAGGGCTGTCTTTCACTCTAACCCACATCTGATGAAGTGTGATGAAACGAAAACGGATTTTCAAACAGCGTTAATGGAGATGGAGTGTTTTTAGTGTGAATTTTTCTTTAATAAAACGTTACATATACTGGTTGCCTTCATCCGTGGTTTTATTGGGTCACTTTCAGTGCACCTTCCGTGGTTTTATTGGATTCGCATTGTGTACTTTTGCCTGCACTTGGATTTTAACTGTAGAAAACTAACCAATGCAAGTGATCAAAAACACTAGCAAGAACCTAAGAAATACTCAGTCTATGTCATAGCTTCCTAAAACAGAAAAGTATTAAGAGGTAAGTTAATAGGTACTGCAAATTTAGGACACACTATGGACAAACACAATCTTCAAAGAATGGATTAAAGGTTCTATTAGCAATTGAAATGTAAAAAGTGTGCAGGAAACTGTAAACTATTGCAAACTACTTGGTGGTGTTTGTCCATCATTTTAAAGCTCATGCAGTAAATTCTGTAGATGCAGACTGCTATGATATGCCTGGTCTTTAAACATAAATGAAATACTGATTTTTAACAAACCAGCTGTGTATGTCAATACTTTAGATACAGCTTGCTGCATTAATACACAGAGTGCAATGACACTTCAAACAGATAGGGACACTGATTTATTTTTTCTGCAAGGAAATTAAATGCTAGGCTCACATCTTAATGGTTCATGTGACTTCTAGTTAACTTAAATCATGGAACTATAACCTGAAAAAGGCCAAACTTTTCCATCAGATTTCCACTTTTCAGTCTCAGGCAGCTGGCACAAAACTCAAACCCTCTTACTACACTGCTTTTATGTTATGTTCACAGTGCCAACTGGTAACATAGAGAGCCATCTGTTTTTCATTGCACAAAGTTCTTTGTGGCCATATTATCTGTTGTCAGCCTTTGCACATGAAGACTGAGTCTTAATGCATAGTGAATAAAGCTGTGTTTTGGAGTACACACTGATAGCTGAATTCCTAAATCATACTACATGGGTTTAATACAGGGAGAATATTGAAGTTACTAACTTTTATGCATACATAAGGAATGATTGATGCAAAACACCATATACTGATGGATGTGTACTTTTACAACTGAAGTGAATTAAGTGGAGCAAATTAAAAGATGAATACCGTGAAGGATCTGTTTCCATTTTTTTAGGCCGGTGGAATGGGCGATGACTTTTGTCTATTCTATTGTACTGCAATTTAGTATACTGCAGTGTTTAAGATGGCATGATGGAACCCTATGGATGCCTACATAGGGACTCAGTCACTTTTATACCTTATAAATAATTGAAGAAAGTGTCATGATGTGGTATTTTGGAAACTTGGTACCTCAAAATGTTAGTCTAATTCCCCCCAAAAGCATCTCCTTTCTGCAGCATCTAACCTCACATCATACCACAGTCTTTATACAAAATGGACCAGAGGCACCAAAGTGTTTACAGTGCAGAGCTCCTGGTTCATGTGGACTATATACTCATGGTACTTGTAAGGCTCTTCCAACCCAGTTTTATTAAGTGGTTTGAGTTTAGAAGTTATTGCCCCTGACCTCTTGTACTAGTCTGATGGGTAACTATATTGCTGTCTCTGTGTGTTTTTATGCGCTGACATGACAATGGTTAAGAGAAACAGTCTCCTTGTAATATGCATAGTCTTTTCCCCTTGCATTCTGAACAGCAGGCCTACTTAAATCATACATTAGGCATGACAAAAGTGGAGTAGCAGGCTGATCACAGTGTTGATGCAGTTATGCCTCACCCAATGTTTGATAAAAGTGTGAAGAAAGTAAAGTCTCTGAGGTAAGTGTATTTACTAGAATTAGGTACTATCCAAAAGAAGATGGGCAGCTTAGAAGGAAAATGCAGTAAGTTGACTTCTCAAGTGCCATGTGATGATCACTGACTCTGTATTTTGATGCAACAACTTTCTTACTATGGACCAATTCTAACATTATAAACTCCTCGCTAGCCGATTGTTCCAGAGAATGGAAAGCAATCAGTCACATATGTAAAATATGTACCTAGATAAATGTTTGCATTAATATGTTTATTATTCTATAATTGGTACATCAGCAAAACATTTCATCATTATGTATCATTTACTCTATTTATGGTTTATTCACTGCTATGTAAATCATTGTTATTTGTATAATACATCTGCTTACATTACCTCTGGAGCTTTTCTTCCATTAATACAACTAAAAAGGGGCCTTTTGCTTTGTGGCCCAGTCAGCATACCAATTTAACAAAGGAAATTAAACAGCTGGATAGATGGATGGACAGAGAGATAGATAGATGGATGGACAGTTAGATAGATGGATGGATGGACAGATAGATGGATGGATAGACAGATAGATGGATGGATGGACAGATAGATGGATGGACAGATAGATAGATGGACGGACAGATAGATAGATGGACAGATAGATAGATGGACAGACAGACAGATAGACAGACAGATAGATACACATACAGATCACTTGGAATAACTTCTGAAGAAGTTGAATTAAAAACACACACACACACACACACACACACACACACACACACACACACACACACACACACACACACACACACACACACACACACTGAAAGCCTTCTGACACACACACAGAAAACCTTCTGTTTGGCCTTTGTTAGAATCAGAAGTATGAATGGTAAATATTAGCTCTTTTACAATTTGAACTCAAGCCTTTTGAGAAGTCGGTTACCCAACTGCCTGAAAAGAAATGCAAATTAGAAGAAAGTACAGTTGTGCAAGTAAACTTACTATAATAGCAGATGTTCTAATAAACAACTGGTGCAATAGCCTAACCGATTTGGGCTATATCCTGACAAGAAAAAGACCAACTGGTCAGCTTATCAAAGCTAAATAGCAGCTTCCATGTGCTCCAACTTCCAGGAGCATGAGCACAGCTCTATTTAAAAAACAGAGTGCCAAAAGCTATAGAACTTTCTTGCCCCAAGCAGAGAACAACAGGTCATAAAGGAAAAATTCTGGGAAATGTAAAACAAGAGTAACTGTATACAGAAGGGAATATCCATCATCCCACAGTCAATACAAAAGCAACAACTAAAGAAAGGGGTGGAAGGCTGGGATGGCTACTTCATCAGGGATCTAGTAGAACATCTACTGTTATGGTAAATTTACTTGTTCACCTGAACTATGTTCAACATTATATCACTGCTGTAGTAGCCTAAGCTATTCAGGTAGATTACCACATTTGAGACTGTAAGAAGGGAGGAAGAAATAAACTAAGAATCCAGGAGCCTGTGGAGAATGGTCTCTGCAAAAGTCTGTTCTGGACTTGGAAAACTAATCTATTTCTTAATGTTTTTTTATAAGGTATGTACAGAGAACCAAGTTTCTGCCTCTAGAATACTTCTAGAGTCCATTCCTTTTCAGGAAAGCCCTCTTGGAATGGGCCCGAACCCTGCCTGGTAGGGGCTTGTTATGGTGAAAATAGCAAAAAAAAAAAAAAGAGTATAAGACAGCGGCAGCTAGAATTTAAATTGGGGAGTAGGGGAGCTGCAGGAAGCAAGTGAATGGTTGGGGCTAATGGGAATGAGGACGGGTTCTTTTACAGCATGCCTATGACCATTACCTATAAGGGTGGCCACAGTGGTGTAGCGGTTAGCATTGTCACCTCACAGCAAGAGGTTCACCGGTTTGATCCTCGGCTGGGGTACCATCTGTGTGGAGTCTGCATGTCCCCCCTGTGGTTGCGTGGGTTTCCTCTGGGTGCTCCGGTTTCCTCCCACATCCCAAAGACATACTGTAGGTGGATTGGACACTCTAAATTGGCCTTAGGAGTAAGTGCATGCATATGTGTGTCTTCCGTGGAAGGTTGTGCGCCGGGCTAGCAACTCAACACTGTAAAAACTCTACTGCCAATCATGAGTGGACAAGTGATCTGCTGTGGTGACCCCTAATCAGGAAAAGCCAGAAGAAGAAGAAGAATGGCCATTACCTATAAACAAACAACATATGTGGCCATTCATTTTCTACTACAGAGTGCTTCAGTATATGCCTACTCATTATTGCCTCTCTATTAACTATATACACATCAGATGTCTGAGACCAGTCTTCGGTGAAATGAAGCCATAAACAAAGGACTTAATGGGGTTTACTATTATGTACTCGACTCACAGCTAGTCGAATTTGCATATGCTCGAAACCATTCCACAAAAGCCAAAATGCAAAATTCTGGTATTCTTGACACAGACACTGAGCATCATAACTCCGTATTGCTCTGGACCCTGGAAATACCATTACCATGGGTCTAGAAGGGGGCAAGGTTGGATAGTCGGTAATGTCGGTTTTTGACATTGTAATATTCACCAAGTGGGACTCGCCAAGGTAGATTTGACTGCCTGTGAGTCAAATACATGATAGTAAACCAGTTCATGGGGCCCTCTGTGGCACATTAGTCCCCCTTTCACTTCCCCAGCACCTCTCCCAAAAATGTTCTTAGGTTCATAGGTTGATACTAGGCTATCTGCCCTAGGCATTTATAAGCCTAGCCAGAGTGTGTTTGGCTTTCACCTCCCTTTTAGATTAGTTAAGGTCACAGAGCATAGCCCTTTTAAAGTTAGTTTACTGTGCCTCTGTCTAGCAAGGACATAGAAGAGATCCCAGGGGTAAACTTACGATCCCCCATCCATTCGTCAAGATTTCTCTTGAAAAGGGTCAGTGAGGGGCTCTGCCTAACATGGACTGGGATCCTGTTCCAGAGTGAGGGGAGCCTTTGGGATATGAATCTGTCCCTCCAGCATGTCCTATTTATTGCCATGCTGAGGTTTAAGTCCCTGGAGCGTGTAGCTCTAAGGGATTTGGATTTCCTGAGGTGGAGCATGTCCATTAATTCTGTGTTGGACATGGCTTTATATGTCAGGCATAGGTCGCCTCTGAGTAGGCGGTAAGAAACTGAGTAGAGCTGGAGTTTCTTTAGCCGAACTGCATAGGGCATCTGTTTGAGGCCCTTGATCCGTTTGGTGAGGTACTTTCGGTGTCTCTCCAGTTGCTGCAGGTGTCGGGTAAGGTACATTCCAAAGGAGGCATTGTATTCAATTATGGGCCTGATGAGATAGATGTGAACCCTTTTGTGATAAGGTGGGCTATATAGAAGGTCTTTCCTCACCCTGGTCCCACACTATTCAGACAGATGACTTATTTGTTGCTTTTTCACACTTTGTCTTACTTTTTTACTCCTTCCCATGCTTTTAATGAATCCTAATGGGTCAAAACTCTGAAGAATGTAACTGATTTAAGCCAGGTCCCAAGAATTCATAGAGTTCTAGATGTTCTGAGGTGCACCTCAGATTTTTTTAATAAGCTTTCAATTTAATGGTGGTCTGAACAAAAATTCACGAATAAGAGGCGGTGCCAAGGTGAAGAGGGATAAAGCTCTAACAATGGCTCAAGCAACCCTTTTTCAAATAGCAGCTCAAGCATCTGTGGTGCTGGCAGGGAGGGATGGAAGTGCTTATCCTGGGGGGTGAGGGAAGCATTTGCCTAGGCACTACCTGCAGGGAGGCATGGTCCACATAGGAGAGAAGTCCTGAGACATACCAAGGTGAATACAAGGGACAGATGATAGTAGGTCATAAAATAAAAAAAAATCCTTCCAGCATGAAGCAGGATATGTAGCCAAGAAGTCTTGATCTTATCACCAACCCTGACCCTTACTGGAGTAAGTCCATGGAGGGCAGGAGGGACTGGTAAATCTGGCAAATGACAAATAGCACTGGGATTACCTAATGGTCCGCTGTAGGACTGGGAAGAAATCCTTCCAGCATGCAGCATGATGGGGAGCTGGGATGCCCTGATCTCCTTGTCAGCCCTTATCATTACTGGAGTAAGTCTAGGATTCAGTATACTTGGAGAATGAGGAAGGACACCGGGATTCCCTGATGGCCAACTGCAGGAGGGGAAAAAATTCATCTGCAAGGAAAGAAATTCTGTCTTAGTTTACAAGGAAACATTAACTGTGACTAAAGCTTATTGTTCAATGCTAACAAAATAGTAGTTCCCCAATAAACTGAGAAGACAAAAGCAAGGATGTATAAATCCTGTCTGTGAATAGTACCTGCCTTCTTATGTCTCCAGAAAGGAATACTTACTTTCTGTATACCTCTGTGGTGTTAGACTGGATAAAAATATTGGATGAAAATAAAAGTACAAATGACAGGGGCATATATTATTCAGATGATGATCTGGGAGAAGAAATCAAAGCAAATGGAAAAATCCATGTAGACAGGGAGTACACTGGCACTGTACTCTGAGTGAACCTTAATCAAAAACTCAACCACAGAACCAAGAGCTTTTAGATCGCAAGACTACTCAGTGTAATTCACTGCCAATGATCATCTGCTGTCAAAAACAGCCTGCCCAGATCACCACTGACAGGAATTTACTGATTAGAAGTGTGCTGTGTGACTGTAATGCAAAGTGAAAATGATTATGGCTAACTTGCTACATTTAGATACCTTGCATCTCCTCTCCCACACTCACACTAATCAATTACAGCCACGTTATTGAATATATGCACCTTACATATGTGGCAATATTAAAAACAACCACAGCTGATGCCACACAAAACTGACTCTACTTCTGCAAAGCCAGCATAACGACTGCTTAACTTGAACAAATGATGACAGTGACAGTTTTTTTCATCCACAGACAAACCCTGTAGAATTGGGCTTCTCAGCTCACTGCTGTCAGAATAAATTGTACAACACATTACACCCCCTCCTCTCCCCATACATCTCAACCTTTATTCTCATGAATCGAAAAAAAAAACTAAAAAGTAATGGTGTACACAGGACCCAAATCAGTGACAGTTATTGCATTTATATATTTTTAAAGTTACTAGAATAACAGGTTTTGCATCAGCATGTGCTTTAAAGGCTATTAACTCTGAAAACCAAATGTGTGTCATCGTTATTTAATGATTTCACCATTACAGCTTCTTCAGATCCTTGTATAAAAGTCACAGCAGACCTCCCCTTATATAAGCAGCTCAATTAATCAATTAAAACAAAAGGATCTGAAGAAGCTGTAATGGTGAAAGCGCTCATCCGTATGTTATAAGTGCACATTCTTGGAATTAAATTTAGAGTTTTGTTCTTACTTCTGCTGTACTTGCATTATATCTACCTCACGGAACTACAGCGTTTGCTTGCTGAGCAGTGGATTTTACTTTACTTTATCATTATTTAATGATTGCAATACTCAGGAACAGATCAGAAGTTCAAGTTTCAAAAGAAGGGAGAACCACTGTCTTCTCGGCCAAAATGGAATCATAAACACTATCTTTGTGGAGTTCTGAACCTTTAGAAGAACCCTGGATATAAGTGGAATGACTGGAAAAGCATAAACAGACATTCTCATGAACTGGTATGAAAAAGCAATTGTCTTCCAGGCCTGTTTGAAGGAATCCTGAAGCAGAATTTCTTTACCTATCTGTTCTGAAAGGAAGCAAACACATCTACTTGAGGTGTTCCCCACAGTTGGATCAATGCCTGAGAGATCCCTGGGTGCAGTTTTGCTTCATGAGGGTATGTTCTTTTCCTGCTTAACTTGCCTGCTACAATGTTTTGCTCTGATGGAATGTTTGAAACTTGAAGAGTCAAACTGAGCTGAGTTGCTACCTCTCAGGCGATCATAGCAAGTCTGCAAAGAGAGTAAGACCTGGTAACTCCTGTTTGTTTATGTACCACATCACTATGGTGTTGTCTATGAAAACCTGTGGAGGTCCTGGAAACCAGAGATAATATAGGGCTTTCAAAGCATTTATAACTGCCTTCATCTCACTGACATTTGTAATCTTTTGTCCTGTTTGTTTCACGGACTTTGCATTTTCAGTCCTTTGGACATAGCTCCCCGTGCCTGAAATGAATCAACTGTTGTAACAAGTTAAATTGGAAGTAAAAGGGAGTACAGAAGGGCTTGGATTGCAACAGACATGGTCTACCTGCCATTGAACAC
The DNA here is from genome assembly GCF_019279795.1 of Protopterus annectens. Taxonomy (NCBI): domain Eukaryota; kingdom Metazoa; phylum Chordata; order Ceratodontiformes; family Protopteridae; genus Protopterus; species Protopterus annectens. Next base: position 819,529,669 of record NC_056727.1, read on the forward strand.
TCCTCCTTACAAACCCCAGATAAACAGTGCTGATGCTGAGTCCAAACTGACCCGAGGTACCACTGAATTTGTCTCATGTGACCAAAGGACTTGTGAGAGTGGAAAAAAATTGCAAACATAAGACAATCATGCAAATATGGAAAAATGTGAATGCCTTGAAGTCTGCAATAAACAATTACTGGAGCCAGCCAATTTGCAATTACCCTTGATACAGTATATAGTTTAAATGGTAAGAAAAAATACTGATAATGTAAGACAAACACAGAAAATCTTAAGAAGCATCTGAAAGGTTTGTTAATGGGAAAGTGATGATAGGCATCTTTTAAGTCTAGCCTTGCCATGAAGGCTAGTAAAGGGACAAGAGGTAACAGGGTCTAAAAAGATACCATTTTGAAATTTGGGACTATAACAAAAAGATTGAGAAAGGAGAGGTCTAGCACAGGGTCCCAGGTCCCTTCTGTCTTTCTTTCTCTCCTTCTGTAGCACCAGAAAAATCCTTGAATAAAACCCTTAGCCTGTGGAAGGCAGGCACTGGTTCTATGACTCAGTGAAATAACGTTTGTTCCAGAAGTGGAGAAAACTTACCATAACATTAGATGTTCAAACATATAACAGCTGCAGTAGCCTAAGGTACATGGGTCATATCCTGCTGAGGATATAACGACTGGCCAGTCTTCCAAAGCCTTGAACTCCTTCCACACATGAGCCCAGGCTGCTGTTTGCATGAGCTCCAGGTAGAGAAAACCAGCAACCTGTGTTCCAAAAGCTTCAAGATTTTCTTGTGAACTGGAAAAACAGAAGCTACAGTCCTGATAAGAAATGTAAAGATAGGAAAATATATACAAATCTTCACCCTGGTATAAACATAACACAAAATGGGGGTGGAGGAGGGAGCAGCTACTGCAGCAATGATATATTTGAACATTTACTGTTGGGGTAAGTTTACATACAAAACTATACCACGGTCATCATAATCACTGCTACAATAGCCTTAACTATATGGGTGAAACACCAAAGCTTATAAAGATTGGTAGGAGGAAAGATGAGAGTCCAAGTGCACCTCAAGAATGGTCCTAGCAAGATCAAGAAAAGGTATCTCTCTTTTTATTAGTACCCTTCTATTTTTCCAAGATCTGTTTCAACAGTTTTCACATTAAGCCTATATGTATGTTTTATTATTGCCCTTTTACACTAAGCAAGTGATGGAATTTCATAGGCACACCCCATGCAAGTAAAAGCAATCTGACTTCTAAGAAGGATGAACATTTGTTAAAAATGCTTGACTATGCATGTTCTTTCCTTTTAATATGGCAATAATATATGTTGCAAATCCTTCCCTGGATGTAAGCATATTCCCTATCAACATCTGTGGACTGATATTCCATATCATCACTTGTGTGGGGTACACATAGGAATCCCAATTAATCTCTACTGAAAGATTAAAGGGGTTGTCAAGGAAGGTGCTAGCTTCCATTATGAATGAAATTATAAAGAGCTCAGTCTGTAAAAAGTGTAACATGGAATTAAAAAATAATAAACAGCAAATTCTGGTAATATTAAATTATCACTACTGTATGATATCTGTGTACTGCCAGAATGCTAACAGTTTCTAATAACTGTCCTGTATAGCTTTTGGCAGTCAGTAATGCTCATTATATTCTCCCACTCCCAGAAAAAAAGAGAGAGACACACACAGTCCATCTTGTAATAATGCCACCAATATAACACAGCCATTAATTAAAATACAGATTTCAGTATATCTGGCACTGACCATTACCATTTTAATTTCTATACTAGATAGAATAAAATAGCTAATAAATTGACTACAAGACAAACTGTATGGTACAAGGCATGCATACACAGCTAATTGCATCATCATTACAAAACTACAAATAAGCTAGTTAAAGCACAGATGTACCAACCACCATAACCCAGCTCAGCATTTAAAAGAAACTAACAGAGAAGAGTTTAAATAATAGCAAATGTACAACATGTGGGGTCTATGTGAATATGGAGATTAAGAATTAAAGTAACTAAGCACAGATTTTTTGTGTAAATACAAGTTTGTATTTACATGGCTATTTTGCAAGTGTTGCATTCTGCTAAGTTGACAGCTACTGTTTCAAGGTTATAAGACAGGCAAATGGGGTAGCAAGAGTTCCAACCAGGAGCAAAGCTACATGCTGAAAGATTTAGAATGGCGATAGTTTTGCTAAGGTATGATGCATGTTTGTAAAAATGAGACACAGCAGTATAATGCTACAAAGCTGTCATGCAGTGAAAGCATTTTTCTGATGGACTGACAGTGACCCAAGGTTGAGAAGTCTATATATTATAGGAAGAGTTGAAAGAGTACAGTGCAGAGAAATAGTAAGCCAGTCAACATTTTATGAGAGAAACAGTGGTGTTTTTGCTTGATGATTTTAGAATAACTACACTTTTACATAGGTCTGAAGTTTTAAAGTCTTGATATTGGAGGTCATTAGCATTCGATCTGCTATACCACGTAAGCCATATCCATCAGTTATGGCAACTTGAGATTCCTTTATGAAAGACAAGCAGCCATATTGTTGTGCAGACTTCATAGGTATCATAGGTTCATAGGTTCATACTAGGCTATCTGCCCTAGGGCATTTATAAGCATAGCCAGAATGTGTTTGGCTTTCGCCACCCATTTTAAATGTATTTTGCTATGCCCTTTTCTGAGGTTAGTATACTGTGCCTCTGTCTAACAGTGACACAGAAGTGATACCCGGGGTAAACCTATGATCTCCCATCCACTCATCAAGATTCCTCTTGAAGAGAGTCAATGAGGGACTCTGCCTAACCTGGACTGGGATTTTATTCCAGAGTGAAGGGAGCCTCTGGGTTATGAATCTGTCCCTCCAGCATGTCCTATTTATTTCAGTGCTGAGGTTCAAGTCTCGAGCCTCGATGGGATTTGGATTTTCTGAGGTGCAGCATGCCCATTAATTCGGGTTGGACATGGCTTTATACGTCAGGCACAGATCGCCTCTGAACAGGGGTATGCCACTGAGCAGAGCTGGAGTTTATTTAACCGGGCAGCATATGGCATCTGTTTGAGCCCTTTGATCCTCTTGGTGAGGTACTTTGGGGTCTTTCCAGTTGCTGCAGGTGTCTGGTAAGGTACATCCCAAAAGGGCATTGTACTCAATTATGGGCCTGATGAGGGATGAGTAAAGAGGCACGATGACCTCCCTGATCTAGATGTGAATCCCTTCATGATTAGGTGGGCTATATAAAATGTTTTTCTAACCACTTTGGCCACGTGGTTGTCAAATGAGAGATTGCTATCAACTTGGGTCCCCAGGTCCCTAATTACTTCTTCTGTACTTAATGGATTACCACCTATGTGGTAATTTGTGGGCACTTTGTTTTGCTAAAGGGGATGACTATACACTTTTTGGCATTTAGCTTGAGGCCATGGCTCTGGCACCAGTTGTCTGTTTCTATGAGGCCCTTTTGGAGGATGCTTGTGTCTGCTGGAGAGTCGATTATGGTACCCAGTTTGCAGGCATCTGCGAACTTGGTCAGCCACAGTCCTTCCGTGTTGGCCTGTACCTCCGAGAAATATATACCGAACAAGAGAGGTCCCAGGACACTGCCTTGTGGGACACCACTTGTAACTGGTTTGGAGTCTGACATGGCTCCAGCAATTCTAACCATGTGAGTTCTGTCCTTGAGCCAGTTTGCAATCCATCTAGTGACATAGGGGTTTATATTTAAGCTGGTAAGATTATCTATAATGGCCGAGTGGGGTATTGTATCGAAGGCTTTGGTAGGCTGTGTGGACCACCTTCCCCTCATCAATGGCCTTGGTGACTGTTTCAAAGAAATCAACCAGGTTTAAGAGGCAGGATCTGCCCTTAACAAAGCCTAACTGTGTAGGATCCAGTGTCTGTAGGTCCCCAATATCTTTATTTATGAGGTCCATGATGATCCTTTCCATAGCTTTGCAGACCAAGCTAGTCAGGCTTATGGGGCGATAGTTTCCAGGATCCGTTGAGGGACCACCTTTATGGAGAGGGGCTACTGTTGCTGTACGCCAATCATTGGGCACATATCCTGTAGTAAGGCTGAGATTGAACAGTAGTTTTATGTTTGGGTTTAGCTCTTCTTGGAGTTCATGTAGGGCCGGGACACCGCCTGGTCCCATTGATGCTGTGTTTTTGCTTTGGAGAGGGCGGCTCTTACCTGAGCATCTGAGATGTCAGGGGCAGCACTCTGCTGGGATAGATATTTGCCCTTTGGTGGGGAGGGGTTTGCACTGAACCTGTCAGCTAGGATGTTGGCAATGTCTGTGGGTTCGTGTATTTTGTCATTTTGGACTAATTCTGAGCATATCTGGGAATTACCACCCAGGTTCCTAACATAACTAAAGAAAGCCTTGTGATTATCCTTAGTGTCCTGTGCAATTTTTCTCTCAAGCTGGCCTTAGACAATTTTATGAGTGCCCGTAGTTTTTGCTAATACTGATCAGTGATGCCTTCCTTTTGGGATTTTGCTCTATCATTTAGTAGCTTCCTCCTTCTATTGTATAGTTTGTTTATGGCTGAGGTCCATCAGACAGGACGCCTGCCTTTGGAGGATTGGGTCTTGGTTTTATTTGGGATCGATGATCCATGCATTCCTGAAGGTGTTCATAGAATGCATTTATAAAGGATTCTGCGGTCTGGGATTTTCCACAGGCCCGGGGCTTTGAAGGATTCCACCTCGGTTTTGAGGAGTGTAAAATTTGCTTTAGAGAAGTTTTTCACTGTGGTTTTCTGGGCAGGGTGGGGTTGGGATGTGAATATCCAGTGAGATTAGTTTATGGTCTGATCTTACCAGTGAGGGATACACTTCTGGTCTGGAGCATAGAGTCCCCATGTTGGTTATGATCAGGTCCAGTATGTTTTCCCTCTTGTGGAGTGGTAACAAGTTGTTCCATAGCATTTGAGTTTATAAATTCTAGGAACCTTTGGGCTAGGGTGTTGGAGCCAGAGTAATGCTCCCAGTCTATGTTTGGGTAGTTGAAGTCGCCCAATATAATGGTGTTTGGAGAGACCTTCATATTTTCCAGTGTTCTCAGGAAGGCTGAGTGGGGTTCCTGGGTTTAGGAGGGTGGTCTGTAGCAGGCTATAAACTGGAAGGCAGTTTTGCCCACTGTTAGTTGCACATGGATAGTCTCTGATGCTTAGGTGCTTTGCCACCAACCTGGAGGTGTGGGTATCTTTGATGAATATCGATACTCCCCCTCCTTTTGTGGTTCGGTCCAAGTTTTGGGGCCGAAAAGCATGGTATGAGGTATAACCTGGTAGTGCTGGGGTGCTCTCGGGAGCCCTGACCCAGGTTTCTGTTACTGCACAGATATCGATGTTCTCCATGCTAAGGAGAGTTTCGAGTGCATGCATCTTGAGGTTTAGACTTTTGGCATTGAGTAGCATTACTCTTAGTTTCTTATCCCTTGTGATACCTATGGAGGTGGTTTTGTCTTTTGAGCCTTGCCTAAAAAGGCACTATGGGGGTAGCAAGAGCCTTTGCCAATATCCGAAGCCCAGGGTGACAGGTGCAAGCCGTCCCTAGCGAAGCATCATGGCTTGTCGAGCATATCATCCCAAGCTGACAGGCATTGGATCCCCTTTGAATGACACCAGTACTTAAGCCAATTGTTGAAATTGATCATCTTGTCTTCATATTGTGGCATCATTCTTGGTGAGGGTAGGATGCTACTCAAGGTCAGGGTCATACCGGCCTGAGCTACATGCTCAGAGAGCTCCTCTATGTCTCTTTTCATGTAGTCCAGGACGCCTCAGGTCATTCACACCAGCATGGACAATGACTGAGTCATATTTGTACTTGCCTTGGAGTGACCTGAGTGCTTGTGTTATGTGGCGGATCCTAGCGCCCGACAGGCTGCTCACCATGACCCTCTCCTTGTTCAGCCTGGTGAGCAGGACGTCAGTGTGCCTGACGATAGAGTCACCTATTACAAGTGTATCAGGTGTGTTGTTTAGTGTTAAGGGCTGTGACTGTTCGGCACACTGGCTTTGTGAGATATGTGTTTCACATGTTTTGTTTTGGGGTAGATTTGCTTGGGTGTCATCTTTGGAGGTCTCTGCTGCTTAGGCAGATCTTTATTTAGAGCCTCCAAGTATGTTTTTGTGTGATTATGTGTTTGGTTTGCTGTCGTGGTAGGTCTATGTGAGACTGGAATTGTAGTGAGTGTGGTTTCCTTCTCCTCCTGACTGGTTATGCCAGTACTGAGTTGAGAGAGCTTAGCCTCCAGTTTGGCTATATGGTTGCATCTCTCACATGTGCTGGAATTTGTTGGGAGGAGGAGAGGGTTGTCTGTACATGAGGCAGTTGTAACATTGCCTCAAGATTCCCAGATTCACCAGCTGGACCGGAGAGGAGATTGACAACTGACCTTTGGACATGCTAGAATAATAAATTCCTTTATAATTGAAAACAAGGGCCAGTGGGGAGTGAGGGTGTAGTGCTTTTAATTTTTAGTGCTGACTTATATAATTGCTTTAGTGAGCAAGTGCCAGGTAACTTAAGTGCAATGTGTTACAGGTAACTTAAATGCAAAAATGACAAACAGTAACTTTCTTTCAAGTGAAACAAGGAAATAAGTACAGTAAGCAATGCAGATATCACTAGTGATCCACAGAAGCGCTGAGAAGCCATGTATTAGGTGGAATTAGCGTTCCAGGGAAATAACAAACAAACAACAAGCATATAAACAAAGCTAGATTCAGCAGGCCTGGATCTAGTCTATGCTACAGCAAACAAGGTGTACCAATTTCAATAAGATACAGTTCAAATATTCAGGCACTATAAACCTTTAACCAGAAATTCCCAGTTCAGAAGGGCAGAGTCCAGCCTCTTCTCCCACAAGAGTGCAGACCACGAACCTTCTTAATGTAAAATAACTGGCCTGAAGCCCAAGTGCTTAAACCAGAACTAATACACTTTAAGAATAACAGACACTGGGCTCTCAATCAGCAGTTCCCAACTTAGAAGGATGAAAGCTACCTGTCCTGCCACCACAGTGCATGCCACAAACCTTCCTAATGTAAAACAACTGGTCTGAAGCCCAAGTGCTTAATCCAAAAGACTTAGAATGATAGCTACACTTTAATCAAGTTACTACCAAGCAGTAATAAATACAATTGAATACTTTAGAGAATGCCTGGATTAGTGCTCAAGTTACACAAACAAAGCTAGATCCAGCAGGCCCGAATCCAGTCTATGCCACAGCAAACAAGGTGCACCAACTTCAGTAAGAAGCAGTTCAGATATGCATGCACTATAAGCCTTTAACCAGAAATTCCCAGCTCAGAAGGGCAGAGTCCAACCTCTCCTCCCACAAGAGTGCAGACCACGAACCCTGTTAATGTAAAATAACTGGCCTGAAAGCCCAAGTGCTTAAACCAGAATTAATACACTTTTAGAATAACAGACACTGAGCCCTCAATCAGCAGTTCCCAACCTAGAAGGATGTAAGCTACCTGTTCTGCCACTACAGTGCAGACCACAAACCCGATCTGCTAAGCCTAATAAGATCATGAATGAAAACATGTATCATACCTGTTATATAAAAGTAAGCCAGCTTTCAGTGTTTTCAGCATTTTAAGTTATCTCTATTCCTTCTGGCTATATTTTACCAAAAATGTACTGTAGAAATGAGCATTTCAGATATGCCTGTACAAATTCCCAGCAACATTTTGTATTCCTGCTTCTCTAGTCTCTCTATTCTCCTATGCAGTTCAATAACGGTAATATCTGCTATGAAACCAGGCATTATTGAGTAATTACTGCAGGGTTCCATTAATGACACTTGAATGCTAAAAACCCAAAGTGCAACACCATCAAAAACTAAAGCTCAAAACATGCAAGGGTGGAAAACTGAACTATAAGCATTTAATCCTCTGCAGCAAGCCCCCTATGCCTCCCAAAACATATGGATACATGTCAACTTATTGAAAAGTAGTATAATGAAAGTTATAATACTGAGTATTCAATGCTGAAATGTCAACATTTGTTAAAACACATTTATTAAATTCACATGTATTGAGTAAGGACATGACCACATATGTATTAATGGAAAAGAAAACAAACCACTACAAACATTTCTAATTTTCATGCAATATACATATGTTTTTTAACAATCCTCATTCATTCCAACATTACATAAACTGCTCAGGTTCTGATTTCCTTGAACTTTTACCCCTCCTGCTGAACATTATTCTCCATGTATTATATCCCCAAATGTCATTTATTTCTATGCAGTTTGCTCTTTTCTTTTCTACAGATGCCACCTCCCATTCTTTTAGCTCCTTTACAATATTTAATACTTAATTTACGGTTGGTTTAGATTTTGATTTCCATTTTCTAATTACTTTTGGCAGCCAACAGCATTAAACTAAGGCCTTAATATATCTAGACAATTCAGTTTCTACATCCCAGCTCAAAAGAATAATTTCAGTAGTTATAATAATTTGCTCCCTCAACATTTCTGACAAAGTATGTTGTAAGGGGTCTATATTATGATGTCGAAAGATGAGTTCACCAAACACATCTTAATCGACACATAAATATTGACCTTTCTAAATGCAGAACAGCTATTTTAGCAAATATTTTTCCCAGGGGAAAAAAAAACCACTTGACTGTACACATATAAGCCAAACTTTCAAACCCTACATAGCGGGGAGCTTCACCCCCACACACCCCCCTAACTAAATATACCAACTCTGAAATCGCTCTACAGTGGGGAAAAGGGCAAATCTCTGATGACAGTCAAGCTGAAGTGGCCATTCAGCAATTCAAAAGGTAGATATTTATGTGTCGATAAAGACATGTTCGGTGAACTCATCTTTCAACATCATAATATAGACCTTGCTGTAGGGAATTTTTAAAATCTGCCAATTTATTACATTCCTAAAAAAATGTTCCAAATTATCCCTCTCTATCCCAGCATTTCCTAGCTTCCTGAGGAAAATATCTCTGATGTCTGCTTGGAGTATACAAATTGCATATGCACACTCGGGAGCCATATAAATGTTTTCCAACTGTTCCCTTGTATATACTGCATTTCCATTCTCAATTCCCAGTCTTTTCTAACCTCTTCTGATTGACTGTTATAGTTATAAGGTATTATTGTATACGTCCTTCTAAATGCCCCATTTTAACAGCAACTTGTTTTCTAGTTTCAACTAGAAACTCAACCAGAGCTGATATTTCCCTAACACTCCTCTATTCCTTTTCTCTTTGCATATACTCTCTTAACAATCCTTAGCAGGGAAGGCAATCTCCAACCCACAGTCATAAAATACTTTCTCTAACTTCATAAATTTACAATAATACAATACTCTGTATGGTTGTTACTATTCTCCTTAGGGGCCTGCGTCCAAAATCCTATTCTCTCCTTATTTGTGAACTGACCCCCCACTTCAACAATATTTATTTGCATTTTGATCTGGAATCTTCTTGTGTTATATGCATGAGGCATAACAGTGTAGCTCTAAAGTATTTCTTTAAATCTGGTAATCCTTAACCACCTTGTTATATGGGAAGAAACAACTTATCCACTTAACTCTTTCACGCTTTCCCATCTAAAGATATTCCTTCTTTATTGATTATTATCCACAACACCTCCTCTAGTTGATCACAATATGCCTAACTTGTATATATGTCTAAAGGGACCGGAAACATTTCCACTGCTTTTACCTTAACATCCAAATCCATAGTCAAGAGCTTTAAACTTGTCAATTTTTGTTATCATCTTTTGTATAGTCTCCACTCACATATCCTTAGCTGCTGTGCTACAGTCCTTTTTAACCCATGCATCTAAATATTTCATTTTATCATGTCCCCATTAATATGTGTGAGAATATAGTTTACCTATAGTCTTTGTTTTATCTTCATTTATTTTGCATCCTGAAAAAATACAACTGTCTCAAAATGTTCCACAACACCAAAATGCTCTTTTCTGGATTTATCAAATACAAAATAATATCATCTGCAAATAAGACTATTTTTTCTTGTTTTTCATACCAGTTATATTCTTGAATTTGTGACTCGTTTATCTACTTTGCCAAATGCTCTAGGTATAAAGCAAATAATAAACGGCAAAGAGGACAACCCTGCCTGATTCCTCTGTTCAAACACTGCTTATCAGAGAAGAACCCTGACTCCGTGATTCTTGCCTCTGTCCCTTCATATATCTTCCTAATTTTCCTTATTTTGCTACCATTGCCCATCTGACCCTACTGAGCACCTTCTCTGCATCAAGACCCAGCAACAGCAGCAGAGTCTATGTATACTTTCCTTCCCAGTGTATCATCATTTGTTCTATTCATGTAGTTAAATCTTCACCTTCCCTTAACAAAACCATATTGATCCATGTGAACCAGTTTTTAGGAACTCCTTAGCCATTTTCTCACTTGGTAAAGACAAGCACAGTTTATAATCATAGCTCAACACTGAAAACTGTTTAATAAGGCACTCGACCTGAAAAGTTTTTACCCTCTTTGGGTAGTACAGCCATCACGGCTTTTTTGCAAGATGTTGGTACTTTCCTTCTTTTTAAAATATTAAACAAAACTTTCCAGAGCTTTGTCACCTTCTTCCCTCATAACTTCCATCTGTTTCTGAAGACTTTTCTGTTGACTGATTATACATTAACATTTTTGTCTCATCCCCTCCTATCTTAGGTATGATTTTTTTATGCTTAGCTATGAATTATTGATCCTCATTCTCCTATAACCTTGGCATAATGAAGTAGTCCATAAATATTTCCATTTGTACCTTTTCTTGGTTTCCTATTTCCACTGCTTTATACATATTTTCTTTGAATTTCCAAAATATTGCTAATACATCCATAGGGCTTCTGGTAATTTTTCTTGCCATAGGCTTACTTTTGTCAATACCTCTTTCTCTCTTCTGTAGCCTAAGTCACTGTGCTAATAGTTTTTGTGCTCCAAAGATGTTATCAAAAAATACTTGCTCAAGAGCAACCTTTCTAACCTCATGCATATTCCCTAAATATTTGTTTATTTTCACTTTAGCACTCAGCAGTTGCTCCACTTCTTGTTTTGTAAGACCTTTACAATACACTAACCTTTGATACTCCCCAAAATAATCCCCATTGTGTCTCCCAAATCGCTTTCCGTCTTATTTATACCATAATTTGAAATGCCATTTTCATTTTATCCCACTACATAGCTATCCCTTCTGAAGCAATGTGTATCTGCCCTAATAATTCTTGAATCATTTCCACTACACATTCCTTAAATTCCATTATTTTTATCAAATAAGTAGGAAAATGTCAGGGTCTCGTGTTTACTTAATTACACAGCATCTTTACTTTAGCCTTTATTTGTGCACAATCTGAAACAGCTGTTGCATGTTTTTCAAAGATTTTAAGTAAATACCCATGCTGACGTGAAATATAATTTTTTATACAATATACCCAATTTATTATATTTTGGGGAATAATATAACAGTTCTGTCTGGTTTCCTGCTAATAAGTTTACATCTTCCATTGCAAACATTCTCACACATTTCTTCAGAAATCTACTCTCTTTTGCTATATTTTCCCTTCTATGTCCCCTTACAGCATCCTCTGTATTGCAGATCAGGTTCCAGTCCCTAGACCTGAATAGTATTTCCTTCTGGAAGCAATTAATCTCTGTCACAATCCCCTTAAGTTCCATAATAAAGCAGTTTTAGCTGGAAGACAAATAAATGCCAGTGAAATCCTCCTTCCCTGCTAGTAACCATTTATTGCTATAAATCTACCATTACTGTATTTCTTTCCCTCTTCCATCAATACTGAGGCCCTCTCAAAGTCAATGTAATTACCCCTTTTCTTTTGTCCCTGACAGTCTATTGAATATCAGTTCTGAAATCTTTTATTTGCCAAATTCACATGTTCAGCCCTATCCAAGTGTCTTTCCTATAACACTACTATTTGCACAATGCACTTCTTAATAAAATTCAGCATTCTCTACTTCTTATCCAAGCCTACAATGAAATTTACATTCCATGAAATAATTGATAAGATGGTCATTCTAAAAAACAGCTATTAATTTCAGATATTCTACATTACAGCTTTATTAATATATGTTTCCAAATTGCACCTTGTATGCACACATTAATGTTTGGCAGGCTGAAGATCTATGCAGTTGTAGCCTTTCGTCTCTGGCTGTACCCATGTCACATCTTCCCAGATATTTTGCTTCAATAAAACACTCAAAAAATATATGTACATTTTCATTTTTAACTCCCAAGCCCTTTAAGCTCACAGGAAACACAAAAGACTATATACAAATACCAGAAAAGGTAGTTACCCCCTCCACATAGGGACAGTTGCCCCAAATAGACAGCTACACCCACAGGATTTATCTACTCTCCACATAAGATCACAGGCTCATAGAAAGTTAGTAGACTATTAACACTGAGGCCCTTACAAGCCTAGCCAAGAAATTAGCCCATGTTCCAACAAGTCAGCACCTTATGCCACTATCTTGTAGGAACACAGGTGGACTCCCAGGGGTATATTTTCTGTTCTCTAGCCAGTTATTTGGGTTGTGCTTAAAAAGGGGTAATGAGATACTCTGCTTTACATGGAGAGGGAGTCTAGTCCACAAAAGGGGGAGTTCTCTGGGACACAAATCTCTCCCGCCAACAAGTCCTATTGATGTCACTGACCAGGTTGAGGTCACGCGTGCAGGTTACTTGAGTGCAGCTTGACTTGAGGATTGCAGCAGTCCCATCAGGGCAGGGTCTGAGACTGTGTTGTGTGCCAGACAGAGGTCACCTCTGAGGAGATTACAGGAGACTCAGTAGAGGGACAGGGCTTTTAGCCTATTTGTGTAGGGTAGATGTTTGCGGCCCTGGATTCTCTGGGTGAGGAATCTATGTGGTCTCTCCAGCTGCTGCATGTGCTTTGGGAGGTACATGCCAAAAGGGGCACTGTACTCAATAATGGGTCTTATAAGGGAAGAATACAGGGATGTTATGACCACCTTGCCCCTGGATGAGATACCCTTAATAATGAGGTGGGCCATGTAGAAAGCTTTCTGTACAATGGAGGCAATATGGTGGTCAAAATTCAGTTTGCTATCAACCTGCGTGCCCAAATCCCTCATGATTGATTGCGTGCTTAGGACCTTATTATCAATGTGATAATTTGTGGGGACATCACTGTCCCCAAAATGGATGATTATGTATTTTTGGCATTCAGTTTGAGACCATGTTTCTGGCACCAGTAATTTGTTTGGGCGAGATCATCTTTGAGGATGTCCACATCATTATGGGAATTCATGACAGCACCTAGCTTGCAGTCATCTGCAAACTTGGTCTGCCATAGCCCACTAGATTTGGCCTGCACCTCTGAGAAGTATATCCCAAACAGCAGAGGCCGCAAGACCAATCCCTGGTGTACACCGCATGTTACAGGTCTACTTGAGGTGGCTTCCCCTATTTTGACTAGGAGGGATTTATCAGTGAGCCAGTTTGCTACCATCTGGTAACATTGGAGTGATGTCTAGTTGAGAAATGTATCTGTTATACCTGAGTGGGGAATAGTATCAAAGGCTTTGGCCATCTCAAGGTAGGCAGTGTGCAGCATCTTCCCCTCATTTATGGCCTTGGTGACTGTATCAAAGAAGTCGACCAAATTTAATAGGCATGACCTCCCATTGACAAAACCAAACTGTGTAGGATCAAGTGTCTGGAGATTGCCAATGTCCTTGTAAATGAGGTCCATGACAATCCGCTCCATGGCCTTGCAGATCAGGCTAGTTAGGCTGATGGGTATATAATTTCCTGGATCGCTGGACGGTCCACCTTTGTGCAAAGGGATGACAGTGGCTGTCCTCCACTTGGCTGGAATGAAGCTAAAACTCAGGCTTTGGTTGAATAGGGTGCCTAATAGTGCTGCAAGTTCCTGCCTGAGTTCATGTAGGATGCAGCCTGAGATGTTATTGGGTCCCACGGAGGCTGTATTTTTTGCCTTTGAGAGGGTAGTGATGACTTGCTCCCTAGAGATAAGGGGAGGGGAGCAGGTACTGGGGATGTCCTGTGTTACTGACTGGGGGGGACAGAGGAGTGAAGTTTTCACTGAACCTGTCTGCCAGCAGGTTGACTATACCTACAATATTTATGTATGTGGTGCCCTTGAGTACCAGTTCTGAGCAGATCTGTGTGCTTGCCTTGAGATTGGCGGATATATGTAAAAAAGGCCCTATGACTGTCTTTAGTAGATGTGGCAAGTTTGAACTTAAAGTTTGCTTTGGAGAATTTCACTAGTGCTCTTATTTGCTTGTTTAGGCTAAGGAGAGATTGCTTCCAATTAGGCACCTGCTCCTTCTTGGTCCTGGACAGCAATTTTTTTCCTTCTGTTATAGAGTTTATTTATTGTAGATGTCCACCAGACAGGTTTACTCTTTCTTGAGGAGGAGGATTTCATCCTGTCTGGTATTCTTGATTCCATGCAGCTATATAAATGCTCATATAGTACTTTGGTGTAGGTTTGGACATATGTGCCAGTTCCTATGGACAGGGAGCGGGCTTGTGAAGCTGTTTATACCTTTCCTCAGGAGTTTGTAATCAGCACTGGAGAATATTTTTTGTTTGACCCCAGCAGGGGGGGATCGGGGGAGATGATGACTTTGAAAGTGACTGCTTCATGGTCGATTCTTACCATGGATGATGACACTGTATGAATGCTGCAGTGGTTATTCATGTTGGTTAATACCAAGTCCAAGATATTTTCACCTCTTGTGGGGGTGTCAACCAACTGGTCCAAGGCATTTGCATTGACGAAATCAAGGAATCTCTGGGCATTTGTGTTTTGGCATGAGTATTTATTCCAATCTATGGTTGGACAGTTAAAGTCACCCAGGAACAGGGTAAAGGGTTGAATCTTGATAGAATCGAAGCAGTCCAGATAGGTGGAGTGGCTATCTTGAGTCAAAGTTGAAGGCCTATAGCTAGCTATGATTTGAATAGGGGTCTTGTCAATTGTTAACTGTACCTGGAGTGTTTCCTGTGCATCATAGTGCTTGACCAGCCTAGAGGTGTCTATGTTTTTTGTATATATTGCAACTCCACCTCCTTTTGTTTTGCTGCCCACGGTTTGGGGTCTAAATGAATGATAGGATGAGTAATCTGGTATGGCTGGGGTGCTCCCTGCAGCTTTGAACCAAGTTTCTGTGACTGCACAAATGTCAGCTTCTTCCAGGATTATGAATGCTTGCAATGAGTGCAGTTTCATGTTTAGACTCCTAGCATTTAGCAGCACGAACTTTAATTTAAATTTTGATGAAATTTTCATGTTGGTAGTTTTGACCTCATGGCACTATGGGGAAGACAGGAGCTTGAAGCCCAAGGGAGACAGATACAGGTCATCTCTGGCAAAGCATAATGGTATGTCAATCATGTCATCCCAGGCTATCAGGTACTAGATCCCTTTGAAATGATACCAGAAACTAAGCCAATCATTTTCTGTTTGTATTGAAGCATCATTCTTGGTGATGGTAGAATGCTGCTTAAGGCTAGAAACATACCTGCCTGGGACACATATTCACTGAACTCGATCATGTCTCTCTTCATATAGTCCACTGAGGTATGTCTCAAATCATTCACTCCAACATGGACTATGACAGAGTCATAACAGTATCTGTTGAGAGACTTGAGTGCATTGGTGATATGGGGGATTTTGACACCCGACAAATAACTAACCGTGACTTTCTCCTTATCCAGCCTGGTGAGGGGCACATCTGTGTGTCTCACAATGGAATCTCCTATGACTAATATGTTGGGTTTATGTTTGTGATGCCCGTGCACTGGCCCAGTAATCAAGGAACCTCAATCCTCACCACTAGCACCAGTGAGTGGCATGCACATTGGGAAGGATAACAAGTACACATACAATAAAGTACAATTTCCCTTAAGAGCACACAGAGATCACGGTCAGTCTGGGGCTGTTTTCTCCCTTTCTCTCCAGATCCCCTATAAGACTCCCCACTGGCACAGCTATAGGGTACAGTTCTCAGCCTAGTGATCAAGCCAAAACATCCAGCACCCTCTCTGTCCAACCAGTGCTTCTTGTCTCTGACCAAGTAGCTGACACACAAACACACACACACACACACACACACACACACACACACACACACACACACACACACACACACACACTTTAAGATATGAGTTATATACAAATGCACAGACATTCCTAGGGAAGGCTGGCACAGGTTCTCTAACTATGGCTCTTTCTGCCCAAGCTATAAGGTAGTAATCCACTGCCAACAACCTGTATTTATCAGCTAGTAATAAGGCCCTTACCAAAGGGTGTCCAATTTTACTGTGCAATATTATTATCCAATTAGTGAGTGTGATGAACAGCAGGACTATTGGAGTGGCTTTGTACAGTATCACCAAATACACGCAAGTACTCTAGAGCTTAAATTATATCTACACAAAACAGTCACAGTAGAAAGGTTAAAAAATGTGTAATAATAAATAATAAAAACACAAGACAATATTCATTAATTCAACAAAATGACATTACAGAGTTCAGAGAATAATCTATGTAAGTTTGTCTATGTGGAGCATTTCTTCCCGGGCCTCCGCTGAAAATGGACATGTATCCAGTTGGACTATCCCAGTAAACAAATGTAAAATAAAATAAATAATAAATAAAAAGATCACAAGAAATGCTTTAAACCAATACTGTAGGATAGTCTGACATAAATATAGAAAACAGCTAGACTAATCTGGCTAAATTTCTATCTATCTCTAAGAGAATTCACTGTTCTAAATAAATATTTTACTTACAGAGCAAAGGCAGAGTGCTGGTGAGTTAATGTGTTCAGGTTCAGACAAAATCCAAAATGCTCTGTCTTTCTCTCTGGAAAAATTTTACATTGATTACACAGTACTGCTGAGTCATTTCAGATTGCATCATTCTTAAAAGTTCTGATTTAGTTTCCCAGGCTAATACAAACTCAAAATTGTCATTTCTTAGTACGCTGCACCTGGTCAGGAAGCCACAGCAATAAAAGACATTATACATGTAAAACCTTAGTAATTATCTCTTAAAATCAAGACAATAGAAGAATTTCCTGGCCCAAACATCCTGTCTCCGAGCTTGAGATCAGTCATACAATGCTTGACTTATCAGCTTTCTTCCAGTAGAGTGCACTGTGGTTACATTTTTGAAGCTCAGTACACCATATAGATTAATCATGACATTTATTTATTTCTTTATTTATTTATTTGCATTTGTTTACCGGGATAGTCCACTGGGCCAAAAGGCACCCATTTTCAGTGGAGGCCCGGGGAGAAAAACTTCACAATATACAATACATTTTGAATAACAAACTCAGTTTGTTACAATAACAAGTAAACAATGTTATTAACAATGTTTCAAATGGAATTAACATTTGTTACATTAAGAAGGCAAAGCAACTATACATACATCTGTCTACAGACAGTACATGTGGATGTAGATTATCATGTTGGGATGGTGATAAAGTGGAAGATGGAAGGATGTAGGTAGGAAGGTTGGAAAAGTGGAAGAAGGGAGAAAATCAGGTTATAGGTTGTGAGGAACTATCACAAAAGCTATCATAAGAGTACAGCCAGTGGGTGGAGAGATGATGTTTCAGAGATTTTTTTAAAGAAGGCAGCATTACTAATGGATCTTAGTGGAGGTGGGAGAGAGTTCCATAATCTAGGAGTGGAATACAAGTGGAGCAATTTACCAGTGGAGAGGTTAGATTTTTTTACTTGCAAGAGCATACTATTTTCAGAATGGAGGGGTCTGTTGGGGTGGTATGGTGTAAGTAGAGAAGAGGGGGCAGGGCAGCTAGATGGACTGAATATTAATTTGTGGGCAGTTGTTAGCTGTATATATGTTAGGTGATGAGGGAGTTCTAGCCAGTCTAGTAGACAAAGAGAGGTGCAGTGGTGAGATAAGTGTTGTCTGTTAGTGACAAACTTGGCAATTTTGTTATGGCATGAGTCTAGTTTGGATTTAAGACTGGCCTGTATGTTGGCAAAGAGAGGAGCACCATAAAGAAGAGATGGAAGCAGGTAGGAGGAGGCAATGGATAGTTTTGAAGAATAAGTAAGGAAAGTTTTGTGGCAATATAGCATGCCTAGTTTCTGGTGTGTTTTTTAATGTTGTTTTGTATGTGCATATTGAAAGTTAGGTGTTCATCTATAGTGACACCTAGAAGTTTAGTCTGTGGGATGACCTCTATGGTAATGTTATCTTGGGAGCTGATGGAGAAAGAGTTTTTGTTTATAGTAATGTTCTTTTTACGGGTGAATAGCATAAGTTTTGTTTTTTGGGGGTTTAGGGCAAGGTTGTTGTTAACCATCCATGTTTCAGTGGAGCTAAGAGCTGACTGGGTGAGTTTCAGGAATTCAGATGGACAACTGGCACTGCAGATGATAGTGAAATCATCTGCATATTGGATGAATGTGCCTTGCGTGAGAATGGAGTTGAAGTCATTGATGAAGATGCTGAAAAACAGAGGTCCTAAGATGGATCCTTGGGGTACTCATGTGGTGGCACTGAGAAAAGGAGAGAGATAGTGTTGCCACCTAGTGGCTTGTTGCCTGTTTGTGAGGTAGTTAGCAAACCAGTGCAGGGTAGAGGGAGAGATTCCTAAGTTGGATAGTTTGCTAAGAAGAAGAGAATGAGAGATTACATTTGTAGAACAAGCCTGTGGATTACATTAATATTTACAATGACATAGAATTATTAAAAATTTTTATCAAGCTAGGCTGGCAGCCTTCAAAATGTTTTGGCCTTAGTGGCTGTGAGACACAGGTGTGTGGACTATGTGTGGTGAGTGGTGTGGTGGGCAGTGGAGTTCATGTGTGTTTATGCCGTGGAGGTCTCTTTTGTTTGTGTATGCTTTTGTTGAGGACCTCTGCATATGAGGGGGGGTGTTGTGTAGGTGTGAGTGGTGTTTGTGGTGTGGTGTTCATGTTGCCAACCTTCTCAGTCCCAGATATACTGGTTTGTGAGTGAGAGAGCAATGACACTAGGTGATTGATGTACTTGCATCTCTCACAAATTGTGTTCCTAGGTGGTAGTAGAGGGTTTTCTGTGTACATGAGGCAGTTGCTACACTGTCTCAGGATGCCCATATCAATCAGACTGTCAGGAGAAAACATAGGTTTACTTATGCTGGAAGTACAGGTTAGAGCCCGAGTTCCTTCTTGCACCAACAGCATCCATTCTTGTGCCATCTTTATGCGTGCATGCTCTCAGTTGTTTGATTTTTTATCCTTAGGAGGAATTGCACTGACTACCCTTCAATGAATGGGATTGACTGTGCAAGTTTATACTGAAGTGCTAAATGCTACTAACAAAGCATCTATTTGCAAAGTATTCTCTTTAGTTTGTCAATACTTCATTTATCTTCACTGAACTGCTTGCAAGTACCCCTTTAAGTACTAATTATACTGTTTCTCATAAAGATGCCTCAGAGTTTATGGTTCAATCATTTCCTTATTAATTGCCTACACCTGTAGACAGACCATCCCCAGCTGCAAATCCTTGCTGGTACAGAGATAAATAGCTACTAGTGTTATAGATGCATGAAATAGTTTTTCTCACATGCTGGAAAACTATAATTTTACATGTTTTCCATTTTCTAGTCTGTTTATTCATAAAATGAAAACATTCCCCACTGTCCACAGAACAAACCAAGAACATTAGTCTACACCTCCTCTTATACTACACCAGGGGAAACTACCATAATATAACACACAGACGTGCTCAAGACAGCTCCACATCTTCCCCCAGCAGCTGAAAATCATAACATTATACTGCTTAAATCCAGCCTTTATCTATTACACTGACATTTTTGCCACATCTTGCAAAACCACAATTATCATGTCCAAATTGCATCACATGGAAAGGATGCATTACAATTCTTCCAAATACAAGCCTACTTCCAGTGTATTGCTAATCTTCTTCCTCATATTCTCCACCAACTAAAACTGTCTCTGATTCAAGCCTAAGGCACTCCTGATTTTTCTAGTTAGCCCTTGAGATTTTTTCTGCCACTCAGTCATTTTAATTTGGAACAATGGAAAATGTTTTACTAGCAGGTTCTGTCTATGGGTAGTCCTATTGTCAGGAGAATGAGAAGCACAATCTTCTTTAGTTTGTCAACTCACTCTTTACTTGGTGAACTTTTTTTATTTCTTTCTCAGCCTGCTCTGCATCCAAAAATGTCTTTGATCCTCCAGGAAAATATATTCTTAAAACAGATGGATATAAGAACTTGAATCTCACATCTATTTCTCGACATCCTCTGACTGAAGGGATAAACTTGCTTCTCATACTGCAGTCATTTTCGACAAAATCTGTGGTGTCTCAGTTCTTAATGCTCATCTTTTCTATCATAGTTTTGTCAGAAGCAGCTCTTTCTGCTGGTTTGGCAGCATCTTTGCTACTATAGGTCTTGGCTTTTTTTCTCATGGCCATAAGTGAAGCATACACAAGTCATGCCCATTTAATTAACAAATCCTGTTGTGGAATATAAATCCAGTTGTTTATTTGTATGTTCATGGAATTAATGCAGTCTATTCCTTCCCATTTCTATGTTACAGTAGAAAATCTTTGGTTTTAGCTACTCGCCCAGTCTTCCAACCCTACAATTCTTCAGAGAAACCTCATATTCATTTAGTCTTTCCTTTATTTAAGCCTCTGATTTCTGCAGTTTTATTAGCTCATCCTAATAGCTACTTAAAGCTTCTTCTATTATTTCCATCCTTTTCTTATTTGACTTTATATATTCCTCCAGTTTCTCATTTATTTTAAATACCACTGAATGAATTTGATTCATTTTTTTCCTCTACATTACTGGAAGCCATCTCCTGTACCAAAGCTGAAACCTGAACTATGTTTTGCTGAACTCCTCCAAGACCATTCACCACCATAGTTTTTTCATTCTCCTGTTTCTAGCTGATTTTTTCTTTTTCCAGATTTCTTTTTTGCTGACATCCAGGCAGTATAGCGACAAGCCAGTAACTGGCTTTTATCCAAATAGTCATCAGCTTCCACTGGTTCGTTTACTTATCTTCTTTTTCACAATTGAAGAGCTTTAATTATCCTGCTCTTTAGAGTACAGGTATCCTGGAATTTAGTCCCTGAAAGATTAAAATTTTGAAATAAACATACCTACTCCACTGCATGTGTAGAGATCTGGACTTGCCAACCCCCCCCCCCCATGTTAGTGCTTGTTTCCAAGATTCACTGATAGTTGAATGATGTTGTTTGTTGACTGGTTGCAATCTGGTACAGTCTTATATGTAGTACATGTACGTCATTAGTAGGCATTTTATAGTTCAACATTGTAAGGTTTCAACATTTTGACATCTGAATATTTTTCATTGGATAATATGACTTTTAGAATACCACTTCTCAATAAATTGTCATGTACCTCAAACTTATATATACCAACTCTGCGGATGCACAAACATGAAGAGGAGAGAAATCTCACAAAACAAAGGAATTGCTGCTGCTGCCCACTTAGAGTGCACCAGCAGTGATTTCCTGCAGAAAACACCAATCAGAGTACAGTGTTTTGTGTCTCAGGCACCCGATGCTTGAGAAAACATAAAGAGGTAATGTGTATAGTAGCCCTTTTTTGGGATTCTGAAATAAATCAAAACCAAGACAGTTCTGCAGTGAGCAAACCTGCATGGCCATTTATACAAGGTTGTTATGCTATGAACATGCTTGCAGTGGATTACTGTAATGATGATGTTTAAATTCAAATGTCTACATCAATGCAGTCCTCCACATGAGAGATCACACTGTTGATTGTACAACAACAGCTCTGATCTTTAAAGTATGAATTAACTGTCTTAGTTACTAACAATCACCTTACAATCTAATAATCTGCTTTTCCTGTTCTGTCTTAGCATTTTGATAAAAGGCTTATATTTCATTTGTGATGCAAAATGTCCATATGTCTTGAGATTTATGTCATGGGTTTTCTTACTGTAATGCATGAGTAAAAAAAGCTGTCTCAGAAATGAAGTTATATGTTTTAATGCACACTCATATTCAGCCAATGCGCTATGCCTGTAACTGCCTTGTGCCCCTCTATTTCCCAAGCTTCTTTCAGCAGCATGCTTTCAGAGACCTATCACTGTATTTTATTACCTTATTACCTGCCTAGAGTTTAGCTGTTATAATCCGTGATAATGTAATACATTAATGTTATAATAAAGATATGAAAGAGGCTTCTTTAAGTAAATTCAATCATGCAAACAGCACCATGTACAGAATTTTTGTGGAGGACTTCACTTAGATAAAGTAAATTTGTTGCAAATGCAGATCAAGCATATAGTTCCCGTTTCTGCAGCTTTTTACTATTCTTTATTCTGAAGAGAGGACAAAATCCTATAATGTCAGGCCAGTAGCAAGTGAAGCAGAACTTCTGTGCGATCATGCTCAAAGCAGCATTCCTCAGTGACAGGTTAATGACAGCAGTGAAGAGTATTTCACAGATGTCTGTCAGCAGGAACTGCCACCATTAGTAAAAGAAAACAAACATTAAATGTCACAGTGTTTTAATGCTGCAGCACACAGACAGAGGTGTAAAACATTCTGGTTTTGGCATGCAAGCCACTAATGGCAATGTTCAAAGAAAGGGAGGGGAGGTTAGCTAATCTCTGATCATAATGAAAAATTATGAATGACAGGAAGATTATTTAGGCTCTGGTTGCCTGGCACATATTGAATTTAAAGTATGTCTTATAAACAAACTAATTTTCTTAAAATGTAGACTAAATAATCAATACAACAGGTATGCTTGAGTACGATACACAAAGTAGGTGACAACAGTAAATAATCGATGCTTAATGTTAGTTACTTATAGCATTAAAACCATACTGAATACAAAGTCTTAAACTGAAAGGAATACTTCGACTTCACATTTTTTTTCTTTTCTGAATCAATAAAATAACATATTGCAGCATATTGATCTGTGCCTGTTATTAAAAGTATTATGCTGAGAACTCTCAATTCATTAAGAAAATATTTGCTATGGCATTTTGTTTGCCTGTTAAATAATAAAAAAAAAAAAAAAAAAAAAACGGTCCGTGACAGCAATACTAGAAGTGCTTGCATACCATTGTCAGCATACTTCCCTGCGGCCTGTTAGCAAGTGCCCTGACCAATGCAATAGCTGCACCCCTTAACTCACATGATGAAATTCTCACTGCCTGTGACCACTGCAGCAGCTGCACCCCTTAACCCACATGATGAAACTTTCACTGCCTGTGATCACTGCAGCAGCTGAACACCTTAAATATATAAAATGGAGTATAAAATATATTTATATAATTCTTGAAAAAAAAAAAAAAAATGTAAATAAATATAAGAAGATATATATATATATATATATATATATATATATATATATATATATATATATATATCTTTATATAAAAACAGTGATTAGCTTACTTGCAGTTACACACTGAAGATGTCAGAGGGCGAAACCAGTCTGGGTTTCCTGTTCCCAGTCGCCGGTGATTGCTAAGTAAGAGGCCTGATTCAGACAGCAGCACTGCTTTCTGCTGTATTTTGTCACTGTTTGAACATTTTTTGTGGATATATTATATTTTGGAATAAAACGACGATGGATTACCATGGATTATTGTGGTGCATTGTGGATTTATGCTGAATCAAGCATTTTTTATGGCATTGAGTTTATAGTGCTGGATTACATGTGCAGTATATATATATATATATATATATATATATATATATATATATATATATATATATACATACATACATACACACACATGGGTCTACTTTGATTCACTGAAAACTCATTTCATTGAACTTCAAAACACTCACACAAAATCACTGAAAGTTCAAATCACTGAAAACTTATTTCACTGAATCACATTTTACTGAATGTTGAGTACTGTTGGGCAAATAAAACTTATATGCCCTTTACCTCACTGTAGTGTGATCCTGAAGTTAGTATATACAATTGGGGGTGGTGTTTTTATATTGTTAGCTTTTAGTGAAATGAGATTCATAAATATAAAAACTAAGTAGTTGGTGGCTACACCCCCACCCCCTCCTAACTATATATACTATCTCCAGGATCACACTACAGTGGGGAAAAGGGCAGATACATTTTATTTGCCCAACAGCACTTACATTTAATTAAATGTGATTCAGTGAAATGAGTTTTCAGTGATTTGAGCTTTCAGAGATATTTTGGAGAGGTGAATTGAAATTCAGTACAATGAGTTTTCAGTGAATCAAAGTAGGCAGATATATGTATACATACATACATATAAATATAATATTTATACATACATATATATATATATATATATATATATATATATATATATATATATATATATATATATATATATATATATATATATATATATATATATATACATATATATATACATATACACACACACACACACACACACACACACATATGATATATATATATATATATATATATATATATATATATATATATATATATATAAATTTAGAGAGAAAGAGAGAGAAAAAATACATAAATGCTTAATAACATGCTGCTCTATATTTTAGCAGGCTGCTAATAGGATAACATCATTTAAGCCAGGTGCTATCATGCCATTAAGCCTAATCTGGCAATTTAACTCCTTAATGTCTAAAAATAAATCCATATCCTCACAAAGAGGTGAAGGACAGATTCTGTCAAAAATAAAAAATGTGAACTTCTTAAAGTATAGACTGGTGGTAGAATGTGTATATACAGCATTAGTATTTTTCTTTTTCTTAATATCATAATAGTGTTCCCTAACTCTGTTCTTCAAATTCCTAACGGTTTACCCACACCGTAAGCCTCACAGGTTATGCACTTAGCTAAGTAAACTACATGTATGGTATTACAATTACAACTACATTTACCCGGACACCCAATAGTTCTAGCAAAATTCCTACCTGCAACATATGGATCTTTCATGGATATATCTACATATCTTGAAACATGCACATTTAAGCATCCTATTGTGGGTAAACTGCGTCCTGGTTGCACTAGATTCCAGAATGGATTTAATATTCCTTCCCTAAGAGTAAACAAGAACAAAAGAAGGGCCAAGAAAACATTTAATCTCATCCATAAAAATTGTATTCCAACACCATCTAACCGAATCAACATAAAGACCAGTGTTTGTACTAAAAAGAATAATAAAACAGGGTAAAGAGCTGTCAAAATAACTAACCGCATGCTGACCAGAGTTGCTGTGATGCTTGGGTGGTCAACATACATCCAATTCAATATCATCTCCAACAGGGTGGACCCCTCTAAGAATAAGAGCAAATGTATTACTCCAAAATCTAATGACCTCCTTCTTAATACCATCTAGAAGTTCCTTAGGATATCCCCTTTCTAAAAAGAGGCAAATGAGTAAATTCAGTTCTTGAAGAATTATATTACCCTCAGAAATCAAGCTGGATAATCTAACCATTTGCCCCTTCCCACTGATTTCTTTTGATGGTACAGATGGCAACTCCCAAAATGGAGCTAGGAATTAGAAAAGGAATCCTTCCTAAAAATAGTGGATGAAAAACAAGCCAACTCTGTATTTTTACTCACAGTGATATCCAAATAATTAATCCTCTCACCATTAGATTCATACGTGAACTTAAAAAAGAAGCGGAATTCTGCCATTCATTAAGGGTAGCAACCCATTCTTCAAAAAGTACAGTTGTGTACACTTACCATAAATGTAGATGTTCGAGTGCATTCACTGTTGTAGTCATCACATTTGAGTTATCCCTGCCAGGGTAGCCCTTGGCCGCCATGAATACCAGAGACTTAGTATTTCTGCTTCGGTTGCTGTCGCTTGTGGACTGATGTCAGGTCATCAGCAGTAGTATAAAGTAAGGCAGCCAATGCCATTACATCAGTTTTTCTTGCCCTAACCTGTCAGGAGCCCCTAAGTAGGAGGCTAGGAACTGGTGGAAGAAACCCCATCAGTGGAAAATAAATACCAATATGTCCCTTAAAAGGAAAGGAGAACAACAAGTTAGAATGGTAATAAAAGGAGAAAGAGAAGAAAGGGAGATGGGGGGGGGGGGCAGGACTGCAACAGTGAATACGCTCGAACATCTACATTTATGGTAAGTGTACACAACTGTACTATGTTCTTCATGTTTCACTGTTACAGTCATCACATTTGGGTTGATTCCCAAAGCTGAGGAAAAGGGTGGAGGCAGTCAATGAAACTAGGGGCTGGCTAGGATGCCCTACAAGACTGCAAAGGCAAACCCTGCCCTGGAATTGGAGAAGAGAGGCAAGTGGTAATGCTTGATAAAAGTGTGAACAGATGACCAGGTGGCAGCCTCCAAGATGTCCCTGGTGGGGACTTGTTATAGCATTGGGATCTCAAGCAATGTTGGGACACCAGCTTACAGAAATCTTCCCTGAGCAGCATGTGTGAACAATCTTTTATGTGAATGCCAGTGACATAAAAAATGCAAAGCTGCATGGAAATACAATGCTTGGCTAAAAGAGCATCAGGCAAGATAATATAGTGCTTATGAATAATTCCTCTCTTTATCAAGGCTTAAGTAATAATATAAGCAAATATTTATGTTGAAAATAATCCCTCTAACAATCAAATGCCAGACAACAGATGCAAGGTAGCTATAAGACTTCACAGTATTTTTTTTTAGAATTGTTAGCTCAGCTACTTGTTAGGAAAAAATAGAATGGAAAGGTCACAGCAGCCTGAAACAAGGGTCACACACTGACACACACTGATGTATTGTAACAGCAGGGAATGGCTCTTCTATTAGAAGTTGTATAAAACACGTATTAATCAGTACTTTTCTATTTCTGTCAAAACATTCCTAAACTGTATGTGTAAAGAATAAACAGAATGTAAAATACATGCTCTGTAAAATGTACATATATGGTACAAACATCAAAGAATAAGAAAATGTATATTATTCTATTTCATATGTTGTCTTCAGAATGAATGACAGGAGCAGATGTTGTGCCTTGCATATACATGCTGCAAAGCTGCAGATTTTATATGAAGTTTTTATTAAGCTTTTGTTTTGTACTACTTTGTAAGTTGCAAACTTTCATTAATCCTGAATTATTCAACAGTAGCAATAATGTTAACTGCAGCTGTAACAATAATAAATACTCTTTCTCATTATAATGTTATGATAAGATAATTAAGCAGTAAGAACATATGATGACAAAGCAAGCTGAAACAAGAAATGATTACTCTGTACTTGTTAAAAAAAAGGAAAACTTATAGCAATTTTACAAAAATAGTCTGCTCTAAGAGCACTTTTAAAATAACTTGTAAAACAACTTTTAAAATAGTTGCATGACCAACTTAGGACACATTACATGACCAACATAGGACACAATGTATATCTAAAGAGGCAGGACTGCATTTGTCAAGAACTGTATAAAAGTCCTGTACTCATTGATGTATTTTGTCAGTCAGTCAGTCAGCCAAATTAGCTAGTCAGGGAATAATAAAAACTGTATTGACCCAGGGATGCCTTGCTTTGCTGATCATTTATTTCTCTTTTTCTTCTAACTGCCTGTATTTTTTTCTTCATAGGTGCAGTGCTTGTAAATACTTTTACAGTTTTTGGTGCTGAAACCCAGGAGGAAGCGAAGCAGAAAGTGCAGAGGTTGGAAAGTTGAAGTAAAGTTGAAATATTGCAGAAAGGTCTTGGCTATTAAAAGTCAGTGGGTGAAGAAAGAACAAAAAGAATCCAAAAGGTTGGATCAGTTTTCCTCTGTGGAGTCTCATCTGCAGGAAAAGGAAGGTGGAAAACAAAGGCTGCACAGCTAACTCCCAAGAAGGGATTTCCACACTGCCGAAACAGGGTGAGACTCTAGTCTTTCTGTTGTTTGTAGAATGCACTAAAGCTTTGTTCTCCTATAGTTACATGTGTAATCTGTCATTTATGAGGCATACAGTTAAAGGAATTTGCATGGTAATAAAAATTTTAAATGTGGTAGGGCTAAGGCATCACAGATGTTACTGCAACCAGAAACTATTAGACCTGAAATACTGAATTTTAAAAGTAACAGCATTAGAGACTTAAGCCAGGATTTTATACCAGAAAACATACCTGTAACCAGATCTAGAAACAGATATTTATTAAGATTTACTAAACCATATCAAGAAAAAAAAGTCTCAAGAGAAATCTGAAAGCATTGCTGAGGAAAGGTCTCAAGAAAAATCTGACGGTTTTGTTTCATTCTCTGAAGCAAGAGGGATGTCAGATTCTAAAAAGAATACCTCCGAGAAAGCTAAGGCATCAAGGTTAATTTTATCTCCTAATTTTCCCAGATCTGAAGAAGTTATAAACCAAGCAGACAGTGAAGGCAGTGAGAATTTACAAACAGGAGATCCACAATTTGTATTAGATATTATTCATGAATTGGTCAGTCAGAAGCAACAAAAGTTAAGGGAAAAAGATATACCTGAAGGATGGAAAAAAATAAGTCCTATTTATAAACTGCCTTCTTTGATTTATGAATTTACAGAGTGGGGAAAACCAAATCAAAATAAAACAGATTTTTAAGAAAACATTTATTCCAGCTCTTTTACAACAGGGTATTTTGTGTACATTAGAACAACACAGGACTATAGAAGCTTTGTAAAAAAAAATGTTCCCACTTACAGGAAAGTGTAAAAGGATCAAACAGACAAGTAAAAGAGACAGCAGATGAACTAACAGCTTTACATAGTGAAATTAAAGAAAAAGAACACCAAGGCCACGTGCTCAGATCTGGGTAGAAAACCACTTAGATACATATTTAATAGATACAGGGACTGAAATTAGTATTACTACAAGAACATTACCAGGAACAAGAACTATAAATTTGCAAGGATTGGGAGGAAAAATCTCTCAAGCTCAAGTAAGTCTCCCTGTAGAAACAAAGATAGGGGAAGACACCTTCCAGCATGCATGGGTATCAGGTCCTCATCTACAAAACATCATTGGAAATGATGTCTTTAAACAAAGAAGTTACATTATAGCTTTGTGTAACAGAGAATTGATTAAGGGACCATTAAATGAAATATTAATCATATCTGAAACATTATGGAAACACAGTGTCAAAGACCCAGGACAGTATGATTTAGATGAGTTATTAAAAACACCAAAGCAAGAGTTGGCTTAGCTAATCTATTGCTATCAGGATATCTTTGCCAAACATATGAATGATTGTGGACAAGTCCCTGACTTTATTCTTAAAGTAAGAGGCAGTCCCAAGAAACCTATAAAATAATATCCAGTAAAGAAAGAGGCAGAACAGGCAATACTAAATACTGTGAAAGCTTTACAAGCTCAAGGGGTAGTGAGAAAAGTTAATTCACCAGCTAACAGTCCATACTGGCCTGTACAAAAGCCAGATGGAAGTTATCATCTTACTGTTGATTACAGAGAACTTAATAAGGTGATACCTCATTATTTGCTAATAGTAGGAAGCATGCCTGATCTTATTGCTCAGATTCAGGAAAAAATGAAAATTTTCTCCACATTAAATGTGAGTAATGGTTTCTGGAGTATTACTCTAGATAAAGACTCACAATGGAAATTTGCTTTTACTGTAGAAGGCCAACAATATACTTGGACAAGAATGCCTCAGGGCTTTCATAATGCTCAAACAGTTTTTCATCATGTAATGCAGGAAATACTAAAACCACTAGAATGTAGACCCTCTATTATTCAATATACGGATGACATAATTGTAGGAACAGAAACTGAAAAGCAGCACTTAAATGTATTAGCAAAAATTTTCCAAGCAATAAGACAATCAGGATTAAAACTGAACCCTAAAAGGAGTCAGATTATGAAAGATTATGTTACCTTCTTGGGTGTCATGGTATCAGCAGGACAAAGAAGCATTAGTGAAGACAAAAAGCAACTAATCAGACAGTTACCAATTCCAGTTACTGTCACAGGGTTAAGGCAAGCCCTAAGAATCTTTGGATTCTCAAGGGAATGGATACCAGATTATACAGGAAAAGCAAAACCCTTGACTAATATGCTTAAAGGAAAGAAAAAGGGAGATGAACTTCTCAATTGGAATAATGAGTCACTAGCAGCTTTCTCTAAGGTCAACAAAGAACTCATTTCTGCACCTTCTTTGGGTGTCCCAGAAAGAGATAAAGAGCTCATCATACAGTTTGGTCACAATGGTCTAACTATGATGGCCATATTGTTGCAAAAAAGAGGATTTCAATATCAGGTTTTGGGTTATTATTCCCGAGCTATGAGTCCAGTTGAGAAAGGAATGAGAGAATGTGAGAAGCAAGCCATCATAGCAGAATGCTGTACTGAAATAACATGCCATATGATTCAAGGCTCTCCAATTGTGCTACAGACCAAACATACTCCAGTGAAATACATGTTAGAAGGAAATCCAAAGGGCATGAATAATGCACAACTTGGCAGAATCACTGCAAGTCTTGCAAGTCAGGAAGGAGGAATCAGAGTAGAAATCCCTCAGATTAAGTTTTTACCAGAACTGTTTAATTACCAAGGGGAAATGTATGAGTATCCTGACTTGGAAAATGAAGAAGAACACTTAAGGGAGGGCACCCAAACTATTGAAGGAGCATCAGAATTGTATACATATGGATCCAGATTCTGGAGCTCTGAAAGAGGGTGTTTTTTGACAGGATGGGCAATATACAGTGCAGATACCAAAGAACACAAGAAGGGTAGTCTCCCAGGGGGATGCTCAGTATGAAGAACTGAACTAGAAGCAGTTAAACAAGCCTTGTTATTGCCCAGACCTGTAAACATTTACACAGACAGTGAATATGTAGTCTTTGTCTTAACATCATCTCTTCCCATTTGGACAAGAAGAGGTTTGACTACAGCTGATGGTAAACCAATCAGTCATCAGGAAGTGTTGACAGACATTAGGAGTTTGATAAAAGATGACAATCCTTCTAGAGTAAGTATAAATAAGGTCAAAGCTCACACTAGAAATGAGGTACACAGTCAGGCTGATAAAACAGTAGATCGGCTAGCAAAAGAAGGGGCCCATGACTCCAAACAAATGTATCCAATACAAAATGTTCCTCAATACTGGGCATGGGAAGTAAATAACAAGGAAGAAAAACAAATAAGGGAAATGGTACAAAATATTTTGAATAAGTGCCAAATATAAATGGACTTACCTCTAAATCCTTTACCTTTATATTGTACAGCTGACTTTTGTAAAGATCAGTGTACACAGTATGAACATAGAGTGGAAAGTGAGGTAGGTAAAATGACCCAAATCCAGTGTGATGGGATCATCATAACACCTACTGTATGTGGAGTAACAGTGACAGGAACAGATGAAATGAATCCGTTATGGGGTCCTGAATTTGAACAATGTGCTCATATGACCTTAAATGCAAAAACAAACAAAGATAATCAGCAGTTAGGAAGCTTAGCAAAAATTCTAAGAGAACAGCCAGACATCATTAAGAAAAACTCTGAAAGACAGGAACCAAAGTAAGACAATCTAGTGAAAAACAAAAAGACAGCTTGGAAACACCAAAGCAAATTCTCTCTCAGTTTAATGAAGTGATTTTCGTCTTGCACATATGGCAAGACTTCATCAGAAACTGAACAAACTTCAACACAAACAATATATACACACCCTTTTTGTCACATGACACTTCTAATTAAAATCTTGTGTCTTAAAGGCACATCCACATAATTGCTACTTAAAACATTTTTTAAAAACAGATATGACTGACAATATTTTAGAACACCTCAACCCTACCCTTCCTTCAGAATTTTTATCTGTAATGGTGATAGAAATATATATACAAACATACATAACAATACTATATCTCAAATTATTATGTTGACTCTCAAAGTATGGTATTACTTAGTTAACTAAGAAGTCAGAAACTTACATATCCGAGTCAAATGAAGTCAGATGTCAAAAATATGGACACATTTTATAAAAATGCATACACACATTAACGTTTAAGATTTCTCAACTTCAATATACTGTTTAAAGATATTGTCTCATTCAAACCCGGGTAAAACATTGCCCCAGTGCGTATTTGCCAACTTAACTCGAGTTGCTCCAGTAAAAGTGTAAGCAGGTCCCCCCGACTATCATCAACAACTGAATCAATTGCTTTGAACAAAAATGAATGTTGTAGATAGGAAATAATGTGTCTAGCCAGTGCATTATCTAGTTAAGGGTCTTTATTTTGTACAGATGTTCATATACTCGTTCTTTTAGCCTTCTATCCATTTTACCTATGTAAAACGCTGCACAGCATTGACACTGGGCTAAATAAACCACAAACTTGGACTGACAAGTATACAGTAGTTACACATTTGGCATTTGTACATGCCACACTTCCACTGTGGGGTGTTTTTTTTATGTTGTAATAATTCCTTTAAATTAGTCCCCTAGCCAAATGTGTAACTACTGTAAATACATGAGTACAGGACAAGACATTGAAGTTAAAAATATTAGTTTTAAAATCAAATTGAAGTATACTTGTCAGTCCAAGTTTGTGGTTTATTTAGCCCAGTGTCAATGCTGTGCAGCGTTTTACATAGGTAAAATGGATAGAAGGCTAAAAGAATGAGTATATGAACATCTATACAAAATAAAGACCCTTAACAGAGATAATGCACTGGCTAGACACATTATTTCCTATCCACAACATTCATTTTTGTTCAAAGCAATTGATTCAGTTGTTGATGATAGTCGGGGGGCCCGCTTACACTTTTACTTGAGCAACTCGAGTTAAGTTGACAAATACGCACTGGGGCAATGTTTTACCCGGGTTTGAATGAGACAATATCTTTAAACAGTATACTGAAGTTGAGAAATCTTAAACGTTAATGTGTGTATGCATTTTTATAAAATGTGTCCATATTTGTGACATCTGACTTCATTTGACTCGGACATGTAAGTTTCTGACTTCTTAGTTAACTAAGTAATACCATACTTTGAGAGTCAACATAATAATTTGAGATATAGTATTGTTAGTATATGTATGTTTGTATATATATTTCTATCACCATTACAGATAAAAATTCTGAAGGAAGGGTAGGGTTGAGGTGTTCTAAAATATTGTCAGTCATATCTGTTTTTAAAAAATGTTTTAAGTAGCAATTATGTGGATGTGCCTTTAAGACACAAGATTTTAATTAGAAGTGTCATGTGACAAAAAGGGTGTGTATATGTTGTTTGTGTTGAAGTTCGTTCAGTTTCTGATGAAGTCTTGCCATATGTGCAAGACGAAAAGCGCTTCATTAAACTGAGAGAGAATTTGCTTTGGTGTTTCCAAGCTGTCTTTTTGTTTTTCACATCATTAAGAAAAAGAAAATAGAAGAATTTGAAATGACACAAGGAAGTGAATGGAAATGGGTTAGATTTCCAGAACCTTGGCTGGTACCAGGAGAATTCAAAAAAGGTCCTTTACATAGAGTACAAACAATTGAGCCTGAAAAAGGAAAAATGTTGTTAACTTATTATCATAATTTCCTAGGTCATCCAGGAAGGGAAAGACTACAACAAATTACTAGTTCTACATTTAAATTGGAAGGAATGACAACACAGACATCCAAAATTATATAAATAGAAGTGTCACATGTGCCATGCACAATGTGGGAAAACAAAATAGGAGAAAACAATATAGACTCCCACAAGGATTGGGACCTTGGGAAAGGGTACAAATGGATTTTGTAGGACCTCTTCCAACAGCACCAGGAGGGTTTCATTTCTTACTTACTTTGATAGATGAATATACTGGATGGGTAGAAGCTCATCCAACAAAAAAAAAGAAGATGCAAACTCAGTAGTTAGAATAATAAGTGAAAGGATCATTCCAACATGGGGAGTGCCCCGAGAAATATATAGTGATCAAGGAACTCACTTTACTGGAAAAGTGACAAAACAAATGTGTAAAACATGGGGAATCAAGCAAAGGTTTCATGCTCCTTAACATACTAAGAGTTCTGGAAAAGTCAAAAGAGCTAATAGAACTCTGAAGGAAGGATTAAAAAAATTATTTCTGAGTATGGAAACCATTGGGTAAAACATTTACCCAACATTTTGATTAAGATGCAAAATTCTCCTCAGGGATGTGGGTTAACTCCACATGAACTAATGACGGGTCGACCTATGAATTTACAAGCAGGAGAAATCCCTTATGGGATACCATCAGAAGAAACAAAAAATTGTGGGATCAGCTCCAAGACCAAATCAGTTGGGCAAAAGGGAGTCTGGGAAGCTGGACAAGCCCATAATCTAGAACTGTGTAAACAAAATGAGATTTGGGAATCAAGGGAGGTACAATTGTAACAAGAAGATCTTGTAATGGTCCATCAGTTTGGAAACACAAGTAAATGGTATTCAAATTGGATAGGACCTTACACTGTTATCAAAGTGGGGTTAGTGGCTGTACAAATCCAGCCATATAAAAATCAGCCGCCAAAAAATGGTTGGATTCATAAAGATCATGTTAAAAGATTAAAATGGAGGGGAGAAAAATGAATAACTTATAAATGTAATAACTGATATAAAAGGACATATTATCAGATACAACTAATAAGAACACGATTCTTTTTTCTTCCAGAAAATATCAAATCATGAAAATCCCGATATTAATCGTGATCCTGATGAATTTTTACTCCTCAATACAAGGAAAGGTGGACTTCAATACCTTTACCAAATCACTGTAAATGTACTCAGAAAATTGGAATACAAAACAATGCTGGATATGTGCTGAGATACCACAAGATGCAAACAGTAGGAATTCCATATGAACTATTCCATCTACCCTTCTGTAAATGTTGAATCTCACAAACCAAGACTGTGTTCCAAGAAATGACTCTATCCCAAGGAAACACCCTTTCTTGAGGCGTGTTCATACAAATGTAACTGCTGATGTTTGTTTATGAAGAGAAGGAACAAGTAATCACCTATTTATTGGGAAAAGTTCTTGTAGTATTATTTATGCTACCCAAAATGCCAGTGAACAATGTTTTGAGCGTTTTAGTAATGAAACCTGCTGGACATTTAAAAAAAGCTAAAACTAAACATTGGGTTACATGGATGGTTCCAATTCAAGCAGACATGTATTTCATATGTGGTAAAAGAGCCTACAAAGGGCTTCCTGAGAAACGGAATGGAGTGTGTTATTTGGGACATGTAATTCCATCCGTTAGACATAAAATAATGTCCTTGCAGGAGTATCAATCTTTCCATTCTATGGAGAAGGAAAAGCTATTTGAGAAACTAGAGAACTGACAGGTCTATTAGAGGAATTCAAAGTTACCATAGAAATGACTGCCATGAGAAATGTGGTCTTACAAAACCACACGGCATTAAATTTTGTGCAATGGTAGGAGAGGAATAATGTATTTATATCCCTGATAATGAACCTGAAATCAGGAGGCACCTCAAAATAATTGAGGAAATTGCTCAAAAAGCACAAATAGAAAAGAAACATGGTTCTCTTGGCTGAGTGGTTCTATCAGTAGCTGGGAAGAAAAAATAATGCAGCTTATACTGGTCATAGTTGGCATTTTAAGATGTATAAGCCTAGTAATTGTTGTCATCAAGTGTGTTATCGAATGTGTAAGACGGCAAGCAGTACAGGTTTTGACAGTGGACCAAATGCATCAGGTCCAAGACACTGTATGATTCACTGAACAAAATCAACAAACATGAGTTCTCATGTCTGTTCAGGGGAACTGTTATAGCACTGGGATCTCAAGCAATGTTGGGACACCAGCTTACAGAAATCTTCCCAGAGCAGCATGTGTGAATATTTTTTTATGTGACTGCCAGTGACATAAAATAATGCAAAGCTGCAGGGAAATACAATGTCTGGCTAAAAGAGCATCAACCAAGATAAGACAGTGCTTATGAGTAACTCCTCTCTTTATCAAGGCATACTTATTAATATAAGCAAATATTTATGTTGAAAATAATTCCTCTAATATTCAAATATCAGACAACAGATGCAAGTTACCAATAAAACTTCACAGTGTTTTGTTTAGAATTGTTAGCTCAGCTATTTGTTAGGAAAAAATAGAATGGAAAGGTCACAGCAGCCTGAAACAAGGGTCGCACACTGACACACACTGATGTATTGTAACAGCAGGGAATGGCTCTTCTATTAGACGTTGTATAAAACACGTATTAATCAGTACTTTTCTATTTCTGTCAAAACATTCCTAACTATATGTGTAAAGAATAAACAGAATGTAAAATACATGCTCTGTAAAATGTACATATATGCTACAAACATTGAAGAATAAGAACATGTATATTATTTTATTTCATATGTTGTCTACAGAATGAATGACAGGAGCAGATGTTGTGCCTTGCATATACATGCTGCAATGCTGCAGATTTCATATGAAGTTTTTATTAAGCTTTTGTAGTGTACTACTTTGTAAGTTGCAAACTTGAATTAATTACTGCAGCTGTAACAATAATAAATACTCTTTCTCATTAGAAATGTTATGATAAGACAATTAAGCAGTAAGAACATATAATGACAAAGCAAGCTGAAGCAAGAAATGATTACTCTGTACTTGTTACAAAAAAAGAATACCTGTTGTATAGCAATTCCACAAAAATAGTCTGCTGTAAGAGCACTTTTAAAATAACTTGTAAAACAACTTTTAAAATAGTTGCGTGACCAACTTAGGACACAATGTATATCTAAAGCGGTAGGACTGCATTTGTCAAGAACTATATAAAAGTCCTGTACTCACTGGTGTCAGTTTGCCAGTCAGTCAGTCAGTCAGTCAGCCAAATTAGCTAGTCAAGGAATAATAAAAACTGTACTGACCCTGAGATGCCTTTCTTTGCTGATCATTTATTGTTCTTGTTCTTCTAACTGCCTGTATTTTTTCCTCATAGGTGCAGTGCTTGTAAATACTTTTACAGGACTCCTCTAAGGAAAGCTGCAGAGGTGGAGGCTGCTCTGGTGGAGTATGTCCTGCCCCCCTTGGGGGAGGCTTTCCATGCTATTTGTAGCAGAAATGGATTCGGTGTGCTATCCATTTGGAAATGGTTTGTTTGGAGATGTCTTTGCCTTCTGCCTCTGTAGCAAAGCTAACCAGCAATTGATCAGAATTTCTGAAGGATTTAGTCCTGTCTAGATAGAATCTGAGCTGTCTGTGCAAATCTAGAAAGTAAAGAATCCTTTCCCCCTTGTTCTGGGGATTTGGGAAAAAGGTGGGCAAAGGAATGGATTGGTTGAGAGCCACACTGGACACCACCTTGGGCATGAAGGATGGGTAAATTCTGAGGGATACCCTGTCTGCATGAAAGATGATCAGCCATGAGTGCTTGCAGCTCAGAGACTCTTCTGGCTGAAGTGAAGGCCAGAAGGAATGCTGTCTTCCAGGAGAGAAATTTTAGCTCTGCAGAAGAAGCTGGTTTGAAAGGGGGCAGGGTGAGCTTTTCCAATACAAAGTTAAGGTGCCAAGCTGGTGTAGATGCCCTTCTGGGTGGACTCAAGTTGCTAGCCCCTCTTAGGAACTGTTTGATCAAAGGGTGTCAGAAAAGGGGCTGCTCAGTGGGAAAATAAGCAGAAATAGTACAGGCATGAATTTTTATAGAGGAGAAAGAGAGACCACTGTGTAGTAGGTCAGCTAAGTAATCCAGGATGAGAGGGAGGGAGGGGTGTGCTGTATTGGCTCCCTTAGCCTGGATCCAGGTGCAGAACCTTTTCCATTTAACAGCATAAGACTTTCTGCTGCTAGGATGTTTGGCCTCTTGGATAAGATCCAGAACCTGTTTACTAAGGTTGGCAGATTTGTACGGGGTTAGGGAATAAGCCAAGTTGCCAAACTGAGTGTCTGCAATTGGGGATGCAAGAACTCCCCTTCCCTCTGGGTAAGGAGGTTTGGAATCTGAGGAAGATGCCACGGGGGTAGCGAGGACAGGCAGCACAGTAAGAGGTACCAGTGCTGCTGGGGCCAGTCTGGAGCTATAAGAATGGTCCTTGGTTTTTCCTCCCTTATTTTGAGCAGTACCCTGGGGATAAGAGGTAGGGGAGGAAAGGTATAGACCGATAGATTGACCCAGGGGAAGGACAGGACATTCACTTTCCAAACCATGCAGTGATGCTCCCTGGTGCAGAATTTGCTGAGCTGATGGTTGGTGTGGGAGGCAAAGAGGTCGACCTTTGGGGTTCCCCATTTCTGAGTTATTAGGGTGAAGGTACTTCTGATGAGTTGCCACTCATGTGGGTCCAGAAGATTTCTGCTTAATTGATCTGCCAGAGAGTTGAAAGAGCTTGGTAGGAATTGTGCTAACAGGTGTAGTTGCATGTCAGAGGCTGTGTGCCAAAGGCTCATGGCCAGCCTGCATAGAGGGTAGGAGTGAGTCCCTCCCTGCTTGTTGATGTACCACATCACAGTGGTGTTATCTGTTTTGATCAGAAGAGCCCCTGAAGAGAGAAGAGGCTTGAAAGTTATCAAGGCATGCTGCACAGCCATCGTCTCTTTTTGACTGATGTGCAGAGGGATTTGCTGTGGGCTCCATTGACCCTATATGCACCTGCCATTCAGGTGTGCACCCCAAGCGTAGTCTGATGCATCTGTGGTGAGGGTCTGGGTGGTGGGGGGTGGGGAGAAAGGCATACCCTTGTTGTGGGAGCATGATGTTGCCCACCAAAGAAAATCTTTTCTGAGGCAAGGAATTATAGGTAGAAGAGTTTCCAGGTCTTGATAGTGTTGGCACCAAAGGCTCTTTAGGTATCACTGAAGGTTCCTGATATGCAGTCTGGCTTTTGGAATTAGTAGTATGCAAGATGTCATGAACCCCAGAGCTTGCAGGATCTTCCTTGCAGTTAGCTGGGGCCTGGTGGCTAGTTGAGAGAAGTAGGCTGTCAGAAAATTTTGTTTCTCTAGAGTAAGGTATGCCATCTGGGAATCTGTGTTCAGACTTGCTCCCAGGAAGATTATCCTTTGGGTGGGCACCTGTTGGATTTATTTTCATTGATTGTGTACCCTAGGGAGGTCAGTCAGGTCTTTACAAAGGCCGGGTGCTAGATCAGCTTCTCTTGGCTGTCTGCCTGAATAAGACAGTCGTCTAAGTATGGGTAAATCTCAATATTTCTTTGTCTGCAAAAGGCAAGCCAGAGTCAGACATTTTGTGAAAACTCTGGGAGCAGTAGATAAGCCAAAGGGAAGCCCAGAGAACTGAAAGTGTTGAGATCCTGCCCTGAAGAGGAGATATTTCCTGCATTATTCCCTGATAGGAATGTGGAGGTAGGCCTCTTTTAGACCTAGGGTGGCTAGCCAACTATCCTTGGAGAGCATGCATAGCAGCTGCTAGAGGGTGAGCATTTTGAATTTTGGGATCATCTGGAAGGTGTTTAGAATGGATAGATCAAGGATGGGGTGCCAGGTGCCCTCTTTTCTGGGCACCAGAAAAAGTCTGGAGTAGAAACCTTGGCCTGTCTGTTCTGCAGGAACGTGCTCTACTGCTCTCACAGAGAGCAGGGAAAGAATTTGCTTTTGAGCCTCTGCCCACAGATTTGGTGGTAGATCTGGGAACCCTTTTGGGGTTGGAAGGGTGTGGAAGAAAAATGTGTATTCCTGAGACATAATGTTCAGAACTCAGTGGTCGTTGGTAATGGTGGCCCAGGTGCTTGAGTGAAAGGAGAGGTTTCCTCCTAGGGGTAAGTGAAAGTGGGCAGAGGGAGGGGGTGGAGGAGATGAGTCATTGTGAGTTTTTACCATAAAGGAGTGGCTTAGAACTTCCTGGTTTTGAAGTGGAGGTAGTCCACTGCTTAGATCTCTGCATTCCCTGGGGCTGCTGTCTGGGGGGGTCTGCTTCCACGGGGCCTAGGCTGGGCCAGTTTACTGGGAGCAGGAAAGGACCAGTGTTTGGAGGGACAATGCCTGCTGAACCTAGGGGGCTGGACCTGCAAGAAATCCTTAACTGTTTGCATAGATTTAGCTTTTTCTTCCATCTTTTTTAAGACCTCTTCTGCATTAGTGCCAAATAAGTTATATTTGTGCAAGGGGGCATCCAACAATATTGATTTGATATGATCTGGCAGGGGCTGTTCCTTTAGCTATGCATGCCTTCTAATGACAGATCCAGTAACTGCTGCCCTGCAAGAAGCTTCTACGGTGTCAAAACCACAGTGCAAGGTGTGTTTACTTACTTGACTTGTAGAATGCATTAACTCTTGTAAATATTTAGATTCTGCCCAAGCAGGAAAGGAAGACATTTTTTTGTTGAAGGAGTTCCAAGGTATGTTGCTGATATTTCAGCATATGGAGCTGACAATTTAGTGCCCTGATAGCAAGAGTAGCTAAGGTGTATACTTTCTTACCTCATCTGTCCAAAGCTTGGGAATCCCTGTCTGAGGGGGGTGGGATTCTTAGTGGAGTTGCTTTAATTCCTTTTGGCCCTTGAGAAATGACCTCAGGGTCAGCTGTGAGATTTTTAAAAAGATATTTGTGGGAGTCAGGGACTGTATAGTACCTGTCTGGTTTTCTGGGAGCAGGAGAAAGGGCATCAAGAGTCAAGATGGATTCGAGGAAAACATCCTCCATAACATCCAGAACTGGGGGGATGGCCAAAGGTCTGTGTTGTGGCAGATCTAGGAACTCCCTCAGTCTCTTTTTAGACTAAGGGTAGTCCTGACTCTCCCATTGGAAATGCTCCCTTAAAGTATGCAGGTTTTCCCCAAAGGAAAAATCCTTTGTGGAAGAGGCTGAAGGAATGGAATCTTCTGCATCAGAATCCTCATAAGTGGAGAAGGGTTGCATATCTTCATATTCAAATGCATCAGATTCATCTGACTCTTGTTCAGACAAAATTACAGGGGATAGATCTCTTTTCCTTTTGGAGGGGGTAGCTTGGCTTCCCCTGATCAGCATGATATGGTCTTCTGCCATTTTAAGCATGAGACTGAGGTAAGGTAGCAGGCCCCTGAGAGTGGGTCATCAGTTTTTTGGGTGTGGTTCGTACCCTGGGCCTAAGAAACTCGGTAGTTTTAGAAAGAATGGTAGTCATGAAAGAAGATGTCAGTTTGTGTCGAGATTCCGTAGTGCAAAGGACTTCCTCGGAAGCCGGTGCCTGCTCAGTGGCTCTGGACCCATCCAAGGTTGAGATGACCACAGGATCTTTAATCGAAGAAGATTTTTGTGGCATACCAGACTCCAAAAGGGTCTAGGTAGCAGCCCGCGAATCAACAGAAGTGGGCATCAGGGGTTGCGAAAGCACCTCAGTGAGGACTGGAGAAATGACGACTAACTTAGCAGAAGCATTGTTGAAAGGTTTGGACCTGTGCGGTCTGTCTTTATCTTTATGTTTTTTCGGAAGATCTGCAGTCAGATGCCTTACTGAAGTGCGGTCTGTCTTTATCTTTATGTTTTTTCGGAAGATCTGCAGTCAGATGCCTTACTGAAGCCATATCAGAATTTGAGGAATGCAAGCATAAATATCTAGCTACAATAAGAGCCCGACGATGGATAGTTCTAGTGTTGAACAAGCACAGAAGTGACAACGAGGGACATCATGGTCTGGGCCTAAACATGTGATATAGTAAGAGTGGAAGTCTCAGTATGGTATTTGTTTCCCACAGGTGAGACAATTATTAACTTTTTCTGACATCGGTTAGTGCAAGAAAAAAGGATCCCTAATGGGATACTTAGCTTTAGAAGACTTCATCTTCAATTCTGTAGATGAAACTCAGGTAGTGGCCTACTGGCACTCATGCGAACTGCTTCTGCTTCGGGCTCCATGGCAAGAAAGACTGATGTAATGGCATTGGCTGACTTACTTTATACTACTGACAACCTGACATCAGTCCACAAGCGACGCAGAAATACTAAGTCTCTGGTATTCGGGCCGGCCGAGGGCTACCCTGGCAGGGATAACCCAAATGTGATGACTGCAACAGTGAAACACGAAGAACATCTACCCTTCCCTAAAATGAGGATGTCGTCCAGAAAATGATAACATCCATGTATTCTGGAAAGAAATAAGGGAGTAAACACAACTAATTTCTCCCACATAGCCGATACTGTGTTTCAGTAAACAGGGGGACATGAAGCACCCATGGCTACACCAGAAATTTGATGGAAGTAATCTCCTTCAAAGAATAAAAAAAATATTGTTAAGTACTAGTTCCAATAAAGTAGTGACAACTCTAATGTCCCTGCTGAAGAAACTAGAATGGTCATAAAAAAAAAAAAATTATAAAACCATTCAATACTAACATCT
Organism: Protopterus annectens; assembly: GCF_019279795.1. Taxonomy (NCBI): domain Eukaryota; kingdom Metazoa; phylum Chordata; order Ceratodontiformes; family Protopteridae; genus Protopterus; species Protopterus annectens. The sequence goes on from NC_056727.1 coordinate 819,571,989, forward strand.
TGAGAGATAACTGAATACAAATCAATAACATCTACAGTGATAAAAAGAATGTCACCGTTAAAAGGAAGCTTATTAACCATCTCAAGCAAATGTCATGAGTCCTTATGGATATGCACCTCATTTTTAGAATATCTTTACATAAACTTAGCCAAAGGTTCGGTTTTAGAAAATTAAGCAGACATAATATGCCTTAGTGGGGGATCCACGGCATTCTTATGATAAATTTTGGGTATGTTGAATATTGACTCAGTTTACCATTTCTCAGCATTTAGATATTTCCACTCATTGTGCAACAAATCCCCCTAGAGAACTAGACTTAATAAATAGAAATTCAATTTACCATAGGCTATTTAACAACATTCAAGGAGACTCTCTGAAAGTGGATTCAGATAGTAAATGAAACTTCTTCAAAGCATAGTCAATGCTATTCATAATAACAACCCCCCACCCTTACCAGGTTTCATAATACGTAATTCTCTGTCTTTAGTTAAATTATTCAACAAGCACCTTTCTTCAAATGTTAAATTATTCCATGGTAAATCTAGAAGCGTTACTCCTATTATACAAGCCCCTAAATTGGTCTTCCCATACTCTTTCAAAAACAAAAAACAAAGGATTTGGTGGGGAGATATAAGTGCTCTTCCTACTGGGGCCATCCAATTTAGTTTGAGCAGCTTTATCCAAAAGAGCAACTTTAAATTTAAATTTCTAGTAAATAACTTAAGTTGTTTAATTGCACATACTATGTTGAACTTAAAACTAGGCACACAATTAAAACCTTTCCTAAAAAACATGCATGACATTGTCAGTAATCTCCAACATATGATAAGTTAAACACTGTAAAAGACTTACCAGTTGACACAATATTGGGATTGTTATAACCACAAATACAAACATTCACAGGTTGTACCTTCCCATGTCCCTGCCACCTCCCCTGCCTCTCACATTTGAAAAAGTATCTCCCACATAGGCGCTTAGACTGGGTCTCGAGCCATAGTTCGTGTAATGATTGGCAAGTCTCTCAGAACGTCGATGCATAGGCTGGTCTAAAAAAACTTCATCTAAATGTCCATTGTCCACCTCTGAATTAATTGACCCCCACTTATCAATAAAGGAAACAGTCCTATCACCATGATCTTTTTGAGGTAACGGATAAGCCCTTACCTACTGGAAATCATTCTAGTCTCTACTAAGTTTATGCTTGTATTCCTTATTTTTGTCAATAAGGGTATCTACTTTGTGAAAACCTTCAACATACTGAGACGTAACAGATATAAATACTGAGTCATTTCTATTTTTTTCATTTAAAACTCTAAGCTCACCATCCGAAGAATTAATTTTAATTTTGTTGTCTTTAATCATTAATTTTAACATCGTAATACCTGTATCACTGAAGAGCTTCATCAAATCCTGGAACAAAGGTGAACCCACATCAATGCCATTTGGGAATTTCCAAAAGCAAAGGCCTTTGGGAACAATATTATTTCTAATATAATCCCCTAAGTACACATTTTCTAGCTGGAGATTTTTAATCCTCTGTTGCTTTTTTTCAAAATCATCCAGGCAAGATGCAACAGCTGCCGGGGTAAAACCATCCTCATCAGGAAAACTAATCATAGTAGGATATAACCAAACCTCAAAATCAGTGTCCTGGTTCAAAATGCAACCCAAATGGTTGATCCGCTCCACTGGTCACATAGTGGCCTGGTTACCATGCACTACAGCTTGTGCATGGATTCACTGAGGTTGCAAAAACATCTCCTGACTTGCCACCAGTTCCTCATTGATGATAACCCCTTCCGGTTCTCGTGGGGGCAAAAATTGGGAAAGTTGCTGCAAGAGCAGAGTAAGATCACCTGGAAGACTCATATCAGAACAAACATAATCAGTCCACAATCAGCAACGGCCAAGGTGATCCACTTAACAGTGCCAAAATAAACAGTAACTAAAAACACATACAACAAAGGCAAATAAGTCCTCTCTGGCTTGGTAGCACCTATTGGATGACTCTTTTGTCTAGCAGCTTTTGAATTTCTAAAGCTGCTAACTCCTGTTGATGGAGTCTTTTCTGTTTGAATGGTAGAATTTGCAAAAAAGTAATTAAATATCCTCTGGATATATTTTTTTGCACCCAAATATCTTTCGTGATTGATGCCTAGCCTTCCGAGTGCATAGACAAGTGTCCTCCAACTATCTCCAGAGAAGAGCAGTTGGGCATCACTTCAGGAGCACTGGAAGGGTTTATCTGAAAAGATATCTCAAAACCCTTGGATCTGTGGGCCTCCTCTGCTATGAGGGTGCTGTCTTTCATCGGAGCTTCCCCCCTGCCTCTGGGAGAAGTTTCAAGTCATGAGTTCTGAAAAGGACTTTGTGACTTTCAGAACCATATCTTTCTACCTCCATGCTGATTCCTGGAGAATGATCTCTGCAGGATAGAATAATGTATTCCCAAGGTCTTTCCATCTTGCTCACTATGGGAGAGCATTTTTTTAACTGTAGGGCCAAAGAAAGAATATCCATCAAAGTGTGCATTGATGAAAGAAAACATAAAAGTCTCCACAAAGTCACATAAGCACATCCAGGCATGTCTCCTGAGGCTATGCCTGAATACACCACCCATGAGGAGCATTCTGCTGCATGAAAGATTAACCTCATGGATGCACTGAAAATAGATTGAAGGCTGGCCAGCTGTGAAGAAAACTGTTTACATTCCCCCACCAACATGGACACAGGAATAGACTTAGATAGCTCTTTAATCAAGTCTCTCTGCAATCTGGTGAAATGTACCAAGTAGTTGAGTGACCATAGGGCAACTGTCATTGAGGCATAAATGCACTTTTCAAATTTGTCCATCACCCTGGACTCCATGTTAGGAGGATAAACAGAAAAGCTCTGCCTGCAAGCTCTTTCTTAGTGGCCTCCACCATAACCATGGCATCCACAGAAACTCCCTTACTCTAGTAAGGTCTTTCTTTGGGCAGAACAAGAAATGTATCAGTATGACAGGGAATGAGTTCCACTATATCCAGTTCCTTCCATGCCCGGTGAGACACAAGATCTAAAGGTCATCCACCAGAGAGGGGTAACTAAAGAAGTAGATGGGTCAGACCTGAAGGCTTCTAAGAACACTGTCTCCTCCTGGGAAAGGGTATCAGAAGGCCATCCACCTTTCTGACTAAGGATCTCTAGAATGTCCCCAAAGTAGACATTGTCTGGTGGAGATCTTGAGGATCCCTTGTGTTCATCGAAGTCAAAGTCTTTAGTGAAATATTCCTGAGGGGAATTTATATTCCTCCTTTTACATGACCTCTTCTGGGGGACCTCCACTGTGGGATGATGTGGAGGGGTATTAGAAGATAGGGGAAGTTCCTGTAAGGGAACTGCCTGAAAGCTCATATGGGTCAGCTGTCCCTGAGTGATAGGTTGATGAGGCTCAGAACTCAAATCCAAAGGAGGTATGGAGGTAGGATCTGAAGGTGTAAGAGACTGGACTTTTGGGTGAGAGAAAGCCCTCTCCTATACCTCAAAAGCAGAAGGACTGGAAGAAGCTGTTGCTAGCTTCACTGGAGCCTAAACTTCAGGCATTGCCAAGCTCCAAACATGTTTGGGCTCCTGTTACAAGGGAGGAGTCAGACCTGAGCTGCCTAGCACCAAGGATCCGAGGGGAAGTGACAGCTCTGAAAACCTCGGAGTCAAAGCTATTCTTCTGGATCCATCATCAATGCTTTGGCTCCAAGACTCATCTTCCTCTAGGTGGATTGGCAACAAATGAGTCAGCGGCACAGTAAGAATCCAAGAAGTAGCTGTCTTCGGAGCTGACACTTTGACTCTCAGAATTCTCAGATTCGAGGGCTCTAAAATAGCTGGATAGATCAGAGAAGGAGAGACAATGGGATGGGATACAGGCTGTAGGCTCACCTATCAGATGGGAGATGGAGACGGTAAAACCCACATCTAGATCTGTGCCCTGAGGAACGTCTTCATCATTCTATCCACATCTGCTTCAGAAAGACTTCAGGAGGACCTGATAGAGGATGGCATGGAAGGAGGTTGGGGCATTCTTTTAGGTGTTTCTTGTAAAAATGGAGACTAAGCCTAGGGAGAATTGGACCTGGAGAAAAACAGGAATGTCTGAGGCTGAGGAGACTTGAGCATCCCCATTGTTGGATCCAAAGATGTGGGATCTGATCTCTTAGGCTGTTTAGCAGGTGGCTCCAAAGCAGAAGTGGGTTTTGGAGACCAGAGAGGAGAGCATCTTCTGTGCTCCCTGGACTCCAAAAATGACTTTGGCTTTTTAGTGGGGGATTGAGCCCCTGAAACAGAAGCTGTAGAGGAAGGAGCAGAAGCAGATAACAATCTTTTAGTACTAACTTATTATTTATTTTGATCACATAAGGCCCAAGAATTGAAACCTGCACAGATCTGACAAGGGTTTCAAGATGTGCTGCTCCTAAACAATATATGCACTCATTGTGGGCATCAGAGTTGGGTATAATATGCCCACATGAAATGCAATCTTTGAAACTTGATGGCTTTTAGCCATTTCAGTCAGAAAAGTAAAGAGAAAGAGTTCTTTTTTTTTTTTTTTTTTTTTGAGATTAGGAAAGAAAAAAGAAGAACACCAGAAATACCCTAAAAATGAGTGAGAGAAATTTAGCAAAAGAGTAAACAGGGAAAATGGATACCAGCAATGGTAATAAACATACCTGAAATGAACAGATATGAAGAAAAAAGGTTTTAAAACATAATGCAGAGAATAGGAAGGAATGGCGAAGAATACAGAAGGAGCATATCTAGAAAAATATAGAATATTCTATTTTTACTCACAAATAGTCGAAAAAGAAAAACACAACCAAAGCTCAAGAGAGCACAATTCGTGTCTGGAGCATAGAAACTGCAAACAAGAGTTGGGTATTACAGGGCTTTGAGGGATTGTGGGGTCTATTTTGTTTCGCTGAATTTCATTTCACTGATTTTTTTTTTTCACCTCAACCACTTCACTGAAAACTCAAATTACTGAAAACTCATTTCACTGAACTGCAGTTAGTATATATAGTATATATGGCACTGTGTAGAGTACTGAAAGGCAAGTAAAAGGTATATGCCATTTTCCCCACTGTAGTGCAATCCTGGAGTTAATATATATATATATATATATATATATATATATATATATATATATATATATATATATATATATATAGTTATAGGGGGTGTGGGGGGCACAGCCCCCCCCCTTACTTTGTGGGGTGTGTTAATTTGAATACATATTGTCTTCTGGAGAGAGTTAGTCATTGGTGTTGTAACTGTGCATGTCTATTGTTTAAAATGTATTGTTTTGAAGTTTTTGGTAAAACACAATATAAAAGAAACAAAGTGGGGGACTATGACCCCCACACCCCCCAACGTGGGGGGGCTATGCCCCCCACACCCCTCCTAACTATATATACTAACATCAGCATCACACTACAGTGGGGAAAAGGGCATATACCTTTTACTTGCCTTAAAGTACTCTACACAGTGCCATATATACTAAGTTCAGTTCAGTGAAATAAGATTCAGTGAAATGAGTTTTCAGTAATTTGTGTTTTCAGCAATGTGGTCAGGTGAAATGAAATTCAGTGAAATGAGATTCAATGAAACAAAGTAGACCCATTGTGGGTAAGGGGAGAAGCTCGAGAGTCGGATATGAGTCTAAAGCAAATGTGGCCAAACCAGATCCAAGGTTGAATCCAAGACCTATTCATTGAGGAATGAATGAAAATAACAACATTAGATTCCTATATTACCTACAATTTTTGGTATTCTGAAAACTTATGATGGTTGGAAGAAGTTTTTTTTTTAGTTGTGTTGGATATGGTCTCTCTATACACAGAAGATAGTATTGACCTGGTCAGAGACTATTTAGAAAAAAATGAAAGTATCATTGTTGATCTGATATGCATGCCACCTTAAATGGTTTTGGATAATAATTTTCTGCTTTTGATAAAGAAGTATACCAACAACATTTGGATGTAGCAATGGGAGACTTAGGCTCCCACGTATGCTAATGAATTTCGTATGATATGGGAGAACAAAGAGGTCTTCACTTTGGAGACATTTAGCAGATTTAAACTATACTTGTGCTTTACCAATAACATTTGCATTTTGTGTGGAGCATCCACTAATTTGTAGCCCAGATGAATGGAAAAAATGATCATCTTAATTTTGAGATGAATTACAGTTTTGAACAGGTAAATTCTTTGGATATGTCTACCTACGGGGCTTACACATAAAACAGTACAGAAAGAAATAAGAGGAAACAAATATTTAGACTATAACAGTATGGATCCATACCTACAAAGAAGGGAGTACTAAAAATCTCAGCTAGTTAAAGCATCAAGACTCACTAGTGAGGAAGACATCTTTTTATCCAAATGTCAAGAGATTCTAAGTTTGTTTAAAGAAATAAGTTACCTTGTTAGAATGGGCCATTCCAGATGTATTGAAAAACAGGGAGGGTAGTTATACTCCTGTTATGGAAACAGGAGTTTCATGAGTTAATAAAAGGAAACAGAAAATTAAATATTTTTTCACACCAGTCATTTACAGAAATGACAATAAAGAAATGAACATAATTCAGACACACACTGCCCTATTTTAAAAGGTCAAGAGGCACTTAGTATATAAATGAATCACTACGGTCTGTGGACAAGCGATCAGAGAATATCACAGGGCTTTTGGAAGAGGCTCACAAACAAAAAAGGAAAAATGAATACTGATAAAGTAGGCAGGACTTGTGCTTGCTTTGGCTGTAGGCAATGTAGATTTGCAGCAAACAGTCCCTTTGTTGACAAACTGTATACTGGGAGAACAGTAGACACCTCACATGGATTTGTAACACTCAATGTGCCATCTATCATGCACAGTGCCAGACTTGCCAAGTATTTTACAGAGGATGCAATAGCAAAAAGCTCAAAGAAAGAGAAGACATACACAGCAGGGCTATTAAAAGGAGAGATTAAAAAAATGCATTAAATAAAGATAAAAAACAATGCATACATTTTTAACTATTTTTGTGTTTTGTACTTTAGAAAATAAATGAAGATCTTAGAGAAGGGGACAGTATTAGACTGACACAAATTCATGTGGCAATTTAAATGTAGTACTTTTAAACTACCTGGCTTGAAAGATAGTGTGAATATTCCATGTATTTTAAATTTTAAAACACCCAAATATTAATGACGGTACTTACATATTATCGCAACCACATTCTGACCAAGAAAAGCGGCTCATTCCCAAGCCCTTGTCCTGCCGAAATATGTAGTGCAAGTTAGGGGAGGTGTGTGTCACTGTGTTAAAAGTCTGTTGAAGAATTCTTGATACAAAATGACCAGGTAACTAAATTGGGGGAATGTTGTTTTCCTCATGTGTATTAAGCTAGTCATTCTTACAAAACTTGGGGAAAGTGCTTCAACAAACTGTGAAAACAAAAGATTCAGAAAGGAACATTTCAGGTTGTTCGAGGGTCAGCAACCTTTCAAGGGCTCTATGTTTGGTTGATGCACATGACAAATATTTGGCTTTTTTTGTATTCATGGGTGGCACCATAATGCCGCGGTCGGCATTGTTAACTTGTTCTGCTGGTTCATGTACTTGTTTTATTTATTTATTTTTTTTTCCAGGTTTGTTCCTTCCTGTCACATCCCAAACACATGCTGATAGGAGAATGGTGCTGTGTGTACCTCTCTTTCTGTGTGTCTGTATGTGTATTTGTTGCAGCGGACTGGGGTGTCATCCTAGAATTTGTTCTCTCCCTCTTGCCCTTTGCTTCCATGCTAGTGGGCCAACTGCTGCAGGATACATATGAGAGAACAAACACCCATATGAAAAAATATATCACCAGTAACGTACAATCATAACATTTTTCATACCCAAAACATATGGTTTTATAAATAAATTATCCACATTCCCATAACATGACAAATGCTGACAGGTTGGAAATGTGGTTGTGATAATACCCAAGTACCTTAATGACAGTATCTGATTGGTTAGTTACAGCATGTGACTCAAAAACAGAGACAAACATCACATACAGTATTCACCCTGAAAAACAAAATAGTGGCATAAATTAAGTTGAAAAAATCATATCAGTATATCGGTAATATGACTGTATAATGCAAGTAAGAAAGACTGAATCTTTGAAGGGGATGGGCAATGTAGACAGGGAAACTTTTTGTTAACTGGAGTACAATATTGGTCACATTAGTTCATTTACAGGTTCAGCCCAGGAACATATCAGATTCAAGAGTGCATATATATGTGTGTGTGTGTGTGTGTATATATATATATATATATATATATATATATATATGTAGAGAGAGAGAGAGTGCAGAGAATAGTAGTGACATTGTAAAGAAAGAGTAGGAAGAAATGCACATTTTGTGCAATGAGAACTTAATATATATTAAGCTAAGCTTATAGTATTAAACATTATAATAAACTAAATATATCATAAAAAATAATTTCATAAGCATGGTTTTTCATACAGAGGATCAGTGAACATGGGAAAGAAGGAAAGAAGGCCATGCAGGAATCATACACAGCTAATTCAAAGACTTAAAGCAGCATCATATTATCTTGCACTACTAATGCTGGTGTGCTGAACACATGCAAACCAGACATACTTTATGAACTGACTGCACACAGTTCACAGACAAGGACTAATAGTACTTTGTAGTAGTAGTTCTGTTGACATCTGGTGCCAGAAATGGGCTGCTCATATTCAGGCAACCATCCTGACCTGTCATGAAGTAGGCAAAGAAAAGCTGCCTGTGGAACACACAGGCTAACTACGGCATAGAAAACTCATGAATCTTAAAATGCCTGACCAGACAAATTTGCTGATGGAATAAATGTAAAGTCTGCATAAAAGGGACTCATTGATTTGTAAAGTCAAAGTTGTCTAGATATAGACATCTGGCGGGTAGTGATTCTGTATAATCCATTCCCCCTCCCATCTTCCTGTTGTACATGCCTCTGACAATGAAGATACATAGCAGCACTCTCATTAATGTGCAAGGAATGCCACTATCGTTTAATAATTAATGTGCAAGGAATGCCACTATTGTTTAATAATTAATGTGCAAGGAATACCACTATCGTTTAATAATTAATGTGCAAGGAATGCCACTATCGTTTGATAATTAATGTGCAAGGAATGCCACTATCATGTAATAATTAATGTGCAAGGAATGCCACTATCGTTTAATAATTAATGTGCAAGGAATGCCACTATCGTTTAATAATTAATGTGCAAGGAATGCCACTATCTTGTAATAATTAATGTGCAAGGAATGCCACTATCATGTAATAATTAATGTGCAAGGAATGCCACTATCGTGTAATAATTAATGTGCAAGGAATGCCACTATCGTGTAATAATTAATGTGCAAGGAATGCCACTATCGTGTAATAATTAATGTGTAAGGAATGCCACTATCGTTTGATAATTAATGTGTAAGGAATGCCAGCATCATGTAATAATTAATGTGTAAGGAATGCCGCTATAGTTTAATAATTAATGTGTAAGGAATGCCACTATCATTTGATAATTAATGTGTAAGGAATGCCACTATTGTGTAATAATTAATGTGTAAGGAATGCCACTATCGTTTATAATTAATGTGCAAGGAATAATTAATGTGTAAGGAATGCTGCTATCGTTTAATAATTAATGTGCAAGGAATAATTAATGTGCAAGGAATGCCACTATCGTGTAATAATTAATGTGCAAGGAATGCCACTATCATGTAATAATTAATGTGCAAGGAATGCCACTATCGTTTAATGATTAATGTGCAAGGAATGCCACTATCGTTTAATAATTAATGTGTAAGGAATGCCAGTATTGTTTAATAATTAATGTGCAAGGAATGCCACTATCGTTTGATAATGAATGTGCAAGGAATGCCACTATCGTTTGATAATTAATGTGCAGGGAATGCCACTATCGTTTGATAATTAATGTGCAAGGAATAATTAATGTGTAAGGAATGCCGCTATCGTTTAATAATTAATGTGCAAGGAATAATTAATGTGCAAGGAATGCCACTATCGTGTAATAATTAATGTGCAAGGAATGCCACTATCATGTAATAATTAATGTGCAAGGAATGCCACTATCATTTAATAATTAATGTGCAAGGAATGCCACTATCGTTTAATAATTAATGTGTAAGGAATGCCACTATTGTTTAATAATTAATGTGCAAGGAATGCCACTATCGTTTGATAATGAATGTGCAAGGAATGCCACTATCGTTTGATAATTAATGTGCAAGGAATGCCACTATCGTTTAATAATTAATGTGCAAGGAATGCCACTATCATGTAATAATTAATGTGCAAGGAATGCCACTATCGTTTGATAATGAATGTGCAAGGAATGCCACTATTGTTTGATAATTAATGTGCAAGGAATGCCACTATCGTTTGATAATTAATGTGCAAGGAATGTCACTATCGTTTAATAATTAATGTGCAAGGAATGCCACTATCATTTAATAATTAATGTGCAAGGAATGCCACTATCGTTTAATAATTAATGTGTAAGGAATGCCACTATCGTTTAATAATTAATGTGCAAGGAATGCCACTATCGTTTAATAATTAATGTGCAAGGAATGCCACTATCGTTTAATAAAGCTGTAAAACATGCAAACCAGTTCAGTCACTTGCGAAGAACACTCCCTAAGGGCACACAAATGATCTGCAGTAATGAGGAAATGAGTAACTGTTGTTGTTGTTTTTTATAAATGATGCACCAAATTATTGTGTGCCACACACTACAACACCTACTGCTGTAAGTACCCCTGGCAGCATAACACAGGGACACACACACTCAAAGATGTGAGCATATATGCATAACTTTGTGTATGTTTACAGGCAAATATGACACCTGCAGGCTCACCTGTATATACAAGCCCATCCATGCACTAGGCACTTGTTCATATGCAGACTAGAATACACAGGATACACAATTATCTGCATCTAATTTTTATCTCTGTGTCTGTACATCTGCTGTCACAGGATACCTGGGCACATCAGCCATGTATGCTCCGTAAAGACTATATTGTCATTTCAGCTATCCAATGCAGTCTAGCACTGCAGAATCCAGAGGCCGCCATGCTATATCATGCACTGTAGTATTATGCCTATTTTCATATTCTGTCACTTTCCAACTGCAATGCTCTGCAGTCTGCAGATATGAGCCCCATACTTAACCTAGCTCAGCTCACACTATTCAGTGGTGCATTGAGCAAAATTTGATGGGCAGCCAGTTATGTATACAAATCACATGACTGTCAGTAGGGTAGTTTGAATGGCATCTGTACTGCTTCTGGTACTAATTTATGAGTGGAAGTTGTCTATGACTCAGACTGCACCACTATATAATCTATATATATATATATATATATATATATATATATATATATATCTATGTATATATATATATAGATATATATATATAGATATATATATATATATATATATATATATATATATATATATATATATATATATATCTATGAATCCAGGGAAGTTTGACTATCAAGCCTCTCCTACTCCTTTAAACTTCTTTTGTGCAGGGGCTCCCCCACAGTCTACTGAAATTATACATGCCACCTCCAAGATTGTCATACTTCAGAGAAAATGAAATATTCTGATAAATGGCAATTTCAGACTTAGTAAATGTAAATCCAGAGTTTCATCAATTCAGAATCCACATTATGGGACTTGCTTATGTTTGTGAAGATCCTTCCAATGGTGATCTCACACACACACACACACACACACACACACACACACACACACACACACACACACACACACACACACACACACACACACACACACACACACACACACACACACACACACACACACATTTTTACTTATGCCTGATATAAAGTCAAATAGTTCAATGCTGCAGCTATTTGGGATGCAACCATGCCAGGTGTAAATACAGTTTCATCCATACCCAAATACCATATATTGCTATAATGTAGAATAGATGTAGGGCTTCTTTCTCAGTCTTGGCATTCTTTTTTTTTTTTAATTTGTAAAATGACCTCAGTGAGCATTACATATTTTTGCAGATGCTTTCTGGAGTCTGAAGCTCTAAATCAACTTTAACAATTACATATTCCTTTGTTAGGTAGCTCACGAGCATTGAAATCACCTTCCCTGTGCAGTACTGTTACTTTAACAGCAGCAGCTTCATGAATTTGAGTACTTAAGATAAGATTTAGCATGAGATACCTTATGCATCTTTCAGAAACATATCCTGTGAACCTTTTCTCACCATGACTTATAGAAAGGCACCAACATCAACATTTCTAATTTAATTACTACCTACTTTCTGTATGGATATGAAACATTTATGTCTTACACAAAAATCGGCAAGTCACTGAAAGGTGCCACCATATACTCCAATGAAGTACTGTCTGCATCAGCTGGAAAGACTGACACTAACACTAGTGTTCTGCTAAAACTAATGTCACTTGAAAAAAGGTAATATCTTAGCACATCAGTTCTACTGAACTTAACACAAAAAACAGATAATTGCCTCTGCTTTCCAGGTAAGTTTTGTATTTCCAACAAAGACAAGTCAAGAGCTCCTAAGCTGGTCAAAGGAAACACTATAAACACATGCTGAAGGCTTGTTCCAAAAACAGATATATCACTGCCTAGAAGAAAAGGCAACCAGCCAGCCTTATTGGCTCCAAAAATTCTGACAACTGGGAGTGAGCTTCAAGAAATGCCTTGACCACAGTGCTAAGAATAGAAAATAATGATAATTTTATCAAGAAACCCTGCCTTAAAAGGTCAATAAAAAAATCTCTGAATTGTACTACCTCCACCCACACACTACCAGCTGAAAAGCATCTTCACCATCAGTGCATGGTGACTCACTTGACAATATCTCTGACTCATAGCTCCATAGTGCAGGGTACATGCCTAACTTTTTGTCACTTTCTATGCTCATTTTCCCCTGTTTCTCCCTATATTCTGTTTTTCCTACCATGAGGGCCTGATGTAGGCATATGCCAAACAAGCTACAGCTTAGGGCCTCACTGCACAAAGGGACATTTCAAAATTTCATCTTTTTTCCTTTGCTAGTTTTGTTATGACTTCATATATGCATTCTGTATGGCTCACCTGGCCCTTATTATTCGATGATTTGTTTCTGCATGAATTCATATGCTCTTTTCAAAGAGATGAGCAGAATACTACTTTACATAACAATTAGTACTAACAATTTCTTTATAGCTAGTGATACCAAACATGAGACACCCATTAATTTGCCCATAAAGATAAAGGAATATTGTTACTTGATGTATAAGCTACAGCTGTGCAAAGCTGCAAAATTTCTGATGAATATTCTTATATCAAGCAAAACCATTTGGGAAAAGGACATCTATGTGACCAAGATTCCAAAACAATAGTACTTTAGCTTTTCCAAGTATTGAAGAAATACTATGGTGTTTCTTAAATAGTAAATTGCTCAGAGGGATAAATAATTTTCGTACCTAAAGAGAATTACAAACCACACAGAAACTGTCTTCATTAAGTATTACGTCCACAGAAATATATAAATTATATAGTTCATCTTTACAGGGTATCTTTCATGACTTTATTTTAAAAAGCAAGAGAGAAAATGTAAATTAACTGACTTCTTACATTTTTCACTGTTTTTTTCATGTCACAGTTTGCAAATTATATTTCATTTTATGTCACTTATAAGTTTACAGCAGTATTTTACTTTTAGGAATTAAACACATTCAGTCACTGGAAACAAATTTGCTTTATTATTTCTAATTAATAAATGTCTTGAAACTAAATACTTAAAAGTATACTTTTATTGTCTAATGCAGCAACCCTTTCCCCACCCATATGTTTGCTATACGTCTTGATGGCATTCTTGTGAAGTTCACTTATTATACAATTGCATCCTTTATTAACATATTCTATATCATAGGTTCATAGGTTGGTACTAGGCTATCAGCCCTAGGGCCTATACAAGCCTAGCCATAACAATTCCCTGGCTATTTCTTCCCACACTATTTACTTCCCTGGACCCCTGTCTAGCAGGGTGACTGACGTGATCCCTGGGGTGAATTACTTTTCTCCCATCTAATCGTCAAGGTTCCTTTTGAAGAGGACCAAAGAGGCACTCTGCTTGACATGTATGGGCAATCTATTCCAGAGTCTGGGGAGTCTCTGGGTCAGGAACCTATCCCTCCAGCATGTTTTGTTTATTGTGATGACAAGGTTTAGATCCCTGGAGCATGTGGCTCTGAGGGATTGGGATTTCTTTAAGTGTAGCATGTCCAACAGCTCTGGGTTTGACATGACCTTGTATGTTAAGCAAAGATCGCCTCTGAGTAGACGATAAGCAATAGAGTATAGCTGGAGTTTTTTAATGTGGTCAGCGTAGGGCATCTGCTTTAGGCCTGTGATTCTTTTAGTGAGGTATTTCTGTGGCCTTTCCAGTTGTTGCAAATGTCTTGAGAGGTACATACCAAACGAGGCATTGTATTCTATAATAGGTCTAATGAGAGATGAGTACAGTGGGACAATGACATCCTTTTTTCTGGATGAAAAGCCCTTAGTGATGAGGTGTGCCACATAGAAGGATTTCCTGACTGTTGTGGCGATGTGGTTATCAAAGGTGAGACCACTGTCCACCTGTGTCCCTAAGTCTCTTATCAAACTTTCGGTGTTTAGTGTACTGCCACCTACAGCTTTCCATAGTAGAGGCCTTTATATAGCGTAGGGCTCGCCATATCTAAACGATGCCCTTTCTACCAGCAAAAAACATGTAGGTTAATTGGCTGCTCGTGGCTGTCCACACACATTACATTTATCCTATCCACATGGCCCAGGTCTTGATTGAAAATGGTGTATGAAAAAACACTTCACTTAAAGAATAGATACACCCTAGATTTTAAAGTTTTAAAAGACTTATTGCTGAAGATGGGGCATTGAGCTAAAGACCTTTCTAAGCACAACCACTAGATTAAAGGAATCTGAGGACACATGAAATAAACCATACAATATTTTGTGACATTTATTCTCCAAATCATGAAACAGAGTTTCAGACTTAAAAGAGTACCAGGTGAAATTGAATGCTCCCAGTTGTAGAAATTAAATGATCAAGATTTGGTCGTCTTTCAATTTCAGATTTTACAGAGCTGAAAAAAAATAAGTTGCAATGTAAACTCATCTGTAAAGAACAAAAAGCAAGCAAACAAAAAAAGACCTTATACTGTGGTACTTCTATGTAAAAAAATATTTGCCTTGATTATGTTTCCTGTCACATAAGCATAACTGAAATGCATGCCTCCAGTTAAAATGACATAATCCTTAAACTTTGGACATCTTTGAGTGAGTCTATAGACCCAGCTTCCTTAGCTTGTAGCATCAGTGTTTTTGCTGTTCCAGCCATGTTCCTGGTCAATCCACAGTTGTTACACGCTACGGGTGAGGATAAGCTTGACGTCATTTTAGTAAGGAGTCCATGTGGCTGTTCCAATTGTTGAATGTGTCCAGACAAATAATACCAAAGAGGGAATTATACTCAATAACTGGCCTAATGAGAACTGAGAAAGGAGAAACACTGACAGTCCCAGGTTAGACACAATCCCTTTGTTTATAAACTGCATAATATATAAGGGATTTCTTACAACAATGGACGTATGTTGGTCAAAAGTTAGGTAAGTGCCTATGTAAGTTCCCAAATCCAAAACAACTGGGTCATCTCTTAGGGGCATATTGTCAGCGTGAGGTTGATAACTTCTCAAAATATACAATAATGCATTTCTGACATTTAGCTGCACTCCATTATTTTGGCACCAGTTATTTATTTTTATTTTACATCCTATTTAGCAGGTATTTGCTTGTCTTCAGTAAATAACAACCTCACATCCTGTCTTTAATTTTGTCTTCAGTAAATAACAGCCACACATCCTGTCTTTAATTTTGCTTTTGTTTCAGCAAACACTAGTCTTCAACTTCTCTGCCCCAAGTAGCCACTTTTTCACTCTGTGCTCTGAATCTCCTCTTCTTACACGACGCATAATGTATTAACCATATTGCTCTAGGTGCTCAATTCATCGTTTTCAATTAGGAAGAGCCTGTTAAACTGTTTTTAGTTACATTTACTTCATTTTTGTACAGCTTCTTCGAGTTATTGGCTCCAAACATTTTTCTTCTGCCATTTCTTGTTACTGTGATTGGCTTTATTTTCATTCATGCAGCCCTGGGCTGTCTTTCAAGCATGTCTTAACCATTTTTGGCAAGTCAAGTTTTTCCAGTTATTGCTACTCTTGCTAGTGCAATATTGTATACCGTCAATGCCTTACAGGTATTGCATTCCTGTCCTTGTTATCATCATCTTCTATACCAACCCAATTTTCTACATGTGGCTGGGGTGCTGTACATTTTCAACACTTCTCTTGATTCAGGTCCACTCTCCTACCTAATTCGACAGTCATACCTAACTGTTGCAGGCCTTCCCTCAGGCAATCCATCCAGCTTTTTGTTGGATGCCCTCATTTCCTCTAGCCTTCTTCATGTCTCTCTACAAATCTTCTGCCTGCCTGCACATGTGACTGAATGACTATAATCTGTTCTCTTTGACTTTCTCAGCAACAGGAGGTACTTTGGCTTCTGCTCTGATGTCATTATTTCTCCATCTGTCCCACAGTGTGCATCTTACCATCCATCTCATGCACTTCATCTCAGTCATCTCGAGCTTCCCCAACTGCTCAGCTTTCAATGCCCAGGTTTCTGTAGCATAAACAAGTTATGGTTGCACCATTGTTTTATATACCTTACTTTTCAGCTTGTTTGACATTATTCTGTCACACTACCACTGATGCTCTGTGCAGATTGGCTGTATCTCCTCTGATTCTAGCTCTGACCTTCAAATTCATTTTCCTTACTCCTCAACCACCCCTCCCAGATACTCACAGCTCTTTACCTGTTCCACTATTTTCTCCTCTATCTCAATTTTCAGCTTCTTTTGATTTCCTTCAGTTGCTACTGTGACACCTGTCTTGTCTGAATTCATCCAGTATACCATCAGTTTTGCATTCCATTCCCCTAGCCTTTGCTGAAGTTCTTGCTCAGAATCTGCCTATAAGGCAGTTTGTTTATTTATCTATTTGTTGCTCTGTCCCTTCTGTCCTGTTTGCTAATGCAGTCCATCATCACTATGAGCAGCAATGGGCTCAAAGCTTTTCCTGATGCACATCCACTCCCAAATCAGCTTCCTTTGGACCTTGTCATATGCTTTATCCAAGTCTAAGAATAGCCAGTTGGACTCTCTCCTCATCCTTAGCTTCTTCTTCACTACCTGTCTCACTGCAAACATTGGTTCATTTGTGCTGCATAGGTTCATAGGCTGGTACTAGGCTATCAACCCTAGGGCCTATACAAGCCTAGCCATAACAATTCCCTGGATATTTCTTCCCACACTATTTACTTCCCTGGACCCCTGTCTAGCAAGGCGACTGACGTGATCCCCAGGGTGAATTTCCTTTCTCCCATCCAATCGTCAAGGTTCCTTCTGAAGAGGGCCAAAGAGGCACTCTGCTTGACATGTATGGGCAATCTATTCCAGACTCTGGGGAGTCTCTGGGTCAGGAACCTATCCCTCCAGCATGTTTTGTTTATTGTGATGACAAGGTTTAGATCCCTGGAGCGTGTGGCTCTGAGGGATTGGAATTTCTTTAAATGTAGCATGTCCAACAGCTCTGGGTTTGACATGGCCTTGTATGTTAAGCAAAGATCGCCTCTGAGTAGACAATATGCGACAGAGTATAGCTGGAGTTTTTTAAGGAGGTCAGCGTAGGGCATCTGCTTTAGGCCTGCGATTCTTTTAGTGAGGTATTTCTGTGGCCTTTCCAGTTGTTGCAGATGTCTTGAGAGGTACATACCAAACCTGAATCCAGAATGCTTAAGTCCCATCTTATTTTCTACTGCTCTGCACATTCATCTATCAATTACCCTCTCCAGCACTGTCATACAGTGTGCCACGTGTTTGGTACATTTGTACTGCACATTTGTGAATGCCCCCTTCTCTTCTTGTACACAGTCATCTGGCATGCACCTTTCTCTCCATATTGCTACGAGTACCCCAGAAGCCATTTCTAACTTACCCAACATCTTGATCACATCTGCTGCAACTTTATCTGAGCCTGCTGTGTTCCCTCACTACACTTTCCTTAGTGCTATTCTTACTTCTTCTAGGGTGTTATCATTTTCTTTTTTCATTGTATGCTGTGTTTTTGGGTAGTACAGCTTCTGTGGGAAGTTTCTTCATTTAGAAGTTGCTAGAAGTACTCATTTCATCTGCCTTTGATGTCTTGTGGACTGTTGAACAGGTTGTTGCCAGCATCCCTTATGAATGGTATCTGGTGACCATCTTCTTTATCTTTCTGTTTCTGCTTGAAACCTGATGATTTCTTTATGCCATCCAAGGAGTCCCTTTCCAGAAGATGGTAGACTGCCTCTGATGCCTTTTTCTTTCCTATGCTTGGTACACAGCTAATAATTCAAGTCTGATTTCTCACCATTAGGGTAAACATTATTTTAGGACATTATTCTTATTTGAGTACATTCATGAGAAATGATTAAGTAACACAGTTGATGTCCATAGGTAATTTTTATATTACCTCAGATCCATACTATTCATGAGCATGAGGACTTATTCTACACAAGTAGGCTGCATATTGTTACTTTTTCTATGTGTAGTAATACCTTGGCAAGTTTGTCGACTGCTCTGTTATGCTACAGAGCCAGATGTTCTACTGAATGTGATCTCGGTAATATAGTGGTAGCTGTAGGGTGATACAGTCACATCTATTCTATGTCAGAAATGATTAACTCTGGTGTATGCTTCCACTCCATTTTTTCATCACCCATCTCTCCCTCATCTGTGTATAGGGCTCAGTGGCTAATCTACTTCACATATGTTGGATGACCGTCTAGCAACACTTATGATTCCCTTAAACATGTGGTCTGTATATATGTCATCACGTGCTAGAACCACTACTGACTGTCAGGACTTTCTATGTTCTGCTTATGTCAGTATAAGTTTACTTGAGTGCTTTACCAGAATTTTGCAACCATTCAATATGAGTCCCTAAAGCTAAAACAGTAAATCAGTAAGCGTAATCTCTGAAACAAAACACCGAAATGCAAAACTGACTACGCCTAAAAACATTTTTTTTTTGTAGGGGTATACCTCCATGCATTAGTGATGTAGAGAGGGGGTCTTCATCATCTACACCACTGCTACTTACAAATATAGACCCTGAGATAACTGTAACTCGGATAACAGGAACACTCCAAGAAACATCAATTTCAGACCCAGTATATGTTTCTCTCTAACTACACTTTAATTCTCACTGTTCGAAGGATTGCACTTATGGCCCCTGAATATGCATTGCGACCCTGTTTACTCTACTTACAGTGGCTATAAAAAGTGTACACATCCCCGTTAAAATGCCAGGTTTTTGTGATATAAAAAAATGACACCACAATAAATCATTTCAAAACTTTTCCCACCTTTAATGTGACCTATAACCTGTATAATTCAATTGAAAAACAAAAAAATCGGTTAGAGGAAAAAATATAAAAAATAAAAAACATACAATAAGCTGGTTGGATAAGTGTGCACACCCTTAAACTAATACTTTGTTGAAGCACCTTTTGATTTAATTACAGCATTCAGTCTTCTTGGGTAGGAGTCTATCAGAATGGCACATCTTGAGTTGGCAATATTTGCCCACTCTTCCTTGTATAAGTGCTCCAAATCTGTCAGATTGTGAGGGGATCTCTTGTGCATGGCCCTCTTCAGGTCACCCCACAAATTTTCTATTGGGTTTAGGTCTGGGGTCTGGCTGGGCCATTCCAAAATTATAATTTTCTTCTGGTGAAGCCATTCTTTTATTGATTTGGTTGTATGCTTGGGGTCATTGTCATGTTGAAAGGTGAAATTCCTCTTCATCTTCAGCTTTCTAGCAGATGCCTGAAGGTTTTGGGCAAAAAGTGACTGGTATTTGGAACTGTTCATAATCCTCTCCACTTTGACTTAAGCCCCAGTTCCAGCTGAAGAAAATCAACCCCAAAGCATGATACTGCCACCACCATACTTCACTGTGGGGATGGTGTTCTTTTGGTAATGCAAAGCATTGCTTTTGTGCCAAACGTACCTTTTGGAATTGTTGCCAAAAAGTTCAACCTTGGTCTCATCAGACCATAACACATTTTCCCACATTCTTTTGGGAGACTTGATGTATTGTTTTGCAAATTTAAGCCAGGCCTGGATATTTTTCTGTGCAAGAAAAGGCTTCCGTCTTGCAACCCTACCTCATAGTCCAGACATATGGAGAATACGGGAGATTGTTGTCACATGTAGTACACAACCAGTACTTGCCAGAAATTCTTGCAGCTCCTTCAGTGTTGCTGTAGGTTTCTTGGCAGCCTCCCTGACCAGTTTTCGCCTTGTGTTTTCATCAATTTTGGAGGGACGTCCACTTCTTTGCAACGTCATTGTTGTCCAATATTTTCTCCACTTTTTGATGACTGTCTTCACTGTGTTCCATGGTATATCCAATGCTGTGGAATTTTTTGTATCCTTCTCCTGAATGATACTTTTCAGCAATGAGATCCTTTTGATGCTTTATAAACTCTCTGTGAACCATGGCTTTTGCTGTAGCAGGAAACTGAGTAAATGTCAGGAAAATCCTACTAGGACAGCTGAACTTTATCTGGGGTTAATCATTTTAACTGATGGCAGGTGTGTACCAAAGAAGACTGAATGTTGTAATTAAATTTAAAAAGTACTTTAACAAAGTATTAGTTTAAGGGTGTGCACACTTATACAACCAGCTTATTGTACATTTATTATTTTTTATATTTTTCCCCTAGCAGATTTGTTTGTTTTTCAATTGAATTGCACAGGTTATAGGTCACATTAAAGGTGGGAAAAGTTGTGAAATGATTTATTGTGGTCTCATTTTTATATCACAAAAAACTGGCATTTTAACAGAAGTGTGTACACTTTTTATATCCACTGTATTCTAACATGTTCCCAGTTCCAAAAAACATAGGGGTTCATTAGATACTCAGAACGGTTCCTACATACTGCCTTCACCTTTTTTTTTTTTGTAGCTCAGGTCAGGGCTGAAAAAAGGAGTGAGACAGCCCACATCAGTTAATACAGCACTAGTGGCTCTCAACTGTAAAAGATCCCAATGCACTTATCAAAAAGAATAGGAGTGTGGTTAATGAAGTACAGTGAGATGGGAAACATGACAAGAAAAGATGTCATTTGTGGAGAATAACGTAATGCAAGATGAGGTATTATCTAAGAAACAACACTGCAAGTAGAGAGTTATGTTGGGCAGACCACCACCACCATCATGGGATTGTGGATACAGCTCCCAGAAACAGCACTATACAATTTTTATATTTTGTAACCTTATATGCAAGTGCTGGTACTTTCTTGTTTGTAGATGTGCCTTTGGGTGTTTTGTACCCAGTAGTGATGCATGTATCATCTGAGTTTTAACCAAGTAAAGTAACACCATATGAAAAAAACATTACCAGCATTTGGGAAACTGCTGTTGCTGCTGTGTAGCAGTGTCTGAAATTTTCTTGAATCAGAAAGAAAACTAAAGCAAGAAAAAGGGTTATTGTATGGGCTCCATTGTCAGCACAAGTGACAAGGTTAATAAAGCAGGTAAATGTTTATGAAAGCCTGTTTCCGTGTTGCAGTTTTCATCCTTCTTCTGTGGCAGACTGCTTCAAAACTAAGTGCAGCATTCTCAGTAATTAGGCCGGAAATGATGGCATGCAAAATACTGTATTTACAAGCAAAAGTCACTTCCATCAGTCTGAGATGGCAGAATATTAGAAACTACTTAAAACTTTCTTAAGTAGGTGAGACTTGAATCCTCTTTTTCTGTGACTGCAGTTGGTTATATTTGTAAAGTGCACAGAGATAAAGCCAACTATATACTAGCCCTGTTAGATTAACTGTTTTTGTTAACACTGCATTTGGCAATCGGTCACAAATTTAATGGAAAGCAAAGATTCTTCTATTTGTTATACAGTCCATAAAAATCATTTTGAATGCAATGCTGAAAGGGAACACTGTTCTACTACTTCCAAAAACAGCACACACTAATCAATCTTTCAGTTCAGATAGGCAGGTTAAGTTAGTTTTGAATGCAAGCTAAATATGGTTCTTATGGTTCTAAATTTGTATTATAGCACTTTCAGTTATGTCAGGTTCTTATAACAATGAAACATTAAAATGAACTAGTTCATATTTTTTCAACTTTATAGGCTGTACTATAACAAGGCCACATACAATGTACAGCAATATTAACGGTTCTTAATTTTCTTTGCTCATATTTGTGAAAGGTGAGTTGAAGTGCTTACTACATATTAAGTACTACCAATAAAAAAAAAAACTATAGAAATACAATACTTACAGGTAGTTTGCCAAGTTGTGCTCCTGCAAGGTGTGTGTTTCAAACCCATGCGGCACAGTATCAAAGTAATCATTGCCAATCCCACAAATGAAGCACTTGGTCTGTAGAAAGAGAAAGAAATGACAGGTCATCAAACTCATGTCTGAAGTACTTACATTATTTCATCACAATGAATGACATAGCCTTTGTGATTTCTAAAGAAAAAGAAGAAATAAATTTACTGAAAAGTACATGTATTCTGATCAGAAGTGAACAATAAAAAAGAGAAACATTTTTAGAATCTCCAGTATTCAGCCACACTGAACATTTCATTATGCAGCCAGCACAAATGACACAACACTGTGTACTAACTATATACTCTGTACTGTCAGTATCATTTCTTTAAGTGTGCAATGTATTTATTATTTGTTTTTTAACCAGATTAGACTTTGTGCTATAACCTTGGCCACAGGTGAAAGATCTCTCCTTAATCTTTCCTTATATCTTTTCTAGCCTCCCTGACTCACTCAGCATCAAACTCAAATACACTTAACACTGAGTCTCTCACCTTGCATCAGGTGCATGTATACAACACACCAGTGCAGTTCTCTCAGATCTGATGTTCAGAATTTTCTGTAAAACAGCCTTTATTAGACTGACCATTGCCCACTCAGTCCTCTATAATCAACTATAATCACGTATTCACTGGCATACCCCCAAAAGCCATGCCAAGTGAACTAACAATCTCCTTTCCACCCCACTTCATTCCAAAAATACTTGCACAAATCCAAATAACTGCAGTTTAAACTGTTTGGACAACACTTTCAGAGTGGTTATTTGTGGTCCACGTCTTGGATTAAGCTAACCTTATTGAACTATTTGGCGAGCTACTTGTGTGTTTCTACTGCAGTTATTTGGATTTGTGCAAGTCTTTTTCTTCTTTCTTCTTGGTTTGGATCATTCCAAAAATAAACAGGAAGATGCACATTTCAAAAACAGTATCAAAACTATGGAACAATCTATCCTTGGCATTTAGCACTGGTGTTCAAATATCTTTCAAATCTGAAATTAAGCTTTTTCTGCTATCCATCTGGCAATGTTAATGTATTTAATAACCTCCTTCCAAAAAGCCCTACATAATTAACCTAACTCATCAAATATTAATACATACTAAAACCATATGTAATCATCATTCACCACATACTAGTATGTACTAAAGCCATATGGAATCATCTCTCGCTTGCCCACCTCTTAGGTTAACTACTTTTGATTAAATATAACCAGTAACTCTAACTGGTATTTCTCATCTAATCAAAATGATACCTGATTATGTATACAACTGCCTTCTTTGTCACATCTGTAATAAATGTTATCTATGCAGAGCAATGTTTACTGTTTTATGCTGTCTAATGCTAAATTTAATGAGCGAATCATCCAAATAAATGTTCAGATCTCAGTGCATATTCCTATAACTGTGTAATAACTGATTAATCTTGTAAAATTATGTGCCAATACCCACTCGTAAATACTGTTTTTTTTGTACCTTTGTTATGTAGCATAATCTCTTCATTTAGTACTCTGCAAACTTTGTAAAGTACAGTTGTATAAGTTCTATTTACCCGAATCAGTAGATGATCAAATTTCTCACTGGCCCCAGTGTCATTGTGGGTTACCTGCCAAGATAACCCAGTACCGGCAAGCTTTCAATAGCTCAGGCTCCCCTCCCTCACTCTTCCTGTGACAGGTGATTAGGTGAGAATATCCTGACAGGGAAGGTTTCAGCTGTGACATGAAATGTGTGTTCAGGCTTTTTTGATTCCACAAAGAAGGACAGGAAAGTACCTGAAGCCAGAATCATCTAGTAAGAGTAAATTCACAACTAATCAAAAATACCATACAAAAACCAAATTCAACAACTGAATCAAGGAGCTTGAAACCCACCCTCAACATTGCACAATCAGGGGATGGCAGATGGGTGCTGTCTTTAAGCCAGTGAGGAATTTGAAATCTACTAATACAGGTAAATAGGACTTACATGACTGTACTATGTTTATTATTTCCAGTAACTCAGTGCCATTTTTGGTAGATTCCCAAAGGTTACCCGGGGGGGAGTGTGGAAGGATAAGGATCCAGGAGTCTCTACAGAATGGTCCTACCAAAGCCTGCTCTGAGATCTGAAAATTAATCCAGTGTATAGTGCTTTGTGATGGTACAAACAGGGGGCCAGGTTGCTGGCTCTAGAATGCTTCTAGAGTGTACACCTTCCCAACAAATCAAGAAAAATGCTAAGACCTAGTTGAGTGAGCCTTAATCTTGCCTGAAAAATATTTGCCATGGTGTGATTGACAGAAAACTATAGCAGAGGACAGCCATTGTGCAATAGTTTGTTACAGACAGGATGACCTTTCTTAGTTGCTGTATAAGAGACAAACAGCTGTACAACATTTCCAAAGGGCTTTGTTCTGTCAAAGTTACTTGTGTACATCTAAGGTATGTAGAACCCCCCTCCCCCTTGTTTTTTGGATAAGTATAGATCACTAGGAGATTGATGGCTTAAATCAAGGTAAATTCAGAAACAACATTAGGCATATATGATGGATTAGTGTGTAACACAACCCTGTCCTTGAGAAAAAGCAGATAGGGTTGTCCCGCCATGGGAGCTTACAGCTCAGAGACTTGCCTTGCAGATGTCAGAGCAATGAGTAAAATAGTCTTCCAAGTAATGTACCACAAATCTACCTGAAAACCTGGTTCAAAAGGAAGTAACGTAATTTTTCAGTGACAAAACTTAGTTCCCAGGAAGGAGGAGGAGGAATTTGCTTTTGATGGTGTCACATGTGCAACACTCTTTTTATAAACTGTTTGACCACAAAAAAGAGATGAAAGAGGGGGATCCATGGGCAGACAAGCTGAGATGGCCAGAAGACACACTTTCACAGAAGCATATGACAAACCATCTCTAAGTAGCTCATACAAACATTTCAAAACCAGTGAGGTTGAAACCCTTTTGCAACCTCTGTTATTGGCTAGACACCAACTAGAAAATCTCTTCCACTTTCTAGTTGTAGATTTTCTTGCCTCCTTAAATACATGATGAACATCTTCATGAAATAAGTGCCTAAAAGGTATCAAAATAGAATCATCCAAGCTGTCAGTTGCAATTGCTCTAAGTTGCGGTGTACCATTTGCCCCTCATGCTTTGTGAGCAGACCCAGTCAGTAAAGAAGCTTGTGGTAATTGCCCTTGGCCAATTCCATTACAAGGGAGAGCTAACTTTTCCTGAGCCAAATCGGAGGTACAGTGATCTTTGGTCTTTGTTTCTCAATGTTTAGAAGTGCCTTGGAAATCACTGGAAAATGAATACATGAACATTCCCAACTATGGGCTTCTGTCTTCTATGCACAGCTGCAAGGATGTCTTGAATAGAAAATTTTCAGCTGTCTGTTTTGAAAGGAGGCAATCAGATCTATTTGAGGTGTTCCCCATATCTGGATCAAGTCCTGGAAGACCAGTAAATGAAGCTTCTTTTCGTGAGGGTCTATCTGGGATCTGCTTACTCCATTTGCCACTGTGATTTGCTCTGATGGAATGTATGAGGCCTGAAGAGTCAGAGAATGCTGCAGAGCCAGCTCCCAGGCCACAAGTGTCAACCGGCAAAAAGAGTATGACTTGGTAGTCCCCTTGCTTATTCCAGTACACATCACAGTAGTGTTGAATGACCACTAGTAGAGGACTTGGAGTGCGTAACTCATGAGGAACTTTTAAGGCATGAATCACTAACAGCAACTCTTTTATGTTTATGTGCTTTGGTGTGTCCTGAAGACCATACAAGCCTGTCACTTGTACTCCCAAGAACACTGCTCCCTTTGCAAAATCTGAAGAGTCCATCTGGACAGATTAGACTGGGGTCTGAAGAGAGAATGGGAGTGATGGATTCAGAGATAGTTTATCCTTCCACCACTGCAGTTCCTGTTTTAGAAATCCCAGTACCCACACCTGGAAATCCAAGGGATGAAGATGCTGGGTCCAACAATTTCCCAAGTACCACTGAATTTTTCTCATTTGTAGTCTGACTACTGGTATCATGAGGATCAGTGATGTCATGAGGCCTAGAATTTTGGATAACTCTATCTCTTTTGAGGCCATGTCTGGAACAGAGAAATTGAAGAAAATGCCCTGATAAATCAGAAGTTTGTCTTCTGGCAGACAGGCCATCCTTTTTACCATTTCTATACAACACCCCAGGAAAACAACTCATTGAGAAGGTGTGAGGAAGGATTTTTGAAGGTTCAATGTGAAGCCAAGGTGGAAAACAAGGGATAAAACCTTGTCTAAAGACTCTAAGCACCTTGATATAGACTTTTCATAAATCTGCAAGTTGACTAAGAAAAAATGTGACACCTAGGGTTCTGCAACAGGTAACCACTGGAGCCAAATGCTTTGTAAACATTTGAGTTGTAGCAGATAGCCCAGCTATGTCCTTGAGATCTAGTCACCTTGAAACAGTGGTCTGGAAGCAATGCTAGGACTAAGCCTAAAATAAATAGGGGCAGTGATTGGTGCAGCAGGGTTAATTGCAGTAAGACTCACAGCAGTTTCGATTCTCGGCTGGCTCGGGGTGGGTTCTGTGTCTGTGTGGTTGTTCTCCTCTCCCTACCTCACGGGTTTTTTCGGTACTCTCCTTTTCCTCATTCTATTCATGTTTGTTGGAGCATTTCTGTGGAACCTAGTCGGACTTTCCCGGTCAACAAATGTTAAATAAATAAAATAAAAATAAATAAATAAATGTAAGGTGAGCATTTTAAATTTCAGAAATTTCACAAATGTGGTTAGAAAGGTCAAATCTAGGACACGTCTCCACGAGTGCTCCACTTTTTGGTACTAAAAAATTCTGGAGTAAAATCCTTTGCGCTTCTGTATCAGAGACACTGGTTCTGTGACTCATGCTTCTATCATGTGATGGAGCACTGGAGGAAACAGCACTGTATGGTCTGGTGGGTATGGGGGAACTCCTCTGAAAGTGACAGAATTTTCTATCCATTGCCAATTGTATTCTCTCAGAATTATTACTCTGGTGGGTATGGGGGAATTCCTCTGAAAAGGAGAGGATTTTCTTTTCATTGGCATGTGTATCTTCTCAGAATTATTCTCATAAACCATTTATCTAAGATTATTGAGTGAGAGAGGGGCTGGTGGAAGGAAGAAGAGAAGGAAGAGCAGGAGGGGGAGAAGGGATGCTCTCTGACTCAGCAAAGTCATTCCTTTGAAGACGGTTGATCTTTTTTTCAGAAAGGAATTCCTCTTGTTTGGTTTTGAAGAATTATCCTCCTACCATTTCCTTTCGGATCCCTGACTTTTGTTTGTCAGGGATTTTTGTTGTTCCTTCCCTTAAAGGAAGACGATGCCTTGTCTGGGGAGAAATTGGGTGCGTGAAACATCCTAGATACCCCATGCATTGATTTGCCTATATCATCCCACTGTTTGAGAATCTGTATATACAGATGACCAAAACAATTCAGAACTTAAAGATGCATTCAGAATTTCTGCTTTTAAATCAAAGATGTTCTGATTACATAACCAAACATGCCATCCTAATACAACGAAAGAAGTAGCATTTCTTGAGACTGTATCTGCATATTCAAGCACAATCCTCATAGCATGTTTTGAAACCTGAGTCAAATTAGAAACAATTAATTCATATAAGACTTCTGCTCTACAGGAAAGGATGCAGCAAGATCATCCAAACTGTACACACACTCTAAAATAAATTTCCCCATACAGCCTTGCTAATTTAATATTCTAAAAGCTAGATTACTAGAAATAAACATTAGTTTTGCCCTGAAGATCTAACCATTCCCCTCTTTATCAGGGGGTGTTGGAGTAGACAAAGCCTAGAACTATTTATCTGAGCAGGTAGCTGTGGAGATTGCCGCTGGGTCAGCAGTTGAATGATAAAAGAGACTTGTCATATCATAAGGTCCCTTTATTTTCTATTAATCTTTTTAGGTACTGCTGGAACAGACACTGGTGTCCTGCAGGCAACTTTACAAGCATCTTCCAAGGCTGGTAAGGGAGGGGAAATGTCCACAGAATTGGCCAAATTTCCCCATATAGCCTTGATAATTTAACATTCTGAAGGCTAGATTACTAGAAAGAGACATTATTTTTGCCCTAAGGATCTAACTCTCTTCTTCAGTCATTGTGAGAGAAAGGGTTGGTGGAAGGAAGAAGAGAAGGAAGGGCAGTCACTTCTCTTACCTTGCCTGCCGTACGCTGCCTCGGTACTTACTAATCTTCAATCCACTCATGTCTAAGCTTGAGCAAACTTATAATAAAATAGCCAGATTTGCCACTAACCTTCCTCACCATTCCCATCACTGTCTTGCCCTTAAGACACTACTCTGGCCTGAATTCTCTCATCAGCTACTGCTTCCCCAATTATATATCCCTCAGTCCATTCATATTTTCCCTCTTCCTGCCCCTCTATCTCCAAACTAGTATCTTACTACTCTCCCCTCCGACACCTTCGTACCACTGATAAACAGCTTCTCGACATTTACAAACCCAATAAGAATATTGGAAAGTCCCTGTATAAATACTTAGTACATCACATCTGGAATACACTCCCCCTAAATATAAGAAATATTCCCAAAAACATCAGTTTAAAAGAGAGCTAAACCACTATCTCCAAAAGACCTAGTCCTGTCCTTGCCAAGCTCCCACATAACAACAACCTTACTTAATCACCTTATACTCTACTCACCTTTATTTTACCACAACTAATTAACTCTTTATGGTCTTATTCTCACTGAAGTACAGCATTGTTGCTATACTTATCACAACTTGTATTATTATTATGCTTATTAAGTGTACGCCATTGTTAGGATGTTATACTCTTTTTATTGAGGATTTGTGTAGTGACCTATTTCTCATTCTCTACTTTATGTGATTGTATTGTTAACTAGTAGGTATTTGTCTTTTGTTCCTTGGAGGTTTTCTCCTCGGGTCTCCAATGAAAATGGGCCTTGGCTCAGTTGGACCAACCCGGTTAACAAATGTCAAATAAAATGCAATAAAATAAATAAAATTAAATAACTATTTCCTCTTTATCAGCAGGTGTTGGATTAGATGAAGGCAAGGACATTTTATAGCAATCAGGTGAAAAAAGAGACCTGTCATATCAGAGGGGACGCTATATTTTTTCTGAGCCTTTTTAGGTACTGCTGGAACAGATACTGGTGTCCTGAGAGTAGCTTTATAAACATCTCCAAAGGCCAGTAAGAGGAGGGGGGTGGACGCAGAATCCTCTATAAGACCATATATCCAGCTTGGGGTAGCTCCTGACTGCTCCCAAGCAAAAAAAAAAAATCACTAAATCTAGAAATCATACGAGGAAAATTGAACACTTGTTTAGACTTGAACTCAGATTCACTTTCCGAAGAATCAGAGAGATTGGACTCAGTGTCAGCTAGGAAATCACCATTGTCCTCAAAATATTTCACATCTTTCTCTGAAGTATCAGAAAGTTGCCTAGCCAAACTAGCACTACGGCCATGTATGAGAGCACAACCACCAAAACTAGCTGTTGCAGAACACCCATAGCCAATGAAACTACATTAGTCTTATAAAGAGCTATAATCTGAATATCAGCAGGATGATGAAGCTTCTGTTTCTTTTTCTTGTGAACTTCAATACTAAATAAAATATCTGGGGACAGAGTATTATGTCTGGCAAGGGGTCTCTTTCCCTCGACTACTCTTGCACTTGTGCTAGATACTGGAACAGTCCCATAGGATGTGTCTAACCCCCATTCCAGATAAGCAGGCAAAGATTTGATAGAGGGAGTTGGGGTTTTTACAACTGACAGATGTTAAAGAATTTTCAGTACACAAAATCCAAACACCAAAGCAACCGATGAACCATATCAGTGTTAGAAATTACCTCCACACACATTGACCACAGTGCATTCAAATAATTGAATTTGTGGTAAAATCTAGATCCAATGTAAAATACACTGAGCAGAGCCATCCGTGTATTAAATAATGTATAAATGCAGAAAAAGAAATCCAAGCTCTGCAATATTTTCCTGTCAAAAGATCAAAATAAAGCAAAGAAATAACAATAAAAACATGCCTGAACCTTTCCATACACTAAACTGTATTCTGTTCTTGCAGCTTTTCTCCCAGGGCCTCTACTGAAAACGAGCTTAGGCTCAGTCAGACATACCTGGTTAAAAACCTTAAAATAAAATAAAATAAAATAAATTTGTCATAGAACTCAAACAAGCACTGCTACAAGCAGAAATTCCCAAAGGAAGTACTGTGAACATTGACAGAAATAAAATACTAAAATAAATATTTTTAAAAGAAACATTCTACTAGAAAGAATCTTCTTCTTTTGGCTTTTCCCGGTTAAGGGTCGCCACAGCGGAAATCCGGTCCGCTAATGATTGACAGTAGATTTTTTACGGGTGCCGAGGTGCCAGCTCGACGCCCAACCTTCAACGAAGGCATGCTCATTCTACGCATGTCTTTTGAATGCCACTCGACCATGGGGAGGACATGCAGACTCCACACAGAAGGCGCTACCACCAAGAATTGAACAGGAGAACCTCTTGCTATAAGGCAACAATGCTACTGCTGCACCACCATGGCTTATCATAATAGAAAGTATAATAAATCTAATAAAAATGAGGAAAGTGGTCCTCAAATGGGACTTATCTGAGCAGTACACCTGAAGGACCAGCAATGAATCCTGTGAATAGTCAGAGAACTTTCTTCTTTGGATGAAAGTAAATGATTGAACACTCACTTCCTGTCACAGCTGAAGGCTTCCCTCTCCAGATATTCTCTGCCAATCAGCTGCCAAAGGAAGAGAGGGTGGGGGGGACTTTCAGATTTTGAAAGTTGTCCAGTACTGGGCTACATTGGCAGATTACCCAGAATGCCACAGAGGCAGCGGGAATGATGAATATCTGCTATTTTTCAACCTCAAGCTTCCAATGAAAATGGGACCATTGCCTGGTCAGATAACTCCAGCAATCAAACGCAGAAAAAATAAGCAAGCAAATGCATAAACAAACAGTACAGCTAATGCAGTTACATAACAGATCATATGTTAAGAGGAACAAAGAATGGACTGTTTTCTTAAACAAAAATGAGAATTAACTGACACTAGACCCAAGTATGCACAGACAAAATATAGGTTACAGAAACAGATAAGCAGTATACTCTCAGATGCACATGCAAAGTTAAAAAAAAAGAAAAATATTTTCTTTCAAATGTATATCGCTCCTACCCATATGGTCAAAT
The DNA here is from genome assembly GCF_019279795.1 of Protopterus annectens. Lineage (NCBI taxonomy): Eukaryota > Metazoa > Chordata > Ceratodontiformes > Protopteridae > Protopterus > Protopterus annectens. The sequence goes on from NC_056727.1 coordinate 819,603,835, forward strand.
TAAACAGAGGAGGGTGTGAAGGGGTATGCAGGGGAGAGACAAAAGGGTGGGTGGAGTAAAGTTGGAAAAAAGTTTTGCCTGCAAGAATACTGGTAATGTTTTTGGGGTCAGAGAAGGAGGTACCACTGGAGGTCTGATCATAACCCTCTATGTTATGTGTTGCGGATATAGATGGCAAACAATTCACCTCAAATGTGAAGCTGGACAGGTGAATCTTGACGTTTCTCTCAACAATCTATAGAAACTGAAGTATGATCCAAAAGAAGCCTTTCTTTATTTATTTTCTGATAACAAATAAAGATGTGTAAAAAGTCTAAAAAATTGTAGCTGTTTGTTAGTGTAGTGTGAATAAATATACTATTCTTTATCTACACAGCAAATTAAAGACTCAATTACAAAATAAAGTAGTAGCTACTCTGCATTAGAATAAACATCTCCTTATGTGTGCAAAGTATTAAAAGTTAGAATTTATTTATTTACACTTTTTTGACTGGGTTAGTCTCACTAGATGAATGTTCTCTTTTCAGGGAACACCCAACATGGTACTTATAATGACTAGGGGAAATTTAACTAGCGCAGTAAAATTACAGCTAATTTTTAATAAATAACAAAAGTCATCACAAGGTCCAACAACAACAAATAATAATAATGATATGTAAGACAGTAAGTAAAATGTCTGCTTCCTCTTTAAATGACTGCTACAAAATCATTTGCAAACATACCTCTCAATGTATAAGTGTAAGACATCTGTACAAAACCAAAAAGGGGACAAAGGACCAAAATCAGGGATAGAGAGTTTAAATATCACTCTTATAAATTTAAAAAGTTGTTAAAAAGATAAAATTTGCATTAGCACACATCCTCTGAAGGATATTAGGTCTGAATCAAAAATATATGTCATTATTTAGTAACTACAATCCTCAATGAGTTGCTACAAAAACACACATTTTATGAGTGACAGATTAAAGATATCTGGACATCCTACAAAAATCTTGTCAGTTGAGAGGTATGTTTGCAAAACACTTCTTAATCTAAAGAAATTGAGAAAATGCTTCACATAGAAGCCACCTGCAAAAATTGAAATGTGTTGTTCAGAAGGTAGGCAAACCCCATTAAAGTGTACAATATATGCACAATATTTGTTTAAGAGAAAGGTAGGTGGGTGGCTACAGTGACATCTCTTCAAAGATTATCACTATTAACAGTAAGTTATAGCATTTAGATAAACTGCCAAGCAGCACTACATGTCTTTTCCAGAAGATGGAAACATGACAAAACTATAATCCCTGTTAAAATGTTGGCACTCAAAATGCCAAGTGCCAACAAGCCTTTTTGCAGGGGGACAAGCCCCAAACTTACATATACCAACTCCGAGATCTCCATATGTTGAAGAAAAGGGAATATTCAGAGAAATGGCATCTCAGACTTAGTATATATAAGTCTGATCTTTCTGCCATTCAGTCCCCGTGTTTCGGGACTCGCTCTAGCAGGTCCTGACATTTCAAATGGCTACCCAAAAAGTATTCATGCCAGAAATTGCATGCAATATGCATTGCAAGACCTATTGGAATGAGGACTATAAAGTAAAATAACATATAAAATTAGCTTATTAGTCCCATCAGATGGAGTAACCCTTCCAAGCTAAATAATGAAGAAATAATATCACAATTACATTTTACAGTGGAAAAGTATACATTTAAAAGAAAATGGCATTGATAAGGAATGAGTATTAAGGATATATGAGGCTATTTCTAAAAATATCTTGTAGACGGTATGAAGGCAGTGTAAAAACCCATGTTTTTGCTAAAAATATGAAATCAGTCTTAGAGAATGTTTTTTCATGTCTCCCCATATAATACTGTCTGTGAACATAGTCCTTAGTTGGCTCATTTAGAATGTGGTATTCGTGAACAGTGGTACAATGGGTAGCCTTGCTGCACCACAGCAACATATTCTATGGTTTGGTCCTCAGCCTGTCTTTCATAGGAAGTTTTCATGTCCTCCTTGCACTTGTGTGAGTTCTCTCTGGATGCTCTGTTTTTCTCCCACATTCCAAAGACATGCAGCAGGTGGATTGGTGACTCTAAACTGTCCATAAGTATAAGTACATGCATGGGTGACATGGAAGAAACACCTGACAACCTACTACCATTTACCCCCTTTGTCTTGTAACTGCATGGATAGAGGTGACTGTCCATGGGGTTACCCTAGGAGTGCCTGAGACAGACAGAAAGAGAGAGAGAGTTGCTGTGAAAGCACTTGCATATAAGAGAAAACAACCACTTTAGGAATGATGTCTCAATGGGATGAAAACATCAGGTTCCAAAATGGAGGGGGTTTGTCATTAAAACAGATCTCTATTTAAAAAACACATACTCTGTTTGAAGCATAGTTTATATTAGTATACCCAAATCACCATATAACTAATACTTTTTTTTCTCTTACAACAGTATAAACTGTTAATATTTAGTAATACAGTTAATACCAAAATTTTGGGAAGGATAAAGTACTACAAATAATATATATAACAAATGTTTGAGGTTTAGAAATGTAAAAAATACTCTCCTAGAAGGCAACTACAATTACTAATAATTCCTATCAGGGGATTTTAGCATATTTAGCTGAAGAAGGCTGATGGACACATTTTGGCTTTATAGGCAGATATTTTTTAGCAGTCATGAAACTTCTCTGAAAGAGTAGTACTTCTGGGTGGTACATAGGTTCATAGGTTGGTACTAGGCTATCAGCCCTAGGGCCTATACAAGCCTAGCCATAACAATTCCCTGGCTATTTCTACCCACAGTATTTGGAAACTTCCTTTTATTAATGTAATATCTTATGGGATCAAAAGGAAAATTCTCATACAAAAGGATGCTTCTGAGTGAGTATCTAATGTTTGACCTTTGACATCCACTGGCAGATCTTCTAACCTCAAATGTCACAACTACTGGCAGATCTTCTGTCCTCAACAAGGTATATATTCAAATGACAATTCTTGTCACTGCTGCTCTAGACAATGCATCCACTGAGCGATAATACTTTGTAGTACGGCAAATAATTGTTTCATCAGCTTTTGTTAACAGAAGTAATACATCTTCCTTATCTTTAGAATTGGACAAGTTACTTAGATTAGTCTGAATTGGTAGAAGAACCACATGAAATGAGAGGAGTAATGTTGGGAAGCATAGAAATTCCTCTTCTATAGAGGGTGGAGACTAAGGTAAACTTACTCTTTTCTTCGCTGGTATCAAGACAGATCTATCTTGCTGAAGCCTGAACTCAAACATAGGTTCATAGGTTCTTACTAAGCTTACGGTCAATGAAAGACCAATGAGAAGCTAGGTTACAACACCCAATACTGATGGGAGACTAATAACATCTCCCATTAAGTAAATTATTTCATTTGTGTGGTGAAAATTTGTGATCACCCATCCAGTCATCTAGACTTGTTTTAATGGTTACTGGGGAAGTACATTGCTGATAGGGGCAAGGCTCTCTGGTTCATGATGCAGATGACCCCACTTTAACTTGTTAAGCTCAACGCATGCCATAGCTACAAACTATTCCACAACAATCCTACTCTTCTATCAAATCTTTTTTGAGCCAATCTATCTAATCCTCTTCTAACCCCAAACAAAACAAAAACTGTCCTTTTCATCCAAAAACAACATTCTGATCACAAAATACCTTTACTATATTATCTGAACAAAACACTAGATTTAAGGTTGTCACACATACTAAATTACACCCAAAATACTAACAAAAATGTATAAAACTTATAAAACTAGGTCTTTATTTACAAAGCATCTCTATACCTCACCTTGCAGTCTAGAATGAACACAACCCTCTCATATCTATTGCCAACTCTCTCATATTCATCTACCTTACTAACAAATTTCAACTCCTCCCTTTTAACTAAACTAAAACACTATTATAATAAAAGTACAACATTTGAAACCCACCTAACAATCATTAGCTAGCACTCAACTGGTTAAACTAGCTGAAAATTCTCATCTGTCAGAAATTCAGTCAACTTAAATTGGCACAGATTATACTTCATCCCTCAGGCAAATGTCCAGGACTGAAGGACACATACCTTGCCCAGGTCCGTAAACAAAACATTAAATACAGTGAACCAATGTATTCATCATATGTATCCAAATTTTAGAATAGTATCTCACAAGACTCAAGACAAATCATAACTCCAGAATACTTCAAAACAAACCTTGGGGCCCACCTTTTCGGGATTCCAAACAATGCTCCTGACGCTCTTCTCCTGTATAAATATTACTACAATCCCATTCATCTATACTCTATTGGTAGTTCCTTTTTGGTCATCTTGCATAATCTAAGCTTTCTTGGCTTTCAGCTGAAGACCTGACAGCTTACCATTGCTTCAGTAAAACTAAAATATAACTTTGTGGAATATAATGATTTCCAGGGTCTATCTCTTCTTCTTTTTTTTTTTTTATTTATTTTTTTTTAATGTGATCGCTACAACTACTGTTTTGCCTTGCATTGCATCGTATTGTATTGTACTGTATTGTATTATGCAATATTTTTTAACTGTGGTGCTTTTTTCCCCAGGCCTCAACTGAAAATGGGTCAGTCATGGCCCAGTTAGACTTCCCTGGTAAAGAAATGCTAATAAACAAATAAAAATAAAATGCACTGGCCAAACACATTACACAGCATGGTGTGACACATAGATTTTTATTTAGAGCTTTGGAAGTCATTATTCCTAGTAACCGTGAAGGAGACATCAGGAATTATACAGAGTGTAGAGAGGGCACCTGGATTATAAAATTAAGAGCAGATAAAGGCAGGGGGCTCAATGAAAGGGCATCTATTAAACCAATTTTAAGAAGACATAGGAATGTTAGATAAGTAATGTGTTCTGATGCAAGCAATGAATTTGTTTAAGATAAACTTTAATATTTTGTTATGTTTATGGTTTTTATTTATTAATTTGTGTATAAAGACAGTTATATATAACATATGGATATGCTTATATGCATGCATTTTAAAATTTCTGTAGGTTTTTCATAATAGCGTTATATGTGTGAAGGTGTCTGGTTTTAACACATAGATTTTATTTTGTCTTTAGTATCTCTTTAAATGTATTAATTAGTAGTGTGCTTTGATTGGATCACATGTTCATAGAAGCTGTATATATAGTTATTTTGTTTTTAAGGTGAATGTATTAATGATCTGATGATGCTTTTCAAGCAAAAGCGCTTATCTACGTCTGTACACCTGTGAATAAATTACGTTTTTATCAAGAACTTTATCTTGTCTCACTTCGTTTTCATCATTTCTTCTACTTTAAATAAATAACAAATCTTAACTAGAAGAAGACAAGCTTGAAAAATGATGCTTAGCTCAGCCTGCTTTCACAGCATCATCTGCCATTACCGTTTTTTGTTTCCTTTATATTCTGCGGCACAGTCACGCCCCCTCAGTTAATTATTACCATGTATCCAATACTGCAAAAACTAGGAAGCAATGTGAAGAATACTTTCACTACATTGAAATGTTATCCTTTGACATACACTCTACAGACGTTTTATAGTGTAATGTCCACATTTTCAGGTAGCACTTACCTCCATATCTTCTTTCACTTGTTCTTGCTGGTCTCGTAACTCTCCAAATGCATCAATGATTAAACCTATTAGAGTCCAGAAAAGATGGTTGGATATAAAGACACTAAAATGCTCATTCAAATATGCAACAATGTTTCCAATACAGAAAGCATCATATGCAAAATTATGTCTTAAATGTTTTTTATTATTTAAACAGAAATCATGCTAGGATATTTTTCAAGTACCAATTTTTATGCCCCTGCTACCTAACAACCATCTGTTTTTCCCTGTCCAACTTGCCTAATCATTTCCTCTGTAGCATATCAGCCATGTAGCACATTTATTCTTCCTGTCAAGCAAGAGGTGTCCACAATTTAGCCAGCTGTCAGGGTGTTTTAGCTATGCCCTAACTCCCAATAACGAGTGGACCTGGCCTACAATGCCACCCCACATACATGCATACTGCTGTGCATATCTGACTCAAGCTACAGTGCATGTTATTTGTCACAGCACCCTGGCCTTGTACTGGTAATACATCTAGCCTCTACTGAGTATCATTATATCAGCAGGCCTAGCTATCTCCTATCCCCCAAGGGTGGGTAAGCAAACATTACTACTCAGCTCCATTCCCCCACATCATCCTTCTAGTGTCCAACCACTAACTGTTCTCAGGTTCACTGGGTCATAGAACTTCCTCCCTCCATGCCACACAGCTAGGCATGTTAGGATATAGCTTGATTTAAACATGCGTATTCCTTGCAAGCATAATGAAATAAAGTAAACTATGACCTTCACCACCAAATTATACAAAATACACTAGCATACTTGCATTTGATTTGGATACATTTTTCAACACCATGAACCACTCTATCACCTCTTGTAGGCTATTAGCATCCTTACATTTCAGATCATTTTTTTAATCAGGTTTAAAAACAAACCTCAAAGAAACATACATTTCTCATGAACGGTAAATGTTAAAAATGCATAAACACTTAAATGCTGTTTAAAAAATTATAAGCACATGTTCTGTAAAACATGTTCTTTACAAAGGCAAAAGTCAGCATATTCCAATTCTTTACAGAAATGCAGTAATTTATTGGTATGCAAAAAACTCTAAATGTAATTTTTTTTTCTTTAAATTTTCACAAACAGTGTTTTATATCTTGGAAATTGTACAACCTAGGCACATAGCATTAGCTGCTCTTTTTTTTCTCAGCCAGTCTTAAGCCTTCATGTGATGAAATGCAGTTCCTTTCTGGGTGATACCTTTTCAAATATTTACAGAAATATGATATATGATGTTTGTATCCATAATAAACAATTGAAACAATGGTGAATATTTCTCAAATTACACAATTTACAGTGAAAGTGTCAGAGACAATTTTCTTCATCATTATTTAAACCTTCAGCCAAAGCCATTTAATAGTTTGTACGTCACTTAAATAAGGCAATATTAATGAAAATGTTGGAATAATGTATATCTTCATCATTTTTCAGGGTAGTGCATTGTATTTTTCTGTCTCGCACTTTGACACTTCACACTATGCCTGTCAATAACAAGCGCCTTATAACAACCTACCACCTAGCACTGTTTTAGCCACAGTGGATACCTCCTCAGTTTATTCAAACACCGCACACCAGGATGGCATTGCTGCCCATCTCAAGTATTTACAAGAGAAAACAGATCATTACATTACTACTCCAGATATAGTGGGGCAACTTATAGAATTTATTCTGACACATAACTTAAATGTCATTACAAAAAATGATGTTCAGACTATTGGCACTGCAATGAGCATCAGAATGGCTGCACAATACACGGACCTGTTCACAGCAAACATGCAAGAGGAATTTCTACAGCACTGTACTCACAGACCACTGACTTTTTTCCATTTTATTGACTTACTCATAATTTGGATGCATATCTTCAACTCCGTCAAGGAATTCCAACAAGTACTCAACATAATCCACCCATCAATTAAACTCTCCTTAGAGTATTTGACTTCAGGTGTAACCTTCCTTGATACTAAAGTTACTAGTACACAATGGGATATTACAAACATGTGTACAGGAAGTTAACTGGCAAACACATGTATCTACAAAGGTGAAGTAATCAGCCCAGCTACACAAATAAGTCAATGATTGACAGTAAGGCATTTCAATATCACAACATTTGTTTTAGTGAGGCTGAAATAGACACAGAGTTGCTTCATCTGAAAGAAGCCACGCTTGCTCAAGGTGACTATGCCAGTTGACAAAGCAGTACCACATAACAGCTGCTCCTGTATAAAGAGAATCCCCCTGTTACAGAATTCCATTAGTGAAAACATATTGTCCAGAACTTAAAAACTCTACAAAATTACAAGGGACTTCTAATCAATATTCACTGAGGATGACAAGCTGAGACACATTTTTGAAGCACTCCCACTACTGTCATTTAAACAACCAGCAAACCTAACATATTTTTCTTGTGAGAAACACAGAACAGAACATAGTCGAAAATTGTACAAAACCATGCAACCAGCCATGATGCAAGAAATGTCATGTGACTTGTACTGCTTCCAACATAAATTCATAGAACAGAAGTTTACAGAGTACAGCATGCATTTACATGGAGTTCTAAAAATTTGGTTTAGCTAATCAAGTGCAGGAAATGTCCATAGACAAGTTATATAGGACAGACAAGCCAGATGCTCAGAACAAGTATGAATGGCCATAGACACACAGCAACAAGCAAAAAGACCTGGCAAAGTAACAATATAATATTTTTCCAGCCTGATCATTTCTTATCACATGTCTATTATGGATCTTGAAGGACACTCCCGTATACTTTTGGAAAGAAGGACAATGGCGATTATGCTCAGTTAGATAGCTTGTAGTTTCTACTTGGATCTTGCCTTTATGAGGCACTATAGCAGTTAAGAACTTTTCCCTAGGAGCAAACAGCAGTGGACACAAATAAGAAATACTAAAGGGCAAGAAAGATTTCTTATTTTGCTAATGTATGATTTTATGATGAATTTTACTTGAATCCAAATGATGCAAAATTTCTAAGGCTTGTGTTTTATTTACTATATAAGATAACATTCTAATCAGAACACTAGTAATCGTAAACCTAATTGTAAGTAAGGCCTTAATTTTTAGACAATTTTAACAGTATCAAAAGCCACTTTCAAAATGTTATCCGTGTAGTTCCAGGCAGAACACTCATAACTGAAATATTGCTAAATACCACGATCAAAATTACTTGTAAACGACTGTAAATAGTAACAAGTTCTGGAGACGTTCGTACTAATAAAAACTAGTTTATTCGAACACGTTAGCGCTTTCACCTCCTGGCTTCTTCAGACGTACAAAAAAACACTACAAATCCATGAATTAAATAGTTGTCCTTTGAATCCCATTGGATCAGCCAGATAATACATTTAAAGGTGTATTAACACTTAGCAAGAAATGTCACAATTTATCAGTGGCCAAAACTGATCATATATATAATCATATATATAATCTAGACACTTATACATAAAAACATAATTTTAAAAACCACAAAGCTATCTAACACTCTATATATAAAAATATAAAAATAAAAATATATAAATATATATATATGTGTGTGTAAATCTGTTGCATATGATTCATTTAAACGCATATGATTCATTTAAACGCACACTTTATAAATACATGTTTAAAATTTCTGATATTCAATATTTCAAATATAAAACAATGACTGTGTGCGTATATCCATCATTTCCTCGTAAGCATCTAGTACAAAGATAAAATAAATTAATTACAATATATTAGATGCTAAATTAAAACACACAATCCTAGCTGTCTCTCTAAAAAATCACTAACAGCTCTTGAATTTCTTAGGTTTCCTACACCTCTTCTTTCTAAGTATAGGTCTAATATTCACCCTTTCATTCAGGCCAGGTGATTTATCAGATTTACATCTGATTATCCATTTCATTTCACATTCTAATGTATCATTAATCAGGTCCCCTCCTCTAGGGTTCTCATAAATTACTTGCATAACAAAAAACATGAATGTGTGTGATGAATCAGTGTTTTTAACGTGTTTGGCTAATGCATTAGTTTCTGTCCCCATTCTAATGTGATACAGATGTTCCCTAATTCGTTCTCGCAATGCTCTATTAGTTTTACCTATATAATATGCCCTGCATGCTGAACATCTCGCTAAATATATCACATTCTTGCTTGTGCAGTTAGTATCTGTATTAAACTTGTATACATAATTACTAATGGGGTGTGTAAATGTGGTGTCTGTATCAATGGCATGGCATTGATTACACTTACCACAGGGACGTGTGTTATACCCACTAACTGGATTCCTCAACTCTTTTCTCATCAAGCTTTTATAACACAACATGTTCCTTAAATTAGGTTTGTTTTTATAAACCACTTTAGGTTCAAGTCCCACCAACTCAATAATGCGTTCATCTAATTTCAAAACATCCCAATGTCTAACTAATGAGTCTCTGATATGTACAGAATCTCTGGTATAGAAAAGTGGGGCCCTTACAACTACTGCTCCTGTCTCGCTACCTGGACTCTCAGTGTGATAATTGGTTTATTGACGAGATTAATAAATCAACTGGTTTCTTAGAGTTTACAGTTAGTTACTCGTCAGAGTGTCTTTCATTTTTGGATGTTAACATCATGAGACTACCTTCTGGATTGGTGAATACGTCCATACGTGAATACGTCCATCCATAGGAAGTCATGTTACAGGAATACTCTATTACACAGGCAGAGTATGCACCCCAAGTATGTTTTTGATAACATTTTGAAGAGCCAATTAATGAGAGCGTCTAGATTGAATCCAAGTGTTGAAGGGTATAATGATGAGGTAGCCCGGCTTAGGAATATGTTTCATGATAGAGGTTACAGTGATGGTGTATTTACACATGCATTTAACCACGTTCATCCACTTAGAGGTACTGTGGCCAAACCCTACTTCTCTGAACAACATCACACTGAGACTCCAGGGAGCGAGACAGGAGCAGTAGTTGTAAGGGCCCCACTTTTCTATACCAGAGATTCTGTACATATCAGAGACTCATTAGTTAGACATTGGGATGTTTTGAAATTAGATGAACGCATTATTGAGTTAGTGGGACTTGAACCTAAAGTGGTTTATAAAAACAAACCTAATTTAAGGAACATGTTGTGTTATAAAAGCTTGATGAGAAAAGAGTTGAGGAATCCAGTTAGTGGGTATAACACACGTCCCTGTGGTAAGTGTAATCAATGCCATGCCATTGATACAGACACCACATTTACACACCCCATTAGTAATTATGTATACAAGTTTAATACAGATACTAACTGCACAAGCAAGAATGTGATATATTTAGCGAGATGTTCAGCATGCAGGGCATATTATATAGGTAAAACTAATAGAGCATTGCGAGAACGAATTAGGGAACATCTGTATCACATTAGAATGGGGACAGAAACTAATGCATTAGCCAAACACATTAAAAACACTGGTTCATCACACACATTTATGTTTTTTGTTATGCAAGTAATTTATGAGAACCCTAGAGGAGGGGACCTGATTAATGATACATTAGAATGTGAAATGAAATGGATAATCAGATGTAAATCTGATAAATCACCTGGCCTGAATGAAAGGGTGAACATTAGACCTATACTTAGGAAGAAGAGGTGTAGGAAACCTAAGAAATTCAAGAGCTGTTAGTGATTTTTTAGAGAGACAGCTAGGATTGTGTGTTTTAATTTAGCATCTAATATATTGTAATTAATTTATTTTATCTTTGTACTAGATGCTTACAAGGAAATGATGGATATACGCACACAGTCATTGTTTTATATTTGAAATATTGAATATCAGAAATTTTAAACATGTATTTATAATGTGTGCGTTTAAATGAATCATATGCGTTTAAATGAATCATATGCAACAGACTAACACACACATATATATATATTTATATATTTTTACATATAGAGTGTTAGATAGCTTTGTGGTTTTTAAAATTATGTTTTTATGTATAAGTGTCTAGATTATATATATGATCAGTTTTGGCTACTGATAAATTGTGACATTTCTTGCTAAGTGTTAATACACCTTTAAATGTATTATCTGGCTGATCCAATGGGATTCAAAGGACAACTATTTAATTTATGGATTTGTAGTGTTTTTTTGTACGTCTGAAGAAGCCAGGAGGTGAAAGCGCTAACGTGTTCAAATAAACTAGTTTTTATTAGTACGAACGTCTCCAGAACTTGTTACTATTTGCAGTCGTTTACAAGTAATTTTGATCGTGGTATTTAGCAATATTTCAGTTATGAGTGTTCTGCCTGGAACTACACGGATAACATTTTGAAAGTGGCTTTTGACATTATTTTCTTTTATTCCGTGGGTTCCGTGCTCCGTTGGCTTGGTGAACTAATTTGTGTGCTTTACGTAATTTTAACAGTATAACAAAATGTTATTCAGTACTGTTATTCCTCATAGGTATCTGTCAAAACCTTATACTGGTATATGAACACAATTTTTTCTTTTATTTTTTCCCTTTCATTCTTTCTTTTAGCGAATCCACAGCCTATACAGTGCACTAACTACTCAGAGCATCTATGGTATATCACTCCCTTGATAGTCCCTGCTTTAACACATCACTTTACTGTGACCTGGAGATCATTGCAAATTCACATTTTCTGTTAACTAAAACATCTGCCTCACAAAGAATAGGTGTTTACATAGACCAACAAATTTTAGATTATGTCTTCTTTTCCTTCACTGGATAAACTAATCTCTCTACTAATCTCTTTTATTGTGATTTGTTTTCCCATTAAATGCCAGAGCAGCCTCTTGAGCCATTATCTTTTTTGCTAAATGAGCACAAACAATAAAGTTAACATGCAGGGAGAACCTTTGGTTTTTACAGCAGGCCATAGCCTGGTCTTGTAAAGTTTCCATCACACACACACACACACACACACACACACACACACACACACACACACACACACACACACACACACACACACACACACACACGCACAAGCACACACACACACACACACACACACACACACACACACACACACACACACACACACACACACACACACACACACACACACACACAAGCACACACTCAGTTTCTGTCTGAAGTGCAGTTGACAACTGGCATTTTTCAAGTATCTTTTTTATCCAATAAGAAATAAATAATGTACTTCCCTCTCAAGGCACTGCATCTAATACCAGTAACTAAATAATTCCCAGTGATGGGCTCCTGTTAGCCCAAAAGCTTGAGTAATTGTAAAACCTATTTTGTCCAGTAAAAGCTATTGTATCACTTTGGCGTTCCAGTGTCCTTGTATTTTCTGTAAAGAACTCTGTTATAGAAGAGCAATAGGCATGCATTTAATGGAACTCTGATGTATTTTATTTTATAAAATAATCTGTATTTCACTGTATACAGATAACATAAATACTAAAAATAAACACATGCATTCCAATCTGAAAACTTGAAGAAACACACACAGTTGAAACGGGAAGAGAGACAGATGCCCCTTATCATAATGAACTATGCAAACATTAAAACTTGATATATACATAAAATTATCCATCATGAAATGGTGCATGTTAACCTTTTATACCACGTATACTGAAACCAGTGTTAATCAGTTAATACTGAATTTTTATTGGAGCTCTCTTCTGAGTTGTAAATAGTGTTAGCAGAAGCATAGCTAGGGCAGGCTGAAAGGAACGCATTTCCAGGCCCAAGATATCTATGGGCAAGGATCTACTACTTCTCTGTACTAAACTCAGAATGTGTTGATAAGCACAAATGTTGCAGATGAGTCCAAGGTATCACCATCATACATCTAACAAACTTTCCTTTTTCAGCATTGGGCAACTTGTATGCCTAGGTTGTTATCTACAGACAGCCCAAATGCTGGACACTTTTCTCATAAACGCATTTGCTTTTTGAAAATACTAAATAAATAAATAAATAAATTAAATTAAATTAAATTAAACAAAATAAAGTAAATCTAACTTTGGCTATTAAATTACAGGGAGCAAAGTCATCCAAACAACTTAAGCAACTAATAAATTCTGGTCCGCCCAGAACAAGGGACTATTACATGATCTGGAAAACACAACTCTTCATGAATTAACAAGCTACTGAAAAATAAAAACAATATGCTAGCAATTTGTTATACAACACAGTCTAGCCAAGAAAATTAGTAAAGAACTACAAGTATACTCATAAAAACAAACTTTAACCATATGCCCTGTATGTACGTGACTCCGTCCCTAACCTTCGTCAACTGAAAACACCTTAAATTTTCTATTACCCAAATCTCATTCAAATTTATTGGCAAGTAAAGATTAATAAAACAATAACCAATTAGGCACTCGTTATGTTCCACCCAACCACAGTAGCAAGCTTTTTAAGGCAAAACTCAACACCTATCGGTCCAGAAATTCCTGTTGGTCCAGTAGTAGTTACACTAGCACAGTACACCACAGATCTTAGGCTCAATTCACAAATGTCAACAGTATAATCTTACTTGTAAGATGCTAACAGTGCCTAAGCAGAAACTTTCTGTGTGTGTGTGTGTGTGTGTGTGTGTGTGTGTGTGTGTGTGTGTGTGTGTGTGTGTGTGTGTGTGTGTGTGTCTGTGTGTGTTGTGTTTTCCATTTGACATTAATCACCAGGCTGATGCTCTAAGCTACAAACAGAACCTGAGTGCTGACTCAAATATGGCCATACAGAGGAAACAAATCCTTACAAATCTGTTATTCATTATCACCCCACTCAGTTATGTTTGGAAGGCAAATCAGATTGAGCAAATGTAAATCAAACCTGTGCTCTACATGATGTGTGGTCATTTACATTCTTATAAATACAAAAACCTTTAACAATCAAACAGCGGAGAATCTAACAAGTTGTCAGCTTTTTATGAGTAGAGTTGAGTTTTAGAGAAATTATTAGCTTACCTGCCATAGTGACCCCACAAACACAAACAGTAAATATTTTTTCTGCTTGATATGTGCACCCATTCCTCAAACCCAGAAACCTCACATTATTAAAGCCATAACCAATGTGGCAGTTTATGACCACAGTCCATTGGCAGCATATTAATTTCATTCATATCCTACAAATGCACAACGTTCAACATCTTTCTTTCAGTTTCAACCAGCCTAAACAACCACACCTATCTAATAAACCCATACCTCTCAAATCCACCAATTGTGGTGGTGCATTCTAATTTATTGGCTTGATTTTTTTCAGCTAAACAATCTTCCAATTCATGCTATCACAACACGATGTTGAGCCAGCTAAAGCCTTGATGTTTTTTTTTTTTTCATCAAGTTGTGCTGGGCAATGCAACCAAAGCTCTCAAGTCAGCTGAACCTGGCAAGTAATTTGGAGTGACAGCTTGTAAGCCAAACTAGTAAGCAGTTACTTTGTGAAGTACTCTTTTTCTGCCCAAAATTAATTAGATGAAGAAATGAGTGAGTACTGCTAAGACTGGCAGAGGTAAAATGAGAGGAATGATTTTTTCAGGTAGTTCCCATAACAAATACAGAGGAAAAGCAAAGCGACTGGATTGGAAGAAGGTGTAAATGTGTAAGTGTCAGTCTCTCTGTTTTTTGTTTAAACAATACTGGGACCAGTTGGGATAATGGTTAAGGTCTTCACCTCCCATGCACAAGGTACAAGGTTCGATCCTGACCTCCGACCAAAGTCTGTTTGGAGTTTGTATGCTCTCCCTGTGTCTCTGTGGGATTCCTCCCACGTCCGAAAAACATGCTGAATGTTTCCATCTCAAACTCACCAGTGAATGGAGCTGTGGGCAGCAGCACAGACTCTACATGGTGTCCCATAGGGGGAGGAGTTGTACAGACCAACTACTTTGGACATCTACAGTGGTGTGCAGCATCCTCAAGATAGGAGAACATAGGTCACAGACTGTGTGCCGTGGAATGGCTAGCTGCTCGATGATGTAAAATATGGCTCTAGGTGATTTCATCATGTTAACTAATATCATTAAAATGGGCATGGGTAGTTACTGATGATAAGTGGGTTGAGGACCCGGCCTAC
The DNA here is from genome assembly GCF_019279795.1 of Protopterus annectens. Classification (NCBI taxonomy): domain Eukaryota; kingdom Metazoa; phylum Chordata; order Ceratodontiformes; family Protopteridae; genus Protopterus; species Protopterus annectens. The sequence goes on from NC_056727.1 coordinate 819,619,523, forward strand.
TCTGACCTACGCCTGGAAACTATGCTATCGGTGGGAGGGGTGTATGTGCCCTTATTGGCCAATGTGGGTCAATAAGCTACTATAACAGAAACCTGAGAATTGCTACACTTAATGTCGGTTCACAAGATGCAGTTAGGAAGTGGATGACATGATATGGAGGAGGCTGGACATCCTATGTATCCAAGAGACAAGATTGAAGGGCAGTACAGTGAAGCCACTTAGCTTGGGATCCAGAGTCTACTACTCAGGAGGAGGACAGGTGTGGGAATTGTGGTGAAAGACAGCTGCCAGAAGGCAGTGAGGGATATCATCAGAGATAGTGACAGACTCATGGCAATCAAACTCCAGTATAGACAGACAGCATTCTTAATCTCAACCTATGCCCTGCAGCAGGGTTCTGATAGTGAGGAAAAGAGTGCACTCAGCAGTTCCAAGACCTACTAGATAAAGGAGGACAATGCAAATTGGTGTTGGTGGCCTGAATGCACATATTGGGACAGTCTGAACAGGGCAACAGGAATAAAGAAGGAGGAGGCCATTCTATACTTCTGTCTGGCAAATGGCTTGATAGTAGCTAACACATGGTTCAGAAGGCTGGCTAACATGCAACTCAGATAGCCTTCCTCCTAGTAATTGATTCTAATCAATGATTGCAACTCCTAGTAATTGATTCTAATCAATGATTGCAAAGTCATCCCCACTGATAGTTGAACAGCATAAACCACTACTAGTTGCCATAATCATCGCAAGTATTGGTGAAAAAAGGCTCTAAAGTCAACAGAGATCAGGCTGAAGACTGGAGAGAAAACACAACAGTTCAAGGAATTACTCAGGGCTCTAGCTCCCCAAGAAAAGGAAGAAATAGGTCAACTTGAAGATGAATGGCAGTGTCTCAAAACAGCATGTGTGAGGATTTCAGAACGGATACATGGCTCAGCTAGATATGATACATAAGGAAAGTTGGTGGTGAAAGTCATCAAAAGAAGGAAGAGTGTATGAAAAAGTAGGAGATAGAAAAGACCAACCAGGCAAGGAAGAAATACTGGTTGGCTAACAAAGAAACTAAGAAAAGAGTTGCAATAGCAAAGAATAGGGCATTGGAGGCACTCTGCCAACTTCTGGAAAGTAACTAAGTAGGTGGCACAAAAAGTAGAAAACCTAACAGAAGCCACACTGCCCCAGAAATAGCCGACAATTATTGAAAAAGAGGGGCCCACCCTAGAAGAAGTAAGGTTAGCACTAAGGAAAATGAAGTCACAGCAGATATGATAAAGATGCTGAGTAAAATAGGGGAGGTATGGCTCCTGAGAGTACTCATAACAGTGTGGAGAGAAAGGTGTATTCCAGATGAATGGAGAATAAGCATATTCTTGCCAGTGTGCAAGAACAAAGAGGTCATCCACAACTGTAGGCCTATACAGAAGCATCAAACTCCTATCACACTGCATGAAAGTTCTGGAGAAGGTGACTGATAGATGGATATGCAGAGTAGTAGAAAGTAAGATAGGAAATGAGCAATTTAGATTCAGGTCAGGATGCAGTACAACTGTCCAATGTTTCTAGTGAGACAGATAATTGAGAAGAAGCTACAGATTAGGAAATAGTCCAACTGGGCATTCCTAGACATAGAGAAAGCATATGACAAGGTCCCAAGAAAGCTGATTTGACCAGTACTGCATTGGTTCAAAGTTCCAGAAACTTTGGTAGAATTAGTGCAGGCTATATACAAGGACCCAGTGGCTCAAGTACGAACAGTGTTCAGCCTCACAGAGAGGTTCCAGTTGGAGTGGGTGTACACCAGGTGTGGTTCTGAGCCCAAGCTGTTTATACTGGTGATGGACTACATTAGCAAACAGGTTGGAGGGGACAGCTCAACAAAGCTGCTATATGCAGATGATGTGGCATTCCAGGCAGACTCTAAGCAAGAACTTCAGCAAAGGATAGAGGAATGGAATGAAAAACTGAAGGCACATGGAATGAAACTAAGTACAGATAAGACAGTGGTAATGGCAGCAAACTGGGAGATCAGAAGAAGCTGGGAATTGAGACAGAAGCAAATATAGTGGAACAGGTAAATAGCTTCAAGTATCTTGGAAAGGTGGCTAAGGAGAAAGGAAGTCTGAATGAAGAGGTCAAAGCTAGAATCAGAGGGGCTGCAGCCAATTGGCATACAGTCTCTGGTGTAGCCTGTGACAAAAGAATGTCAAAGAAACTGAAAAGTAAGGTGTACAAGACAGTGGTGTGATCACTACTACTGTAAGGTACAGAAACATGGGCAGTAAAGGCAGAGCAGCTGAGGAAGCTAGAGATGATGGAAATGAAGTGCCTGACAAGGGTAGTAGGATGCACACTGTGGGACAGAAAAAGAAATGAGGACATAAGAGTAGAAGCCAAAGTAGTTCCAACTACTGAAAATATCTAAGAGAATTGATTATGGTGATTTGGACCAAAAAGTAACGTGTACAAGACAGTGGTGCGATCACTACTACTGTAAGGTACAGAAACCTGGGCAGTAAAGGCAGAACAGATGAGGAAGCTAGAGGTGACTGAAATTAAATGCCTGAGAAGGGTGGTAGGATGCACACTGCGGGACAGATGAAGAAATGAAGAGGTAAGAGCAGAAGCCAAAGTAGCTCCAATTGCAGAAAAGATCAAAGAGAACAGATTACAGTGGTTTGGACATGTGCAGAAAAGCAGAAGACAATCTGGTGAAGAAGATTTGGAACAGGCAGGAAGAAGGTAAGAGGAAATGAGGACATCCAGCAAAGAGGTGGATGGATTGTGTGAAAGATCTGCGACAGTCAGAAATGAGTGTCGATGAAGGCAGGATTGTGGTATTGAATTGAGAGAGATGGTGACAGTTAACATGATACCCTGACCCCATGTAGAAAATGGGAAAAAGGGGGCTGATAATGATGATGATGATAAATACTGGTAAAATCTCATTTTAAAAATGCTGAGTGAGGAAAACTGATTTTTGTTTCCCATGATGAAACTGCCAGTGACTGAATGTCAGTGGAAAGAACAGCTGACATGTTGGAATATGGTCCACTTTTCATTCTTCTTTCACCAGTTATTAGTCCTTGTACAGTGCAGTCAACTGCCAAATTTGATCCTTTACATTTATTATTTAACATAAAATTTAACAGTCTGAAAATCTGGCAGCTTCTTTGTGTGGAAGAGTGTTGTATTGGCAATGCCACTTTGACTTCTGTTTTGCTATTTCTATTACTACTGAACTAAGAAGAGACTTACGTCATTCTAACTTTAAGCTCACCTGGGAGATAGATGTTGAGTGTGATGAGAGGATGGAATGGAGAAGATGCACCAGCTTGATGTTACAGAATGTCTGGTCTGTGAGCAGAGAGTTGGCTCTTGGTCTGCCTCAGCTGATTGGAACTCTATTGTTTCACTGAAATTTTCGAATATTATTTAAATGAGCTTGTGACTGCACTGCTTTTAAATACGTTTTTATACTTTTATTCTTGTTTCATTTAGTTTATTTTTCTTGATTAATTTATGCTAGTGATGTGCTTGTCTTTTATTATTTATTATAAAGGGCTTAGCTGACAAACGCTTCTATAAACATGAAGTTGAAGTTAAAGAGGTTATTAAATGATACTCTTCCATAAGTAGCATTACAGGCAGCAGGCAGTGCCACAGTGTAGCTTATGAAGATGAATTGCACTTTAAGACAACATAGTGCTTGAAGTGTGTTGTTCACAGATGATCTCAGAAGTCTACATGGTTGAGCTTGGATCATCAAAATGTTACTGGAGTTCATACTACATTTGCTGTTATTGGCAGAATAGTTCAAAAATGCAATCCTAATATCCACTACAGACAGTCCTCTTTACTCTTTCTTCCTACTTGGTTTCAGAACCAGTCTAACTTTTATGTTACTCTGTTAATTCAAATCAGGCACTGCTGCCACTTCCTCGATTAACTCAATTCCAGGTAACCCAGCTAATTGCAATCAGTAGAGCTTGTGATACATTTTTTAAATGCAAACACATTTTCAGTGAAGACACTTTTGATTAGTTTATTGGCATCATGTACCAATCATATCAGATTAGCTTCATGAAGACTTTCTACAGTGGATGACCACTGGGCTTTCTTCTTCTGATAACCCTAACTCGACGGCATTTAGAGGTTTAACTTAGTCCCAGGCTTGGGTCACATATGCTGCCCTAGTCCATGTATGTCATGATGTAATGTACTGAGTTGGGAACTGCACAGTGACTATATCCTACAAGGTGTCAGAAAAAGGTAAATCTTCAGAAGGAAATTCTGAAACCATACTGTCTTCAGAATCATATTTTTTAGATTGAGAAGAGAGTACAACCATCCCCACTAATGCCTTCAATTCTGACTATAAATCCAAGTTGAAAAGAGAGGGAACTCTTTTTTCTTTTCTTGCCTGAAGAACAAGAAGACAAGGAAAAAGTACTAACTAGTTCCTTAACAAATCCAGAAACAGAAGGCTGGAAGGTGTTCTCATTGTGTTCACTTTTCCTGGAAAGTTCTCTGAAAAACGATGGACTCTTAGAAGCACACTATTCCTGATAGGTTCCTTATCCTAGCTTGATGATGAACTTTTACCTACTCCTTCCTCTGAGACTGACAAGACTGTCTCTCCCTTACCCACCAAGGAGACCAGGAATAAAGATGGAAGGTCTAGGAAACAACACATGGCCACAGCAGAATCACTCACCAGTGGCTGAGGCAAAAAAGAAGCAAGCCTGACACCCAAAGACTCCCTGACAATTTTCTTCTTCCTGCTGTCAGGGGAAGGTAAAACCATGGAGACCAGTGGTTGCTCCTTTCATAAATAAAGAATGAGGCCTTCAAATCGGATAGTGGATCCTAGATGAATTTGTAAAAGTAAGGTAAAGAACAGGTGGTAGCAAGATAAGTAAAACAATGTCTGTCCTCCACAAGCACAGTTTTGTGCTCTAAATGCACAAATACTCAATACTTGATGAAAAAGTAAATCACAAAGTACAAATTTTCATGTAAAATGTTCACATTAGCATTTACATATAAACTCTCTGTGATGCCCCATCATTGGCCCACTAATCAAGGAGCCACAATTCTCATGACTAGAAACAGTGGGGGATGTACACACTGGGAGGATGACAAGTACACACACAGTAAAGTGCAACTTCCATTAACAGCACACAGAGACCACAGTCAGTCTGGGGCTGGTTTATCCCTCTTTCTTCAAATCCCTAATAAGACTCCCCACTGGCACAGCTATCGAGTTGAAATCTCAGCTGAGTGGCCAAGCCAAGACCTCCAGTACCCTCTCTGTCCAACCAGTGTGTCATGTCCTTGCCAAGTAGCTGACACACACACTCCTTGAGATTTGATTTACACACGCACACACACACACACACACATACAAACACACAAACACACACACCTGGGAAAGGCTGGCGCAGGATTACTAGTTATGTCCCCTTCAGCCCAGACTATAAGGTAGTTTTCACTGCCCCAGCCACTACTTATCAGTTACTTTAAGGCCCTTAGCAAAGGGTGTCCAATCTTACTGTGTAATGTTCCTGTTAATCCAAATGGTAGTTTGACCAAGAGCAAGGCTATTAGGAGTGGCCTGTACAGTGTCAACAAATAGACATGCAAGTACTCTCAGAGCTTACATTTCTCTAGACAGTCCAGCTACAATTGAAATGTTTAAATATATTTAATGATAAATAATAAAAGAACAAGAAAATACTCAGTAAACAATCACAGTCACTTCAGAGTTCAAAATCACAAGAAATATTTAAAACAACATTGCAGGACAGTCTAAAATAAATAAAGAAAACAACTAAGCTATACTTCACTATATTCCTAACTGTATCTAAGAGAAATTATTGTACCCTAGACTTGCTTACTCATAACAAGGCAAGACAGATGTGGTGAGTGAGAACTGCTGACCCCAGTACAGTGCTGCACTGTCCTATCATATGCCTGCAACCCTGGGCTCCACCATAGTAATTGAGATTTAGCTGGCAGGCTCCCTGTAGTCATAGCTCCCCCTCAGACTCTTCCTGCCCTGTACTGCAAATACTTAGCACCAGGGCCTCCTTATCATGGCAAGGTGTCATCATGTTATCATGGTACAGTTTGTGCTCTTGCCTCCTGTCTAGCAGTTCTACCATATAGTTAACATCACTGACCTTTCTTACCACCTTGAACGGTCCCTCCCAAGTTGCCTATAGCTTGCTGTGTCTGACAGGAGTGAGAACTATTACCTGCTGCCCTACAGCATACTCTCTATCTTGAGAATTCCTGTCATACCAGACCTTTTTCTGCTGTTGGGCTTCTGCCAAGTTCTTCTGGGCTAAACCCATAAGCTTCCTGAGCCCTGTCCTGAAGTTTAAGGCATATACCACAACAGACTCCTTGTGGGATTCACACTCACCCTCCCACTCATCTTGAATCAAATCTAGAGGTCCCCTCACCCTATGACCATACAGCAACTCAAATGGGGAAAATCCTGTGGATTCCTGGGGCACCTCTCTATAAGCAAACAATAGATATATATCACCCAGTCCCTCTTAAGCTGGTCTGCAAATGCCCATAGCATAGTCTTGAGTTTAGAGTTTAACCTCTCAATAAGACCATTAGTCTGGGGGTGGTAGGGGATCATTTGTAGATGCTTCACCCCACAGTGCTTCCACAGACAAGCCAGCAGGTCTGACCTGAAATTGGCACCTCTATCAGTATTTCCTTTGGGAAACCTACCCTAATGAAAATCTCTAACAAAGCATTTGCCACATATTCTGCCTCATTGGAGGACAATGCCATTGCTCCAGGGTATCTGGCAGCATAATCTACTACCACTAGGATGTACTTCTTCCCTGTGGAACTTGGGGAACTCAGAGGCTCCACAATATTCATAGCTACCCTCTGAAATGGCCCCTCAATCACAGGTAAAGGCATCAAAGGAGCTTTCAATTTGTCTCCTGCCTTACCTACCATTTGACACTATTCACAGGTCCTGCAATACCCTGTTACATCTCTGGAAATCCCAGGCCAATAAAAGTTCTGTATAATATGTCTCTTTGTATGTTTTATGTCCATATGACCTGCAAAGGGAATGTCATGGGCTATGGCTAGAAGTGTCAGATGGTAGGCTTTGGGCACTACTAACTGCTATATTCTCTCACCCTCTAGCCCTCCCTCAGGGGTCCATTCTCTATACAGCAACTCTTTGTCCCAGTATACAAATTTCCTCTTCCCTTGAGAATCAGGTGCCTCAATAGCTATCTCCCTCAGGCTTTGTAATGTAGGGTCTGAGAGCTGAACCTGTCTCAACGCTCTCTTTGTAACACTTCCAGGCTCCCCTTCCACAGGAAGTCTGGTATCCTCTGGCAGTGGTGCCTTACTGTCAGCCTAGGTACTACCACTCACCTCTGCCCTTGCAGTCACTCTCCCACAGGGAACATCAGTACACACAAGCAACTGTGGCTCACCTTCAGTCTTACTGCTACAGGGTAACTCCCTCTCTGAAGTAACCACCACACCAGTCCTGGCTTCAAGTCTGCAGTCTGTTTGGGTCTCCCCCGGGCTACCAGATCCACATGCTTGTCTCCAAGCCTGACTGCGTGTCACTGCATGCACACAAGGTACTGTACTATCCAAATCATTCCCTATCAGGACATCTGCAGGGATATTCTCAAACACATTTAATTGCTTGCTTCCTTTTCCACTGTCCCAGTCAAGGTGAACCCTAGCCAAATGTATTTGGAATGGGGTCTCTCCTAAAGCTCTGACTGGAGTAGACTGCCCAAGCAAGTAGTGCTCCTCTTTAACAATTACATGATTCACAATGGCTAGCTCAGAGGCTGTGTTTCTCTTAGCAGTGGCCACTTTCCCATTTACTAAGATAGGATATAACCTCTTGTGGTAGTTTGGTATCCTTGTTATCTGCAGACAACTCACTGCTGGCATTCTTTCATTCCCACTTGCTGTCTCTCCCACCTTTTGTTCTCCACCTTGCCTCCATAAACATCTATATGCTACATGGCCCCAATGGTTGCATTTAAAGCATTTAACCCTTGGTCCTGGATGTGTACCTGGACTAGTGGCTTCCCCTGCTACTGGTGGACTCTGTTGGGGCAGTTTAGGCTGCCCACCATGGGTTCCCTTAGACCCATGAACAACACTGGGTATCCCTTTCCTATGTAGTGATGCCCTGCTTGCTAGGTATAAGTCCCATCTTCCCCAAATCATCTGCAGTACTGCATTGCCTATCTGATAACCAGATTCTCATGTCATCAGGTGAAAGTGCTAAGGGCTTGTTCCCTCACCAAAAGGTCTGTCAGCCCATCAAAAGTGGTGACCTGACACCCACTCACCCATCTAGGAGAATAAGTGCTTAACTCAGCAATATATTCACACACACTTTCGTCTGCCTTGTGTCTATGCTCACAAAACTTTTTCCTATAAGCTTCAGGTGTTAACTTAAAACACACTAACAGACAATTTTTAACAGTATTATAATTTAAGCAATCAATATCAGACACTTTAGAAATAACAGTTACAGCTTTACCATGGAGAATGGGGGTCAGGAACCACACCTAGAGCTAATTATACTGTTTACATACCTTTTCAAGCATATGAATAAAACTGCCAAAATAATTGTGGAAGAAATTTACTGACCTTTGTTGCTTCTGGGGTCCAGTTATTCCCTTCCCCATTACCTCCATGAGGCTGGCGAAGAGTCAGCATCTCCTTCTCATGTTGCCTCTGCCTCTCATTCTCTTTAGCTTCCAGACATTGCAGTTTCTCATTTTCCTCAGCCTGCAGATGTCTCAGTTTCTCATTTTCCTCAGCCTCCAGACATCTCAGTCTCTTTGTTGCTACTATTTCCAAACATTTGGCCTCCAGTTCAAGTCTCTCTAAATGCAGACAGATTTTTAAGTCCTCTGTGGAAAGGTTGAACGGTCCATTTTCTGAGAGTTGTACATCCCTAAGGCCAAGTCTGGTTGTCCTCCTGATTGCTGGTCTGTGATGCAGCTGTGCCCAAGGCTGCAATAATTTCTGGTTTAGCCAGGTTGGCATGCACCAGTCATTTAGCCTGGCACATCATAGCCAACTGGCTCCTTGTCAGCTTGGCATACTTATATACTGACATTTTTGCCTGCCCTCCCTGACTAACTAAGCTAACACAAAAATAAAACAATTATGAAATGAACCTCTGAATGTTCACTGTGTGGCTGACTGAGAGTACAAACACCTTTCTTAGCGACCACTGTTTACAAGCTACAGGAATTCAATATTCACACCACTGAATCCTAACATGTGGATATCCCAACACTGTCAACCAATTAACATGTGACACCCCACCACTGGCCCAGTAATCAAGGAGCCTCAATCCTCACCACTGGCAACAGTGGGGGACATACACATTGGGAGGAAGACAAGTACACACACACTAAAGTGCAATTTCCCTTAAGAGGACACAGAGACCACAGTCAGGTTGGGGCTGGTTTATCCCTCTTTCTCTAAATCCTCAATACGACTCCCCACTGGTACTGCTATATAGTTGAGATCTCAGCTGAGTGGCCAAACCAAGACCTCCAGCTTCTCTCTGTCTAACCAGTGCTTTGTGTCCCTGCCCAAGTAGCTGACACACACACTCTTTGAGATTTGATTTATACACACACAGACACACACACACACACACACACACACACACACGCACACACACACACACACACACACACACACACACACACAAACACACACACACACACACACACACACACACACACACACACATACACATGGGAAAGGTTGGAATGGGTTTAATAGTTATGCCCCCTTCTGCCCAGACTGTAAGGTAGTTTTCCCTGCCACCAGCCACTACTTATCAACTACTTTAAGGCCCTTAGCAGAGGGTGTCCAATATTACTGTGTAATGTTCCTGTTAATCCAAATGATAGTTTGACCAAGAGCAAGGCTATTAGGAGTGGCCTGCATAGTGCCACCAAACAGATATTCATGTACTCTGAGAGCTTAAATATCATAAGACAAACCAGCCACAACTGAAATGTTTAAATAAATGTAATAATAAACAAGAAAAGAACAAGAAAATTCTCAGTAAACAACCACAGTCACTTCAGAGTTCAAAATTACAAGAAATACTTAAAACAACATTGCAGGACAGTCTCAAATAAATAAAGAAACAACCAATCTATACTTCACTATATTCCTAACTGTATCTAAGAGAAATTACTGTACCCTAGACTTACTTACTCATAACAAGGCAAGACAGAGGTGGTGAGTGGATTTTCCCAGCTGATGTTGCCAGGTAAAAGACAAAATACAAAATGCACAGTCTCTCTCTCTCTCTCAGAGAGTTCTTAAATTAATATCTCAAATATTACTCCTGGGATACTTGCAGGATGACATCACTTGCCATCTGACTATCCCATGTGAAAACCCCTATTGCTAGAAACTGCCAGCATTTAGCATCTCCCTGTGAAAAATAAATAGATGTTAGATCATTGCAGCTGCTGGAAAGCATAAAACAATGACACACAAGAAAATGCAGAAAGCTCCCTAGTTTTAGACATCCTGTCTCCTTGCTGCTTAGAAACCATCTCTTTTATTATGTGGTTATAAAATTATTTAATTTCAATTATTTTTTTCTGAAGTTTTGTAAGTTAACCTTCTATGTGCCAGTTCCCAGTGTTAAAACATATACATTTACACAGTTACAATAGTTTCTATACATTTCTGTTCTTTTCCAGTAGAGTACACTGTGGCCACACCTCTAGGCTCAGTACTATACAAACCCTTTTCACACACACAGTTCTGTACCAGCAATTTGATATACATATAACATACAGTTCTAATACATTTGTAACACAAGCATTTGAATCATGTTGACATTCACAACTGACAAATAATAATTTACAGAATTCCAGACAGCTGTGCTGTCAGTATCTCCCTCTGTCACAGTTCTATATAAATCATATTAATATTCACAAATGACATATAATTATTTACAAAATTCCAGATAGCTGGGCTGGCAGTAGTTCCTTTTGTTCCACTCCCTTAGAAATGTAAATGGCAATCCTAAAAAAACTAAGTTTCCTAGCAAAATATAACATTTTATTCAGAGATGCACAAGTTTTCTTCAGAAAAATATGGAAAGTACTAGGCTATCAGCCCTGGGGCCTACATAAGCCTAGCCAAAAAGGTTCCATGGCTTTCACCACCCAAGAAAATAATTTTCCTGTGTCCCTGTCAAGCAGTGCCACAAAAGTGATCCTCAGGGTGAATTTTCTATTTCCTATCCAGTCATCAATATTTTTCTTAAAGAGGGCCAATGAGGAGCTTTGCTTGACATGAATGGGTAGTTTGTTCCAGAGAATGGGAAGTCTCTGAGACAGGAATCTATCCCTCCAGCATGTTCTGTTTATTGTAGTGACAAGGTTTAGGTCCCTGGAGCATGTGCTTCAGAGAGATTGTGATTTCTTTAAGTGTAGCATGTTCAGTAGATCTGGGTTTGACATAGCTTTGTACGTTAAGCAGAGATTGCCTCTGAGTAGGCGATATGCGATGGAGTAGAGCTGGAGTTTTTTGACACGGTCTGCATATGGCATCTGTTTGAGGCCAGTAATCCTCTTAGTGAGGTATTTCTGTGGCCTTTCCAATTGTTGTTGGTGTCTTGTGAGATACATGCCAAATGGGGCATTGTACTCTATAATGGGTCTGATGAGGGATGAGTAGATAGGAACAATGACCTCCTTTTTTCTAGAGGAGAACCCTTTTGTGATGAGATGTGCCATTTAGAAGGATTTCCTGACTACTGTGGTGATGTGGTTATCAAAGGAGAGACTACTCTCCACCTGTGTCCTGAGGTCTCTTATCACACTTTCAGTGTTTAATGAGCTACTACCTATGTGGCAGTTCATGGGTACCAAGTTTTTCCCAAAGGGATGATGATGCACTTCTTGGCATTGAGCTTGAGAACATGACTTTGACACCAAGCATCTGCCTCTGTGAGGCCCTTTTGTAGAATGTCTACATTGTTAGGTGATTCTCTTATGGCTCCCACTTTGCAGTCATCTGCAAACTTTGTTAGCCAAAGACCTTCTGTGTTGGCCTGAACTTCAGAAAAGTAGATGCCGAACAGAAGAGGACCCAGGACTGAACCCTGCGGTACTCCACTCATCACTGGTCTGAAGTCGGACTTGGAGTCAGCTACTTTTACTGTGTGGGTTCTGTCAGTGAGCCAGTTGGCCACCCATCTTGTGACATAGGGATTTATGCCCAGTTTAGTGAGTTTATCTATAATTCCAGAGTGGGGGATGGTACTGAAAGCCTTGGCGAGGTCAAGATAGGCTGTGTGCACACTACCTTGCCCTTGTCTATGGCTCTAGTGACTGCTTCAAAGAAGTCAGTCAGGTTTAGGAGACATGATCTACCTTTTACAAACCTAAACTGAGTGGGGTCCAGAATTTGGAGGTTACCTATGTCTTTGTTTATAAGCTCTAAGATGATATGTTCCATGGCCTTGCAGACCGGGCTCATCAGGCTAATGGGACGGTAGTTTTCAGGGTCCGTAGTGGCACCCCATTTGTGGAGTGGGATAACCATCAATCTGCGCCATTCAGTAGGCACATAGCCTGAGGTGAGGCTATGACTGAACATGGTACTTAGGTGTGGTGCCAGTTCATTCTATAGTTCTTGCAGTATGCAGCCTTGGATGTTGTCTAGTCCCATATGTTCTTGGCTTTATATATATATATATATATATATATATATATATATATATATATATATATATATATATATATATGGATTCACTTCAGAAGCTCGAAATACTGAAATCTTGAATTTCAGTATCTCGAGCCCAAGAAGTGGAATCCACAAAACAACGAAAACTAAAAACCGCGAAATTTAAAACCTCGAATACCGGAAGTTTTGAATTTCATGGTTTTACTACACACACACACACACACACACACACACACACACACACACACCCTCCACCTCACAAACACACACAATCACTCTACTACATGAAAGAAGGGGGGCAAGCTCCCCTGCACCCCCCCCATGTGGGAGGCTGCCCCCCCAAACCCCCTCTACTTAAATATTCTCACTCTGAGGGTGCACTACATACAAACACACACAAAACACCACCACACAAGGTACTTTCTCTTCGCACACACATCACAGCAACAAAACACACTGACACACACCACAGCCCCTACCCAAACCCCTTAACACACACACACACTTACCTGAATACAAAACCACAGTGGAACTTTAGAAGTGCGAAATTCAAAACCTCCGGTATTCAAGGTTTTGAATTTCACGCTTCTAAACTTTTGCTATTATGTGGATTCGGCTTCTTGGGCTCAAAATACTGAAATTCGAGATTTCAGTATTTCGAGCTTCTGAACGGAACCCATATATATATATATATATATATATATATATATATATATATATATATATATATATATATATATTTTTTTTTTTTTGATTCATGCTCATTTTTTACTTGTGGAAAAGCTACTTTAGGATGCTATGCACTGTTAAAACGATTTATCATAAGAAAAGAATAAAAATGTAAACAGAAATGTGAATAAGGAAGAGTAGTGGGGGATTTGACAAAAGTGAGCAGGGGCATAAGAGTTGTTTTCAAAAAAAGTTAACCTTTTCTGTCACAGGAAAAAAGTGTTACAGACTCTGTTTGCCTTCTTTCTTAAGCAAGTTGGTTGCATCTCCATGCCAACCACAATATTAAATAAAGTGGAAATAAAATATCCCATGACAGCCAAATCTGTCACTCTGTCCAACTGCAAAGAACAACACTGCATTCTTAAATGAACTTTAGTAGATAAAGCTTACAATAAATGAAGTATTTCACCTAAACTCTGCCCTTGCACTCTGACCTATATAATGATAAATCCCAACAATGTTTTAATACAAGTCTATTAATAAACTCACGGTTTTACACAAGTCATGAAGGAGCTTTTATCGTGTGCCCTGCGGAATGAATTTATGGATACCTAAGTTTGTCTAATCCTTTTTTGAAATGTCATAGTATTATCTAGACATTTTAAATGTAATACAAGTTTATTCTACAAACAACCAGGTCTTTGGTGAAACAATTCTGCTCTAACTCATATTGATACTCATATTACTGTTCCTATTATCATTCTAGCGCTCATTATCAATGCCATAAAACACCCGATAATCACTGATGTAGAACATTTTATACAGTGGCATTTCTCTCATTACAGCTATCAGCGCTGACAAAGCCAAATTCTTTCCAATGCATCATTTGACTTTTGCAGTTTTTTTTTTTTTTTCGAGTAGCCAACCCTTTAAAAATAAGATTTTTGCCTGGTACATTTCAAATGGGTTCTTCACCTGTGAAACGGTTTGAGTCCTTAACAGTCTGACTATAACAATAAAGACTTTACAAATTCAGAAAAGCTACAGGACAGTAGATATGACAGCTGACTGACTGACTACTTGTAAAATAATATTTATGGCCTACTTCCTTTGATCACTTGCTCTCCTGGTACATCTTCCCGCTCTCCTCCAGGAGATTACATCACTGTTGTCCCTATGTCTCCACCCCCTCCTGCTATCGTGTGGTCTAAATGAGCTTGGTATTAACTCTCTATTGATTTGTTACTACACTGTTTACATGGGAAGCAGGAAGAAGTCCAAACTCATAAATTTTTTCAACCATGTCTGAGATTCTTAGTTATGCCAACAATAGCATCTGCTGATATACCTTATACTATATAATAAACACGAAGCTTTTGTTACCAAGGTTTTGCTGTACATGAACCTTGCCCAGTCAGATTGGTCAACAAAATATAAACAAGTAAATAGATTTGGTTTAACTAGAAATCTTTGTAGAATTCCAGGAATGCCATTACAGGCAGAGTTTTTTTTTGTGATTACGCATTTTAGCTCAAATATGTAGATGCTACATTTTTCGTGATCAGTCTTAAAAGATATTTTCAGTTTGGTTTGTACAATCACCTAAATGGTAAGCCTATTTAATTCTGATCATGTTCATGTGCTGTAACATATACAATAGAATAACAGCAAATCCAGGAAATTAGATTTACAATCACTGGACCATTTCCCAGAATTTCAAACTGCTACAATCAACTCAAATTATTTTAATCAACATGAATCACTGGCCTGGATAATTACCTATTTTTGGAGCCATTTCCCTTGAGAACCATGCTGAAGAAGCATTCAGATCTTTTGATGCTTGGAACAGTACTGGTGGGAACAGTTGCTAAAATGATATTTCTCTTGTTTTTGATCATAATTTGGTATGTAAGAATGTTTAGATTATTCTAGGTGAGAAGTGATCAAAAGTTCTCTGTTTTAGGTATAGTACCCATCAACCATTATCTAGGATCTATTTAATTTCTGTTTTATGTACTGATTTTATATATGTCTATAACATTTAACATTCACTGTTTTGTACCCTGTTGTATTATATTGCTCTCCCTGAGCCTAGTCTAAAAATGGGCCTGTCATGGACAAGTTGGACTTTCCCAGAAGATAAATGCTGATAATTAATGAATTAACCAATTAATTAATTGAAACAAGTCCAGCAAGCAACACAGAGAATGCATGCTTACTACTTTGCAGAAAATGCTTTTTGAGAGTGTTGTTTCTTACCTGCTTAAATAACAGCTTTTTCAAATGTCATTGCTAAAGGCACAGTAATAAAGTGACATACACTGTATCAAGAGAAAGCAATAATTACTGCAGTACATAACAACCCACTATGTCAGTGTAGAATCTGAGGCTGTCGATACAAATACTGCATCATCACCCCTACTTTTCACTATATTTACAGATAATATTCACAAAGCTGCCCCTCCAGCAAACCTGGTTTAATACACTGATGACTCCACCTTAATCTGCTCTTCCCCCACCTTCCATAAACTTCAAATCAAGACCCAAGAAGCCTTTACATCCATCGAAACCTGGCTTACAAACTCACAGCTAATACTACATCCTAAAAAGACCCAACATATGATCTTTCATCCTTCCAAAGCAGTAGCATCTACTCTCCCATTTTCTATTTCTGCATCAAATAATATCCCTATCTCCCCGTCACACAAACTAAATTACTAAGGGTGATTATTGACAATAATATGAAATCTGTAAAAACTAAATGAAAACTCCAGCAAAGCTAGAACCTCCGCTGAGTGACCTTTCAAACCTCTTGTATCAGAGGCATATGGGATATATGCAAATGACCCTTAAGAACATCAGGTGTTTCAGTTATATGGCGATTCTGAATGCCCATGAGTTATTATAGCAATAACCCACGCCTGGGTGTGGGTAATGCTAAATTTACCCACCAAACAAAGCCAACCGTGGGTAAATTTAGCATTACCCACACCCAGAAGTGGGTTATTGCTATTATACCATGACATTATTTAAGAAAAGAAACTATTACTTTTCTTAAATAATGGCATAGTATAATGCCTGTTTACTGCCCTTCCGCAGATGTCTGGCATCCGCGGCAGTTCTGATGTACTGCGCACCTGCGCGGTACATCAGAGTTGAGCAAAAGCGGAGAAAGCAAGATCTCCGTTGCTTTTTAGTCTCGCTATGTTAAATGAGTTTAACATAGCGAGACAGTTTAAAATAAGCAGCGGACATCTCCGTTGCTTATTTTAAACTGTCTCGCTATGTTAAACTCATTTAACATAGCGAGACTAAAAAGCAACGGAGATCTTGCTTTCTCCGTTCTTTAAACACTGTCTCGCTATGTTAAATGGGTTTAACATGGCGAGACAGCTTTAAAATAAGCAACGGAGATCTCCGTTGCTTATTTTAAACTGTCTCGCCATGTTAAACCCATTTAACATAGCGACTGTGTTTTAAAAAAACGAGTTATACTAATGGAAAAAAGTCCGGCGACCGGACCTTTTTCCATTAGTATAACTCGATTTACAATGGGCACGCTGGCCAATCAGCGTGCACGTTTTGGGGGGCTCATGGTATAATTCTTTTTAAGCTGTTTCAATGGACAATTTCAGGCCAGTAAAGCCAAACCCCACTAGCTGTGGATATGCATATTTCGGCCTTGTTATGACCTCATCAGCACAGCACAAGCAGAGTGTTTGACTAAGCATAAGAAACACATGGTTGTTATACCCAGATGATGTCCATTATCATTAGGGTGACTGCAAAATATCCCAAATAACAAATTAAAACAAAGAGTGAGAAGGTCACACAGAAAAAAACAATCAGTAAAAACTAAATGAAAACTCCAGCAAAGCTAGAACTTCCACTGAGTGACCTTTCAAACCTCTTGTATCAGAAGCACATGGTACAAGAGGTTTGAAAGGTCACTCATTGGAAGTTCTATCTTTGCTGGAGTTTTCATTTAGTTTTTACTCAATAATATGAAATCTGACAAACACATAGCTCATGCAATAACCAAAATCATCAAAAAACTAGGTACTCTTTACAGATGTAAAAACTACCTAACCAGCAACAGTAAAGTTACCCTAGCTCATACCCATCTTCTCTCTACCTTACTGTATGCTTCTCCTGTCCTAATTAATCTACAAAAAACAAGAACGATTTAAACAAGCTATCAGTATGCTACAACAAACAGCAAAATTCGCAAACAAACTCCTCCTACTGCACCCACCACTGTCAGGCCCTAAAACAGCTTTCTTGGCTGGAACTCCCTAACTCCTTAGCTCTAAACCAGCTTCTTCTAGCTCATCAAATACTGTACCAACCTGACAAAACTCCAGCATTACAAGACCTGGTCACCCTCTACTCCAATAACCACGACCTTAGATCCACTAACAATGCACTAATCGCAATCTCCAAAAACCATTATAGCTCTGGTGACTCCTTGTATTCTAACAACATTGCCAAGACTTGGAACTCCCTACCACTACAAATCAAGGTTGCAACCTAACAAAACCATCTTCAAAAAACAGCTTATTTCCCACCTAAACAACTCCTGGACATGCAACTGCCTAGCACCTGGCTGACATATTCTAACTCCTTTCCCCTACCTACTATCCGACCTCCTCTTTAAAACTCCCACAATGCACTATATATTATCACTAGTTACTTGTAACTGCCTAGCACCTGGCTGACATATTCTAGCTCTTTTCCCCTACCCACTATCCAACCTCCTCTTAAAACTCTCACAGATGCACTATATATTACCACACGTTACTTGTAACTGCCTAGCACCTGGCTGAAATAACTCCTTTCCCTTACCCACTATCCAATCTCCTCTTTAAAACTACCACAGATGCACTATATATTATCACATGTTACTTGTTATTGCCTAGCACCTGGCTGACATATTCTAACTCCTTTCCCCTACCCACTATCCAACCTCCTCTTTAAAACTCCCACAGATGCACTATATATTATCACATGTTACTTGTTATTGCCTAGCACCTGGCTGACATGTTCTAACTCCTTTCCCCTACCCGCTATCCAACCTCCTCTTTAAAACTCCCACAGATGCACTATATATTACCACATGTTACTTGTAACTGCCTAGCACCTGTCTGACATAACTCCTTTCCCTTACCCACTATCCAATCTCCTCTTTAAAACTCCCACAGATGCATTATATATTATCACGTTACTTGTAACTGCCTAGCACCTGGCTGACATATTCTAACTCCTTTCCCCTATCCACTATCCAACCTCCTCTTTAAAACTCCCACAGATGCACTATATATTATCACATGTTACTTGTAACTGCCTAGCACCTGGCTGACATATTCTAACTCCTTTCCCCTACCCACTATCCAACCTCCTCTTTAAAACTCCCACAGATGCACTATATATTATCACATGTTACTTGTTATTGCCTAGCACCTGGCTGACATGTTCTAACTCCTTTCCCCTACCCGCTATCCAACCTCCTCTTTAAAACTCCCACAGATGCACTATATATTACCACATGTTACTTGTAACTGCCTAGCACCTGTCTGACATAACTCCTTTCCCTTACCCACTATCCAATCTCCTCTTTAAAACTCCCACAGATGCATTATATATTATCACGTTACTTGTAACTGCCTAGCACCTGGCTGACATATTCTAACTCCTTTCCCCTATCCACTATCCAACCTCCTCTTTAAAACTCCCACAGATGCACTTTATATTACCACACATTACTTGTAACTGCCTAGCACCTGGCTGACATATTCTAACTCCTTTCCCCTACCTATTATCCAACCTCCTCTTTAAAACTCCCACAGATGCACTATATATTATCACACATTACTTACCAACTCACTGCCACCTACTCCCCACTGTCCCATCTATACCCACTAACTCTCCTACAGACTAAGCTGAAAATCTTTCCCTTAAAATGTCAATGCACCTCATATGAACTTGTCTATATTCTCTTCCTTTTTTAGTTTTCCTTCCTTGTCTTATCTTCAGTACATCTTCAAGATTATCTCTACTAAACATACTGTATGAACAACCATCATATGTTAGAACCTGCTATACTACTTTTAATTGCATGTCTAAATCTCTATGCTTATGTAAATATCTTATGAATCATATGTTATTATCTGCTATATTTTTATAAGTGAATGTGTAAACCACAATGCTCATGTAAATGTCTTATGTATAGCTTGTTAGGAATTGTTCTGGAGCTTTTCTCCCCGGGCCTCCACTGAAAACGGACAGCTCTGTCCATATGGACCTCCACCGATAAACATATGTAAAATAAATAAATGAATCAGTACCTCTAATTCCTGACAGTGGAAGTCTCAGTACTGCTGAAAGTGAGACTCTACCTGTCTGAATTCAATTGAATGTGTTTGTCAAGCCACATCTGCAGCAAACAGTTTGATAATTTGGGAAAATGCACAGACAGATCAAGGGCATCTCAGTGGTTGACATTAGTAAAGCAAACAGTTATGGTAAAGTTTGCAGAGTCCCCCGGTTTTTATTAAACATACTAATGATAAAGCCTTGGTTTGAGAAATTTTCAGAGCAATACAGTTACTTCACGGGTAAATTTCTATGGTTGATGGATCACAAGTAACATCAAGTTTAAACTGCCAATTCCTGAAAGCAGTTAATATATTCTATTTGCTTTCCATAGTCTCCACACTGTAAAGATACCTTATAACCTTTTGTTACTCGGAATGAAAAGCACATTGCTGGTATTGGTCTTAATAAAATCTCTCCACTTTGGAGAATTTCATTTTTTTTTTCTTTTCTAGCTGTTTACATTGATAGAAGCAGCATGCAAGTCATTTGTTCGCATGAATAATAGTCCGGCACTTTCAACAAATGGGAATAAGACATGCTCTACAATTCTGTGTACCATACTTTGCCACAGACAGTTAAGGGTGAAGTGATAAATAATTCCTGAAGCTTATATAGGACAGGAAGAACATACAATATTTCCTAGATACACAGCAACTCTGCAACTACTAGTGATGCATTACTAAGTATAAATAATATGACGTATGGTATTTACTGCCAGGGATTAAATGTGATGGTGTAGTCTAAAATATTTCAAGCCTGAATGTGCCATGTTACTAATAAAGGGAAACTGGGAATTCTGTCTCCAGCAGGAGCAACAAGCCACAGCAACACTGGTTCCGACTGCCTGCAGATGCTGATTTTAGTACAGAATTTCATTTAAGAAATTATCTAATACACAATGCAATAAAAAGGCTGTGGCAGAATGGGAAGCAGGAGCATATGCCATAAGGCCTCTCCACTGGCTAATGCATGTGGGCTCCTTCACCGGACGTTAGTTGTTTAGTTGTAAAGCTACTCACAGCACAACCGATTACACAGACTATCTTTGGAAATATAAGACCAAACAAAATACTAATCAGATTCATAGCCTGCCAACATTATCACCATGCAAGCAAATCATTTAAACCTACTATTTTCCTCTAGCAATATAATAATTCAGTTTACTGCATATAAGGTCGCTGATTAGTCGAAACGATATATAGAACATAACACAATAAACACAACAATAATATAAAACAAAGGCTATTACTTAAGTATTCTTGTTACCTTGGATGATGGCCAGCAGGATGACAATTACGAAGAAGAAGAAAGTTATGTCAAAAATAATTCGATAAATTTCATATTCATCGCCAGCTGGATCTTCAATCTCATCACCTATTCCACCTCCAGCACGGACACCAACATACATATGAAACATGTAGCACTGCAACAGGAAATGAAATATACACATAGGTAAAGATCTGTATCATTGATTTTATGTAGGCAAAACTGGATAATAAAGTACAAACATTGCATGTCAATCCATATAAATCCACATTTTTCACAACTCTATTTGCATTCTGGGCAAGATTCAGCATGTAGTCAAAATTGTTGTGTAAATGCTTGCAAACAGCTCAACATCTTGGCCCACATGGAAATTTCTTGGATATCTTTGTAGAAGCCAGATTCACAGTAATCTAAATGTCATGAACTATTTCTTTCTGATGAAAACTTAGCATTCTGCTTATGGATGAAAAGGAGACAAAGAACATTGAACACATTTAATTTTGCAGTCATCAAAGCAAAGGCATACAGTGGAGAACAGAACAGGTAAATAAAGTTAACATGGCACACACTTCAGCTCTATCACAGTGCCAGTCTGTTTAAGACACCCCTTAAATGGATCTCATGTAAAAAATAAAGAACAAGTGCACTTTCTTTTGAGAGAAAGCTACATTTTTCATTGTTAGAAATGTAAAAATTTCCTTTCTAAAAGATCCTTCATTTATTAATTGTTCTATAACTGGAAGTTCTGTTACCTTAAGAGAACAGTGCCACAACAACATAAGTTGCCGGCAGTCATATATGTTTTATTTATTTATTTACAATTTTTTTCTTGTCTTGTATTAAAATAAGCAGCCAGTGTTTATAGTAAATAAAATAAATGTGATATCTACTGTTTCTATGAAATTCATTCATCATAATCTCCTTTCGGCTTATCCCAGTTAGGGGTCGCCACAGCAAATCACCAGTCAGCTCATGATTCGCAGTGGAGTTTTACGGTGTTGAGTTGACAGCCCGGTGCCCAAACTTACACAGAAGGTACACACATGCATTCACTCACACCTAGGGGCAATTTAGAGTGTCCAATCCACCTACAACATGTCTTTGGGATATGGGAGGAAACCAGAACACCCGGAGGAAATTCATTACACTGGCAAATATAAGCGAACATTTTTAACTTCTCTTATCTAATAACTTTTAAATCCAAATAAATATTTTAAAAACAAAAATTTATTAAATCTGATTTGCATGCTATATGGCTGTGGTGTACAATTTTACAAAGTAAATGTAATTAAAGACCAGGCATTCACTGATGATACTATGATCTGAATAATGTACACGATGCTGTATACCAGCATTTAATTGATCACATCATTTGTATTGTAAGCAAGAAGTAATTTCATGCTGGATGAAAAATTCTAGAAAATACAGCAGTATGATGATGATGCCTGTAAAGGCTTTGAATAGCTTACCACACCTGGAGTTTAAGATTCATTAGTAACACTCACCATGGTGGTATTGTACCAAAAATGTGACTTTGAAAGTATTAAAATACTACTTTACAGATAGTTTGCTAATTGTGCTGTTCTTTTCATTTATTAAGACTTTTGCAGATTACTACTTCTTTGAAGCTGTATCATCCTTAATGAATGGTATTAAAAAGTTTCTACAAAGTTCACATATAATATATAAATGCACATATTTACCTGTGTCTAATAATAAAACATCATTTGAAAAGTTAATGCCAGCTGTTACCTATAAAACTTCTCCCAGCATCAGTGTCTTTATATAATATGGTAAAGCTTACACATTACACTACAACTTACCTTTCATTTATAAGTGTGTATCTCAGTTTCAATATATAGAATGAAAGTTAATGACTATGCTGTTCTATGCCATAGTTACCATCTGCTGTGGAATAACTGTCACAGAATGCAATGAAGAATAATTTGAAAATAATACATTAAATGATTTTAAAGCAAGCTGTGTAAAACTTCATCATTCTGAGTGTACAGCAATACGTATGAGTAAGACTGTCTAAAGGATACTCTGCACATTTAGGTTCATAGGTTGGTACTAGGCTATTGGCCCTAGGGCCTATACAAGCCTAGCCGTAACAATTCCCTGGCTATTTCTTCCCACAATATTTACTTCCCTGGACCCCTGTCTAGCAGAGAATTTCCTATCTCCCATCCAATCATCAAGGTTCCTTTTGAAGAGGGCCAAAGAGGCGCTCTGCTTGACATGTATGGGCAGTCTATTCCAGAGTATGGGGAGTCTCTGGGTCAGGAACCTATCCCTCTAGCATGTTTTGCTCACTGTGATGACAAGGTTTAGATCCCTGGAGCATGTGACTCTGAGGGATTTGGATTTTTTTTAAGTATAGCATGTCCAACAGCTCTGGGTTTGACATGGCCTTGTATGTTAAGCAGAGATTGCCTCTGAGTAGACAATATGCAACAGAGTATAGTTGGAGTTTTTTTAGATGGTCAGCATAGGGCATCTGCTTTAGGCCTGTGATTCTTTTAGTGAGGTATTTCTGCGGCCTTTCCAGTTGCTGCAGATGTCTTCAGAGGTACATATCAAACAGGGTGTTGTATTCTATAATGGGTCTAATAAGGGATGAGTACAGTGGGACAATAACCTCCTTTTTTCTGGATGAAAAGCCCTTAGTGATGAGGTGTGCCACATAGAAGGATTTCCTGACTGTTGTGGCAATGTGGTTATCAAAGGTGAGACCATTGTCCACCTGTGTCCCTAAGTCTCTTATCACACTTTCAGTATTTAGTGTACTGCCACCTATGTGTTAATTCACAGGTACATGTTTTTTCCCAAAGGGGATAACTATACATTTATTGGCATTGAGCTTTAACCTCTCTAGTGTATGGGAGAAGCTTTTCCATCTCCATATTGAGCTGGTAAGGATAAAGAGAAATCACCCCCCCCAAAAAAAAAATGTTCATCCAGGCCTGTTTAAGCATCTCAGAGGCAATCACAAATGAAAGACATCTTTTTTAGAATGGATACAGGTTGTTAAAGGTTTGTGGAGCAAAATGTATCTCCTTCCTGCATTGTTTTTGTTACATTCATCTATTACAGATGTCCACATTAGCCAACAGTCATCCACACCCCCTCCTAAAAAAATCATGTTCTGTGTCATAAATCAGCATGTCTTCACAATATGCCAAAAAGAAATACATGCACAGAAATGAGCAAGGAGTGCTCCCGGGAGTATTCCACTGACCTGTAAAACACACTCATTATTAAAAGACATCTTTTGTCAAAACATGTTCAACCAAGAATAATAGAAAGGTATTAAACACAGGCGGATAAAAATTAAATGAATAAAGTCAACATTCTAATGCTTGCAGACCCACCTGATGAGGAATACTAGTATATAATGAATAAAAGTCTAAAGTACAAAGATACCAACTAGATGTAAGGTGTACCTCTTGAATAAACTGTAAAAACTGCACTGAAATGATGACGGTTCTGTAAAGGATCTATTTCCAGCAACAGTGCTTCTTCAGGGAAATTTCTGTACATTCTTATGTAGTTTAGGCAAAATACAGAAAAACTGAATCAGAGAAATGATCTGCAATACGTTCAACACATAATCTTTCATCTTGTGATTTCCTCTTCTGCAAAATCCAAAAAATAAATCTTTATCTTTCTTAAATGATGGTGTTACTGTAGATATAACATCATCTTGGAATAAAAGTGCACATTCTTCCAGCTATCTATAAGCTTCAATTTTGTAATCATCAGAATCCCAAATTAGTATACTGTCTCCTTTATCTGCTGGCATCATTGCAATGTTGTTGTTTGATTGTAATGACTTCAATCATTCTCTTCCAAAAGGAGTTAAATTTTCATACTGAAACTTGAACAAATAACCCTTGTAAAAATACAAATGCCTTCTAGCTACTTTCTGAAAGAGATGCTCCATAACTGCTTTGTTATCTGGCAGTTTCCCTGCACTTTGCTCAGCATTTATTCCACATAGGCGGAGTAACCTCTAGTCAAGACATCATCACATAGTTCATTAAAAAGGTTTTTGGTATAATTTTGGTTTTCATGCTGACTGCAGGAGTGTTGGATTATTTTTTGGAGCAATGCAATACATTTTCATGCTTTTATGTAGGTATGACCGGTATGGTCTTCAAGAGAATGTATACTAGAGCTTATATATGACGTGGGTAAATTGAAGTTATCTAATGCACTGGCCATGCATATTAATGTCTTTGGTGAATCACACTCCTTTAGATTTTTGGTGTTGCAACTTATTGACTGTAATATAAGAGGTGGCGATTACATCACCAAACCTGAATGTACAGAACTGAGATGGATACTAACACTGCGGATGGATAAAAGCTTTGGATTAAATGATACTGTATCTTTAAAACCTATATTGAAATCACATGATTTGACTCATTAGTTTAAGTGTTTTAATATTTAAATGAAGTTCTGTATGTTTGTTTTTTAATGGTCTGGATAAGCACCTAAAGGCATGAAAGTACTTACCGTATGTTATTAAAAGTATTACATTTTAGTTTAGTTTGCAGTGTTGGCTGGTCCTTTCTATTTTTCTACAAGTCTTTGATTTGTATTGTTTGGTCTGACCTTTATTCACTATATCTGCTTGTTTGTTTTTCTATATAATGATTAATGCTTTGTGTTATTGCATGACTGCATACTTTTTGCTTTCCTGCTCTTTGAATTTAGTGTGTATAGGACGGCTAATCTCATATCTCAGAAGTAAATCAAGCAGTAAAATGGTTCTGTATGACTGTATTTTATTATACATGGCTGTAGCAAATCATTTTGTTTTAATACTGTGGCAAATGAAGT
Organism: Protopterus annectens; assembly: GCF_019279795.1. Lineage (NCBI taxonomy): Eukaryota > Metazoa > Chordata > Ceratodontiformes > Protopteridae > Protopterus > Protopterus annectens. The sequence goes on from NC_056727.1 coordinate 819,645,446, forward strand.
ACTTTCAGTTGTGGCATCTCAGGATTTAGCAGTGTCTGCTCTGTATGAGAAAGAACTGATGTGCTGAACTCGGCAGCAAGGTTATGTAGTCCCACTCCTTCTTCTTTTTATCAAGACCATTACGTTTTACATATTTTGTGTAACTGGGCCAGGCCACAGATGAAAAGGCATACTTGCATTGCTGTTTATAACCTCACATAACTATACAATATCAGAATTCATTTCATGTACAAGTTTATCTTAGAAGATGAAGGGAGTGAGCTTTTCCACTTCATGCTGTAGATCTAGGACTAATTCCTTCAGTCTACATTTGCCTATCTTACAGGATTGAGCAAGTGACTTAATCAGTGATCTTAGGCCTCAAAAATTTGGGGTACCTGGCTAATGTACACACACGGACAAACAAATCTAACCAGAATGACTTTCATCCAGAAAAAAAGTTATGTTTTCAACTTAACCTACAAAATTCTAGAAGTCCAACTCCACTGGTCTGTAGTACAGCCTTGTTTATTGCAGAAGTTAACTTAGTACATATATGCTACCTGTAATACATTTTTGGGTGTTTTGAAGAATTAAACATCAGAATGTACAATTATACAAAAATAGTACATATTTGCATATACCAGGAAATATTCACACCAGGACTAACAGTATTACTGTTGATTTAATAATGGTCACAATTTTTGATGGTCACTCAGCTTCACGGTGTATAGGACCAGAGCCCAGCTGACCCAAATTCACCTAGTGGCTCAGGAGCTGATGGAGCACTATGAAGGTAAGAAAGAGTGGCAATTCAGCTCACCTGAACTTGGAGGTAGGGAGGGTCTTGTGCGCAGGATATGAGATACCCTCAGTGATGGGGAGAGTGCCATAATTGTGCACTAGATTGTCTTTAGCAAGATGGCATTGAAGGACAGGAGTCGAACCTAAGATGGTGCATGTGATTTCAGTAGCTCTATCCATTTAATGCATGTAGAAATTCCCTGATGTGTGGGACAGCATATGTGATGCTGCCAGCTGCCTCACTTGCCTTCCTCTTCCAAACTTCACACTTCTGCAGTTCAGCCTCACAGGACAATTATCAGGAGCATTCAATTAAAATAACGCAGCTGAGCAGCTGATGATCAACTGGAGGGTACACAAAAAAGGCAACAAAATAATTATTGATGGTCCTACACTAAGCTGGCACTTGTATTTTGACAAAGAGAGTGATGAAAGGTAGCTTGCGAGGTCAGACTGCCAAGTCTTCATAGAAATTCTGATGTATATTGATTTCCATAAAATGACATGCTTATTTCTCCACCATCTATAAGTGCAGCCTGTTGCTTCATTAGCCTCAGAAGTAAGCAGTTATCTACAACCTGAATTTAACAGGGATAAAATAGCTTCTTAATGCTGTGTTAAAATGAAGCATTACTCAAGTTTTAGATTTTCCTTCATAATGCTCCAACAAGCTTAATAAAATCTGTGTTAAATGCAAAGTAAAAACAAAAAGGTAATGAAGAGGAGAGAAGAGGGGCAGAAAAGGCAGGAGGAAAAAGAATAATGTGTAAAAAATAAATAGAAAGGATAAGCTAAAGTGGGTTCTAAAGGAAATCAAGTACAGGAGATACGAAATGGAGTGGAGTAAAAAGGCAAACAGGAGCAAGGGAATAAAACGTGGAATGAGATGAGGAGGATATAAATAAAATATGCATAAAAGTGTACAGTACAGCGAGGTGCACATTTTGACTGAGAGTATAGAAGGAGAATGCAAGTGAAGACGATGCGTGAGAAGTAAGGGGTGACTGATGAATTGTTAGCAAAAGACAAGCAGGGGATTACAAAGTAGAATAAAAGAGCACAAAAAATGAAAAATTCAAGATACAGAAGAAAAGGGCCTGAGAAAAGGGCATCAGAGAAGAAAAAGCACGATAACAATATAACAAGTAAACAAATAAATGTCTGGTTAACTGAAGTGGAGGTGAGTATGAGGACAAGAAGGAGGACAAAGCTATAGTGGGGACTTATAAGTTCACAGGTGCATGTTTGGTTAAAAAACACTATGGTCCTTAAAAGCCAAGCTATGCAACCCAAATGTGACACACACATTTGATTTACATTCAATATTTATATGTCAATGGCACACCAGGTAACACACTTGTCTTTGGTGCAGACAGCTGTGGGTTCTATTCTCACACCAGGTAGATTGGGTGCAAGGTTTTGCATTATGGTTAAAGTCTTTGCTTCATATGCGCAGGATTTGAGTCTCACCTTGGGTTAAAGGCTAGGCTTAAACTGGCCCTTCAGGACAGTTAGCCTAGTATTCAGCTAAGAATCTATATAGGGGGTGATTGATTTACTGACAGTTTCTGTCCATCAGAGACATAGGAGCCAGGTCAGGCAAAATACTAGGCTACCAATAATTTCAACTAAGCAAAAAGCCACTCGCAAGTACGACTAGTGCATCGGCCCAAAAAGATACTAAAACAAACAAAACAAAGAGCCAGCTCAGTCCAGTATCCAAAAGTAGTGTAATTAAAAGATACACATATTAGAAAATACACATGTATATGCATATATACTTGCATATAGCAATTCAGACCGGTTTCGGCTTTACAGCCTTCCTCAGTGAACAAAAACTAATAGTAAGTGCCATTTCCCTCCAGCAACATAATATATATATATATATATATATATATATATATATATATATATATATATATATATATATATATATATATCACCATTAATTGAACAATATACACTTAATGCACCAATGAAAATCGTTAATTCGAAATATTCATTAAGGCCAGATGAAAAAAGGGCCCCCAAACTTAACAATCCGCTTTTTTTCTTTTGAATTGAGTATCTCATGCAGAGCTGCTTTATCTGTTGATTTTTGCAAAATACAATCAATAACAGTGAATCTGAAAACCCCAGACTTAGGTTGACATATATGTTTGTATAACGCACTACATTGTTTGTGATTCCTGATATCACTCATATGCTCACTAATTCTTATCCTAAGGGGCCTAGATGTTTTGGCCCACATAGAAAGCTTGACATGAGCAACAAGCCAAATAAATCACCCAATTGGTGCTACAATTACCAAAAAAAGACAAATCATATACAATCAGTGCATTTTTACTGGAAAAACTAGTAGTTTTGCATACCCTTGAGTAATGTGAACAATGGCCACATGGACTGTAACCGATCAACTTTTCTCCTGTGATTGTTCTTTGACCCAAAGCTTTCCCTGACCTTGTCATCTTTTATAATGGCTAAATAATGATCCCAAGGATCGACCCTTCCTAAAGGAAAATGAACAATTTTCACCAAGAAAATCCACAAGGGAGCCCTCACCCTGCAGAATATTCCAATGTCTCGAAATAATATTCATGAAAGATTTCGTATTTTTGCCATAGGTAGTTACCAATCTAATTTGGCCCATGTTGTCAGTATACTGTTGTTTGTATTGTAATAACTCTGATCTCTCCTGAAGATGAGCAAACTGACTGGCCTTACAGATGTCACCTGCTCTGTATCCCCTATCCTTGAAATGGGTAGATAGATCATGCTTGTAATGATCATAAGTGGAAGCTCAGGAGCAAATTCTCTTCAACCTGAGAAATTGAGACTTGGGGATGTTCCTGATGACATGTTGGGGGTGGAAGCTAGAGGCATGTAATAAGGTGTGATACTGAAAAAATTTGCGGAATACCTCAATCTCCGTGGTATCTGAAGGGGTACGTTTCACTAAGACATCCAAAAATGTTATCTCATGTTTATTCCACATAACTTTAAATTCAATACCCCACTTATTTTGATTCAAGTATTCCACAAATTCCTCTAAATAGCCTACATCTGCTCTGCACACCAGCCAACAGTCATCAAGATAACATCTCCAAATGTAAATTTCATCAAGGTAAATGTTATGACACCTATTATAGATAAGCTCCTCCACTAAATATGCCATAAACAGATCGGTATAAATGGAGCCAAAGATGCCCCCATAGCTGTACCCCGAACCTGCCACACACATTGCTGTTGAAAATAAAATATATTTTTATCAAGAACGTGTTCAGCTAAATAGACTAGGAATGTATTAAAACCTGGTCTATATAGTTCCACTCTATTTAGCCAATATTCAAGTGCAATCAAACCCGCCCAGTGGGGAATGTTGGTATACAGGAAGGTGACATCCAGGGTACACAATAACAAGTCTGGCTCCAATTGTAGATCTGATATTATACTCAAATACTGGGTTGTTTCTTGAATACGAGCCCGAATATGTGACAACAGTGGCTTCAAATGCTCAGTAAGAAATTCAGAGAGAGGTTCAGTAAGTGAACCCCTCCCAGAAACTATGGGTCTACCTGGAGGGTTATCAGGGTCCTTGTGGGTTTTTGGCAATAGATAGAGATATTGCTGTTTAGGTAATCAACTTTGAGTTGGTATCCAATATCCTTAGAAATTATCCCTTCCTCAACTGCTTTATCCAGAAAATTGTCAATTTCCACCTTAAATTTACTTGTAGGTTCTAGATGCATCAGCATATAATACCTATGATTAAGCAATTGATTAAATGCTTCCTGTTTGTATTTGGTCCAATCCTGGACCACAACAGCTCCTCCTTTGTCTGCCGGTAATATTACAAGATTTTTGTTTGATTTGAGTTCATCAATACATTGTCTTTCTGCCCTAGTAATATTATCTCTCAACACATGGTCTTTACCAAGATGCATATGTAAATCCTTTAACACCCTATTCTGGAACGCTAAAACCACCAGGAGCCATAGGTGGTTTAAATGGAGAATCCCAAAACCTAAATGGCCTAGCATCTTCATTATTTTGAGCACCCTGAAAAAACAAACGTAAATTGAGTAAACAACAAAAATCAACAACATCTTGTGCAAAGTTTTGTTTAGGTACAAAAAATTGGGCACAAAACTCAAACCTTTGTTAAGAACTTTTATTTGTAAATTGGACAGCACCACTGAGGATATGTTGTGTACATTATAACAGCAACTTAACTCTGAGCTATCATCTTCAAAATGCCCTCTAGATCTGGATTGACCTTTATGCTTCCTCCCGCCTCTTCTGGGCCTAAATCTAACGGGTGGCCCGGGTTACTTGCAAAATTCCTCCTCTTAGAAATTGGTGACCTATCCACTTGACTGTCTTCCACCTCAGTATTAGATGAAGTGTCCTCACCTGACGTGACCAAATCTCTATTTCTTTTTTTGAGAATAGATTTTGATCTTCTGGATTTGGGATAACCAAATTTCTGGTTTGGGGTCACAAACTTGACATTCTTACGAATGTCAAAAGGTCTCCCCCTATCAAAATCCTCAACATCCCTGTTATATTTCTTCATTTTCTTGTCCTTCAAGTTATTTTCAAGTTCTAAATGATCCTTACTAAGCTGATTTAGGCCTGAGGTATAACAAGAAAGATTTTGATATTTCACTACCCCTTGGCTCAAATTCTCAACTTCAAGAGTCTGTTGTTGTACCATTCTTTCATAATATGCAGCTAAAGCATTAACAAATCCCATTGAAGCTTGCTGCTGTACTGCAAGCCAATCATCTAATAGTGTTTGATCAACCTGAGGTACTAATGGTTGTAACTTCACCCAAAGTCCTCTTGGTGATTTTGTTTTTGCTGATATGCCTTAAATAGGTGTAAATTATACACATTACTCCTCAAATGTTTCATCTCCTTAGTTAATTTGCTAAAAGCCACATTGTATTCATGAAGTGAGTCATCCAATTGGCAAGATGAGCCACTGGACAAAGAATGTGAACCCAAACCAAAGATACCCAAGTCATCTGTGTCAGAGGACAGTACCCTAATAACGGAAACTAGATCCATGATTCAATACTGGACCCCAGGCAAACACCAAAGGATTCACCCTTCCCCTAAATTCAACCAAAAGTTTGGTAAAAAACAAAACTTTAAACTACAAATAGCATAAAAATAAGATCCTGCCTCCGAATGTCAGCGACACTGAGACTCAATCTTCCTTAATATACATGTCCAAGCCAATGTATATTATATTGTAATACACCGGATAAATAAAAATGATCTCCACAACTCTATGGTGGTGCTATAAATAGCCACAAAACTGTGCCAAAATCATATACTCACAGATAGCGCAAAATGCTATGCACCACCAAAGCCAACCTCACTCCATTGTATATACCAATAAATCCTGAATGTACTGGTCTTACACCCAGACAAACATACTCAGGTGCTTGTTCAGAGGTAATCCTGTCTTTAGAGTTGCAAAAAAGGAAGAAGAGAAAATTCCTTGGTGTACCCAGGCCCATCAAGAATCACCATAAAAAAACAATAACAACTTGTAATACCACAAAAAGGGAACCCTAAGTTCTCTGACACAGAACCCAGGTAATACCAAAGAGAAGATATATACATATATCTAGTGTGATGATATATCCAACAAAACCAATCCGCTCGATAATTGAACATATGTTAATACCTATATTGTGAATCGTCGTAAATATACTACATACTCCCTAGATCCTAATAAGAACTCAAGCATAGAGGAGGGTCACCAAAATATCAAAATATATATAATATAATGGTAGTAGTAAAATATAAATGAAGCATTGGTATATATCTATATATATCTATATATCTACATATATATATATATATATATATATGTATATATATATTAACCCAAACCTAAATTATGAGTGCTGCCAATAGCTTCACTCAATAAAATCTGAATGAAAAAAATGTAGCAATAAAGATAAGCATTTATCAAACATTCATTGATATCCTAACCTTAACTGTAATCATAATATTCACTGGACCTCAAAGGTAGTAGCAGGAGTTAGAAAAACATATACATTCATAAAAAGTAGACCCCTACAAACATAAACTCAAGGATATATAGTATTTGTATATTTTGCCATTGATGGCCGCACAAAGAGTTTGAGTGCCTATGAACTAGTTCTTCATAGTTCACATACCAGCCTGTTAGAACATAGACATAATAATAAGAAATTATTACCAAAACCCCACCACAGATCAATATACAACCCTAACATGTAGAAAGAGCCATTAAAAAATGGAAAAATAACTCATACTCATAATGTTAGATAGACCCAATACAAATATATGACTATTCAACTGAACTGAATGTTAAAGTGCCAATCAATCACAGTCATGTCATTCAGGGCCCCAAACCATTCTTGACTGATACAATCAGAAAATAAAAAAACAACCACTGTAAGACAACAATACAAAAAAATGTAAATATAAACGTATCACCAGTCAATTATAAACGATACCGTGGCTTTGAAAAATGTTCATGAAATTTGAACTTGTCGCCATCTAACTTTCCTTATGTCAGACCAATAATGGCGTTCACACGCCTCACTAAAGTTGCAAAATATCCCAATAGATGTTCGTTATCACAAACCAATTCCTAACGATTCCAAAAAAAATAAATAAACAAGGGAGCCAGTCAGCTGCAAATGTGTGATATCCATGAATGAACTCGCATTATCCAGATGTGAATTCACCGTACTTGCGATATGTTTAATCCACACTACACCAACTTCATTCACTCACTAAACATACAAGATGTCCCAATAAGTACCCAAGAAGCAGAGGTCAGAATCATACTCTATGTGTTGTATCTTTGTGGTAAGAACATTAACTTTTATGCCAATGGTGCATAATAGTGTATACAGGCATAGTTACATGGCCAGAGAATTAAAAGATTATCTCTTAGATGTAGTAAAGAAAGATGACAAATGCCAAAATGCAAGAAAAAAATATTTACAAAAGATTAGCAACACCAGATTTGATCACTTGCATTACAGCTTCAATAAAGTACCTCAAGGATAAGGCAGATCTTTAGTAAAAGATGACATTTGATAGAAAGAGTTATTTCAGTGCAATGTAAGCAGAAGATGGTGTACATATCTAAGATAAACCACTCAAAGATGGATCTGTAGCTATGGCCAATAATGTAAGTAAAAAGTTGCATGATGACAGGCAGATAAATTATTTGTAAACTTAATGTACAACATGCTATGTCTGGTCCGGTACAATGACAGCAGGCACTGGTGTTTTACTAAAAGTGATGTGACAGTTTTAGAAAGAATGGAAGCAGCGTGGCTTCTGCTGCTTTAACATTAGCTTTTGGGGGCATAGAGGAAGAAATCCTGTATACAGCACCACATTTTCTGTTGGATCTAGAAATGACAGATATGGCCTGACAGTCAAATATGAGTGAGCAATCCAAAAATTATACCAAGGATTTTAGTGCTGGCAATAAACTCATTGCTGGTGTTTGTGGAAAACTGGATAATGAACTGAGAGCAGTCACAACAGGAAAATGTCAACATTTTTTCTTGTAATTAAGGATAATATCCAGACTCTATAAGCTTTTTTTTACCCTGTAAACCCAATGGTTGGTCTGAGCATGTCAGTGTCAATTGCTGACACATTCTGTTAATCATTGTCAACATCAGCATCAATCCACACAGAGCTTTTACCCGTTAGGGGACAACTCTGTCTCCACACATAAATAAATAGCATAACCCAATTAAAGCCTACAAAGACCTGAGAAAATTATATTCCTATCATGCTGCTTTGAGTATTTGGCACAACAAAGCTCCAATATGAGGCAACCCACATTTGAAAATACAAGGAAAGCTTTTTCACCAGATATCTTGGGATGTAAAAGGGATAAAAAATATATGGTAGCTGATAGATAGCAGTGTTGGCCCCCCTATCTGCTTTCATAACCTTTCAATCTCTGCAAAGCACTAATGATCTCACTTTATTTATTTTATTTTACATTTGTTGACTGGGAATGTCTGACTGAGCCGAAGCCCTTTTTCAGCAGAGACCCGGGGAGAAAAGCTCCAGTAAATAGATATAACATTTTGTCATTATTAACAGGTATTATACAGTTGGAATAAGGCAATCATCTAGCAGGCTACAAGAGAATGTTTGAGAAACTTTATTTTGGAAAGGTCTTCAGTTACAATAAGCATTTTTCCAGTCCTCTATGCCACCTGTTTACATACCAGCAGGCTTTTGTGAACTTACCAACTAACAAGAATTATGATTCTAAATTGAGGATCATTAGTCTGTACATGGTGCTCTCCAGCCATATCTTGATAAGTGTAGAAATATGGTACAATAACACTTTTTTAAATTTGGAGGACATACAAGTCATATCTCTTTTCTGGAACAGTATTGTCACCTATGCCTCCCTCTTAAACACTGAGGCTCCTATTGTATCAGCTAAGACTAATATTTAAAGGATATTGGACCTTTGTAAGATTAAGGGAAAAAGGGTACTGCAAATAAGGTTACTGTTACTACTGCCCTGATTCTATAGCTGATGAGGTCCACATATTTTGAAAGAGTGCACAAGTTGAATCCCTTTGGAATCAGCATCCTAAGCACTGCAAATTAAACTTACAATAATGCTACAGACATGGATATTAAGAATTCTACCTCTAGAGGAAAACATTAGCCATAGCCAGAAACTCTTGTCTACTCCAAGTATCATTTGTACTATGGTTGAATATAGTATCATGTTGGACAACACTAAAGGCCATATCTATACAAGGCCTTCAACAATTTCTAAGAGGGTATATTAGCCTAGTCAGCACAGACAATTTCATGTAAGATCCCTTGGCACCTCTGTGGAGTAGAAATAATATGGGTACACATCAGCTGTGGGAGTCTCTGGATCTCTTCACGCAAAATTATAAGGGACCTTGCACTGATTTTTAACCTTTTTATATGTATAGTAATGCTTCAATCATGTTGGACGGTGCAGTGGTACAGCGGTACCATTGTTGCCTCACAGCAAGAGGTTCTCTGGATAATTCTCAGCTGGGGTACCTTCTGTGTGGAGTCTGCATGTCTTCCCTGCATCTGTGCGGGTTTTGTCTGGGTGCTCCATTTTCCTCCCGCATTGCAAAGACATGCATCTGGAGTGTTTCTCCCTGGACCTCCACTGAAAATTGGGTTTGTTCCAACTTGGACTTTCGTGGTAAACAAATGTTAAATAAATAAATATTTGAATCCACAGCATATTGTATACGCTACGTTTACTCATGTGATAGCTGGTGATTTTAATTAGGCTGATCTAAAGGCAGTACTCCCCCATTACTACCAGCATGTAAACTTTTCAACAAGGGGTAGGAGTACCTTGGATAAAGTGTACACCAATATAAAGCAAGCCTACAAAGCAGTGCAGCATCCACACCTTGGCAGCTCGGATCATCTTTCTATCATGCTGGTGCCTGCTTTTTAACCTGCTCTGGTCAGGGAGAAACCCACAGTGAACTAGATCAAGATTTGTCCTGAGGGAGCATTATCAGCTCTCCAGGATTCTTTTGAGTGTTCTGACTGGAGCATTTTCAATGAGGCATGCACAACAGACCAGCACATTGACCTAGATGAATATACCAAAGCGGTGATGGCTTACATCATAAAATGCATTGTCTGAAGGCATGAAATTCAGCATTCAGGGCAAATGACAGCGAAGCCTTAAATGTAGCAAGGGCAAACCTGAGGAAAGGCCTAAAAGAGGTTAAGAGGGAATATGGAAGGAAGGTACTAAACCGTTTAGAGGACATGAGTGATACCAGATGGTTGTGGCAGGGTAGACAACAAACTACAGACTATAAAATAAGAGCTGTATGATGTGATGATAACAATGACTTCTAGACAGGCTGAATACCTTTTCTGGGATATTTGAGGAGAGGAACACCACAACTGTGCAAAGGTTACACACAGAGCAGTATGATGCAGTACTCAGCCTTAGCCTGATGGAAATAAAAAGGGTGCTACAGAAAGTCAGTCCCAGAAAGGCAGCTGGCCCAGATAATATCTTGATTACAGTATTAAAGAGCTGTCCAGACCAACTATGTAAAATACTCATGGAAATATTTAACACAACACTAGGCCTAGCAAAGGTCCCTTTATGTTACAAAGTAACAAATACCATCCCTCTACCCAAAAAAGACTCACCCTCTAGCTTGAATGACTTTAGGCCTGTTGCATTAACATCCACAGTTAAGAAATGTTTTGAGATGCTAGTCAAGAAACACCTGAAACCGAATGTGATACTAGTACTTAACACTGACAAGAACTCCATGAGACTCACATGGGCAATTTATTTATTTATTGATTTATTTACTATTTATTTATTGATATTTAATTACTATGAAAGTCCAAATGGGTAGAAGCCCCTTTTCAGTGGAGGCTTGGGGAAATGCTGCAAATTGTTACAAAACATTTTAAGAACAATAATGTTACAATGTTCAAAAGTAAAAGAAAAGCATCTTTAGTTTTAACAATTATAACAAATTAGAGATAATATAAAAACATTTGTTATGATATATTTAATCATCATCATCGGCCCCCTTTTTCCCCATTTTTCTACATGGGGTCGGGGTATCGTGTTAACCGTTGCCAACTCTCTCGATTCAGTGCCACACTCCTGCCTTCTTCAACACTCATGCCTGACTGTCGCAGATCTTTCACACAATCCATCCACCTCTTTGCTGGATATCTTCACTTCCTATTACCTTCTTCCTGTCTGTCCCAAATCTTCCTCACCAGATTGTCTTCTGCTTTTCTGCACATGTGACCAAACCACCATAATCTGTTCTCCTTGATGTTTTCTGCAATTGGAGCTACTTTGACTTCTGCTCTTATGTCCTCATTTCTTCATCTGTCCCACAGTGTGCATCCTACCACCTTTCTCAGGCACTTCATTTCCATCACCTCTAGCTTCTTCAACTGTTCTGCCTTTACTGCCCAGGTTTCTGTACTATACAGTAGTACTGGTCACACCACTGTCTTGCACACCTTACTTTTCAGCTTCTTTGGCACTCTTCTGTCATAGACTACACCAGATACTCTATGCCAGTTGGCTACAACCCCTCTGATTCTAGCTTTGACCTCTTCATTCAGACTACCCTTCTCCTCAACTACTCCTCCCAGATACTTGAAGCTGTTTACCTGTCCACTATCCTCCCTTCTATCTCTATTGTCAGCTTCATCTGATTTCCCCAATTTGCTGTTATTACCACTGTCTTATCTGTGCTTAGTTTCATCCCATGTGCCTTCAAATTTGCATTCCATTATCCTATCCTTTGCTGAAGTTTTAGGTCAGAGTCTGCTTTTACTGCCACATTGTCTGCATACAGCAGCTTTGTTGATCTCTCCCCTCTGACCTGTTTGCTAATATAGTCCATCATCAGTGTGAACAGCAGTGGACTCAGAGCTGAACCCTGGTGTACACCCACTCCCACTGAGAACACCTCTGTGAGGCCGAACACTGTTCGTACTTGAATCACTGGGTCTTTGTACATAGCCTGCACTAATTCTACCAATGTTTCTGGGACTTCAAAACACCGCAGTACTGCCCAGATCAGCTTTCTTGGGACCTTGTCATATGCTTTCTTCAAGTCTAGGAATGCCCAGTTGGACTCTCTCCTCATCTCTAGCTTCTTCTCAAGTATCTGTCTCACTGCAAACATCGGGTCAGTTGTGCTGCATCCTGATCTGAATCCAGACTGCTCATCTCCCATCTCAGATTCTACTACTATGTTTTACTATAAACATTAATGTTGTTATCAAGCTATATTGTAGTTACACAGTGTGTAGTTTTTCTGTATTACAGCCCTTGGTTTATTTCTCATATGGGGTTTCTTCAGTGTTGAATTTGCATGCCCTCCATCTATCTGCATGTTTTTGATAGTTGTTCCTATTTCCTCTCACATCTTAAAGATGCATCAGTTGGTGAACTAGGAATAATCTAAATTGCCCAAAAATATCCATGCAGTGTGTGTACTTCTGCTGGTGTCTAGCACTGGACTGGCACCCCATTCAGGAATAGTTCTCCAACTTATGACTAGTGCTTGCTGTGAGAGGCTCTAGGACCCCTGAAACTCTATAAAGGATAAAGCAAGTATCTCAGAATGAATCAATTATTATTGTAGGGTTGGTGGCTAAGGTGCCAGATGCTGATATGTCTCAGTAATCATGAGAAAATATTTAATAAAGCTTACTAGGTGTTTATGAAGGCCTTTTGACCAGTAATATTTCTAAAGCTATTCAGTAGTTACCTCTTAGGTTCATAGGTTGGTACTAGGCTATCAGCCCTAGGGCCTATACAAGCCTAGCCATAACAAATCCCTGGCTATTTCTTCCCACACTATTTACTAGGTATTGAGACCTACTTCCCTTAAGTGATATTTTTCTTCTTCTAAGAAGAGTAGCAATATTTGATTGAAACATTGGGTTGTTGTGTGAGCCTGACAAGTTTATATTGTAAGTTAATGATGGGGAAAACCTTCAGATAAAACAGAGTGTAAGAAGACATTTGAATAGATGGAGAACATTTAGCACTGGAAAAAGAGACATACAAGTCTTCAGTAGGAATGATGATCAGCAAATTTTAGCGGTCACTCTAGTGGTATACAGGGATAAAGCCTTGACTACAGCCCTGTCAACCACAGTTCAGTTAGAGGCTTGGGTGACTGACAGAGCAGCAGGTATGAGGGGTATGCTGATCCTTAGGGGGGGTGGGCACATCAACCAATAGGCAATTCTCTTGGAGGCAGAGAAGCCAGTTGTAAAGTGCACAGTTGAAGGGGTGGGGCTGCTTGTCAACTGCAATCCCATTCAGAAGTAAGGGGGTGGAACATTGCAGTATACCCATTGTACATCCCCTGAAACAAGCCAAGCACATACTTCAAGGATGAAGAGGGTGGGACTTAAAATTAAAAATCTCCTCCTCCCTAGTCTGATGGTTAGACAGCAAAACTACACCCCAGAATGCCCTTAGGTTCCATGCTGGCCCCAACTAAAATTCAGTAACAGTCCAGAGGTTATTAGAATGACTGATAGAACCAGCATGGACGTAGAGCACTGGGACAGCTGTCAGGATGATTCCAGGTGAGAAAAAAGGAGCAAAAAAAATTGCTGACAGCAACCTGTGAGTCTGAGAGAAGCTAATGTGCACATCTAGTGTAACAATTGTTTCACAGGTCATTACAAGGTAATCAGTCCAGTTGACCATTAAAACCAATGCAAATTCTACTATATGTCCACCCTAACTTCAAGGGCGTGTGTAAACAGCCCATTTTATTTACTTATTTATTTACTTTTTTATTAAGTGAGTAAGCCCACTGGATACGTGTCCATTTTCTGGGACTTCTCAGGAGCACTGCCTATTTAACTGACTTCCTCAGAGTCATAGAGAAGACAAATGGTGGCTGAGGGAATCAGATCCTGGTCTACAGGAGAGGTGAATTTACAGATCTCCATTCAATCATCCAGGTTTGTTTTCTGTAGAGCTATGGAGTCTAACGTGTAGTGAAGTGGGATTTGTTCCATGGGTAGAAGATCCTTTGGAAGAGATACATATCATACCTCTAGGTTCTGTTTCTATTGTGATGTAGGTTTAGTTCATTAGAGTGGGTATTGGTAGTATTTCCAGTTTTTCTGAGGTAATGGAGGGTAAGCAGGACTGAGTCTTTCACAGCTCTAGTGGTTACAAAATAGCCTGTAGGAGCTGAAGTAAAGTGCAGAGATCCCAGCTGCTGTGTGTAACTTATGGAGGTTATAACTGACATTTTCTTGGTTAGGAAGCAGTGTGGTCTTTCCAGTTGGTTGAAAATTTGTATTGGTACACTTGAAAGGGTAACTTGTATTCTACTATATGCCACTTTCAGAATGAGTATAGGGGACAATAACCTCCTTGAATCTAAGGCTATGCCTTTAATAATTAGTTTGGACACGTAGAATGATTTTTCCAAAAGTGACACATGGTGGTCAAAATGGAGTTCACTGTTCATGAATGTGCTTAGGTCGCTACTAATGTTATCAACTTTAAGAAGGGTGTCCTGCAGTGCAGTTGTGTTCTTTTTGTGCAAAGAGTATTGTACTACTTTTTTAGCACTGAACTTTGGCCCATGGTTGAGACATCAGATACTAGTGTGTTTTAGATCTTCTTGTATGATATGTGTATCAGTTGCAGAGTTCATGATAGTGCAGGGTCTACAGTCAATGGGAAATTTTGACAGCCATAGCTCCCTGGTGTCAGCTTGGACAGCATAAAGTATATGCCAAAGAGGAGGGGACCCAGTATAAAGCCTTGTGGTATGCCAGTAGTAAAAAGTCTTTTAAAGGAAAGTGTGCCACAAACCTTCATACTGTGTGTGTGTGTTCTACCAGCCAGTTTGGATTATTAGGTGATAATATTCAGCTGGTGAGCTTTTCAATAATACCTGAGAGTGGGATAGTACCAAAGGCCTTAGTTAGAGCCAGGTACCAAGTGTGCACTGACTGGCCATTACCCAATGCATTAGTCAACCCCTCAAAGAAGTCTACCAGATGCGATCTACCTTTACAAAGCCAAACTGATTAGTGTTGAGGGAATGCAGACTACTGATCTCATCATTTATAAGCTGCATTAAAATAAACTCCATTAAAATAGCTCCTATAATTTCTAGGGTCAGTGGTAGGGGCACTGCAATGGTTGTTCTCAAAGCTTTAGATACACATGCAGTGATCCAAGCTTTAGGAATGCTTACATTGAAGTATCTAAAGACTGAATACATTTAGAGGATAACTGGAAAGACTATGTTTAATGCTGAGTAAGAGACAACCTGGTATGTTGTCAGGACCTACAGAGCTGGTGTTTTTGGTCTTGGACATGTTTTGGGGTAATTATGGGGGGAGGGTAGTGAATGTGGAGAGGGAGGATGCAGGGGTGGGACAGTGGGGAGAAATTCAAACTAAATGTGGCTGCAGATATATCAGTGATATTCTCTGGTCTAAGTAGGTTGCGCCATTTGAGATCAGTTTTGTGTAAAACTGTGTATTATTTCTTAGATTACTAAAATAGCTAAAGAAAGTCTCATTTTTTGGAACAGGGGTCAATACTAAGGTCATACTTGGCTTTGCAACTTTTGATCTTATTCCTAAGCTTTCTGCAGGTCAGCTTCTATAATGGGTGATTTGAACTTATTACTTGATATAAGACTGTCTTCTTTTACTGCATAGTTTGTTTATACCAGGGTTCTACCACAGGAGCTTATTGTAAAATTTGCCATCATACATATACGGATGTTTCAGTGCAAGACTCATGATGAGAGTAAAAGTCAGTGGTATAAGCAGCTGCAGTTGTTGCAGGGTCTTGGGGTGGATTTTAAATTTCATTAAATTATCCAAAAATACTAGGAAGATGGTTTTAGAGAAATCCATAAACATTGTAGGGTTGGATAGAGTTATGCATTGGGTTCTTAAGGAGAATGCAGCTGCTTGATTGATTTATTCATGGAGGGGGACAGTGTGTGTGTGTAGAGCAGGCAGGAGCTATATATATAAAGAAGGTAAAAAAAAGTGGCATTAATAAAGGTAAAGAAACACTCCCTGGGATTCATGAAGTTCGGCGCAAGGACGGTTTTAGCCTTGCGCCGAGCGTCCTCCTTACAGATAGTGCAGCAGCATTATATGAATATTTATGAGGGTGCGCTGCTGCACCCTTGACGTGCACTAGAAATGTGTGTGCATGCAGGGGGCGTGTTTAATTGCTCTATGGAGGCTTAAACATGCCCCCACAGTTGCAAAACCTACAATGCTTACTATTAGAGCACGCCTCTAATAGTAAGCAATTAATTCAGTGTCCGTGGATACTGAAATGTATGCTAAGCAAACAAGAGTGTCCACGAACACTGAAATAAAATCAAAGTAGTAAACACACAAGCACGTAGTGGAATGTTGAGCCCTTTCCCTAGAACTATCACAATTAGATTCACTGTGTCCCTATTTTACATTTGTATTGCTTCATTACTGAAAGTGTAAGTGAAGCGCAGCGTGTTTGCATGTCATTAGCCTCTGCTTAGCATAGCTTACACACCAAAATCATCCAAATAGAAAATAATATGCAGAATTAATGTTGACGTCAATAGTGTAGTGGTTAGAGCATCCACCTAATTAACAGGCATGCACAGTTTGAGTCCCACTATAGCACATATCATTTTCCATGTGGAATGTGTATATGAACATATTTATACATCCTTTTGCTGTATAACCTACATAATAACATGTAAATGTGAACTGGAGTACTGCATGAAATGTTTAACTAATGTCATTCAATCAAAGTGGTAGTGTCATAATGAATAAGGCACTAGTAAGCAGGTGTAAGCACAAATAAGCAGTAGTAAACATATATAAGTACCAGTAAGCAAGTCTAAGTGCGTTTGTGCGTATGTAAGCAGCGCCCACACACATTAAGCATAGTAGAAGATAACCGAATTTAACAAACTGTAATTGGAAGATAGCACAGCCTACCATCGCACAAACACGCACACACCCACTCACAACTGCTTAAAAGTGCTTTAATCACTCTGTATCCAATGGCTCTTGTTCTGGCAGTGTGTTATGCAAATCTTTTTATGTAGGCAAAACCACTCGTAGATTGAAAGAGAGGATTACAGAGCATAAGTCTGAAATTAGAAGATGTGTCGAAACAAATGCTTTATATAAGCATATGTTAGATTGTGGACAAGATCATGTTTTTAAATTTAGGGTTATTGACATTGTTTTCCCCTCCCCAAGAGGTGGTGATATAAATAACTTCTTAGAAATTAAAGAATATGAGTGGATTTTAAGGTTTGCTGGTGACCGTTCTCCTGGCTTGAACAGTATGCTGAGCCTTAAACCAATTTTGGTTAAGCTCAGTAGATTGAATTTATAATTATGTATATTGTTTCTACAATATGAATTTTATAATATGAATTTTATGTGTAACTTTGATTATTAATCATATTAGCAAGCTGAATTTTAAATTATTTAAATTTTTGTTATGTACTATAGAATCATTGCTATCTGTGTTGTTTTAACTTTGCCTTATTCAGTGATACTTATGGTCATGTGATTTTTGGGCTGCTAACCACATGACTACTTTGGGCCTGTATATAAGATGAAAGAAATTTTATAAGTTTGTAGTATTGAAGAAGGATTATGTCTGAAAGCTCTGCTGTGTTTTGTCATTAAAGTGTTTTTTCCTTTTGGATTGTCTGCTTGCAGTACTTTGGCACTTTTGATATTTGTTATATATTTGCCGTGAGGATTCTCCACCATCAAGGTCCGTCTTGCAGCCTGCTAGTCTGATATGGCAAGTGTAACTGTTTCTGTTAAGTCTCTAATAAATGTTGAGACAAATCCTTTAATAACTTTTGCTGAGGAAATGAATCCTGTAATTGTGGATCCTAGGTCAGTGGTAGGGGCACTGCAATGGTTCCTAAAGCTTTAGATAATATGCAGTGGGTAATCCAGCAAGCTTTAGGAATGCTTACAATGAAGTATCTAAAGACTGAATACATTTAGAGGATAACTTGGAAAGACTATGTTTAATGTTGAGTAAGAGACAACCTGTGTTGTCAGGACTACAGAGCTGGTAGTTTTGGTCTTGGACATGTTCTGGGGGTAATTATGGGGGGAGGGTAGTGAATGTGGAGAGGGAGGATGCAGGGTGGGACAGTGGGGAGAATTCAAACTAAATGTGGCTGCAGATATATCAGTGGATATTCTCTGGTCTAAGTGAGAAGGTTGTTTGATTTGAGATCAGTTTTGTGTAAAACTGTGTATTATTTCTTAGATTACTAAAATAGCTAAAGAAAAGTCTCTATTTTTTGGAACAGGGGTCAATACTCACAAGGTCATAACTTGGCTTTGCAACTTTTGATCTTATTCCAAGGCAAAGTAAGCTTGCAGGTCAGCTTCTATAATGGGTGATTTGGAACTTATTACTTGGATATAAGACTGGTCTTCTTTTTACTGGTATAGTTTCAAGTTTTTCATACCAGGTTCCTACCACAGGAGCTTATTGTAAAATTTGCCATCATACATATAATGGATGTTCTGAAAGCAAGACTCATGATTGAGAGTAAAAGCTTCGAAGTGCGTATAAGCAGCTGCAGTTGTTGCAGGGTCTTAAAGTGGATTTAAATTTCCATTAAATTGATCCAAAAACGTAGGAAGAATTTCAATGAGAAATCCATAAACATTGTCAGCCTTGATAGAGTTATGCATTGTGGTTCTTAAGGAGAATGCAGCCGTTTCGGATTGATTTCATTCATGGAGGGGGAACAGTGTGTGTGTGTAGAGCAGGTAGTGAGCCATATATAAAGAAGGTAAAAAAGTGGCATTAATAATCAGGTAAAGAAACACTCCCCTGGGATTCGATGAAGTTCGGGCGCAAGGACGGTTTTTAGCCTTGCCTCGAAGGCCCTCCCTTTGCTATGATAGTGCAGCAGCAATTATATGAACATTTATGAGGCGCTGCTGCGCTGTCAGTAACCCTTGATCTGCAACTCAGAATGTGTGTGCAATTTAGGGTATGCTGTTCTAATTGCTCCATGGAGGCCCTCCAAACATGCCCCCTATCGAAGTTGCAAAATCCCACAATGCCTTCACTTCATTAGAGCACGCCCATAGTTAAGTTAATTAATTCAGTGTCCGTGCGGGATACTGAAATGTATGCTACAAAACAAGAGTGTCCACCAACACTTGAAATAAAAATCCAAAGCTAGTAAACACACAAGCACGATGTGGAATCTGTCATTGGAGAGTCTTCCTCTAGTAACTATTTTGCCACAATTAGACCTCATCAAACCCTATCTTTTATGATTTGTATTGCTTCATTACTTTAAAAGTGGTGAAGCGCATGTTTGCATGTCATTAGTCTCTCAGCCAAGCATAGCTTACATTATCTCAAAAATCAATCCAAATAGAAAAATAATATGCATGAATTAATGTTGATCGCTAATAGTGTAGTGGTTAGAGCATCCACCTAATTAACAGGCATGCACAGTTTGAGTCCCACTATAGCATCATATCATTTTCCATGTGGAATGAATAAGGAACATATTTATACATCCTTTGCTGTATAACCTACATAATAACATGTAAATGTGGAACTGGAGTACTGCATGAAATGTTTAAACTAATGTCATTCAATCAAAGTGGTAGTGTCATAATGAATAAGGCACTAGTAAGCTAGGTGTACACAAATAAGCAGTAGTAAACATATATAAGTACCAGTGTAAGCAAGTCTAAGTGGCATTTGTGCGTATGTAAGGTGCCCACACACAATTAAGCCATAGTAGAAGCTAACTGAATTTAACAAACTGTAATTGGAAGATAGCACAGCCTACCATCGCGATCAAACAGGCAATATTACACACCCGGCCACACAACTGGGTTTAAAAGTGCTTTTTAATCACCTCGTATCCAATGGCCCCTTTGTTCTGGCAGCAACAAAATAAATGGCCTCCAAGTCAAAGGTCAAACCTAGAACTGTGCCAACCCCACAGCCAATGTGATTTTACCACCTGCTTCATGGCAGATATATTACAAATCTGGATGTTATCACAAACATATCGGGGTCCAAAAAGGCTACCAGTCATGCAACAGTAGAGGAAATGTATACAATTATGTAGATGTATGTACATGTGTATGTACATATATATAATATAATAAATATATATTTATATATATATATATATATATATATATATATATATATATATATATGAAGAGTGAACGTCATGACAATAAAGCATACAAAAAGAATGAGAAGGAAATCAACAGCAACTCCAGTATTATTTAGTGCTGTCAGCTTATGTCATATCAAACTGGGCAGGGGTGAGCAAATCACTGCTACTTACACCACAGGCAGGTCACTACCAGTGGGAGCAACATTGTTGATCTGCTAAGTCTACTTTACAAACAATAACAGGGTAGGCCCTGGTGGGACTACCCAAAAATTGCTAGACGGTATGGACTTCTGACCATTACACAAGCAAGGGCAGGTATGTTCAAGGACCAAATTATGGGAGAGCCTGATGATACATGGGTTGGGACGACATACATGTAGGGTCCCTAATGCTGGGGAGAGGGCAATGTGTGGAGGTGTGTCCTGGCTGTAATAGCAACCGGAAAATGGATGGTTTGCATGTATGTCGAAATTATGGATCCAGGTGTGTCAGGGGTGGATGGCCTGGTTCTAATTGGACCGCCTGGTGGAGGTCAGCGAGTTCGTTATAAGTATATATGCATACACACATGCATACATGTATATGTAGAAGTACATTCCCTGTAACACATGCATTCCTTTTGCAGACATAAATAACATGAAAGTGCCCCTACAAACCTCGACAGTAGCTAGAATAATAGGTTGTGCATAAGAGGGAAGGGATGAATCTGCAAAAATGCAGAAGTGTGTACTTTGCCTGAAGACAGTGCTGTCATCAAAAAATAAATTGTGAGGACTTTCTCACTATGAAATAGTTGTCATCATTCCTGTGATCTGCCTGCTACGGCAACGCCAATCACTAAACCTGTCCTATTTGTAATATAATGTCGCCAAATTTGTACAATACTAGCTCTCATGTGTAATGTGTGCGTTACCACATAGTAATAGTTATTAATTTATTGTAGTGTCTTGTTAACGGGAGTAATGATGTAATGAAGTATAGAGTCTAATCTTGAAATAAAGACATGTGTGTCCCAGGTGGGACAACCCAAAAATTGTGAATAATATCCTAATGGTCACACATTTCACCAATGCTTGTGAACTAAAAGTTTGGGATGTCTGAGGATACATGGAGTGAGTCAACCCATGGGATAGGTCTACAGGATTAGGGAGTGGCCAATGTGTAGTGGTGTGGATACACTGTGTATCCTTCTGGGGAATGGATGACTGCTGTGTCAGTGAAGTGTTGGGGTGGGTGTTTGGGGAACTAGGATCCATGGGTATATGGTTATATATGCAAATGAAGCAGCACAGCAATAGTGTAGTGGTTTAAGCATAAATAAGCAGTAGTAAGCATATATAAGCACCAGTAAGCGTGTTTAAGTGTGTTTGTGCTGGGGTATGCATTGCCTACACAGATGAAGCAAAGTAGAAGCTAACTGAGTGTAAGAAACTATAACCACAGGTTACAGACATATAAGACATATTTATATATATGTATATATATATATATATATATATATATATATATATAGATGCTGATATATATATATATATATATATATATATATATATATATATATACTATATATAGATATATATATATATATATATATATATATATATATATATATGTGTGTGTGTGTATGTGTGCATAGATATACACAGATATACAGCTATGATAGGAAACAGCACACAAGAATGACATATGTTCAGAGGCTATGCCAATGGAAGTGAGGGGCCTAAGCAAGAAACATGTAACACGTAGCATGACCCCCCCCCCCCCCAGCCAGACAGAGGAAACATACACACAAACCCACAAACAATGTAAATAGTCCACTGCTCCCCAGACAACAGGCATGATAGAACCGGGGGGGGGGGGTACAGAGTGCACCCGTGAAATCTAATCTTGGAACACAGACAGGATTGTCCCTTGCGGGACGCCCCAAAAATTGACATATAACCAAAGGAAGCTGATACAATAATCATTCTGGCTAGGGTGGGTACATACCCGGAATGCAAGTGTGGTAATGCCTGATGACCCATGGGTCAGGACAACGTACAACATGGGTCCCATGAAGTGGAGAGTCGGCAGTGTGTAGTGGTGTGTTCAGACCCGACCTGCACACAGAGGAAGGATGGGTACTTTAGAGGAGGTGCGGGTGGGGGAACTATGGGTAGCTAGTTATGAGTCTAGGTGTGCAGGTGCTGGCTGATGTGGGTCTATACAGACAGCCCCAGGGATGTGAACAAAAGTGTTGACTGGGCAGAGGCATCGCCCAACGAGCAGCCATGCCCGCTATGAGTCCCACTGCAGCAAAGTCTAATCTACATGGCAAACAACGGAATAACCAGATGTAGATGTATATATATGTACAGGAATGTGTGTGTATATCTACCCATAGCTACATGGAGATATACCTCTCCCTCTCCGTAGAACAAATGTATACATATAGAGACAGAATACATATACATACCCACATATAGATATGTACATATGCAGACACCCATACACCCAAATGTTGTTAAATATACATAGACAGCAGTATATAAATATATACATGTATGCATACATATACAGATATATCTGTATATAGTAATGTATATATATATATATATATATATATATATATATATATATATATATATATATATATATATATATCTGTGTGTGTGTAAATATACACATGTAAATAGCTAGGATATGATACAGCCGTTATGAATTACATATGCTCACAGGCCATGCAAATGGGGGTGAGGGGTACAGTCAACAAATTTGTAACATGTAGCATCAACCACCCCCACCTAGACAGGTGAAGCATACAAACATGCGATACAAGTAAACAAATCACTGCTTCCCTGACCACAGGCAGGATACTACCAGTGGGAAAGACCTGCCAGGTCTAATCTTGAAACAAAGACATCAATGTTCCCCAAAAATGAATGATCATCGGAGTCAGTCCCTGTAATTATTCATCCAACCAGGCTGTATACGTACATGGACCAGTAGGTTGTGCAAGTCTGATGACCCATGGGTCGACACAACGTACGACATGGGTCCTGACACGTGGAGAGTAGGCAGTATGTAGTGGTGTGGTTAGACCCCACCTGCACCCAATGTAAGGATGAGTGGTGTAGAGGAGGGGCAGGTGGGGAAACTATGGGTA
Source organism: Protopterus annectens (assembly GCF_019279795.1). Lineage (NCBI taxonomy): Eukaryota > Metazoa > Chordata > Ceratodontiformes > Protopteridae > Protopterus > Protopterus annectens. Next base: position 819,669,158 of record NC_056727.1, read on the forward strand.
TGCAATTATGGGCCTAGGTGTACAGGTGTTGGCTGGTGCAGTTGTATTAGGACTGCCCCGGGGATGTAAGTAATATTCCGAAATGGGCAGAGCTTATGCCCATACCTCTCAACCCCTAAGAGCAAAACCACTGGACAGAACATAAACTGCTGGGGGAACAAATAGGGACAAAAAGCACATATTCCACTTACAACCTTAGAAAGCTGATAGAATAATAGGTTATGCATTAGCATGACTCGGCTGAAGGATGTGGGGTCCTAAACATAATTATTTGTCCATATTTAATGGTGTTATTTCCCAGGTATTTGCCAGACAGGTGCAGATTGTAAGAGGAACACACCAATAGTATGAAGCAAACTCTGGACAGGCCATGGATTCTGTAAAGTCGACTGGCATGCTTACGCCTAATGGGCAGCCATTCTCGATATGGGTCCCACCGCAGCACAGTCCAGTTTATATGGTTAAGTATGGTATAACCATATCTGTCATTACATAACCTACTACACAACACCTACAAACACATGGTTGCAACACCCCACTGTAGGCATGTAAGCTGATGTAATAGGCATCACAAGGAATTATTGTAGTCCTCACCCCTACCCAGGGGTGTGAGTGTCTGATGCAAACGCCAAATGCAGTGCATTTGCAAGTGCGGGAGCAAGCAGGTGTAAGCCTGTTTGGCCGCTGGTATGCGAATACCAGACTGGTGAAGCAATGTAGAGGCTAACTGAGTGTAAGAAACTGTAACTGGAGGTTAGCATTGCTTAGCTCTGTGCAAACCTGCGCACGCCCACTCACAACTGCTTTAAAGTGCCTTAATCACTCTGTACCCAACAGCTCATGTTCTGACCAGCAACAAAATAAATAGCCTCTGCAAGGCTAGAACTCAGGACCCTGTACATCACAGTCACAGTAGTTAACCACTGCTCCATGATTGCAATACATATGAAGGACATATCAGCAAACTAATCCTCACCACAGGGAAATCAAATCAAACATGTGAACTGAATCTATGTACAGTGTAATGTTCTATAACCCGCCACAGACCATAAATATGTGAATTGGAGTACTGCAGTAAACATAGAGTTGATGTGTCACTGTAATAAATTTATGAAGTTCCCAGGACCCCATACAGTGAATGTACACATGAATCAAGGATACCAGACACATATATAACATGTAATGAATAAGACATAACTTAGCCTTTTTGAAACCGGCCAATTACGGAAAAGTGTGGGAATCCTGTCCTACATAAACCAAAGAGGCGGGAATACGGCTCATAACTGGTTATAGCATCCCCTTGCAGGCAGAATGGCTGGAGTGGGAGAAGGCACTCACTTTAGAGCACAGCGCTGGGGCATCCAGGAGTCCAAATTCATGGCATGGCTCCTGGTAAAGCACCATGACAGAAGACTACTGCAAGGCCAGTACCAGGGCTCGCAGTACAAAACGAAGGCCTGGGGCAGTCTCACCCGTGACCTCACTAGTGCCACAGGTATCCCCTGGACTGGTAAGCAGGTCAGGCACCACCATGCAGACCTGAAGCAGCAGAGGGGGGATGCCCTGGAACAGTGGATCCAGGAAGCAAGGCAGATGCAGAATGCCCCAGAACTAAGTAAGTACTCCTTCCACTACGTAGTTAATAATTGCCTGGCTTGTGTATACTATGGATAGGTATGGCTAAATATCACTGTACTTCTCTGACAGCTGCAGATGAGCATGCTGCGAACCAGCAAGCCTATGATGTTAGGCTGCAAAGGATGTGTCACGAGGCAGGTTAGTAAATACTCTGCATGTACTGTCATAACAAATAAATGTAACAGCCTCAGAAAGTGTTGTACCAGTATACAGAATTGTGTAATATGCTGCGAATAAAGGTGTAACCCCTGCATTGCTTCTGTTTACTCTGCAGTCATATGTTGTTGTACTGTTGCAGTTATTAAATAGTACTGTTGTAGTAAGCAGTGTTACCCACACTGTGGCATGCAGATAAAATGTGTATGAAGTGCTGTATAACAATGTTGGAAGTGCAAACAGGTTAGTCATATTAGACTAAATACATTGCAAAGCCTCACAACTAGACTAAATACATTGCAAAGCCTCACAACAACTGCCTGATAGCATAGTGTACAGTGATCTTAACTGTAATGCTTTTGTCACACACAGTAGGGCTTTGGATCCCAGGAGTGTCAGTAAGTTGTATGCATAATCATTCCACACAACTGCACACAGTTTGTTAGAATGTTCAGAGAGAAAGCTGTATGCATATATACACTTAACAACTGTACAGATTTTGCTAGAATGCTCAAATAGAAAGTGGTATGCATATTCATACCCCTCAACTGTTCAAATCTGCCCAGTATGTCCTGATAAATGGCCCACATCACCTGTCTTTTGCCCTGTTCCCCTGACAAATTAGTTTGTTGATCCAAGAAATGTAGGTAGCTGTTAATGACATATAACTGATATTCAGACTTGTACATAGTCAGAGAATGTACATGCAAACATACCTGTCATCCCAGCATCTCACCCAAAGTGTATGACAGCAGTCTCAAAACATGCTGCATTAACACCTGCATCTTGTCAAGCCTTTATGTAAGACACAGGTCCCATACATACTAATCTACAAACATACCATTGTACAATATAACGCCATTGGGTAGTATAATAATACATGTAAGGGACAGACCACTGCAGTGACAACGAATGTTGTGAAAACTACAAGGATTTATTAGTTGTTAATTGAACTCTCTCTCACCCCTACCATATGTGCAAAAATAACCGATTTACACAACTCATTTGGTAGGTCTACATTCCTGACCTTTGTTGGGACATATATCCTATTGGCTTATAAATATTCACATCTGTTTCTATGCATGTGCCATGTTAAAATACTCCCATATTGGTGTCCTGTTGCCATCAATGAAACTTGCATGTTGTTGTAATGGCCACTGTTTACCCATATATGCATGTGTTCTGCCTGCTCTGCAACTATTTTATATCTGGTGCCCTAGTTAATGGGAATACCTATGCATGCTGTTATAAGTAATCATGAATGCTGTTGACTATTACTAACCCGTATCTGCCTTAAACATGCTACAATATAGCTCATATGGGAAGGCTGATCCCAGCGGACCCATCTGTCCCACCTCAGCTGGCCATGGCACCAGGCACCAGCACATCTGGGGCCCAGCTTGGAACCTCCTCGTCCGTTGGCCCTGCACCACCTTTGGGTGGAACCGCCGCAGGGTATGGGGCTCGACCCCCCCCCCCCCGGGAGCGGACAGGAACCTGTCACCCATGGTACGGTACGGGCCGTGGTGAGTAGGGAGCTCAACAGGGAGTTTCAAGATCACCTATGCCAGCTTGAGGGCCAAGTGTCACAACTGGAGGGTGAGCCTGCCCCTCCTAGACAGGCCCCAGCACAGCCACCTTCTGGGCTGTGAAGGTGCAGTGGTGACAGCCCATGGGTGGGGACCTCAGTCCCACTGTATCCATTTGTGAGACTGAGGTCTCCACCCATGGGCAGTCACCACTGCCCATGGGTGGGGACCATGGGTGAGGACCTCAGTCCCACTGTATCCATTTGTGGGCTCATGGGCTTATGACTTCCAAACACCCCTCCCCGTCCAAGGTGTCCCCACCACGTGTCATATACTGCCCCTGTACGCATCTTGTTTGTCTTGTCTGTCATCCTACCCAACCTATCTTCCCTGATCATTCCTACTCTCCTTCCACAACATCCCACTCTCATCTAAACATAAAAGAAAAAAAGGGCAGTCTGTTCCCGCAAAAAAAAGCATGCCCATACATAGGTGTCCATTTTGCACACGTGTCCACTGGACACATGTAAATGTTTCTAACTGGCATCACAATATACTATTGTTGTCCTCACCCTCCTCAGGTTGTGGGAGTGTCCAAATGTACTGCCAAATTTATTGCATGTGCACAGCCGTTGCTGTAGAAGAAATGGACAGCTATGGACCTTCCCTACACCCTTCCTGCACATCCCTAGTTACCTTGCCTACTGTTTTTCTCTCTTTGTGCCCCTTTTTCACCACTTTCCTATCACCCCTTTTTTCTTTTCTTTTAAAGAAATTAGCATGGGGTAAGCGGGAGTAAGCACTTTTAAGCAGCAGTGAGAGGGTTTCAGCCTGTTTGTGTGGGGGTAAGCACTGCCTACACAGGTTAAGCAATCAAGAAGGTAACTGAGTGTAAGGAACTGTAATGAAAAGTAACCATTGCTTACCATCGTGCAAAGCCGCAAACGCCCGCTCACAACTGCTTAAAAGTGCCTTAATCACTCCATATCCAATGGCCCTTGTTCTGCCCAGCAACAAAAATAAACGGCCTGTGCAAGGCTCGAAACCAGGACCCTGCACACCACAGCCAATGTGATTTACCACTAAGCAATGGCAGATATACGGACATCGGATGCTATCACAAACATATCATCCAGCATAGTCATTCAACAGTATAGGAAATGTATTTCATTATGTAGATGTATGCGTGTGTGTTTATGTCCAGATATATATACATACATAGATATATATATATATATATATATATATATATATATATATATATATATATATATATATGTATATCAAATAAAAAAGAATGAAAAGGGAAACACCAGCAACTCCTGTATTATGTAGTGGTGTTGTCCTATGTAATGTCAAGACTCCCTCAGACAGACATGTGTCATTAATACATGCAGACATTTGTACATTGCCCAAATACATTACTTTGAGCATTTTATTTTCATTAACAAAACAGTTCTTGTCCAATCATAATGTGAGAACAGTACTTTTTCAAGGTGCTGTGTGCAACATCATCATCATCCTTAAAAAGTTAAATGGGGTAACCATAGAGGGACTGGTAGTGTTGTGTGTACAATGGTGTCGACTGCATCACGTGTACCTGGAACCTTTAGGAGTCATGTGCATGCCAGGATCGTGTGCCTGAGAGAGGGGTGAGGACAACAGTAGTATGTAAATTAAAAAGGTTACATGTGATCAGTGGACATGTGTGAAATGGACAGCTATGCATGGGGCAAAAATTGTTCTGGGAACAGATTGGCCTTTTGTTTCCATTTTCATAAGGTGAGAGTGGGATGTTGGGGAAGTAGAGTAGGTATGCTCGTGGAGTATAGTTTGGGTAGGATGACAGACAAGACAGACAAGACAGCATACAGGGCAGGTATATGACACATGTGGGGGGATACACCTTGGACAGGGAGGGGTGTGGGGTCACAAGCCCATGAGCCCCCAATGGAAACAGTAGTGGACGGAGGTCCCCACTCCATGGGCAGCCACCATTGCACCTTCCCCACAGACGCAAAGGAGGCTGTGCTGGGGCTTGCCCAGGAGGGGCAGGCTCACCCTTCTCAAATGTGCCACTCTGCCCTCGAGCTGGTGTAGCTGGCCTCAAAACCACTTATTGAGCCCCCTACGCACCACAGCCTGGACTGCACAATGGCTGACAGGTTCCTGTCTGGACCTGCTCCCTGGGGGGCAAGCCCCATCCTCAGTGGTGGTTCCACCAGAAGGTGGTGCAGGAGCCACAGGGGAGGTTCAAGCACAACTGCTGGGCCCCAGACGTGCTGGTGCCCGGTGCCATGGCCTGCTGAAGTGGGACAGGTAGTTCTGCTGGGGACCTCCAATCCCATACAGCCTATGGTGTTGCAGTTTTAACACAGATAAGACTTAGTAATAGTCAACAGAATTCAGGATTACTTATAACAGCATGCATAGATATTACCATCAACCCAAGACAACAGATGTCATACATTTGCAAAGGGAGCACAACACATGCATATATACTGCATGACATCTGTCCAAAGCGTAGATGACTTGTGACTGCAGCTATGAACAGTGGCCCATTATTGGCATGTCACTGTGATAACCTCAGACAGTGACTGACATACCACTGTTTCATGTTGTGATGTATGTCCAATCAGGGATGCAATGGCAGTAACTCTCATCATCATAGTGACTGCAATCCTCACACTATGCTTCTGCAGTTCACAGATGTGTGTTCTGTGAGTAAGGCAAGAATCAAATGGTTCCACACACTGACCAGTCCACAGATGACCCTTCAGATGGGGGGTTTCTTGTCAGGCATTAAAACATGCAGACTAGCCATTACCACACACAACCTGTTAAACTGGCAGTAGTGTGAATGAAGCATAGCTACACTTACATACTGTAGTCATGTCTGGCACATCACCCTCCTGTCTTTAGGCTATTTTCCACTATGTATGTTGTTTGAAAAATATCCAGATTTCATCTGTGATGCTGTTTACCAAACACCAGATCCAGGTTCCACTCACAGCGACTGTCATGGGCAAACAGCAACATGATGTTCCTGGATATTGTACTGTGTTTCCATGCAATTGGCTATGGGAATGTCATCACAGCTGTTCCACATGCAATCAGCTAGAGGAGAACTGCAATAGGTGCAGAGGCCATCACCTGATCATGACCACCACTTACAAAACACAAGCTGCTGCTGAGCAGGTGTACATCTCCACACTCACCAGAGAGTGTGTGGAAGGGACAGACAGAGGCAAAGTACATCAGAGAAGGGCTAGGAGACTAAAACCTAACCATCTTCTGTCACACACCTACTAGTACAGGGGTTCAAACCCCTGGCCGACTAGCCATTACTAATACAAGTGCATACAGTCACTCCATGCACCACATAGCTGACATGTTGGTGTGCTGTAAAAACATATATGTGTGCTGGTGAGCGACATCTGCAACAGAGATATAGTAGACATACATTAGGTGTAGCACAAATGGCTGTCCACATGAACAGATGTCATTGTCACCAGAACCACACTCTCTAAGGGACTCAGACACATTGGCACACTTTGGCAGGCTCACAAATACACTTCCTAACTACTTAGTTTGCCACACTACAGTAATGCACAGGTATTACATGCACCACAGGGGTTATCCTGAGGATCTATGGGCTAGGGTATGTGAACATGTCTGACATCAGTCAGTATGCCAATGGGAGTTATACTGGGTGTGACTGTGGTTGGGAACATCATACCCCACATGCAGACATAAGATGCCAGTACTGAAATGCATGTGTGCATTGCAGTTTGTCATGGGTGTGTGTAGTGGTTGGCTGTACAAGACATGGCTGTACAAGGCTGGGTGAGGGTAATCCTTGACATCAGGCCACCTGACAATGGTCTGCGTGTGGTTCAGGGTGTAGTGTCTGCAATGTCCCACACAGATGGGTATTGTATTAACCGTCCTGTCATCCTGGTTACTATTGTGTGTGGCCATTGCTTTGCAATGCAGGCCATGTCTATGTTTGATAGTCCTTGACATGGACATTGTCTGGGATGTGCACATCCCACATTAATGTACAGTGACATGTTTAAGTGTACCTGGTTTGCCTGGCACATGCTATGTACACAGACTGTTATCATCAGATGTGCCAATCCTGGCCTGGTGTGGCAGAACCTGCTAATAGACAGCAGGTTGCCCCTGCACCTGCATTGATAGCATGATACAGGTATTCCCTGGTGTCAGTGGCATCTGTCCATACAGGGTACATGTGTAAGCGCATTGTATGTCCTTTGTGGATCACATTTGATGGGCAGTGTTCCACATATGTTGTAGGCGTCCAGTGGGGAAACATAGTGAAGGGCGACATTGTCCGCATAATTATGCGCCTTTTGTACTGGTGGACAGGGTGCCATGCCCTCTTAGTTTAGCCCACTGCAATCACGATAATGTCATGCCTACTATCTGTCAACAATGCAGGGTACTAGCAACCATAGTGGGATTTCTAGGCAAGTGTTTGGGC